>NW_024467136.1:2812611-3412611 GCF_000820605.1 Sporothrix brasiliensis 5110 | reverse complement strand
GTCATTGGCCTTGGGCGAATAAATTGAGAAAAGCTCTTTTTGGTTGGGCTAGCCAATAACAAAAAGAAAGACGCATACGGGCACCACTTTCCTCGTTCTCCTCCCTTCCCTTCTCATGCCCACCAAATCATCAGCAGAGGCAATTGAATAGCACACATGTTGGGCCGGCTGACCTATACTGCATGGCAATATAGCTTCTCCTTCCTCTAGTCTCAAGGTCCAGCTCGGACCAACCACGAACAAGAGACCAGGCCATAGCCTTCCTGCTAAGAACGAAAGTGACCGAGACGTGCGCCGTTCCCGTTCCGCTTGTCTTTTCCTGTCTGTGGATCCCGCATGAGAGACTGTTTTCGTCGTGCGAGACGGGCGTATGTTATGTTCGCATGACGTGCAGGATAGCGAGCGCCGTTGTAGGCCAGTGCATGCGCCAAGAAAGTATGGGGCCGTTTCTTCTTCTTGGGAGGAGAAGATTCCAGCAGACAAGAAATACATGATCCTAATGTACACTGAGCTCGGCCGTTGTCAGGGTCGGCGGCTTTTGGCGAGAGAAAACACGGAACGGGACACAATAAAGGCAAAATCAACAAAATCAACAAAATCAACTTCGTGAGGGCAGGAAGGAGGTCTGACCGAGGACCATGGAAACAATGGCTTCGTGCATAAGAAAGTTGTCCGCTGGGGCTGTGCGTGGCTCATTCTTTTCTTTTGCATCCCGACACCCCTCTCTGCCGTGTTCCGTTCGTAGTTGTTTTCTTTTCCCTTCTTTGATCTTGCCTGTCCGTTCTTCTGCCTTCCTGGCCGAAACGGGTCAAGCGGGCGGTTTGATCTTCGCCACCTACCCGCATTCTGAGACCTGAAACAAGGTGGGGGAGGGAGGGACGTGCGTAACAAAAAAGTGGTCGATGATAGAACTCAACGTTTTCTTTCTTGGGGGGGTTTTGGCCGTTCCTTTGGGGCGGAAAGATCGGTGGTAGGGGTTGAGGAAGGACCCTTGCTTCAGTCGTGCATTCTGTCCCTCAGTCGCTCTTTTCTGCTCACTTCGCTTCGCATGGTCGTCTCGATGCCATTTGCCTATTCTGTTGCTTTGCTCTTTCTTGCTGTGGCGCCCTTGCGTCTCTACCGTAAATTGCCCGCTGGGAAAGACCGACCAACAAGAGTCCGGTTCCGCTAAGCTGGACCGTCTTCTGCCTCTCGATGACTTTCGTCTTGATACGACGTCAACATACTGCCGGTCCTCTTTTTGTCTGGTGCAATACGACGTTTGTCGTAGTATTATCCCATCAGTGCAGCTCTCTGATCCCCTGAGCACCCCTCTGACTGCACCCTAAAAGGCCCCTTTGCTCATCTCGTTTCGTTTTCGTTTGTTTCCTAGTCCGTCACCCCAATGTTTCCTTATTTTCTTTTTTTTGTGTGTGTCTCTCCTTCCACGTCTGTTCATGCGATGCCATTTTGGCACTCTTCTTTTCGGACCGGCATATCAATATTGGAAGCGGAACGTCAGGTCAATAGCAAAAACGTCCCAAAGTCTTCATCGTCTTAGACAGTCCCATGCCACAACAAAGTACGCCGTAGAATACTCCATAACTCCAAAGCGGCGGGTCGATTACTGGAAATAGCATATGCCCACAAATTGGTCTTGGAGATCGGCGTTGGGAAAAGCTTCTGAAGCTTCGAGGCCTATGAAAGGCTGTCTTTGTGGTACTTACCACGTAAAGCGGCACGTCTCTGGCCGCAATATATTCGTTGCATCAAGATTGGTTCACAGATTTGTAGAAGAGAATCCAAACGGTGGTACGTCGAAACCTGCCTCGCCCACCTGCCCAGAAAAATTGCCTGCTTCACAATCTTCCTTCTGTTTCATAGGAAGCTTCCTCGTGTTCTTGAAAACCGTCCCATCTTAATGAGCTGTTCTTCTCTTCCTGGTCTGTCCAGGTTGCCCTCCCCTCCCCGACCTTTTTTAACATTTTTTATCTTGTACGGTATTCCAGCCAAAACCTCGACTGAGCTTTGCCCTTGACAGGAAACTTCGTACGGGGCTTGTAGTACGGTCGCACATTTGCGTCTCGTTCTTCTCTCTCTGAGCTCTACTTCCAAGCAAGGCGCTCTTGTCTCTTCGGTGGCCAATCACCAGCTTGAAAAGCTAGCTCGATTCTTATTTTTAAACTTTTGTTCGATGCTATGATTTCCTCCACTCTCGTCGCTTGTCTCGTGTTTATTCAGTATTGAACCCCTGTGTTTCCCACGCTTTTCCCGGCGATACGCATCGGCACGAAAGCCAGTCTCTTCAGAAACACAAAAATTAAACAGACCTAATGTAAAACAAGGGCGGGAAAGGGGGCGGGGTGACAGCTCTTCAGGCTGATGATTGGCTCCCTCAGACTTTTGGGTGTGGTATGACCTGCACCAGACCGGCGGGAACGCGGCGAGCGATTCGGTGGATTTTGGTGGCTGTCGAAGTTGGTTGGTAGTCGTTAGTCCTTTTCAGGTGCTCATGTGCTATTTGTGGCTTGCCGCTGTGCTGCCCGTTGCCGTTGCCGCTGTGCTGATGCCAACTGGCCCACACAATGCACCCGGTGCCCACAAGTTAAATTGGAGGCGTGGGGATTGTGCTTGTGGCCTGGCCGTGGCCCATTGTCGCTGTCAAAAGGGCCTCGTCATTTGAGGCCCATTGTCCTGTGGCTGGAACGGCCAGACGAGAGACTGCGAATCACTCCTGCAGACCATTCTCACTTGATACTGGAGAAGAACTGGTTCTCTAATTAGCCTTGACTTTTTCGTGGCGCGAAAAAGGCCAGAAATAGAAACATGCGGAATCGCTGCTTCACCAAACTCCCGATTTGCTGTTCACAAAGTCTCGATGCAGGTGCCAAATTGCACTTTTCTGTTCTTCTAATTCGTCGTTCTGCTACTGTTGCTTATTTTGCTAGCCGATGTGGTCACAGCCACGGCCTTTGAGCGTGTCCCTTACTGTCTTGTTTTCATCGGCTCAACCTCGCCTGTCCATGGACCATCTCCATGGCCTGTCTGCATGGCCGTCATTGCACAAACAACGCAGTGAGGGCACAAAGGCATGCTGTAAGACGATGCATGCCGCCCCAGCGCGTATGTGCTGCAGGAACACTATGGAAGACAATAATGGTCGGCGAGACGAGGCGATGCTTCCGAGCTACGTGGAGAAAGGTGGGATGAAGCCGAGGGCATGCAATGGAACATAAGGAACACGTCAAATCTCCCAGAAACAAAAATAGACTGGATATGAGAAGACATTTGCAATAAGCACAAAAAGGGGAGGAAGAGAAGGACGTGAGAGGCATCACGAGATGAGACCGTCCCTCGTGCATCTGCGCTTTGTCTGACCAGCAACACGGAGTGCGTCCAGAATAGGCAGTTTGCTTGCCTGACGAGGGAGGGAAGGAACCGCGGATCGCCATTTGTGTTCAGGGCCGCACGAACAACGCAAACTTGGAAGGAAAGCAAAAGGTGTCAAAACGAAACAAACCGAAATACGCCGGTTTGTTTTTACTCCATCCCGAGTACTCTGTACAACGTACTCCTTTCCTTCCCTGGGCAATCTCAAGGTACCATTTGATCACGTACGACCTGCTCCGGGCCTCTTAACATCGCGTAATATGCTGTAGGCAAAAGATTACGATCACAGATTCGAGCAGGGAGTCTGAAACAGACAAAAAAAGGGGGCAGGCGGTCGTCCGTTCTCGTTTCATGCGATCGGTGAAACATTGTAATTACTTAGTCAAGGGAGGACGCGATGTGCTACCAGGCGAATACGAACGTGTCTGCAAGGCGTTCTTGCGATAGAAAGATGCTCTTCGACTCAGGACAGCGGTTGTGATTTTGCCTTTTATGCCATTCTTTTGTTTTCTCTGTATGTCGTACTTTCCTGCTGTGTAAATTAAACATGGTAATGAGAGGACGCCCCCTTGCGTTGCTGCAATCGTTCTGGCTGGAGCGCCCCTCCCCTCCGATCGCAACGGGACTCCCGTCGGACAGGCGCGTACGCTGATTGGTGTACCTGAATTTAGCGTGTTTTCCATTCAACGGGGCAAAGTTAGTGCCAGGTACAAGTGTCAGACCATGCGCAGAAGGAAAGAGCAGAGCGCAAGACAAGGAAAGAACAAAAAAAAAAAAAAGGGCAAGAGATCCACGTTTTTTTGGGTCTCCACGCTCCACGGCTCTAAACTAAACTTTCAAGAGACGACATCTCGGTTCGCAATCAGAGTTCTCCCTTTCAAACACTGTGTATCTCCACTGTCCGCTATCAAACTGCTACAAAGAAGAATCTAGACCTCTGGCGAAGTGGGCTGGCCATCGAGATCGCCAGCCAGGCATACTTCTCTTTTCGTTTTCTCTTCGATGAAAGGTATGGGGCTTGTGTTCTTTCTCTGTGCTTCTGGGCCCTTGCGAGCCCTTTCTAAAGCCATCGTTCCGAGTCCGAGCTGGTATTCGCCCCTACTCCGCAGACAAACCGCATCCAGAACTTTGAACAAACTAAGATTGGGTTCCTAGACCCCTCTTCAACATCCTTGCACTCGTTGCCATCCTTTGTCTTTATCGTTTTTTCATCATGCATCTCTGCGATACCAACGAACGGACCGATCAATCCACAGCCCAAAGACGCCATACGATATGCATGCTGAAGCGATTGACTGCGGACGAAGTGCATGGACCTGTCCGTTATCCCCTCGAGTCCACCTTCAAGTCGACAGCATGAAACGTAGCGCCGAAAGGGCCCAAAAAGGCATTCCTGTTGTGCTGTCTTGGCCTGCACCGGAGTAGCAACGACAGACGAGGGAGGAGTGGAACCCCAGCCGTATTTTGTTTTCCACGCCGGTCGTGTGAGAGTGAGCACGGTTCTCTACGGAGAAGCTAGGAGGGTCATGCCTCACAGAAATCTCCACTTTTGTATTCTTCGATTCCTTTTCTGGTATTCATGTCCTCGTCCCTTGTCTTTCAGCTTTGGCCACATAGTTTTCCAGAACACAGACCCTAGACTCCGACACCGTCCGAAAGTACGAGTTACGGGGTTTCTAAGTAGACATGCGTAAGCAATACACTCCACGGCCACCGGCGTCGTATTTTCTCCGTAAGCCATACAAGCACATTCCATGAACCTACGACAGCTGTAAGAGCTGACAGACTGCGAACGGCCCCAAGGCCTTGACTCTTCGATGGTATAAAGTAAAATGGGCCCGGAGCGTGTATTAGGCTTGATATGTTTGAGTGTACTAGAAATCAACCGAGTAAAACGTCGCAATGTCGTAATAATCAGTCCATTGTCCACGGCACATGGTTTGGGTAAGGCAACTTTGGTTTCGCCTGGTCTCTGGGGATGAAGAATCGTCCTCCCGTCACCTTTCTTTGGCCTCGTCACCATCGTCGGCGCCTACTGAAATCAGATGCCGGGTTGATGCACCATCTTTAATCACTTGCAGAGTGTTTCGAAAACGAGCAACGGTCAGCCATTGCGTATCTAGACGATTCATCATCCATGTCCAATTCACAGCAATGAGCGTTTAAAGAGCCATCAATAGCAATAACACAGGCGGTTCGCAAGGCCCGAAGAGGCCAGCGGCAGGCCAGACAGGTCGCATAAACGGCCTTGCCATGCCAGCATCACGGCTATATTTACGCAGCAAGAGTTCAAAGAAACCCCCCCTGGAGAACAATCGTAGTCCAGACGTCGATTGGTGGCATTCGACTGGTGCCCACGCGCTTTGCAAACCAGTCCTCTTGTGTGTGGCGTTTATGACGATGTTCTTCCTTAACATATCGAAACAGCCTTTGCAGCGTCCTTTTGGTGTACAGTATATGTTCTCTGTTATTATCTGCTGTCTTTTCACCACGCCACTTTATTGCCCAGTGTATCTATCCTCGGATCGGTTTCCAGAGCCACCGCTCACGGACCGTAGCCAAGCCAATATAACTGAAGAAAAGACGCTGCGAGCCTCTTTGCCTAATCCCATGCCAGCCTCTCGTTTTTTTCGACGTCGTGTGTCGTACGTTGTACTCTGACTTTCTTTCTTGATTGGTTTATTTTCTACATGCATCTGATCTCGAATATGAAGCGTCCTCGCTCTGTGTTTCAAATGTTGAGATGTCCGTTGCCCTTTTTCCCGTAGGCCGCCAACGTCGCAGCCGCTAAGTTGCCCAGACCACCTACCCCCCTCCTTATGCACCTCACCTCCTGGTCGCAAGCATCTTATCTACGGAGGTACTGTGTTTCAGGATATTTATATATTATTTTTCAAATCTGAATCCCAGCGGACGCAAGGCCCATTTACTGCAAGGGCCCCATAGTCCCCCCTTTCTCTCCCAATTGACCAATATCAGTACTTTGATGGTTGCTTGTGCTTGTTCGTACCTGCATATCGTTTAGGCAAGGATGGTGCTGCCAGTTGCGACGTTCTTTAACCGTGTTCGGCCTTATTTGGGTGCAGTGGTTGTTGTCAAGGGGACGTGCGAACAGAATGCGTCGTAGTGATATGCAGGGGGAAAATCACGAACAATGATGAGCGGGTGACAAGGCATCGACTCTACGCATTGATTGCCGTGACGAAAGGGATGAGAGACCAAAGACAACCTTGCGTTGTGTCACTCAATCACATATGACAACTGTGCTTGGCATATGGTCACATTTGTGTGCCCTTTCAGGTGGGGGATGCTCGATACTGCGGGAAAGGATCTCCCTCTCTGTCTGTTTGTTGACCTCACACGACGATTTATTTGCCCTTTTGCTTGGCTTCGGGTGCTCTTCCGGTTGACGATACAGGTGAAGAAGGTGATTTTTTTTATACTGAATATTTTGGAAAAATTGAAAAAGTGTACAGCCAGAAAAAAAAAGAAGAAGAAAAAAAGAAGAAAGAAAAAGAAAGAAAGAAAGAAAGAAGCAACTTCGCAAAAAGTATCTATGACGCTGCGAACCATAAATTATTAGTCGTCGAATAAACCTTCCCTATCCACCGGTTGTTACCCTGTGGAAGCGCTTTCTCGCCCTTCGGCCTCATCGCTCTGTAATACTCCGTGCGTCTTACGGGGCGGAAGAGGTTGGCGAGAGCAAACGAGAACTACAAGGATAAATATAAGGGCACGAGCCACCGGATATTCCCAAGCTGAAGAGAGAAAGAACAGACCCCGACATACAGCATGAAATAGAGGGGACATTTTAACGAGCGAGACTGCATACAGGATGCCATTGGAAAGAGACGTGTCAAAAATCTGGAAAAAGAAGAAAATCAGAGCTTCTGACGGCGAACTTATGCAAACCGCCCTGACCAGACTGGCTGACTTTTGGTCGAGTGCACCAACAAGGAAGAGGCGACAGGACCAAGGGTTATCGAAGGCCCAGACCTCTTTGGCTTGGCCATCACTTGACCCTTTCGACCTTCCTTTTAAGCCCAGTCACAAAAAAGGTACGCTGCAGTCACTGACCCGGCCAGAAGAATGTGAAACAAACCAACAGAAGAGCAAGGATGGAAGAAAAAAGGGGTGGTCTTGCTCGAAGCCATTGGTAGGCTAGAATGGTAAGACAAGCGAGAGGCAAAAGACGCTGCAGAGTGCATAGTGCATATCGGCGTACAAACGGGTGTGTGCGTTCCCTCCGCCAAAGTGAAGGCGGTCGCTCTCGCTCGGCCCTAGGCATATCTATACCCCTGAGAGTTACCTTTCTTGTGTACACTTTTTGCCCTTCACCTTGGCTGAGAAGGCATGACGAGCTGTTCCGATCTTGCCGGCTAACATACATCCTTATTGGGAAGACCCCCGTTCGAGGACATTGTCCATTGAAAGAAGAACTAACATGCCCGCATCATACTCGTACGGCATCTAGGTCTTCGACCGCTTTGATTGAAGAAAGCGCATATAGGGTCAAAATCAGGAATGACACCTCCGCGAACTGAGAAGTGGAAGATCCAAGGGCAAATCACTCCACCGATGTCATGTACTCCAGTCCCCACCAGACAAAATGACTACGAAATAGTAATTATGTCGTAGTTGAGGATATTGTTGTAAGGAAGCATTGATGATGACATTGGCGGACAGTCCCAAGTCCCCTCTTCCTTGGATCCTGCTGGAATCGACGGTAGAATCAGGGTCGCTTTGGACATCCCCCGTTTACCTTGTCTCCCGCGGTTCGTCCTGGCATCCCGAGTCACTTCGACCCCTTCCACTCGAGAGGTTTTGAAAGTCATCATGAAAAGCACAAATCCTGAAGTATATCGGGAACACACGGGAGCCCCGAATGATACAGTAGTTACGTCTGTGGAGGTAGTCCGGCCAAGGTTAGGAACTGTCTGCTTTTCTCGTGGCATGTTGCCTTCAGTAATATGGAGAGATTGACGAACTGATCGCCTTGCCAGCCCAAATCTGAAACTTGCAAGCCCATGGCTCGTTTCTGGGAGGATAGAAGGTAGGAGACAGGGTTCAAGGAAAGATACGCAGATCGGTGTGACAAAGAGCGACGAATGCTGCGTAGATTGGAATGCATAGGTGTACTGTTGTAGATTCTTGCCATTCAGTATTACGTTGTCCATGGCTGAAAGCAATCATATGGCGATAGGATAGCGAAGAAGAATAGGATATAAACATCATTGACGACGCAAACTGCTTTCTTTATTTGCGGTCTTTTGACCTGTCTTTACTTTGCTTCTCTATCATGAATGGCGTATTAGGAACATATATGTGCATCATTTTAAAGAAAATTTGTCACGGTCCGCCGTTTCTCTTCCAAAGGACACGAGAAAACAAAATGCAAGATGGATCTTCTGATCTTCTTCAATGCTCTTGAAAGAGCATCACCGGACAAGGCTGGGGTAAAAAACCGACGATTCAGCAATGTCAAATCATGCAACGGCCCATGCCCGGTGGCAACTATTTCTCTATTGCTCCCTCTATTGTCTGCCTGCCCTCGTTTTCTTGCTTATGTTACCGTTGACTTTGTACATCAATTCCCGTCCGGCCATTCGCATGAATGATAGCCATCGCCTCTTGCTATCCAGCTTGTCTACCTAGGCCTGTCGTTTTAACCATTCCGGTTTCCCTTCGGAATCCATCCAAGGCCCTCGCATCCACTTCATAGTCATAAGATCCGATATTATGCCCTCGTGGCTAATAGAAAAGGAAAAGAAGAACAAACAGACGATGAGCGACGGACATGCCGACTCTTGTGTTTATGCGTTCGTCAAATTTGTTCTTTCTATAGCGTTTGTCGCTCTTCGCTGCACTCGAGTTTCATTTGTTTCTTGGACGAGATGTTGGTTGACTCCAGTGTTGGTTAACCATTGCCGATAAACAGCGCCAATCGTAAGATCTTCTCATACATGCGAGCCAAACAAAGTAAACAATAGGCCCTTCTTTCGTACGCATGCGCACGTTGGTAAGAACAAAGTAAAGCGCATGATAGAACGCCTGACAGCATCGACCTTTGAAATTAACGAAGGAAAAGAGCATTTATATTTTCAAAAATAAATCGAATGCTCGCCGGGATTTGATGCATCCAGAGTTGCCTGGCGTCTTCCTTATATCGTCAAGTTCTTCTCCAGAGCCTTGATACCCTCGCGCACCTTTGGGCAGTAGTGCCGCCGCAGCAGCTCGCCCTCCCACACCGTCGCTGCGAACGGGTTGCTGCCCTCGACCGTCTCGCTCAGCGGGTTGAAGGATCCGTCGCCTTTGCGCTCCTCTGTGTTCCACAACGCGCTAATCTTCTTGCTGTGCGTGTGCGCCACGTCGTAGAGAAGCGCCAGCAGCGCCTGGCTGGACTTTTCGGGCACGTGCAGCGACGCTGCCATGAGCTGCTTGGTGAAGGCGGCGAGCCGCAAGGGCGGCACCGACCGGATGTTGTAGTGCGGCAGCAGGACCGCAGTCAAACAACGGATCAGAAGGACCGTGGTTGTCTGCAAGTTGACCTTGACGCCGTTCTTCTGGTTCAGGGCCGCAGCCGCCGCGGCCGCGGCCGTCTCCGAGGAAGCCGCGTCGTGTGCATCGGCAAGGCGCTGCTGTAGCGAGTTGGCATGTTTCTCAATGTCAGCCGACAGGGCAAGCGGATAAAGGCTGCGGAAGAGGTTTGTCGTGAAAAAGGAGAGGTCGAGGTGCAGGTCGCTGGCGGCGTTGTGTGCGTCTTGGCCGGCGAGCAGCGCGTAGGCCGTCACCGTGCACAGAAGCGCTTCGCGGCTGGGGTTGCGGGAGACGGCAAAGTCGTCCTCGTCGTCTGCACCGCCATTCGCGGCCTCATCCTCCTCGCCTTCCACAGTCCGCGCCTCGCGGGCAGCATCCTCTTCGCTGTAGCGGATCAGATCCTTGAGTGCTTCCAGCACGTCGCCAAAGAAGTTCTGGTTGATCAAGTGCGCATACTTGGCCAGGCCCTCGAGAATTGCACCCATCAGGTGCGGTGTGCGCAGCTTCAGGATGCGGAAGTAGGTGGCAAAGACGAGTTTCAGCGTCTCCGACTGCATGCGCTCGCGCTCCTCGTGTGCCACAAGCGCATCCGCCTGCGCCATGTCGCGGTCCAGCGCCTTTTGCTCCTTCATCAACTTGCGCGTGCGCTTTGTCCGGAACTCCCTCTTCTCCTTGCGCTTCGTCTCGTCGGACGCGCGCTCCACGCTGTCCTGCGAGCCCTTGCCAGAGAACTCGGAGAGCAGCCGCAGGTGCAAAAACGTGTTGGGGACACTCTCATCGACCCAGTAGTCGCGGGCCTTCATCATCTTGGACAGCATGGCCACGGCCTCCATCGATGGCCGGCCCTCGTCGTCCTCGCGGAACAATGTCTCGAGTGCGAGGCGGCACTTGACAAACGACGCGTCCACGCGGCGTGTGCTGAGCTTGCCCACAATGATCTTGAGCAGGTCCTCGCGGAAGTTGAAGTGTGCCACCGCGTTGAGCAGCGAGCAGGCGCAAGCCAGCGCAGCGTCCGCAAGGCTGTTGGCGTTCTTCGCGGCTTTGGAGCGCTTGCCGGCGCCGTTCTTGTTGGCGGCATCGCTTGGCCGCAGCTTAGACAGGCGCATCAGCTCCCGCAGGTAGCCCTGGTAGCCAGCCAGCAGACTCTGCTCGTACGCCCGGATGCGGCGCACATCCGACGACAGCTTTTCGCCGGTTGGTGGCTCCTCGCCAAACGCGCGTATGCGGTAGCCTGGAATCACGTCCTTGTACACAGACAACTGCGTAGCGAGACACATTTTCTGCACGGCAATCGATGTGTACTGTTGCGAGACCTGAGCCAGCGCCTTGAATGCGCCGCCGTTCTCCTCTGGGTTCTCGTTCAGCTTCAGAGCAAGCTTGGCCAGCTCTTCCTTGGCATTTTGTATCTGCTGCCGCTCGGGCAGCCGTGCATTCTGTTCTTGTATCCGTGCCGCCGCCTTCCGTGCGCCCGATCCGTCATTCTTGCCGTTGGCCTTGCCGGCCTCTGTCTTCACATCGTCGCCGCTGTCCGCAAACGGATCTTCATCGTCGCTGGTCGCATCGTTGTCTGTGGGCTCACGTGCGAGGGGTCGTATCATGCCGTCGGCCGTCCGGATCGGCAGCCGGTCGCTAGCTTTTTCCGCCTTTTCCGCCTTCTTGCTCCGTTTCCGAGACCGCTCGGCATAGTTCTCCTCTAGACTCCAGTTGGCGGCGTTTTTGAGGTACGACTTGTCGATGCCTTTCCCTGCGCCGTCTCCGCCACCAGCGCGGGCCGGGCTGACCCTTCGTCTCTTGGGGCCTCGTGAGTCCATTGCAGGATAGTCTGTCATCTACCACCGGGAGTTGGGCGAGCGGCGAAAACGAGGGGGGTTGGAAGTGACCAGAAACAATTCTTGACCTCGTACTCTGCGTGCAACGATGAGAGGCCGTTACTCTCAGTAAAAAATTTAGTGGCTGCAGAAAAATTGGCAGCAAAGACCGGCAGAAAGGCAGAAGCGACCGATTAGGACTAGCGCTCTTGATACAGTACGTGAGTAGCTTCACCGCCTTCTGTGTCATTAGCATTTTCAATTTTGGTTGTGGGCAAGGTCTTCATATTCGCAAGGTTTCTTTTTCTTTACGTTTCTTTTCATTTCATTATTTTTATTTTGCTATGATATCTGTAATCGTAAATTTAATCTGGATTTCACTAGAGCAATAGCTGGTATTCCGGATCTGATTTTGTGCCTGATTCAGGCCTGTCGGAAGGTGTATTGTAGGCTCTATAAGGTTGAAATTTGTCCAAAAGATCCGGAGGTTTGCGCAGCTAGACATGTTCTAAATTTAATTCAGTTTTTTTTCTTCTTTTTTTCACTTAAGTCTCGTAAACTTAATTGAAGGGAGAGGGGGTTCAATTAATATGACTGACATTTGGTATGATCATCGTCGATACCGATGGAAGATAATATACCTTAAAGTGTCTAAATTCACTGTTGGAGCCTTGCGGTGGTAGTTTCAGGTGGGTCTGCACCTATCAGAGCGATTCTACTGGACAAAGCTGCTTATCAGACCCGCAATAAAAAGTTTACGGCGCTCCAAACAAGAAGGAAAGAAAGAAAAGTTTTGGCTAAGAAAAAAATCACGACTGTGGGAAAGAGCGACCGTCCTCAGATCCTCTCCCCAGCACGACTTGCGAGACGACGACGCTGCAGCTCGCCACGCATCACTACCCTCACCCAACCACCCCCTCCACGACAGGCCGTCCGCTGGCCCTCTACATTACGCGCGATACACAGCATCGCATCGGGGAGGAACGGCCACAATGGCGTCGTCTCTCGCGGCGCAACTGGCGCAGATCGCCGCCAAGTCCAAGATCTCGCTCGACGTCAAGGCGCAAAAAGCCGCCCATTCCAAGTCACTACTGTTTGAACCGCGTGTCGCCGCTTCCCAGAGCTTCCAGTCCGTATACGTTATCTGCCGCGATGGCTTCGACGAGCTGTGCCAGCTGGACGAGCGCTTCGTCCCTTTCGGCAACACTCTCTTCAGCGAGCTGAGCCAGGACGAGGACCGGACCATGATGGACGAGGCCGAGAACAAGGAGCTGGACCGCAAGATAGAGTCCTTTTTGCGTCTCAGTGGCAGCAGACTACGGCTTCTGCCGGCGATCAAGTCGATTGAGTGGCTGATTCGGAGATTCCGGTACGTTGCATGTGCAAATGCATCTCCCGAAACCGAAGGTGGCTGCAGCCGTCCGCTAACATGTTTGCAGCATTCACGAGTTCAACACATCGACACTCATCACAACATTCCTCCCTTACCATTCCATCCCTGCGTTTGTGACACTCATGTCCATCCTGCCCACAAATTTGCCATACGAGTACCGCTTCCTGAGCCCCTACATCCGCTCTCTGACGGCCCTGCCCCGCGCTGCCATTGTGCAACACGCAACCCACCGCTTCGACTTCCTCACCACATTGTCCTCGTACACCCTTGCGGCCTGCCACGCACAGCAGCACTACCCGGGCCTTATCACCTTCTGGGGCGGCGTCATGACCGAGTCCATCAACGGCATGCTGGACACCCTCAGGTCGGGCCGCAGAAGCGTCCAGGCGGACAACGACCAGTCCGTCCTGCAAAAGGTTGGCCCCGTTCTCGGTGATGCTCTCATGATCCGGGAGGCGCCCGGTGTCCAAATCGCTGCCTACATGGCTGTATCCGTTTTTGTGTCTAAGGCACAGGTGGCCGACTTGGCCATCACTGCGTTTATGGAGCAGGTTGTCATGGGATGGACCTCCGAGACGGCCAAGCCCGGCCTCGTCTGTCTGTCGATCCTCGCCCAGCAGCGTTCGGCGAAGCAGCTGTCCCGCAAGGTGGCAAAAGCTGTGCTCAAGGTGCAGAACCTGCCCCATCTGCTTGTGGAGATTGGCAAGCAGCGGCGCATCGACAAGCTGGCCAACGGCCTGGTCCTTGCCCTGACGGACCGCCTGGCCAAGAAAGCCGCTGTGCGCGGCCTTCCCATTATCAAATCGATTATTCTTGGCGGCATCTTGCAGGATAAGCAGCTTGTTGTCGCCTTCAAGTCGCTGCTTCTGGCGGCCCACGACATCACCGACGAGACGGACCCCGACGGCAGCGTCCGGAAAGAGCTGGGCGCGACGCTGATTGTCCTGTCACAGGCGCCCGAGAATGCCGGTGGCCTTGTCATCCGCAAGGTCATCGAGGAGGTCGATTTCGACATTGAAGAGCTGGAGCTAAAGCTGGATGCCACGATTCGGCCCAAGCTGCTGCTTGACTCCACTGCCACCAACGACACCGACACGGCAATGGCTGATGGTGCTGAGGAGACGCGCACTTCCATCACAAAGGAAGACCTCGATGCAACGCTCGGGCGCTTGTCCACTCTGACGCGCCCGTCTTCCTGTCTCGCCCAGGACCCGAACGGCGTGTTTGAGCAGTTCTGCCAGCTCTTCCTGGCGACGGCATCCTACGACAAGGCCGAGCTCGAGAAGCTGGATGCCGCACCCCTGCTCGGTCGTGCCGACGCCGTGTCCGACCACTTTTACTTCACATTCCTCATCCGCATCTGGTCTGGACCCTACCCGACACTCGCACGCGTAGCCGCCCTCGACATGGCCGCTGCGCGCCTGCGCCTGGACGACTGCTTCGGTGTCGACTTCCAGGCGGTCCTGCCGTATATCATCGCCGCTCTGAGCGATCCGGCCAAGAAGGTCCGCCGCGCTGCCGCTGGATTTCTCGCCGAGGTGAAGCGGGTTTCGCCGCTGAAGGAGACCAAGAGCACGACGGGCAAGAACCGCTGGGGTGCTACGGAGCTGTACGCCGAGCAGGCCGACCTGTCTTGGCTGACGTTTGACGCGAGAGCCAGCCTGCTTGACGTTCTCCTTGGCTCGGCTGAGGAGGCCATTCTCCACGAAGATCACGTCCCGGCTGTGCTTGCTGACGTCCTCGACAAGTCGAGCAAGGCGGACGTATCAGGCAGTGGCGGCGAGCAGGTTCGGCTCTCACATGGTCTGCGGTTGTCGATTCTACAGTTCCTCGCTGGCCACGCTGTCCTTACACCTGTCATCAACATTAAGATCCGTTTGCTCAAGGCGCTCAACGAGGTGCGCGGCGTTTCTGGCACGACTCGTACGCAGGTCCTCCTCCCCCTGCTGAACAGCTGGGCCGCTCTCAGCGCCGAGGAGGCTTCTGCCCTTGTCGCAAAGGAGGCGCTGGACGAGTCTGTTGTCGATAGTCGAAGCGTGGATGTCGTCATCCCCAACGACACCTCCGCCCTGGAGACCCTGTTTAGTATCATCCAGAACACCAAGGGCCACACTCGGCCGAACCTGATCAGCTGCGTCTTCAAGAGAATTCGCAAGATGTGGCCAGTCATGAAGGAGGACTTCCGGAACGTGATTGCGCAGTTTATGTTGGAGCAGGTGCAAAAGCCGCCGGCAGCTGGCACGTCGTCGGATGATCTGGATATTGCCGCCGAGGAGGCCACCGACTTGCTGTTTAACGTTGAGCTAAGCACACAGATTCTGACTAGCTTTTTGGAGACGCTGCAGCAGAGCGCAAAGATGGCCACCGACGCGCCTCCTAATAAGAGACGCAGGACGAGCTCTTCCGAGCACAACCGTGGCCAGCGGATCCAAGCCAATAGCGATCTCCGTCTCCTGGTGAACCGTGCTACTTTTATCCTCCAGCTCGTCCAGGCCTCGAAGCCCGCCGAGCACCCTGAGCTGCTTCCCGGCCTCTTCGTCGTTCTCTCGGACCTTCAGATCCTGCGCTCGTACGTTGGCTCTGAGCTCGGCTACCTGCAGAATGTGGTTCTCAGCTGCCTGCTGGCCATGATGCCTGTCTATCAGAGCCACAAGAACCTCAAGATTGATACGACCGTCGGCCACGGCGACGTATTGGTCAACTGCATCCACAAGTCCTCAAGCCCCGCTGTCCAGAACACAGCGCTGCTGCTGGTGGCCAGCCTGGCCAAGACGGCGCCCGACGTCGTTTTGCACAGCGTGATGCCCATCTTTACGCTGATGGGCACCTCTGTGCTGCGCCAAAGCGACGACTACTCCGCCCACGTGGTGAACCAGACCATCAAGGAGGTTATCCCGCCGCTCATCGACACCTTCAAGAAGGGCAAGCGCAACATCGTGGTAAGCGCTTCGGACCTGCTGTCCAGCTTCGTCATTGCGTACGAGCACATTCCGTCGCACCGCAAACACGACCTGTTTACTTCGCTGATCGAGAACCTGGGCCCCAACGACTTTTTGTTTGCCATTCTCGCCATGTTTGCCGACCGCTATGGCACTGCCGACAGCACGTGTGCCTTCTTGACCGAGCTCATCGGCTCATTCCCGGTCGAGATCCAACTGCAGTCGCTGACCAAGTTCGTCTCGCTGGTGGGCGATATTTTCAAGCCCAAGCCCAGCCTGTCTGCGACGCTTCTCGGCAAACGGGAAGACGACGGCCAGGTCGACCTGCAAAAGTCCGCTGTGAAGGAGTTGACGCTGCTGCCCCAGCTGCTGTCTAACCGTCGTCTCAAGGATGGCATCTCGCGCCTCGAGGAGGCTGATGACGACATGGAATCGGCCAAGATTCGCGAGCTGTACATCCAGCTGCTCGAGGACATTCTTACCCTCGCCGACACCGTCAAAACCCATGGCAGCGCTGGTAAGAAGCAGGCCCTGCACAACCGGTGCGGTGATGCTCTGGCACAGCTGCTCAACCTGCAGTCTATTGGCGAGTTCATCAAGGCCGTGGAGGTCCTGCTGGACCGCCCCAACATGAGCGTGCGCCAAAAGGTGCTGCGTGCGCTTGAGGTCCGTGTCGACGAGGAGCGTGTTGCTAGCGTCCAGTCGCGCGTGGCACTCCTTGCCTTCCTGCCGCAGTTGACCGCCGTGATCCGAGACTCGAGCGACATTGCCTACAAGCATACCGCAATTACGTGCGTTGACAAGATTGCGGAGAAGTACGGATCCCGCGATCTCGAGGCTGTCACTGCTGCCGCCGCGGCCATTGCCGGTGATGCCTGCCTTGGTCAGGCCGACCCGCGCCTGCGTGTCATGGCTCTGCTGTGCCTTGCCTCGCTTGTGGACGTGCTGCACGACGCTATCGTTCCAATCTTGCCCACGGCTATTCCTCGTGCGCTGAGCTACCTCAAAGAGAGCTTGGAGGGTAGAGCGACTGACCCTGAAAACATTGCGCTACACAATGCTGCCTATGCGCTGATGATGGCGCTGGCCCAGCATCTGCCATTCATGATCACGAGCGCCAACCTCGACAAGCTGGTTGTGACCTCGTTTGCATCGGCCGAAGCGGGTCTTGAGGACGACGAGGACAACGAAGCCAACACGACCCGTCTGACCTGCCTGCTGCTGCTCGCAAAACAGGTCGAGCCAAAGACCATGCTGGATGTCCTCCGTCGCAACTGGCCCATCGCTGTGCGGGCTGGCCAGTCGGTACGTTGCCTCTTTGTTCCCCCATCCTCTGTTTCAAAGTCTATCGATGCTAACGTATTTGTGTGTGCTTGTGCACAGGCCACGCTAGAGTTTGTACAGGTCTTGACGGCCGTCATCGACAAGCACGGCAAGTCGTCGATTGTAAAGAACCTGCCGGTGCTCTCTGTCATTCTCCAGAATGCCTTTGACCTTCGTCGCGAGTCGCGTGTTAGTGGCCAAATCCTGGCTGCGGCGCCGGCAAAGGCCACGGGGAAGACGGCGAAGTCGGGCCAGGCCAATGAGAAGCGCCTGGTCGAGATCGAGGCGGCTGTCAACACGGCTGCCCTGCACATGGTCTTCAAGCTCAACGACAGTGCCTTCCGCCCTGTGTTCGAAGACCTTATGCAGTGGTGCGACCACGGCCTGCCACAACTGGACGTCCTGGGCCGCTGCCTGCGCCAGCAGAGCGTCTACGGATTCCTGTTCCTGTTCTTCGACCGCCTGAAGTCGGCTGTCACGTCCTACGCCGCCTACGTGGTCGACGGTGCGGCTGCGGCGCTGCGGGCTGCCCGCATCGGAACTAGCCTGGAGGACCGTGCCCTCTGGTCCCGCATTCTGCAGACCCTGACGGCCGCGTTCAAGTACGATGAGGGCAACAGCGACAATTCCAACGCCGACGGCACCGCCAACGGTCATGGCAGCGGCGGCGGCTTCTGGCAGGTGCCGACTCACTTCTCGGCTGTGGCGCCGGCTCTAGTCGAACAGTTTGCCAAAGCCAAGGATCTTCACAACAACGGCGCGCCGGGTCTCACCGTCGAGTACTTGGTGCCCGCAGTTGTGGAGCTGGCCAAGGCTGCCCATGCGGCGGACCACCAAAAGGAGCTCAACAGCCTGCTCCTGAAGCGTCTTCAGCACTCGACTAACACAGCCGAGCGCTTGGCACTGGTGCAGTGCCAACAGGTGTTGGCTGAGGAGGTGGGCGAGGAGTGGCTGGCGATGCTACCCGAGATGCTGCCTTTGATCAGCGAGCTGCAGGAGGACAGCGACGAGGCGATCGACCGCGAGACGACGAAGTGGATCCACAAGATCGAGGAGGTGCTTGGCGAGAGTCTGGATGCCATGCTCCAGTAAATTATGACGAGGAGGGGAGTTTGTGTTTGTACAAAACGTGTCTGCCACATTGTTTGTAGGGAAGGTTGCTTTCCTACATGCTGCTTTTTTATTGCCCTTCTTTGTTATATCACTCCTTTTATTTTCTTTGTGTCATTTTGATATTAAAACCACATCGGAGTCGGCGAAGCAAAACTGGGGCCCATGGCATGGACATTTATTTGCATTTCAAAGCATAGGATAGAATACAATCCATTATTATTAAAATTCAAGTACGACTTCTCTTTCAAAGATGCAAACGAGCTGGGATCTTCTACTGCTTGACTCAGCAAGGAAACACGCGTGTTTAGCGACATTTCCGGCGTCAGCTTAAAATCAAAGCAAACACAAGCTGCCCGAATATAACCGCCCGATCGAACCCTAACAAATTACCTCGTTAATAGAACAATCGCCTGTCGTCTCCCTTCCTTCCCAAATTGACCAATAGCCGTTTACACGATGTTTAGATTGACCTTGGTAAAATGTTTCTGATATTCCGTTGACCATCTATTAGCTCTTGCGGTGGCAAGTCCTATATGTGACAAATCTTGATAGATCTGCCTGTGACGATATATAATAAACCATATGACAAAGACAGCGTACACGATGAGTATAAACTGTCTCTTTCACTTGGTACCACTGATCGGCACGGATTGAGACACCGCGAGCTAGGTACACAACAAATAAACTGACTTTTGCCCTGATAATCGCCGTTCAACACTTCTGGGAAGTCACCCTTCTATCTTTACTCATACCGCCCCTGGTATCCTGGCTACTGCGGCCAACTTACCTTTATTCTGTGCCATTATATCTTTGTATGCAGAGAACAGCCATTCCGACAAAATTAGGATGCATCTGCTTAAGCATGGCGAGAGCCTTTTAGGCCAACGACAGGTCGAGTTGAGGCTGGGGCCCTATAATAGCTGTCAGCATTGAGAACGTCGTGAAGAACATAGTGGATTATTAACAGATCATATGTACGAACTCTTCGTCAACCACCTCGCCGTTCGATCCAACCCGTAGTGGTTGGTTCGGATGCCAGGCACGGATCCAGGGACGCTTGTCTGCAGGGCAGGGAGGAGGCAGGGCACTGAGACCCTCTTTTTCTGCCTCGCTCAGCTCACGGACAGTGGGAGCTTCTGTCATATAGTTCCACAAAACAGGCTTCCCCATCATGTTGATCTTGATAGCCTCACGAACAGCCGCAGGAGCGTTGACAACAAGGTCTACGCTCGGGGCCGTTGAGCCGGTAGATGCCGCGTTGGCAACAGTGACCTTTTGAGGGCCTGCAGACATGCCACTGTTCGCCATTTCAGTATCCTGGGAGACCGGTGTAGCGACAAGAGTCGGAGTAGAAATTATTGGTAGGGGCTCCATGGACAGAAGATCCTGATCTTGAACGTTGTGGAGGGGGTTAGGTCTATGGGTGACAGGTTGGTAGACAGATTGGGCAATAGGCGGGCTAGTAGCTGGATTGATAGTCGGCTGAGAAGGGACCCGGCTTGCTGGCTTAGCAGTAGTAGACTGCGTCGGGCTCTCGAGAGCCGCTTTCTGCGTAACGGGAGTAGGCTTAACGGCGGGCTGAGTGCTTTTTTGCACCGTTTTCTTCTTTTGGGTCGGGTTGGCTGGAACTGGCGTTGACTTAGGAACAGGCTTTTGGGCCTGGCTGGGTGCAATACGGGCAACAGGAGTAGGGGTAAAAGTATGTCCTTGGGAAGTTGCAATGCTGTCAGAACATAGACGGGGATCATAAACAACGGAAGGAGTAGGTTTTATATAGGGTTGCACTGTGGAAGGTCCTCAGACAATTGGGTTGGGTCTGGTGACCTGGGAAGTGATTGAAGAAGGGGGCAGAAAGAAACGGCCCACCAAATTTGGCAATGCCTAATAAGTAATGGCCAGGTGATCGTAAAGGAATGACAAGGTGATCATGAAACCACTCACCTCCTGACGGCAGAGGACGAACCAGGCCATTGCTCGAACGAAGCACTGATCCGGGCTGCGACCGAGTCGTCTGTGATGACGGAGGCATACGAACGGCCGGCGCGGTGGACGAGCGGCCGGCCTGCTGGTGAGGAGCCGGACGACTGGTCACCATAGGGGCCTTGAACGTGCCGCTAGAGCAGTAGCCGGCTTGCAGCTGCTTGGCCATGGCCAGCTGCTCCTTGGTGAAACCGCCGTCACCCATTTTGCTTCTTCTGGTGGATGCTTATGAAAGGAACAGTCGGGCTGCAGCAGCCACTCAGCGGGAACCAAAGAAGAGACGAACAGCAAAGAAAATCTGAAGGAGTAAGAGACCTCCGAGGACCAGGAAGAAGCAAAGCAACTTTGTGGTGAATGAAGGCGCTTCTGTTGGACCTGTATTGACAAACACAAAACAAAGCCAAAGGAACCGTACAGAAACAAGCTAGTGAAGCAACGAGAAAAAAAATCTTTAAATAAATAAACAGAGAAGTCACGCCGAGAGATTCGCAGGTACTTCCTATTTCGACTTATTTTCCCAGGAGGGAAAGAGCGAGGTAGACTGGTACGTGGTCGCAAAGGGCTACGTGGGCAATGGAAGGAAGGAGCCAAGGACTGAGATCGTGGATGCACCGTCTTCCGCAGCCCCTGATATTCAAAAGTCCAGAAGACCATGAAAGTCACGTATTGGAAAGGGGTAGCTAGACTTCGTAAGAGCCTCGAGGCGACGTTGTTCTGGTATTTGACGCAGCTAATATGGGGAATCATAGGCCATGGTGGACAAATCGCCCCTCTGTGGATGGCGGTTACGCGCACTTGCCCTACCGGGAGATTCCCAGAGTATTTTCATCTGTGCTTTGGTTGTCCTTTCGCCCAGTTTTGTGCTCTTGCGACGGAAAGACTGCATCTTGTCTCGATAAGGAGAGAAAATAAACATCAAAGATGGACAAGAAACGTGTTGTCAAAAAAATCACAAGGCACTCCTTGAACCGTCGAAATCGGGCGCGAATGTTGGTGTAAGTTGTTTCTCACGTTTGGCCACAGAGGGGAGACAAATGGGCAATGAGCGCCTTTTTAAAACCAAACAGATCCTAGAAAGGAGAAAAGGTCGTTGGGAAGCACCTCAAATGGATTTGGAAACACAAAAAGCAAAACGCTGTTATTTTGCGCATGGCTGACGAAAGAAAGCAACAGTTACAAGACTGCCCAACGCTGCTCGACTCCTTGATCCTCCTACTCCCGTACGATCGAAAACTCTATACCTTCTTCTTCCGCTTGGGACCGACGCTGACTTCGGTCATCCGAATCTGTGTCTCGCGGTATTGTCCGGCCTGTGCTTCTTTCAACCAGCGAACATCGACAGCTGGGACTGTCTCCTCTAAAAAGCTGAGAAGACCTTGCGACTGTGGCGCCCCTTCTCGGAGGGCAATGCTAGACACCCGCGGAATACCTAGACTGGCACTGAGGCGGTCCTCGACTGCGCGAGAGAATCCGACTAGACGGATTGGCGGAGACGGCGGCACCGACGCCGCTCCTTGCTGCGAGGCCACAGCCACCATCTGTGGGAAGTGCGAGTAGAATGCCGACGGATGGCCGGATCGGACAATAAAGACAGCTGTGTATGGAGTGGGTGATTGGGACGGGGAGGATGGTGTGGATGAGGATGGGGATGTCGATGGAATCGACGGTGTTGCTTTTGGATCGACGTTGGTAATGGGGACAGGGGCGCCTGGTGTGGCATTTTTGGCCAGCTCCCGCGTAATGCTGACCAGCCCGACATCGACAAATCGTACCAGCTCAGGAAAGGGCGGGACGTCGCCCTTGGGCTCCTTGGTTTCTGGTTTTCCCACAGTCTTTACTCTTCCTTCCTCTTTCAAGAAGGCGCCTCCGTCTGCCTTACCGCCGCCGCCGTTCTCTTTGGAGCGTTGCCGGGATCGTCTCCGGCTGCGTTTGCCCCGAGACGGCTCAACATGGTCGTGACGGTGTTGGCCAAGCGGTGCAAGAAGGCTTTATGAACAAAGCCGTCGTTAGCAAATCCAATCCGAATGGAAGCGGGCAGTGAGGTGAGCTGGCGAATACGTACGAGCAAAGGAGTTCGAGAATTGTATCCTGATCTTCTTGGGATATCATGGGCCTACGCTTACGGTAAGCATTATTGAAGAGTGTCCACGCAAGCTAGAAAGCAGAGAAAGGGCTGTCTACCATTCAACACTGGAGAAGGGCGTGTCCAGCTCTGGGATCTTTCGCCGGCTCATGGCCAAATTGGGGTGGATTCGTGTATTTAAATGACGGTTTGACGCGTTGAGCAGCAAGTACACGGCGACTTGGGTTCGGAGAAGGTAATTACTTGTTTGCAAACGTTGTCTCTCGCGCTGTGATACACGCAGGATGCTTTGCTTTTCAAACCCGATGCTGTGTGCTATGCTTGTAAGATCAATCATTGGCCGTAGTCGCAACATTTTTCACGCCGGTCATTGGCTTGTTTTGGCTGCGCCTCCGTGCCAATGGTTGTGTCGCTCGGGGGCTTCTAGAAAGAAAAAGAGGACCAGCAAAAGAGAGCAGCTTGCCAATCCATCTAGCGCTTGATGAACAAGGTCCTGCCCCAAGTTCATGCCAAGACGCTGCCTTCAGGTGGAAAGTTGTGGGTCAAGTTTTTTTTGGCGATCTTCCCAGAGAGAACTTCCAAACCGACCTGACGACGTAGTCGTTCCTTCCCTTCCCAATTTTACCCTTTTCAGACTTGTTGTATACCTTTCCCATTTTCCCCCTTCTTCTTTTTTCCTTTCCTTTCGTTTTCCTTTTTTTTTTTTTTTTTTTTTTTTTTGGCTCGGGGCAGGGGTCCTGTCCATCATTGGATAGAATAATGTGTAATACATAAACTTCCGGTGCTTCAGCTTCTTGTGCCCCCAAGCGAGTGCTGCTCATTCCCATGTGATGTCATGTGACGACGCTCAGCTCTTTTCCTGTCGGGCAGCCTTTATATCATCCTAACATCTATCGCATCTCTTTCGTCTGTGGTTTCCTCTCCAATTTCCTGGCCGTTTTTCGCTAACTGGCGGACTAATAACGCACAGGCTTTTCTGTCGTTCATTTTTCTGTTGCATATCCCATTTTACAAACATTCACGACAAGAAACCCCAAAACACTAGCCGTCATTGTTCCGACTTCCAAGGCTGAACGTAACTGCATGTGAGCTTTGCTAGTAAATAGACTAGAGTCACCGTCCATATTCATCATTGGGGCTGAGCGACAAGATGTATTTTTCAAGAGGTGTATTTGCCTCAGAAGAGACCTCTGTGCTCTACCTCTCTCGAAGTGTCCTCTTCTCCTTTCCTCGCTCTCCATCCGAACCGCTTTGTTTCTTTTTTCCTATTCCGTGTCATCAAATCTACATTTGTTTATGTGTATTTTGAAGACTTGTACGCCCCTGTATTGGCTCTCACCCCTGTCTTTTCATCCCTTCCATTGTTGCTCGATGATGTGCGCCGCCGGATTTGGATGACCCGCCAGCCAGCCCACGCGCAGAAGTGTCTCGTACGTCGCTGTATAGTTTGCCGACATAGCGGGCATGACCACCCCAGAGCACCTTGTCGATGGTCGCATTCCCTGGCAGGTGCGCCCCTGTTTTCCCACTGTTGCGTTGCCCCAATTTGGCGTTTTGGTATCTAATCTTGCGCTAGAAGCTCCCCCTCACTGACCCTATCCGAGCCTGTTATTGATAAGAGGGATCCGCGTCATAGCATGTAGCTGCAAGTACTTGGTCTTCCTTGACAAATTGGTCAGGGTAGGAAGTACATATTCACAAACCACGTTAAGGCAAGTGTGCCCCGCATCCTTCCACCATCCCGTTTCCTGCACCTGCTTGCTGTGTTGCCTATTGCTTGCTGGTGATAGTGCTCCGTCGTTCTTGCCCAGCTCGCGTCACTCCTGCACTAAGCTGTCTCTAAACACTGCAGCCTCGACAACCTCTTCTTCCTTCCACTCACCAACTTTTTTTTGTTCGACATCCACTCAACTCCGAATCCAACCGTCACATGTACTAATCCTGCTTCTCCGTCCGAACCGAACCTTCCTCCATCCTGTCCTCACACATTCTTGTATTGCAGTCGTGAAGCCGTTTCGTTTTCTCGTTTATCCTCAATCTTCCCGTCTTCACCGTTATCGCCGCTTTCTTTATCCCCTCTTTCTAGCGCTTCTTCCCAAGTCTGCCTTGCCGCCGAGCAGAAAGCAACAGCCTCGCGTCTCTTTCATTCCTCATCACCACTGCTTTTCGCCACAATTGATAGCCTGCCTCCGGAATCAATACACACCTGCCGAACGGGGCGCCCTGGCACCTATGTCGCGTCTTGCACTGCGGATGTACTCGTGTTGAGAGCGAGAGCGCGTGAAGTGAAGACGAGAAGCTGACCGAAGGAGGAAAAGCGCTTCCCATTCCACAGCTAAGAGACGAGCGGACCGAAGCGGGTCGACAAGGGCCTCATCAAGCAACGTCAGTGAAACTACCTCTTTCCATTTTCTTGCAGCTGTTTTTTTGGCTTTTTTTTTGTTTTATTGTACTAACGGTTCTTCGAATGACGACAGACAAGGCAAACCAACCCCCAGCAGAGCCCACTTTCGCAAAAGTCAGCTTGCGGAGCCCTTACCCGTTCTGCTCAAGCAGCTCAAGAGACGCGCTCCTCTCTTTGATCTCGTCTTTTGAGCCAGATGGAACGCGAATCCAGATCCCCCGAGATCGAGTCGAACGAAGGTGCTGGCTCTCCCGAAGCAAGCAGCGCCCGGCCTAATCCTTTCAAAGGCGGCGACGAGAGCTCGCGAAAGCGACGGCGAACCTCCCTCAACGTCGATTCTCGAAGTCGATCCGTCGAGTCTGATGCACAATCTCCACACGAGACCCCGATAGTCGACACAATCCACCTTTCCTCCTCCCCGCCTGCCGTCGAGGCCGAACCCGACGACTCTATAATGATCATGGACTCTGGCCCGGCTCCCTCATCTCCCCGCACTCCCGAGAGAACTCCCATACAGAACCCGGGCGACATATTGCCACCCCCTGGGTCTGAGTCTGAGACCCGTCAAACCACCGGCCCTTCGCCCCGTGTGACGCTTAGTTTGCGGAATTCAGCCCCACGGACACTTGACACAATACCCTCGTCTCCACCAGCGAGCCCGACACCCTCAGGCCGACCAAGCGCCGAGCACACCAACGACAACAGCATGGCACCACCAAACGGTCGGAAAGCAGCCGACGGGGCTACCCTTGCTGCCGATGCCATGAACGCCACTCTCCCTATAGCCAATGAAACTACGCAACCTTCTGACACAGACCGCTCTCGGACTACAAGCCCACAAATAGAAATCGTCGATATAGTTTCTGACGATGGTGACGCTGGCTTTGGTCCGTCGGCGCCGAATGTCACCCTGCTCTCGGAAACGACCGGTGTGCCACTCGACACCATCGTACCGGACCCCTCAGACGACTTTCCGTATCTTACCAATGGTGATGCGCCGGCTGATATAATGATGGTTTTAATGGGTCCGCTCACGCAAGGTACGTCACCATTGTTTTTGTTTGGCAAGTCATGGCTCTCGACGCATAATATACTAACTGCCCCCTCCAGATCCATCGATATCGCATCAACTGCAAACTTGGATCGATCAATACCTTCTCTTTGCCAAGACGTCTCCATTTGAACGAGTCTACGAGTCATACACGGTTCATCGTTCGCTGTGGTTGGCTCTCCCAGACTTAATATGGGGCACGCCCAACCTGCGTGCGCCTGGCTTTGGGACTGCCGATTTGGAGACAAGATTGAAGGTCTTCACGTTCTGTGTATCCTTTGCACGACTGGCCGCGTTTTTTGTTGAATTCGAGGTCAATCTGCTACAGCGTCTCAGTTCGTCGGGGAATTTACAATCACGCGAGCACATATCTACCTTCTATCTGCTGGCTCTGATTAGCCTGACCAAACGGGACATTTCGCTTAAGGACGAAGACCGGATGGAAGTGGCTTTTGAGTCTGATGACACTTCCGCTATTTTGGAACAATTTTCCTCCTTCCACCAAACCGAGCGGGGCGGCACGCTTCGCCTCTTGTACCGTTTGCTGGAGCTGCAGGTTCTCATTATGCCGACCGACCCCAAAATTATTGAGAACTTCTCCCAGGTTTGTGTGATAGCTGCTTGTATCACCCGCGAAGCTTATCGCAATGTTGCACGTGCGGACCATGCTCCCTTTGCCCTCGCGGCCGAGAAGGATGTGCTCGCTCTGGGACGCGACGTTTTTAACACTGCTTCTGCCGCTCTTGATACCGCCATTACGAATCACATTACTGCTGTGAGCCAAGACAACGCTAGTCATTGCATCGCTTCCCTTGGCGACCTGGTCTATATCAATCTCAAGGTCGACGAACAGGAAGCTGTGCGACTTGCCACCAGCATCGAAGAGCGCTACCCAATGCCTCTCGAATGCATTCCAGACGCATTTGCTATGAAGTGGCGCTTCACCATGTTCTGCCGCCTAATCAAGAACAGCCAGATGCAGCTTCGGCTCATGGCTGTGACTAATTTATGTCAAGAGTTGGTCGGTTGCTGGAGGCGATATGGTGACCAAGCTCAGGAACACCTGCAGGACGAGTACGTTTTACGATATGTGACGGATGTTCTCGCCAATACCGGTGTCGTGGCATACATGCTAGGCCCTACATGTCACCCCGAGATCACGGCGGAAAGTGGCAATATTATCGGCTTTTTGGCAGTGACCCGAACGTACACCAACGCCCACACCGATCTCTTTTGGCAGACTGTGACAAACACGCAAAACCCTCGAATCTCCGAAGCTTTGATTCGGACCGCATGTCGCATTGGCAATCTGTTTTCATTCGAGGCTGCGGTTTACTTTTGCCGAGGATTTTTGGAGGTGCCGATCGCGTCATTTACGCCATCCATGCGCGAGCTTTGTGAAGTCTTCCTCCGCCATGTATGCAGCAAAGCACCACAAGAGTCTGAGGCGTCCATGGATAGCATCATCCCCTTCGATGTATGCCTACAGCTGCTGCGTGAATCGTCCATCCCGAGTGCGACTGGCCCAGTAGCTTACCCCGAAGTTCAGGGCTTCGCTATTGGCAAGCTCAGGGAGTGCTTGGCCAGCGTCCCGATTGACCTCGACCAGCGCCAGAGCCTGTACCAAACATGCTTGCTGGATCTCACACAGAAATCGAGAACTACGTTGGGCAGCCTGAGTGCTATCACGATCATAAATGGGCATTATGGAAATCGCGATTTAGCGTTCTTGACAGCCGAACATGACCTGACGAAGTTGATTGTGGACGAGCTTGAAGACGCTATTGCAAAAGGACGTACACTTGCTATTCCCGGGGTGATCAGCGGGCCAGCAAATGCGCCTCGTCGCGACATCATTTACTCTGTCGTACTCAACCATCCCTACACCTTGACCTCTGAGCTCAGTGCCCGGCTTTGGGATATGATGGCGGGTTCTGCGGCCGCCTGCAAAGAAGATTGTAATGCCTCCTGGAACATCTTTATCATGTGTCTTCGGCGTGGCAGGCCACAAGATAACAACCCGTTCTTGACACAATGTCTCACCGAATTTCTGCCCGGCCTTGCGCCTGACTGTTTCTGCGAGTCGCTTCTCGATTTTCTTCGCGAACGGCTCATTCCTTTATTGAACGATATTGCCTGCAGTCTTTTTGACGTCGCTTCAACTAAGGGTCAGCAAAGCAAGGCAATTGTGGATGAAGACAAGAGTATTGATCGAATCACTCTGGAGCAGCTGTGGCGCATTGTTCTGACTGCACCGCCTAACACGATTGAGCGCCATGCCACGCACTTTCTCGTCAAGGATGTGTACATTGACAGCCAGTGCATCAGGGCCTTCCCGCTGTACAGGTCTCGGAAGATCCACTTAGCACTGGTGAGCCGGTGCTTGGAACAGCTCTCGTCCGCGGCGAAGAACCTGAAGTATGCCACAACCGAAAAGGCCATGACCAAATCTGAAGACGACAACCATTTTGCGGGACCTACTGAATCGGCGTCATTTATATACGAGCAAAAGCTCTTGTTTATCCGATCTCTCAAGGTTTTGCAGGAATTCCTTCACCTCTATCGCGCCAGCTCGCAGTTCTCGACTCCTGATCTGCGCCCATTCATCACGGATAAACTTAACAGTGTCGCTGGCGAGTCAGCAGAGCTCAAGTACCAGTCGTTTGACGGTGACAGCCAGACAGAGGTTAAGCCTCTGAATATTGGCCGTCAAAACACAGCCGCATCCCTGCTAGCGAGCCTGAAAGAAGTCACTGGCTTTGACAACTACCGTATGTACTATCGAGGGCAGGCTTTCGCACCCAAGGGCGGCGACATCTGCCGGTCACTCGAAGAACTACGCATCCACAACGGCCTCATCCTGGTAAAGAGAGATGTCGACCCGGAAGACGATACGGAAGAGACGTATGCTGGTGGTTCGCCTGTCGAGGCCGAGATCCTGAAGCACTTTCACGAACTATGGGGCTACCTCAGCATGGAGGAGCAGCTTGCAAGTGAGATTCAAGAATTTCTTGTTGAGCTCACCATAGACGAAGAGTTTTTGCATCGGTTCGACAAAGATGGTGTGTCCTACAAGGATGTTTTCTACATCGGACAGCCATACAAATCCCTGTACACACTGCACGCGTTACGCGAATATCTTGTGCTTCGTCACCGAACGGAATCTGAGGCCGTGACTGTCGTTTCTAGCTCGTGTGAGTCAGAAGATACGGAAACTCAGATGAGGACGCCAGACTCGGCAGATGCCCAACTTCAAGGGCCCGAGTCCGCCGCAGATGCTTCCTCGCCAAAAAACAACGAGCCTCAAGTCACGACATTGCCGGAAGTTTCCAGCCCAACAACGCCAACGCTACCTTACCAGTCTGCTCTCGCCCAAGTCACCAACCTCGTGACATCTGCGCTTTGCGATCCGAGCGTCACAGAGATATCCGCAAATGCATGCCTGCAGGTTGAGCTCAAAGCGAAGCTTCTGCAAATGCTCAATTTCGCGTTAAGCAGCTCGCAGCTTAACGACTCGGCGTCCAAGAGCCTCGACGCCAAGCTCTTGAGTCGTCTCATGGAAATATTGTCAGCTGAGTTTCAGAGTTGTTTAGAGGAGTCGACGCGCGTTGTCAGACTGGCTTTTAAAGTCATCATGAACGCCTGTGCGCTGAGCCGCGAATTTTGGGAGGCATTCCGGACCCACGATAACACACCTTTCCTGATCGAGCAACTTCTTTTGCTGGATGACCGTCTGGACATTCGACAACTTGCAGTGGTTCAAATCGGCAACAAAATTCGATCTCAAAATACCCTAGTTACCGTGGGAGCGTCTGATTTCCGAGAATTTTTCTGGCCAGTGGTCCTGGCAATTGTGCCAAAGGCTGTTCTTGAGCCGACGAAGTGCGAGGGAGTCTTCAACTTGGCGGACCAGCTATTCGGTGATTTACTTGAGGCCAATTCATCAACACTGGATATTCCGGCTTTGTTGAGTTCGATGGGCGATCTGATCCTGACCTGCACAACTTCCGAGGTATGTATGGGCGCGGAGCCGCGACCAAATCCACCAGAGCTCATGGGGAAGAAGGAGGTGACTAACTATTTGTGTCTCTCGTGAAGGATGCCACACAGCCGGAGTGTGCCGATTATGCCATGTTTGGGTTGTCTCGGCTGTTCAGTTCGATCTACCGTGCGTCACAGAACCTTGACATTGTTGGCGCCGTTCCTTCGTAAGTTTTTCATTCCTTGCCTTGCTGTTCATTTTTAATGACGACTGTCGCTAATGCTGGCCGTTTGTATAGAAGCTTCATGAACAAACTCTTCTGGAAGCACCTGTTCCCACCGTGGCGTAGCAGTGCCTCGAACATAGAAGGATCTTCCGCCTCCTCTAAACTCTCGTATCCTCGCATTGTTGTCAGCTCACAGACGAGAGCACTCTTGATGAAGATTATCTCTGATCTCATTGATGACAATGCAAACCTTCTGCCGAGTATCATCCGGAATCTAGATCAACTCGTCCCTTGCGAGAAGTCCGAGGATGAAGAACCTTACCATTACGAGCTGCCGTCACTGTTCGATCGATCAAAGGCCTTGCGTGCCCCCTGCGGCTACGTTGGCTTGCGGAATCTATCCAACACATGTTACTTCAACTCTTTGTTCACACAACTGTTCATGAATGTCCCTTTCCGGCAGTTCATGATGAATGTTGAAGTGCGCGATGAAGGTGACACGCAGAATCTGCTTTTCCAGACTCGCATATTGTTCGGCTTCTTGCAAGACAGCATCCGGCGGTTTGTGGATACGCAAATGTGTGTCGGTAGTGTCAAAACATACGATGACACCACAATCGACATCCACAACCAAATGGACGTGGACGAGTTCTACAATCTCCTCTTTGATCGGTGGGAAGGACAGCTCCTGTCAGAGGAGGACAAAAAGGTGTTCCGGTCCTTCTTTGGAGGCCAAATTGTCCAGCAAGTGCGTTCTAAAGAGTGTGAGCATGTCTCGGAGAGACTTGAGCCTTTTTCAGCTATCCAGTGCGACATCAAAGGAAAGACGAGCCTGCAGGAAAGCTTGCGTGCCTACGTGGAAGGTGAAATCATGGAAGGCGGTACGTACTCGACCTTGACGTTGTGAATTGATCTCTTATCCTGTTGCAAACGTGCTAACAAAGGAAACAGACAACAAGTACAATTGCTCGAGTTGTGATCGACATGTTGACGCCATCAAAAGGTGAGCCAGCGCTCTCTCGACTTCTTCATCATGACCACGGCCAGTTTCTAATATTCTTTGTTTGCTTCTGAATTTAGGGCATGTCTGAAAGATATACCAGATCATCTTATCTTCCACCTCAAGCGCTTCGACTTCAACCTACGAACGCTTCAGCGCAGCAAGATTAACGACCGCTTCTCGTTCCCCCATGAGATTGACATGCGCCCATATACAATTGACCATCTCAGTAATCCCGATGAAGAGCAACCGTCCGATATATTCGAACTTGTCGGTGTCCTAGTCCATTCGGGCACGGCAGAGTCCGGTCATTACTACTCGTACATTCGTGAGCGACCTACTTCCAACGAGAACGAGAGCTGGGTGGAATTCAATGACGATATAGTCAGCACTTGGGACCACTCTCTGATGGAGTCGATGTGTTTCGGAGGTACGGTGGACCGGACCGGAAGCCTTTACAGCGTTGATGCCAACAATGGGATCTCGTCGGAAAAAGTATACAGCGCATACATGCTCTTCTACCAGCGGTCTTCCTCGCTGAAGCGAGAGCAAGATGCGTTGGCTCTGTCGGGCAGGTCCAGCCCGTCCAAGGCCGAGATCCCAGCAGCACTTTCCGACCATATTCATAACGAGAACACGTCTCTTGTGCGCCGGCACGCGTTGTACGACCCTCAGCACTTGCCATTTGTTAGCAAGATGCTCAATCATGTTCAGTTTGCTAGGCCGGGTGGCGAATGCTCGGCGAACCATAGACTGGAGAACCTGGCCATCCAGATGGCTCTCAGTCACCTTGACCAAGTCGCATCTCGAACTAAGGACACTCCCGACTTCCAAACACTGTTCAATGGTGTCTCTGCAATGGGCAAGAAGTGTGCCTTGTGCTCGCTGGCCATCTTTGATTACTTCGATTCCCGGCCTGAAATTCTTAAGCAGATGGTGCAGCGGAGTTTGGACCCCGAAGTGCGACTTGAAATGGGCCGTCTGATTATTGGGTCTCTTAAGAGCATCAAAGCGGCTTTCCCCATTAGCTATACTTCATTTGAGGACGAGCCTGAGATGGATACCGACGACGACGAACAGAGCGGAGTTGGTGTACTCGGTAAACGCACCGAGTTACATCGTAGCTCATCGATCATACACAGTGCAGCCTACATGATGCAAATTTTGTGGGAGACTTTCCACCTTGTATCAAGATCATGGAACGAGGTCTTTGGCTTCATGTTGGCATTTGCTAGTATGGGCCGCGAGGAGGTAGGAATTTTCCTAGACCTCGAAGGCTTCCGACGCACCATCTTGACCATATCCGCCGACACTGCCTTCCCTCTGGATCAGCAATTCTCACGAATGGTTATCATGCTGCAAAGACGAAATCGACCCCCATCGTTCGAGAATGTCATTGCCCTGTTCGGCACGCTGCTGGTGGGAATGTACCCAAGCCGCCCGCAACCCCGGACCGAGAGCGAAATGTACGTCAACGACAATACGAACCGGTTTTCGTTGGCTATTAGTGACGCGGAAGGTGACATTCCCATGTCCCGCACTGAGTACCTTCTCATGGGTCGCGACTGGAACCGCGACTTTGGTAATGTGTTTGTGGACAAGTTAATTGCCATTGATCAAAACCCACAGGCCACAAAAGCTATTATAGCTCACTTGATGGCGACGCATCCGGCCATGGAGGCTAAGATTTACACTACGCTCAAAGCAAATGTCTCGTCCAACGCTGCTGCCGCTCCACAAAGTCCGTTCTTACGGGCAACGATTGTATTTTTGCAAAATGCCAAATCAGAGCCCTTGGCGAGTGGGATGATGAAGCACCTCTCTGAGCAATGCCGTGGTGTGGCGCATGGAGAGGGTCGGATGTTCTTTGAGACATTGCGTGGTCTCTACCATGGCAGAACGGCTGCAACTGGCCAGGTCGATGTGAAGGCAATCATCGACGGGCTACGTTACATTCCCATATGGGTCCCCGGTCTACTGTGTTACTTTGACATGTCGGTTACTAGTCATGTCGAGGCGTTCTTGCAAGAGAACATCTTCTCGTATGGGCCGAACCCACAATTTGAAGAGGACGAAGGAGGCCAGGAACGGGCCACAGAGCTGGTGTTGGCGGTGAAGCGGCTTGGTGTCGAGATGTTCCAGTACATACAGGTCGCTTTCATCCAGCGCGATGCCCCAATCGGCGGTACGGTCGTCGGTGCCGTCCAACGACTAATGGCTGAATGTGTCCCATATTACTCGCAGGCAGATGGCGAGCCCGAGGACGAACTATCTGCTCAATTCCTCAACCTCAGCACAAGTGCGTATTCCGTCACCTTGAAGGATCCCGATTGAGAACGCATATATTGACTACTTGCAGCGATACCCGATTTGCTTAGTGGGCTTATTGTCGATGATATTGAAGAGGACGGATCTGGTATGCTTGCGCAGTGTCCCCAGTACGCGTCACAAGGTGTATTGAAATAGAAAACTAACCGAGTGAGGTTTTGACGATCCAGACTGGAACAGTTCACGCTGCTCATCAGAGCCGGGAGACAGTCTCGGCGACACCAGTATGCAGACGGCAGGCGAATTGCCCGACAACAGCATGCCATAATCTCCACCATGGCGCTTCTTGTACGATACGCATTGATACGATGCCAACCATTCTTCAACCACTACACTTTTTGTCGAGTTTTTTCAAGTCACATTCTTTTTGGTTTTAATCTCGCAGAATGCGTAGGCGACGAACTTTGATCAACCAAATCTTGGTGCATTTCCGCTTTTTTTTTTGGCCCAGCAACTTCGTTTCTCTTTGCATTGCTCGGAGATCATTGGCGACTTTCAAATGAACTGGACAACGGAAACGGGCCATGGAGAGCATGGCTGGCTCATTCTATGGTGTTTGGACCGAGGCATTATTCACCGCACGCAGGGCGAGAGAAGGTACGGGAGCTGAAGGCATGTTTCACACAACGGGGCGGTCACGACCTCCAGCATATTGGACCCGGTTTTCTTGCTTATTGTTCTTTTCCCCTTAGCGTTTATTTCTTGGTTGAAGGGTGTACTTTTCACTCACTTTGATGCTTATTTCTGTCTGGAGAAGTCTGTTTTGCTCTTGTGTTTATTTCTGCCCTTTTCGTGCCTATTGCGAAACGCGTTCAACGATTACCATTGACGACAAGCGGCGGCGTTTAGGGGCGAAAACATGTTTTCCTGCATGGCATCATAGTAATGCCACAATTATAGAAATAACACCCAGACAACATACCTGGCCGTATTTTGGCCCTGTCACACGTGCTCGGATGCTTTGTTCTAAAATAGCCGAACTGCGAATTCAAAACGACAGAGCAGGCAGGTCCAAAAAAAAAAAACCAAGACAAAACCAGCAAGCTGAATTTGTCTCGTCCAGTCTCTGTTCCTGGATTTCAGGTCACACTACGCCATGTCATGGGCTTGTGTTTTTAATTTTAATTTTTTTCTAAAAACAAATGTAAGGTAAAAGTCTCATTCTTAAGAAGAATAGGTCACAAGCAAGTTGGTTGGTTCGTGATATCTGGTTTGTTATTTGCACAAATGAATAGACGGCCACTGTTTTACGGTCCTTGTCAGAGAATCCTGAGCATAATCCGAAAATAGACTATTTAGGAATCCCGAAATAGCTTCTCAACAGATGGCTGTGATGGAACTGAATTCTTAACAGGGACGCAGATGTGTCATCACATCACTGCACTCTCCACGAAAGGCATTTGCGTCACCTCACCCGCTCCCTGTCATTATTTTAAATTCTCATAGACGGTACATTTGCTATTTACTGCGTTGTCCTCGGTAAGCGCCTTCCATCTCGTCACCTGCATGGTATCCGTCAAGAGCTGGGGTGCCTGGGAGCTCAGGAAGAATACAAGGCAGTCATTGGCCCGTTGCAATTGGAGTTGGCTGTCAAAAAGCTTTTCAAAAAAAAAAAAGAAAGGTTGCGTCTGTCGTGCATTCCCGCTTCTGTTTTATTACGTTCAACCTGGAGCAAGTGTGGGTTCGTCCCGCCAGAGCGGCCCACGTCCAACAGCCACCGAAGAAAAAAGAGGGTATGATGGAAACGAAAGGCCAACATCTAAAAATAAAAAGAGACCAGGCCACCCGCACGGCACACGGGCCAAGCGTCGACTGTTGGCCACTGACAGGCGACCATTGGGAGCTCAAAGTGGAAGGGTCCAGGAGGCGGCCAGCCAATCAGGTGTGGCGATTTACGCGCCCACGACGATGTAATGCACAACCATCCCCTCTTTGCAAAGACTGCCGACAACAGAGGACAAAAACACAAAACGGCAAGGTCGTGTATCCATAACATTGGGCTTGAGTCTCATTTTGGAACAGAAAATAGCGTGAATTTCGATACCGTTTTTGTATGTCTTCACTTTGGCTCGGAGAAGCGGTGACATTTGTTGACCGTGCTGTTTTTGCCGTGGCTGCCTCAGAAGGCTGGGATCGCGACGCGTTGCAGCATGTACATGAATGGCATCTACTGGCATTTGTGTTCGTTTTTGTCTTTTCTTCGTTTCCCACAAAGTATGGACGACGAAGGTAAGTGAAAAGTAATATAAATTCTGTATTTCGTATAATCTTGGCATCTGAAAGGAAGAGCGGCCGTACTTGGCCAAACACGTGCCTTCTAAGTCTGGATATTGGTGCTATGTACTTCTACTCTCCATCGAACGGCAGCAACAGGACAAATTTCATCTTAACCCTTGTTTATATTGTTGCTATTTTCGAGATCAAGAAAGAGATACACGTTCAATATCGGCCGACTCGTTTCAGAAGCTCAGGTTCGGGTCTATTGTTTCTGCTGTGGCCTCGATTAGCGCGGCCAGACTTGAGGGACCACCATTGTTCTTTCCCTTGGCCAATCCCCTCATCTTCTCGCTCGCTGTTTCCCTTCTTCGTAAGGCTGTTTCATGTTTCTGACCCGCCTTTTCATGTCCCGATTGGAGGATCTCCATGTGTCTGTGTTCTATTTTTTGCCCCCGAGAGAACATATCACACCCCATGCAGCACAAGTGACGATGTGCCCGCTTGGGCTGTCCCGGCAATGCTACCGTAGCTGCAGAAAGCTATCACCCACGCGGTGATGGCAGAGTCTATTTTGAGGTTTGGCATGCCGTCGTTTGTTCCTTCCTTTCCCTCGTTCCTTCCTTTTCGTTTCGTGGGGCCGTGTTTCAGGTCGGCCTTGTTTCATTTCTTCTTTCTCAATTTATTTACTCCTCCCCCTTCTCGTTCCCTATTTGATCTTCGTCTCTTCCTCTCTCCTCCCCAGTGTTTTACCTGCAAGGCACAAACATTAGCAACGTCACATCTTTGACTCTGTCGTGTGCCCTTCATTTTCACCATTGTCTTTAAATTCTTCACGATGCCTAACCGTTCTTGAAAAAAAAAAAAAAAAAACATCTACCACTGGACATGTTTCTTTCCTGGACAAAGGTTATTTGAAGAAGTAGATCTGGTCCTTGTTCTCTTGATCGTCTTCTCTTGATCGCCCTCTTCTTTCATTCTGCTCCACCCTCTCCCACACACTCACCGCCCTCCAGCCAATCACCGATATGCCTCTCAAGAACCTCATCTCGTCGCCTCTTGAGGCAGGCCAGTCCGTCCTTGATGCCCACCGTCTGCCCTCCCACCTCGATGCTGCTCTCGAGTACACGGCCCGCCGGCTTGCTCGCAAAGCTTTGGTCATTGACCTCGTCGTTGTTCGCCGGGAATACCAGCTTCCTTACGCCACAGCTATTCCTGCACAGCCAGAGGCCACGTCATATACATCTGTAGATGCCTCTCTCCAAGCTCGTCCATTGCCCGCTTTACCATCCTTGCCAGCAACGTCGTCTTTATCATCAATCACATCGTCTTCGACGTCGTCGCTCCCTGCAGCCTCGGGAGCATTCCGATTCACATCCGCCATCAAGAGCCTCGTTCGGTCCAACACACTGCCCAGCCTGACCTCGTCACACTCGGCCTCCTCATCATACTCATCATTGAATGCGTCTTCCCCAGCCGCAGTCTCACCGACTCTTTCGTCAGCCTCTCTCTCCTCCACTTCCTCCTCCTCTTACACAAGCAACTCCCGCGCCTGGGGCGATAGCGGCCGTTCCAGCCGATGGCCATTCTCACCAGTCCGTACACTGTCGTCGGCGTCTGTGGCCTCATCTGTTCCGTCTACGCCGGCCACTCCGGCAACGCCTGCCACTCCAGCCACCCCGGCTACCCCGGCAACACCGGCTACACACTCTACGGCCAGCTCGTCCATCTCCTCATCGTCACCATCATCCTTTGGCATCCGCCTGGTCCACGCTGATGACCTACCTCAGACCCATAAGCGGGTACTGCGCCACACCCTGGAAAAGGCGGCGCGGAAATTCAATCTTGGGTAAGTCTTTCTAATTTTGCGACCGCCTCCCATGCTGCTATGACCTCAATTCCTGACAAGAAAAGCTCCAACTGGCTCGCCCCGTCGGTTGATGCCTCGGCACTCGGACTGCCTCTCAATCTTGTCCAGCGCTCACGAGAGCAAAACCAAGTCCTTTTCGTGACAACGACGACCTCAACACTGAGCGATACACCCAGCCTTGTTTTACGCTCCCTTGACCACCTCTACACCTTCAAGGCTGCTCTATGCAGCTACGCCCAGACGGGCGATCACTACCGCCTCGAGGATGCAGTCGACGAGCTGCGCCGCTACATCCTGGCACAGGCGCACCACGGCGGAGCCCATTGCCGCCGTCAGCAGCTCTTGTCGAAACGGGAGCTACTTCGCCAATACCCGACACTCTCCAGCTTCTCAGAGACTCATCTGGCTGACGTCAACCGCATGTACCGTCGCGCATACGGCGGGCCTGAGCTCGAGTGCGGTATTGAGGCCGACGGTCTGAGCTCGAGCCCGCCCGTTGTCGTTAGCTCAGAAGCGACATCCGTTCCTATTCCTGTTCCTTCCACAGCTGACAAGCTACCGCGGCTGTCTCTGGAAACGAATTGTGTTGGTTCCACCGGCGGAGTAGACGCTGACGAGGAGCAAGCCACACCAACAGCGGCCCCGGCAGAGAAAGCGGCCACCCCTCCATCCCTTACATGGACATCGTTCCTCAACATCTCATCCTCTGACCCACCCATGCTGCTGCCACTTCTCGGTTCTGCTGCCGAGCGCCGGAACCGGTTCCGCCGCAAGATGGATGGCGAGGAAAGAAAGGAAGGGAATGGCCAAGACAAGACTAGAGAAGATGAGTCCGACAACGCCTCGGACGTGCTATCGGAGACGTCTACTATCGCGTCGTCGCTTCCGTCACTGTCATCTTCTCTGCTGTCCATCTTGTCAGATGATGAGGACCTGTGCACCACCCGCGGCCCCAAAGAGCTCAGCGTGGTCATTGAAGACTCTGAGTCGCCTGTCTTGGGAGCGGTTAAATCGAGGGTCCCAGAATTCTGCACAAGTAGCCCTTCGTCGCCGATCATCCTCCGCCCAGCATCAGCACGCCCATTTGCCACCTCCCCAGCCAAGGTCCCGTCGTCGCCGAACAAACTGCTTCCTGTGCTGACGCTGCAAACATCGTTCGACACAAACCCAACCAAGACAACCAAAGCGATCAGCTCGACCGCGAACGAGAGCCCGAAGGACGGCAAGGGAGAAGAGGAGGAAGAAGAGCAGCTCACAGCCCGTCCCATAAACAATACCCGCATGAACGGCGGAGGGAGCATTTTCTTCGGTGCCGCTAGCATCGGCGAGATGCTGCAGGACGTCGGAGACTCGACTGCTCTGTTGTCACCTGCCGAGGATACTGTCGACCCTTTCCACCTTCCTCGTTTCTCCCGCGCCTCTATCCTTGTTTCACCTGTCGTTGCCGGAGCTCCTCAGCCACCCAAGGACTACGACGACATCTCGCCCATTACGCGCAGCGAATGGGGTTTCTTGATGGGCGACCAGACAGGGCGCCAAGTGACTGTCACAACGTTTTAATATTTGAAGATCGTATATACCTGTACATAGAAGGCTGGAGACTTCAATTGTATCCGAGCCAGCGTTGCATTTGAAAATTATACCATATAATATGACGCTTTTCCATCGACATGAAGTGACGCCAAAAGCCCTGCCAACCTCAACCATCCGCTAGTGAGCAGGCCTGTATTATCTGCCTACCGCCATCCGTACTTGCCGCCGGACTCGCGCTGCGTTTGCCGGTTCTTGGCAAACGTCTCCTCGAGCGCATCCTGTTGCGAATGCACCTGGTTCACCAACTGCCGCAAGCTGTGTTTGCCGGGCATCAGAGTACGCACAGGGTTGTGCGACTGCTGCTGGCCACCACCGGTGCCTTCTTCGGCCTGTCGCAGCGCCTCATTGTGCCGGTACTCATGGTCCATGTTAAACGTCGCGGCAATCTGTGCGGACGCCGCCGCAGCCCCAGTGCGGCCAAACAGCTCGCGCCGCTCCTTGGCCGACAAGTGCATGTCATTGGCAAACGCATTGACGGAGGATGTATCGGCTGGGTTGCCTGTTGTCCCTGCCGCGGCTGCCGACGGGTCGTGACCACTGTAGTCATAGCCGTAGCCCGCGGGTGGCGCTACTTGGTACGTGCTTGCGTAGTCGTCTGTTGGTGCCTCTTCGGCTGCTGCGGCCGCCTCTTCGGCTGCCCGCTCTGCTGCCGACGCCCGTTCCGCCTCGGCTTGATCGTCGGCGCCCAGGGAGAAGAGCGAGACCTTCTTCTTTGGCGGCGGTGCTTCTGCTGGTGCTGTATTGCTGCTGGCGGTTCCGTCTACGGACACGTGCCTTGTCAATCCCGTTGACGTTGGTGCCCTCCCGCCGCCAACGGCCACGGCCGGCTTCTTCTTATTCTTGGCGCCGGGCTTGCGTGACACCGATAGTGGCATAAACATGAGCGGGTTGCCCACAAGCTTAACATCTTCGGCCGCCTTTTGGTCCTTGGGTATCGAGGGCGCCTTTGGTGGCGGCAGAGACATTTTAGAAGATAGAGAGGAAGTGTCGCTTGTTACCGCTGCCGGTGTATTGTCACCGTTGATGGGAAAGGCATCTCCGTCGCGGTTGTCGCGTCGTTTGAATGCTGCCTCGGAGCTCGTCTTGAGGTGGACGCCCGGCCTTGCAGTTGAAGAGAGGGAGGAGGAGGAGGAAGAGGAGGGTGGAGAGGCGGCCGAGGAAGACTCTGGCTTGGACGCTGTCGCTGCAGGTGTAGCAACAGCACCTGTCTTCTTGGGTGGTGGTAGAAACGAGCCGAAGCCGCTGAATCGGCTGCCGCCAGCACCGACTTTGGCGCGTTTTGCCGGCCGGTCATCGACGTCGTCACTGTCTTGTGCATCGCCGCCCTTGGGAGCGGCTGTCGATGGTAGGTTCACCAGGATCTTGCCCGAGTTGGCGCGGTCGACGAGCTTCTGGAACGGTTTCTTGCCGCCGCTTGCCGTCGTCGACTTTGTTGGCGCTGCGGCAGCCTCTCCGTCCGAGGACCCCGATCCGTCGGAGTCGTAGTCGACAAGGCCCATCTTGTGTCGATGATGTCGGCTGTCGTTTGTGTGTGGCTATCGTATGAGGGGTTGGGATAGTCGAAGTGGCCGAAGGGTCGTCGTAAAACGCAAGGCTGCGAGTGTGGATCTTGGACAAAACAGAGCACCGCAATTGACAGCGCCCCTAAACCTTACGTACATCAGCGTCTTAGCGTATCGTTGGTTACTGTAGTTCCGTAGAAGCCCACTAAAAATGGTGCTGCACCAACGCTGTAACTAATGCACGTGCTTTATCTGCCTACAGCCCCCACAGCACTTATCTCCCCTACTGACTACTGACCGTGCTTCCAGCAGCTCGCATCTCGACCAAACTCCTGCTTTCCTTCCATCATCATCGCTTTCACCATCGCACCGCGACGGACTCTGCCCACCGACCCCCCTGCCGACCTCCCTCTCCTCCACCTCCTGGTGATGGCTGGCCATCTCCAACACTCGGCAGGCGTTTCGACTTATCGTTCTTGATTATTTTTAATATATATGCGGAGTATATACCACGATTTGCGATACGACAGTAAACTGACGGCCCAGGCAACCGAACTGGCTTTTCCTTTTTCTTTTCCTTTCTTTTTGCTTTTAACGATATCTTCGAGCCGATGCTGGATATTTTACGACCATATACAGACACAAAACTGCGACGACCAGGGACTGCATCTGTGCTCGATTGAATCGGTGGGCTACCGAAAGACATCCCCGCACTCGTCGCAATGTCCGTTCTTCAAGTTGGCGAGTACGTGCTGGGCTCCTTGTGAACATGTCGTCTCTTTGTCTTTCTGGCTCCCCCTATCCGCTCCGTTGCTCACTGGCTTTCTTATTGCAGCCTCGTGTCCTACCAGCTCCGCACCGCCTACCTCAATGAAGTCGCCGACGGCGTGGGCGAGCGCCTCATCATCCTCAACGAAACCATTGTGAACTCGGCTCCGTTCAAAGCAGCAGGATGGCGCGCTAATGCCGGCCTCATAAAGCGCACCCACTCACCGCCGATCCCCACTGCTGTCGCCTCTGAATACTTTCGCGCACCGCGGACGCTCGGTTTCACACTCGAAGATGAGCCCAACGAGGGCGGTGGTATCCTCGGGGGTGGTGGAAGCGGGATGGGCGGTGGCCGAGGCGGTCGGAACGGCGGCGCAGGGAGCGTCATCAGCGGCGGCGGCGGCGGTGGTGGGCCAGATACAATGGGGCCAGTCGCGGCCGCAACAAAACGGCGGCGGCGGCGTGAGCAGCTCGACGAGGACGAGGACAGCAGTGATCTGAGCGACGAGAGCGACGACGATGGCAGCACCGACCAACGCGCGGCCCAGCAAATAAAGTTTGCCAAGATGCCCATCCGCCACCGGTCTGGCTCATCGCCGCTGCAATCGTCGAACCTGCGGAATCCACCCATCGGGCCCATGTCCACGGCCACTGCCGCTGCAACAGCGGCTGTGTCCGCGGCCGCGGCAACGACAGGAGGAGCGGCGGGGACAGCCTCGCCGGGACGAGGTGGTCCGCCACGACGAGGCTCGCAATCGGCGCTCGAGGTCGTCAAGGAGCATGCTCGGCGTGACACGGTCACGAGCAGTGAGTTGTCGTCCGAGAGCGAGTTCGACGCGTCCGGCTTCCACCAGCAGCGCGACCGGGAGCGTGAGCGCGAGCACGCATCGAGTCGGGGCAGTGCCCGTGCCAAAGCTGCTTCGTCGCGCCTACAGGCGTCCAGTGGCAGCAACACGGCTCTCAACAAAGCCCGGAGCGGGAGTCTCGGTGGCAGCTCGGCGAGCGGCGGCGCCGTAGCGGACAACGGCTCGTCTCTAGGCATTAAACGACAAGAGAGCGACCTGCTCGAAGAGGAACGTGAACTCGAGCATCTCCAACCCAGCGACGACTCGGACAACTCGGACATGTCGTCGACGTTTGGCGGTAGCATTGACTCGGCCTCCATCCTGCAGTCTGTCGGCGAGAATCCCCTCAACCCACAGCCACCGCCCAACGACGGACCCATTGTCGGCACGCCGCCACGGGAATTCACGCGCACGTCGACTGTCCGTCGGTCCGTGCACCCCGCTCCGCATCTGCCCATCGGTGACCTGCCACCGCCTCGGCCCATGAGCGCCATCCGCCCCGTGAGCATGGTGCCGCCACGGAGTCTGCTGACCGCGGCCCTCAAGTCCAAAACGACATCCTCCATGCCCTTCGACCGCTTTGCGACTCTATCTGGCCAGGGCGAGCAGAACCCCATCATGGTGCGCATCTATGTGCCCTCGTCGAAGCAGCCTTCGAAGCCATTCGAGGTGGCTATCCGACAGTCCGTTCACCAGGAGAACAGCAACGAACGCGCCGTCACAGTGGCCGACCTGATTGGCCTGAGTCTGTGGCGGTACATTGAAGAAAAGCGTGAGCCTCCGCTGCCAGCCAACCGCCTCAACATCAACTGGTGGACGCTGCGCATGGTGGAGGAGGGCGGCGAGGTCGACGACGATTTCCCGCCGCTCGAGCGCACCAAGGCGCTCGTGTCCTTTACGACGGCCAACAACAGCAAAGGCATGCGCTTCCGCTCCAACTCCAAAGTGTACGACGACTTTGGCCTTGTCGAGGCTTCGGCATCCGAGTTTGCCAACAACCAGGTCGCAACGCCGCAGCCGGCCGAGGAGACGACGTCGGACGCCGAGGACAAGGATGCTGCTGGCGGCGCGCCTCTCGACGAGGACGGCGAACGCACACCTCGGAATATGACGCCGCAGCCGGGCGCCGTGTCGTCTGCAGCTCTCCGAGACCATCAACAACAATCCAAACCGCCATCACAGCTCCTGAGCTCCATTAACCTTCGAGACAAGCAGTTTGTGCCTCTGGACCAGCCGCGAAGAAATCCGATTCTGACGACCATGTTCCGAGCCGATGTGAACCACGCCGATGTGCCTGCGACCACCGCGGCCCCCAATCTGGCTCGCGGCCGCAAGAAGCTGCTTCGTGTACACATCCACTCAATCGATGCGGCTCCAGGTCAGATGGTCACTGTCGATGTGACGACGGATACGTATCTCGAAGAGGTGCTCGATTTGGTCTGCAAGCGGCGCCGCCTGGACAAGGCCAACCACATACTCAAACTTCCCGGTTCGGGCGTCGTTGTGCTGACAGACCGTGCCGTCGCGTCTATTGGCAATGTGTCCGACTTGGACCTCTGTCGGAAGCGTTTTGCCTCGGAGACGCCTGGTGCGGGAGGCGGGTATTCGCCCGGCAGCGGAGGGTCGCCGAAGCTGTCCTCCGACGGTCTTGGCGGCTCGGCCGTCGGCTTGGGGGGCTCGTCGTCTGCAGCCGCGGCCGCGTCGCGACGCTTCCGCAAAGCGGCGGGCACAACTCCCGGCTCGCACCCGCTTGCGCGTGAAGCGCTGCGGGCGGGCGTCCTTGGACCCGTTGCTGGCAACGGCGGACTCGACCAGGTCAGCGACGCCAACTACAAGAAATACACGGTGTGGCGGCGCCAGGGCCTCAAGATTATGGGCTCCAGCGAGCGCGTGCTGACCATTGACGGCGAGTACGTGCATATCTCGCACGCTGCCAACAACCTCGGCGGCACCAGCAGCCACGGCAAGATGACGACGGTGCACTTTAGCAACGTGGTGGGCTGCAAGGTGTCGCTGCGGCACCCGACGCACTTTAAGCTCATCGTCTACAAGGCGACGGAGAGCAAGCGGTACGACTTTGAGGCCAAGTCGGCCGACGAGGCCACGGAGATTGTCGGCGAGCTGAAAAAGGCCATGTCGCCGTACCGGGATACGTAAATGGGAGCAAGGTAGCTGCGCGTTGTGTTCTTTTTTTTTTTTTTTTTGTATTTTTGATTTACGTGGTGCATCATCATGATACCATCTAGGCGTATGGGACGGACCATAGGATGATTGTCTTATCTTGCAAAGGATGTGGTTTGCAAGTCAAATGAATTGTTGAAAAGAAAAAGTAAATAACGAAAGAAACTGCGCATGCTGCTCAGAGGGTATCAAATATGTGAAAGGCACGCTCAATCCAAGTACAGGGACCACGGCCCAACTGGCGTTCTACTTCTTCTCCCGCAGCTCACTCCAAAGCCGGTCGACGACCTGGAAGATGGCTGTAATGTCGCGCATTACCATCGCATCCACTCTGCCGCCCAGTCTCTGCTGCATCTTGTCTGGATGCCAGCGAACGCGCTCATCGCGCAGCCGAGCCAGCAAACTCTTCTCTGTCGTGGGCTCGAGCTTCTCGTCGTCGCCGTCGTCGTCGTAGCGGGGACCGTCCTGTGGTCCGCCCGTAAAGAAGGCGCGGACCTCCTTCGCAAACGCTTCTTCTTGGCCTTTGCCATCCGTGTCTGGCGCCTCATCCCTCGCCACCGGCCAGGGGATGGTACCGGGCGACGGGCTGGCCTCCCAGGTCGACCATGCAGACGTGTATGTCTGCCACCGGTCCTGCCACAACCGCCTCTTCTTCCGCGCCTCACCACGCCGCAAGCTGCGCTCGACCTCGTCCCAGTGTCGCCGGTCTTGCTCAAACGCACGCTGCTTTGCACGAATGCGCTCCTTCTCGGCTGCCGCTGCTGCCGCTTGCTGCTTTTTCTGCTGCTCGCGTGTCTCGCGCCGGCCCTCGTCTGAACGCTCCCACATCCGGCGGCGGACATAGTCGGCATATTCGTCGTCATTCATTGCAGACAAGCCGTCCGGGTCTGCCGTGCCGCCTCCACTACCAGCCTGCTGTTGGTATGCCTTGGCCTCTTCGGCGTATTCGTGCACGGGCTGGCCGTACACAGCCTCCCAGTAAGCGGCGCCCTCGTCGTCGGCCATGGCGTCAAAGAGGGACTGACGGAAAGCGGCGTCCGGGTCGAGGGGTGGATCGGCGTACGGGTCTTCCTCTTCTTGTTCACGTCCATTGTCGTCGCGCCTCGATCTGCGGTGATGCCGTTTCTTGTCCCTATGACCGTCCGCCGACGCGGGGGAGCGTGACCTGGATCGACTAAGAGACCGTTCTGTCCGCATATGGTGTCGGCCGTGGTGATGTCGACGGCGGCGATGGTGGCGGCGCCGTGAGCTGGCCTCTTCCTTCGAACGGACCTCGTGGTTTGTGGAGTCGTGCAGGGATTCTTTGAGGGTGGCATCGTCACCAACGCCCAATCTGCTGCTGTATCCACTCCGTTTCGTATCTCGGTCGATGACAGTATCGCGACCTCTGTCGCTGTCTGTCTCGTAGTCTCGGCTTCTGTATCGCGTCCGACGGCTGTCGTCGTCGTCGTCGTCGCCGACCCTCTCCTGCGGTCGCTTCGATTTGAACCGCATCTTGGAGGTACGCGGCCGCAGGTGGTCGCCGCTGCCAGCCTCAGCGGCCTCCGAGTTCTCGTCCGCGCCGCTTCGGGCCCTCTCTGATGAATACGTTCGTCGCCGTCGTCCTGGCCGTCTCTTGTGATCCGTTCGGTGATCGTCCCCATTTGCCGAGTTGCTCATAAAAGGGTTGATGGACGCCAAAATGTGCGCCCGTATCGGCGCCCGGGCAGACTCGTCCGGCTCGCCCATCACGAAGAAACAAAAAGGGCCCGACGAACTACCGGGAAGAACGAGTGTCCAGTATTGAAACGTCAAGGTGTGCATGTCGCATGCCGTACGACGTAGTTTTGCCAATGACGCGAATGTTGCCTGCACCAGCCTTATCGCTTATCGGTGGCGTTAGTGCTCCCAGTGAGTTGGGACGCCACCAACTTCCCACCACGTGCCCAGAACATCACCCGGGGACGAGTTCTCGAGTTTCCATGTTCACGTCGAGTGTGTTCACCGGATTCGATCAAAAAACAAACAAGCAAGCGACCAAGAACCAGAGGGATGAAGAATACGTGGTCCAAAGCGGTAAGAGCGACTACCAGGTGAGCCGTAATACAAATATTACAACGCTCAGGCGTGTTGCTGCTTCCCTGCAGGGAAGGGTCTGAAAAACCAAAGACGGCAGTTATATCGTCCATGTTCCCCGTTGTATTCCTGCAGATGAGAATGCTTAGCCATTCCTCCTTCCTCTTCCAGCCCCTTGGCATCAACATTACGCTCCATATCCCCGCAGCATCGTTCTAGTCTGAAGACGGAAGACGTCGGGGAAGCAACACAAGCATTTCGGGCGGGTTGGCAAGAGGCGCTATTACCCCTCTTTACCACGCACGGGTTCCTGAGCGGCCAACCAGCTTGACAAACTGTGATATGGGGTTTTCTACGATTGAATTAAGAGAGCGGAACTGGGCACAGAGAGCGAAATCAAGGGAAGGGGAGGGAAACAAAGTCGTGGTAGCATTCGAGGAGCTGAAGAGACGATCTGCGCAGAGGATGACGGAACAGCGGAAAGGTGGTGCTATTTGTCTGGCTCCAGCGTATTTCGTATGGCAGATAAGCCTGGAAAAGAACATGGGACCGCCACAACAGGACACTCTCAGCCACTAAAACGAGCCCTAACTTCATTACTTCATGCCAAAACAATACGGTGCGAATACATACTGTTTACTGTACTTACAGATACTGTGCACGACGCGAATACGACCTCTGTCCCTCGTGCCTGATAACCGTTTGTTGTCGGTATTCAAGACCAGCTTCAGGAGACCGTACCAAAGTATTAATTACGTGTACTCCGTACATTTACCGTCGATTCCTGTTCATCCGCTTGCCGGAACCCTTTTTTAGATTGGCATAGTCAAGAGAAGACGGGAGGAGGCACTCCCACGCCCTATCCAAGAACTGGGGACCGGACTCTGGCTCCCCGAGTGAGTTGTATCCTTTTCGGAGTGCTTTATTTCTTATTGGCACTCTCTTCTACTCTGTGTGTATACAAATGCAAGGCAAAGTGCTCCGTACTCCAAAATCAGTCAACAGATTGAGAGGAGATGCATTTGACCAGTGCATCCCAGAAACACTATGCGCACTGTATACAGGCGCTTTTAACATTTTTAGCGGCGCCTAGTGGATGCTTCTTCCCTAGTTTGTACTTGCCTTTTCCGCCCTTTGTCCGTCGCTTTCTCGGGCGGGGCTGTCAATTTTTCCAGTCCAGGCGCCAGCCAGAAACCTTTCCCGAGCCAATTTCGGGCGGGAGGGGGAGGAATTGTGCCCTGTTGGAACCAGCCAGGGCCTGTGCCCGGCTCCCAGATCCACCAAATTTTGCTTTGTCCAGCACAGTTTCAAACACATTCGAGACGATTAACCCAGCGCCACCCAGAGACAGAGGGCTGTAGGAAAGAGCGACCCACCTGCAAAAGCGTCCTCTTGCCGTCCCCGTACAACACTCTCCCCTACTGCGTTACGCGGGACTGTCCCCCACCGTCGAACGTGCTTTCCTGCTCACAACGGGCCTGACCACGCCCTCTTCCTTCCTTCCCGCTCCTCCTTCTCCTCAACCCACAGTTGTCGTACTCACATTCTCACCGTGGTTTGATCGCTGCTTCTCTCCTCTCCCGATTTCTTCTTCCTCGATTTGACTCGGTTCTTTTATTTGTGTTCTCTCCCTCTTTATACTCCGATCCTCGACGTTCCTTTGCTCCCGGGCGTCTGTACTAGTCATCTGCAAACAGCGCCGCGTACCTGCGATTCTTTTCTCGGCGCCCAGCCCCCAGACTCAACTGGAGAGACACTCCCCTTTTCGACAGCGCGATCCACGCCGCCGAGCCACGCAATCGTCACCGGCCGTCAATTCATCGACTGTAGACGGCTTTTTGAACGCATCGATAGGAACGACGGCAGCGGGCATGTGGGTCAAGCCTTGCGAATTTCCATTACCAGGCAAATAGGTCGACTACCGAGCGAGCGGTTTTGTGTGTCACGCAACGATTTGGAATCAACCTCGACAACCGCGACAGGCACAACAAGTACGAGATTGGGCTACCAGAGCAGTGGCAAGAAGGTGTCGGCGTACGGACATTTACTGTGGCCCTCAAACACCACAGCACGACGACCTACGCGACCACGACGTCAGACACAAAGGATCTCGTGTACGCAGCCCGTGCTGCGCCTCGGATGTGATCGATTGGGTTGCATCTTTGCCCCAGCGTATTTGTCTTCGAAGCGCACACGACCACATATCCCTTTTCACAGCCCACTTCATGGCGACCGAATCATAGGCCCCGGCGGATTGTTGTCTCTACGGAGAGGAAACTGGTTGTAACGGTCCCTTCTTCACCTCTTGGCCCTGCGCCTTTGGATGGCCGTCACTGTGGACGGAGTCTAGCACCGCCATGGATGTTCGTGACATCATGGTGTCGCCGTCGATCATTACGGCGGCGGACGGCACCGCTGCCAAGCCCACCGCGGCTTCCGCAAAATACAACTGCCAGGCGCTCAACCTACCAGCAGGCGGCATTCTGTACATACCCGGCGCCGATCCGGTCACCCTCACTTCGGCCGCTGCATACAAGCCAACATGCCTGCCTTCTGACACACCCAACATTATCGCCGACACGGGTGCCGGCACAGTGAATGCAAACCCCTCTGATTTGACATCAACAAGCAGTCTAACAACCGACAACTCCAACATCACAGGCGTCAACATTGACGAGACGTCCAACTCAACGCCTCAGTACTCTGATTTTCGCGATCCGTTTTATGCTTCGTCTTTCCCGCAGTGTTATGCGCTGGCTTCGACGACCGTCATTGCGTACACACTCGTCATCATGCTCTTTATCACGCCGCGATCCTTCCTTGACGGCGGCGTTGTCGTTCTTGGTCGACGCGGGTTCACCAACGGTGGCTCCGGCGGCAAGAACATTGGTGGCCGTCCGTGGCTGCAGAAGGTGGCTGCCCTGACCGTGGCCATCTCGCTCACCATTGCCACGGCCGACACATTCCGTGTCGCCGAGAGCCAGTACTCCTGGGGCATCCAAAACGCCAAGGAGATGCAGGACGAAGTTCTCGGCGGCACGCAGTTGAAGGTGATCCGCATCATCTCCAACACCTTCCTGTGGCTGGCCCAGGCACAAACTTTGATTCGCCTCTTTCCGCGTCAAAGAGAAAAGGTCATTATCAAATGGACGGCTTTTTCTCTCATCACCCTCGACGTCGTCTTCGACTGCCTCAACAGCTTTCTGTATGCTGGCACGACCCACTCCTTTACCGATGCGATACCTGCTCTCAGCTATCTCTTCGAGCTGGCCCTTGGCGTGCTATATGCCGCATGGGTCATCTACTATTCTCTCATGAAGAAACGCTATGCGTATTACCATCCACGCATGCGCAACATCTGCCTGGTAGCTGCGTTGTCACTACTGGCCATTCTCGTGCCCGTTGTTTTCTTCGTTCTTGACATTTGCAAACCAGACTTTACTGGTTGGGGCGACTACGTCTTGTGGGTAGGGGCCGCCGCCGCTAGTGTGATTGTGTGGGAGTGGGTGGAGCGCATAGAAGCGCTCGAACGCGAGGAGAAGAAGGACGGCATTCTCGGGCGCGAGGTATTTGACGGCGACGAGATGCTGGACATCATGCCCTCTGACTTCGCATGGCCCCGCAAACGGCAAAAGAGCCCCAAACATGGCGGGAAAGATCCCAAGGACCCCAAGGACCCCAAGGATCCCAAGGACGGCAGCGAGGACGGCGATGACGATGTTGCGACGGGCCAGGATGGCGCTGGTGCTGACAAAACGGTTCGGTCCGCTGTCCGGATATGGCCATTCATGTCGACATTCGCAAATCGGCACCGCAAGCGACCATGGACAAAAGATCCAGAGGCCGTCACGACGCAACAAGACACCGTGTTGGGCGAACTGACCAGTGTACCCGGCGACAATGCCGGATCCGACGACGCAGATGCAGCAGCGGGCGGCGGCGCAACAGGAGTTGCACGACGACTGCAGCCACCACTCTGGCCTGCACGTCCACCACCGGCTGTTACGCCAGTGAGTCGGACCGACACTGCCAGTGCCGATAGCACTGTATACGTTATGCGGTACCACACTGTGACAGACAGCAACCCAAGTTCGGCCATGGGCAACCACCATCAAGCAGCACCAATGCTCTTGTCCCGCAGCAATAGCACCAGTACGACGAGCTCGTCTGGTCACGGCCAGCCTCCAAGGACGACAATGTCCCTCATGAGCTTGCAAAGTGAGAGCGCCAGCGCTTTTGCGTCCGCATCGCCGCCACCACGGGATGGCAATCATTCGGCATCGGACGATGCAGAGACTGCTGCGGCTGGACACGGTGCCAAACGCTGGCGATCGTTGGCCCAGGCGCTACCGTTCCGGCGCGGTGCAGCATCAGGTCGGGACGATAGCGAAGCGTCACGGTCGACCTTCAGCCAGGCCCTCAGCGGCGCGTCGCCGTCTCTCGACGAGGACCGCTTGCAACATGAGGAAGGCGGTCGGTGGGATATCCGTGCTCGACTGGAAGAGTTTGCGGTGACGCAAGCTGAGAAGCTGCGCGAACGAATTCGCCCGACCGTCGACACAACCGGGTTGCCCGTGATGGTCATTCCGGCGCCGCAGCGGCAGGGCGCCATACTTACCCGGGTCCTGGAAGAAGAAGAAACGGGCTCGCTGCAGCAGCAGCAGCAGCACGAGCATCAATCAGCAACACCACCAAGACTACCGCCGTCCTGATGCGCCCCAGCAACCATGCAACGGCAACAATAACGACAGCCAGTACTCGCCCTTGACAGCACTGTCATTCTCGCGACCGAACCTTTGGCGAAGCAATAGCAATGCTCTATTTTTCGAATGCCTTTGATTGTTTCTCTCTGTGTTCCGGCGCCGCAGGCAGAAGCAACAGGTCAGGGTCCGCCGTTGCAGCGTCACTGTCACGAACCGGCTGGTTTGCTTCTTCATCTACCCACGATAGACCACCATCGTGAGCTCATACATACATAATAGTTGCTGCGGGTTGCAAGAAAAAGGAGTTTCATGGAGGAGGCTTTGTCTTTTAATGTTAATGCTCTTCTTCTGGGGTATAGATGGGTTTCTTTTTCGACCGTCTACGAAAAAGTACGGCAAAAACATTCAGACTGTTGGGGCGGCCGTGATACCCAAATGGCGGGATAGCGATTTGTTTTATTCCTTTGTTTTCTGGGCATGCTGGCGATGAACACTTGCACATTTTGGCATTTTGTTTTGTTTTACCCCTGCTTTCATAGGGTTCATGATCTTTTGTGATCTTCCATTTCCTTCTCTTGCGGTCGCGATTATGGACATGGCGTATATACTAGCATGAATTACATTATGACAACTTTCATTTCGAATCCTTGATGTACATCACGTAAGCAGGTCCGATACATGTCCACAAGGTCCAGCCATGTTTTCCATCGTGGGATGCAGGGCGAGTCGTCGGCATGCAGCCTATTGGAGACTGTAAAAGAGAGAGAAAGACAAAGGCTGCCTCGCAGTCTTGGCTTTTGTGCGACACGGAAAGCCGATGCTGCCGGGCACTTGGACCTGTCAGCTGTGCAAACCTGCTCGCCTGACATCTTGCATGAAAAAAAAAGCGACTTGAGGGTGTCGTCAAATCACTTGGAAGCTGTCGGTGGACTTAAGAAAGGGTAAGAAAAGGAAAAGACGAGGCATGCCCCCTGGTCACCCACAATTCCAGTGCCGGAAACACCGTTTCCAATGCCAAGACCGCTCTTGCATTCTGTGACTTTCCCTGCATTTGCTCTCTCTGTATTATTTACTTTATTTTCTTCGTGACAAGATTTGTAGGGCCAATCGATCCACCTTCCACGGCGGCTGGCTTGCGGTTAGATAACACAGATGCCGCCGTCGTTGCGGCAGAGAGCGCGGCGCGCGCGGAAGCCACTGTAACTGCTGTTTTACCACGGGCGCAAGCACTGGCAGCGTGCAGATAAGATCTGAAATTTCATGTTGTTTCCGTCCCGTGACGCCTCCGATGGCAACGACGGCGCGCCCTAGTTTCGGCGGCTGCGGCTGCCCTAATTGTCCAATTCCTGCCATAAAGAAGCCAAGCCCGTAGCTTCCGGCTGCAAGACTTGTTTTTGGCTTGCCCGCCCTTTTTGCCCCCCGGAGCCGGAAGGCGCGACGCAACCCGCGACGTCCTCAGAGTCCGCGGGCTGTTGTCACAAGGAAAAACGTCTTTCTGAAAGGCATTTTGTCACTCGGACTTGCCTGGCCCCTTTTGACGAAACAGAAGGACACTAGTGCAGGCCTCTTGTGGACCACAATTTGACAGTTCTGGTGACTGGGGTGAGATTGTCCGGAAAAGTAATAATTAAGCACTCTCGGCACTTTAGGCCCTGGGGCAAATGCTTTGGCGGAGGCCACTGTTCAGTGGTTCAAAACCTTGCAGGCCAAACTAAATGGCCCTGGCAAAGTAATTCGCAATATGATGAGTGAGAGGCCAGCGAAAGAAAAGGGGCGACAGGAGCAGCGGTAAGAAAGTGGCCCCAAAAGGGAAAGGTGGGGAGGGTCCTGGACATGGCGGCCGAGGAAGGCAAGAGACACTGAAAAAAAAGACGAAAAAAGGTCGAGTCCAAAACGCGAAGCTCGTGACTAGACCCCTTCGCGAAGCACGACGGGCAGTCTCTGCATGAGACGGTAGAACAAAAACTTTATTTTCTTCGGCTCCCTCGACTCCCACCGCGACTGCCCCATGCTCTCATTCTTTGATTGCACGCCGCAGCCCCTTTCTTTGGTTTACGTTGCGCTCCGTTGCGCTTCCTTTTCGACGCCGCGGCTTGCTCTTTCCCTAGCCGCGCCTGCTCCTTCCTCAACCGCGACCACGCCAGGCGTTGCGACTAGATCCACCAAGGGTGATCATCCCTATTTTCCTTTTGTCGCGCGTAGATTTTTCTCATCCCCTAACCGACTCCCCTCCTCCTCTCCCCATCGACGACTTTTTTGGCACCCAAACCACCTTCCGCTCCTTACTTTTTTATTTTACTTTTCGTTCCCCTCCTCCCGATCCCTTATCTCGCCCTGCCAACGACCACTTGCCTTGACAACGGTATCCCACGCATCATCTTCATCCAACCTCATCGCACCTCGTCGCATCCAACTCGACGCGCCCCACGTGGAGAATCCATCGACGAGCATCCATATTTAAACGGCGGCCCCGTCACTTGCGGCATTCCTCAGCCGTGCTCTCGATCAACCAGCAGTCGACATCCCTATTCCATTCCAACGATAACGATCCATTCACCCTTTTTTGGACGACCTAGCCGTTTCAGTCATCTCGAACATTGTTATCTCGAACATTGTTATCTCGAACGTTGTTATCACGCTTCCGTTGCCTGCTAGAAACGACGTGGGAGAACAATTGAGAAGCCTCGACCATCGCCTCCGTTTCCTTGTATCCGCCCACAGATACGCCGACCATGGCTCCCCCATCGTCGTCCGCCAAGGAGCCGTTTCCGCTCTTAAATGTTGATGCCGATTCGTCCTTTACGACACAGAGCAACGGCGCCGCAGCATCAGGGTCGCTTGCTAACGGCAACGGCAACGTTGCCCACCGCAGAAAGCAGTCCGGAGGCAGCCATGGCAACCTGGCTACCAGCCTGGCCCATTTGAACGGCGTCGATCCCTCGGCTGCCAATGGCAAGGTGAGTTGGAACTGGGCGCCTTGAAGCATTTCGAAACCGGACGGGCTCGGCCCAATCCCGCAGCCCCCGCACGCATCTGCTAACCCAAGCTTTCCGCCGCAGAAACAGGACCTTTCCCGGGACAGGCGCGTGTCAAAACGGCGTAAGGCCCGTTCGTTGGCCCGCCGCGTCAAGCAGTATACCGTGCGTCACACGTGGGCGCTGCCCCTGGCTCTTCTTCTCTTCATGCTCGCCGGCTACGCTGCCTACCCGACCGAGGCCAACCCGTTGCACCACTTCATATTCCTCTCGTACAAGCTGCCATTGGCACCCGACGCCGCCCCTGGCACCCCCGCACAATACGGGAAGGGCCTCTGGGACATTGCCTTTGTCGCGTTCTACACGGTTGTCCTGTCCTTCACGCGGGAGCTCATCATGCAGGAGCTCCTCCGCCCCCTTGCCCGGTACTTTGGTCTTCGCTCCCGTTCCAAACAGGCACGGTTCATGGAGCAGATGTACACGGCGCTGTACTTTGGCATTCTCGGCCCGGCCGGTGTCTTCGTCATGTCCCGCACCCCTGTGTGGTTCTTCAACACCCGCGGCATGTACGAGAACTCGCCGCACTGGACCCACGAGGCCTACTTCAAGTTCTACTACCTGTTTCAGGCCTCGTACTGGTCCCAGCAGGCCATTGTGCTGCTGCTCGGCATGGAGAAGCCCCGCAAGGACTTCAAGGAACTCGTCGGCCACCACATTGTTTCGCTCTCTCTGATTGCCCTGAGCTACCGCTTCCATTTTACCTACATTGGCCTGGCCGTCTACATCACCCATGATATCAGCGACTTCTTTCTTGCTGTAAGTTTACATTCCTTCTACGCTAATTTTTTCTATTTTTTTCTTTTTTTTGGTGCTGCGTCTTTTCGGCCGCTGACAGTTTGCAGACCTCCAAGTCGCTCAACTACATTGACGGTCCCTTCATGGGGCCCTTCTACTTTTTGTTTATGTGCGTGTGGATTTACCTCCGCCACTACCTCAACTTGCGCATCATCTACAGCCTCTTCACCGAGTTCAAGACTGTTGGACCCTATGAACTGGACTGGGCCGGCGAGCAATTTAAGTGCCCGCTTGCCTTTGTGATCACGTGTGGGTTGCTTTCCGCGCTTCAGGCGCTCAACATCTTTTGGCTCTTTTTCATTATTCGGATCGCCTATCGTTTTGTTGTGCATAACGTTGCCAAGGACGATCGCAGTGACGGAGAGGACGACACCGAGGTCGACGAGGCTGCCAAAGATATTGCCGTCGTTGACGAGTCGGCGTCTCTGCTCGCCACCCAGCTGTCCAACGGAAATGGCTCCGTTGCCGCCAACGGCAAGCCAGCCAAGAGAAACCGAGTCGGGCAGTAAGACCAACCAAAGAAGCTTTGAACGTTAAAAGCTAGAAATACGACTCACAAGCAGGCGATCGCCCTCACAGGACCGTTTCGTCCTTGGTTTCTGTTTCCTTCCTCTTCTTTGTTGCTTTGATTTTCGTCTCTTAGTCTCTCTCTTTGAGAGATGGCATTGCATTCTGGCGTTTCTTCCGGACACGGGGTTTGTGTTTCGTATTCGGCCATTGGCCTGGGGAATGGAGGGTTACCTCTTCCTGAGCGTGGTTGAATGGTGTAAACATTGTCTAGTTACAACCTTTGAAGTACTTCAGGCCCCATTCCCTGGATGTGTTTTGGGGCTTCCTACCTTTCTCTCTTTTCTTATGTTCGCTTCTACAACAAGTTCCCTTCGCCCTTGCACGATGAACCTTAAAAAGTAACGAACGGGTGTTGGAGAGGCTGGGACCTGTGTCCCCGGTTTTCTACCTTTCCTCACCCATTTTGCCCATCATCTTTTTCGTTTTCTGTTGACTGGGTCTAACTTTTGCTTCCTTTCGTTTCCGCACCTTACACCACCTTATATACTTACTTTTATTTTTAATGCTCTTCCTTTTTGTTCATATGTACTTAGCCTGCATTTTTTTTTTACATCCTTGTAATAATTTTAATTGAAATGAACACACCCATACGATATACCACATTCTGAACAAAATGATCTGAACATCGACGAAAGTGTTTCATGGCAAAAGGTACATATTTGCTATGGTAGTGAAAACGAAAACAGGAAAAAAAAAAGTTATTAACCCTTTAGCGGCCAATCCTCGACTCCCTAGGTCCTCGATCCTCCGTCCTCCCTGCCCCGTCCATTTTTGTTTGCCTTCCTTGCTGATGGCCTCGTCCTTTTATATCATGTGTTAGAAAATATGTTGCCCTTGGCCGCCGTCCAATCCTATCACAGAGGGTCATTAACCATGTCCCCAATCCTTGACCGCCTGAAGTACGCCACGCAACGTGTTGCCACGCTCCGTCATGGTCCATTTAGTCTCTTACTGAAGGATGAGTGCGGGAGTTTGAAAATCAGGGAAGATGTAAGAAATATAGCAAGCCTCGAGAGAGAAATAACGAAGAGAAAACGCAAAGTAAGAAGTCAAACGAACAACATTATTAAAACAAAAGATTCGAAAAACAACAATCATAAAAATAAGACTGGATATTAAGAGCGAGACTACCCGCCTGTAGGGTACTGAGATTAGGGAGTGGCAAAAGAAGCAAGGTCAGTAAACGTATGCGCTTTGTGCTGTTTTCTTAGATACTTGGGTATATATGAATGAATGGGAGGAAGGTGGAATAGAAAGTCATAACGCAGCCTCCGTCAAGATAGACGAGCAGGAGATGAAAATAGACGACGCAAAACCAAAGCGTCAACATGCGATTCGTCAAAACGACAATAAAAAAAACCCCGACTCAGTATGAAACACTGACAGAGGGAAGAAGAAACAAGTAAAGAGACAAAGAACGAAAGGAAAACGAGAAAAAATTCCCAAATAGAAAAACCACAAATGGACCAAATCCAAACGAAATGTTAGACCAATGAGGAACGTCATAAAAACTCCGTGCCCTTTCAAAACAGAACAGAATAAAATCATGAAGGGGTCGCTTTGGGCTCGTCGGGTGCTTTGTTGAAGGCCATTATTTTGTTTTAGAAGGCTGTTGCTGCCGGCCGTCATCTGACGATTCGTCGGCATTCTCAACGCTTTCTTGCCGAGGAGTTGCCGTCCCAGCGGCACCTAGTATAGTAGATGATGTGAGGCTAGCGTACCCGTCTGCGTTCTCCTCTGACCCTCGCGTATGGCCCGTACTGTTGCCAATGTGAGCTTTGCGGAGCAGCTTTTTTGCGTGAGCGGTAGCGTTGCGTGCTGCCACCGCAGCCTGTTCGGCCTGGGACTGGCTTTCCCACATAGAAGCATATCTTCCCTTCATCGCAAGAAGCTCGTTGTGTGTACCCCTTTCGATTATCGCGCCAGCATGAAGGACGATAATCTGGTCGGCATGTGTAATAGTTGACAACCGGTGGCTAAAAATGAAAATCAGATTAGCAAGGTCACAGACTGGAAAGGGGATAATAGGTGGCATAACATACGCAATGATTAAGAGAGTGCGATCTTGACCGAGGCTTCCACCACGGATGAGTTTTGCTTGAATTTGTTGCTCAGTCTCGCTGTCCAGAGCGGACGTTGCTTCATCAAGCATAATGATTTTGGGGTTCTTTAGAATCGTGCGTGCGATAGCGACACGCTGTTTCTCACCACCGCTCAAACGCGTGCCACGATCACCAACTTTCGTGTCATAGCCGTTGACAAATGAGAGGATTCGATCGTGGATGCTCGCGGCCCGGCAAGCTTCGTAGACCTCTTCATCAGAGACGCCAGGGTTCGCATACTTCAGGTTGTACATGATCGTTTCGTTGAAAAGTATGGTATCTTGAGGAACAACACCAATATGACGCCGAACGGAGTCAATAGTAAGGTCTTTGACATCGTGGCCATCGATTTCGATGGTACCGTCGTCGCAATTGTAGTAACGGAACATGAGACGGAAGATTGTTGATTTACCGCCGCCAGATTCACCAACAAATGCAGTCGTTGTTCCTGGTGAGCAAACAAGAGAGAGATTATGTAGGGCGGTCCGCTCTTGAAGATAGGAGAACTGCACGTTTGACCAACGAATGTGGCCGCGGCATTCAGTAAGTGGCTTCACATCGGGCAAATCGACGACCGTCGGTTGGATTTTGAAAAGCTCCAAAAGACGTTCTCCTGAAATCATAGCCTGTTGAACGGTTCGATAAAATGAGCCGAAAAATTGGAGTGGCCCTTGAAGCTGGCCTAGGTAAGTGATCATAACAACAAAATCACCGATAGATCTCATGCCTTGTGTGACCTCGACAGCAGCAACCATAAGCATAATTAGAATGCCACACATGAAGACAAGTGCTTGGCAGATGTTCATGTTGTTCATTCCCCATGTCACTTTTGCTTCAGCAGCTTGGAAACTGCGGATGGCCTTCCGATAGCGGTTGAATTCAAAGGCCTCCGCGTTGAAATATTTAACCGTTTCGTAGCTCATGATCGAGTCGTTCTTCACGGCCTCCTCTTCTCTGTCAGCATTCACCATTTCACGTCGTAAGTCGGCACGGGTAGAAGCCATTTTCACGGTCATGTGAAGGTAGAACACCGTGATAACAGCCGCAATGGTCGCATAGATAGCCCCAAACCGAAGCAGGAAGTAAATGACTGCGACCAAAAGATCGATAAGCATGGGAAACACCTGAAAGGTAACCTGCTCCAGAAAAGAGTTGATGGCGGCGCCTTTGTTGAGCGCAGAAAGCACTTCACCGGTGCGTTTGCCGAGGTGGAAGTCCAGGGAAAGCGAGTGAACATGCTCGAATGCTGCCGTGGTAAGTGCCAAGTATGAATACTGGGAAACCGGGATCCAAAGTAGAGCACGGGCCGATCCGAGCACACCAGACTGCCCTTGCAAAACCTTGTAAAAGATGAAGATCAAAATCTCAATCCAAGGCAACCCTGTGCCGGCTTCGAAGGCATCGGTAATGTGACCAATTTGATTAGGAACCAAGAAGTTCACAATCCGCTGAACAACAAGGATCAGGAAGCACACGACGACAACAAGCTTCAGCCTTGGCGAGTCCCTAGGCCAGAGGTATGGAAAGAACAACGAATAACTTGTCAAGTATTCCCACCAGGTTTTGTGTGGAAGCTTTCGGGGTCGGTAGAACGCGGTCTCTTCAGCCTCATTGGGGCGAGCGTGGCCGTCTGATGCCGAATCGGTTACCGGCGCGTTGCTATCGGTCAGTTCTGGTGTCGAGCCGTTGGCAGATCCGTTGACTGAACCGGCAGATTTCCCTTTCGTCGCTCCGTCAACATACTTAGCAGAGCCGTTCTCAACGTCGTTTCCCGAGCCGTGAGCAGTTCCGTTTGTTGCACGAGAACTAGTGGTATCGTATGATATGCGCTCCGCGCTCCCATTTCTCAAAAGCGGCGTCGACTCGTCCGTATGATCAACCTCAGTCGCTGGCGGTAAGTTGTCATCTTCCACCTTTTCCCGGACGGCGTTTCGCGAATAGTTGATAGAAATATTAACACCAAGAAGGAAAGCAAGGACGAACAACCGAAAAACTCCGATCGAAATGTCGACGTAGTCCCATTTATCAGGTCCGTATGCGACTGTCCATACATCGAGAACAATGCTGCGTAGGACTTGGTGGTACCCTCTCAAGCGAATGATATTAAACGTAAATATGGTAACTTCGACAGCGAGTGTGGTGGCCCAGAAAATAATGACAGGTTGATTCGGTATCAGGTCGCCTTCGACAAGGTATATTAATGCGTAAAGGTGCATAAAAAGGCCGGAAATATAGTAAACCTATAAATGGAAAAGAAGTCAGCTCCAAGACCGAAATAAGTCGTAAAATTATAGCCTCGCGCATCTGTTTACGCAAAGACAGGGGATTGCGTAGCAAGATGGCTTGCACTTGTTCGGAAACATGGACTGAGAAGAGGCAAACATACAGATGTCTCTTCACCGCACCACCAACCAAACTTGATCTCGGGGTTCTTGGTTGCGTATACAGCGTGCAAGACCACGCTGGCGAAGTTTGCAACAAACGAGAGGACAAAGAAGCCATATCCATATCCATAGACGCGCTTGGCTGCTGTATTGATTTCAGGAGTGGGTGTGAAGGTGACAGTTCCAGAATCTTGCGAACGTCGACGCGTAAGTGGAAGAGGGCGGCCACCAGGGCCGGTTGTTACAGGCTGGACAAGTTGTGCGGCACGACGTGAATCGAAAATGCTGTAGAGAGCAATGAGAATAACAAAGACTACGAGGAGAAAAACCCCGTACCAAAGCTCAATGCCATATACGATGGCCTCCGGCCAAGACCGGGCCGTAGACGGGGCCATGGTATCGTAAAGTCGGCGCGCTGGGGTAAAGAGACCGACTGGCACGTTTGTGATAGATCTCCGGGATCTAGATGAGAAGGTAAACTGTTAGCTTATATACGACGCAACAGCTCGCCTAATGTAAAGGCTGCGAGGCGAAGGTAAATGTGTGGGTATATTGTGTTCTAACCTCGCCCAGTAGATTCCTTGTCGAGGTGCTCGTTGGTATTAAGAGAGAGTCCGAGACGTTGCCGGACAGGGCATTGTCACGCAACCCTCCGAACGGTGACGGTAAGGGACGCGGAGAGAGACAAGTGCAGACGCAAAAGCGAGAGTACCGGGAGACGAGGGGCCAGGGTAGGGAGGAGAGAGGAGGGTGGAGAGGAAGGAGACGAGAAACACGAGGACGGAGTGAAGCGATTGGAAGTCTGCACGAAGCAAGACGAAGTGCAAGAAGGCGGAAAACAAACGGCAAAAGAATAGAAATATAAAAAGGCGGCAAGCACCTTTACCACGAGACTGTCTCTCCTACAGCTCTTGTCGGTCCAGGAGTGGCAATAGGTGGGACGACACCTGGAAGTAAAGACGCGAGGTTAGAAGAGACAAAGGTATTCAGAAAAATCCATCGAGTTCTCGCTCCCTCTCCTCAAGAATTGGCTTGCTGGTCGACTGGGTGGGGCAGGTGACGGACCAGTAGTGGCAAAACCCACTTTCTTTAAAAAGACCTTGTCTAGGCCTAGCTCGTGTAAACAATGTGATTTAGCACGATGGAGACCGAGACAGCAGGACAAGACACCAGACCCTTTTGAAGCGCGGCTTTACGGTCTAGGTGCTAAGCTAGCGCGGCCTTGGGGAAAGAACGTCGAGGCACTGCTGGGCTGTGTGTGCGTGTGTATTTGCGTATATTGTAAAATAATCCAACGAAGACGACGTTTATGCAGCGCAAAGCAGACGTAATGCCTGCACGTCGAACAAGGCTGGCTAAACTGGCAGAATATTGTGTTAGAATCTAATCCGATAGGTACTTTGCGCAGTGAAGTGGGCTCATAGGAACGGGTTGGTGGGGAAATAGTGAACGCGTTCACCAGTGCGAGAGAAAACAACCGAGAAAGTGAGCTTACAATGGAAATATTGGAAGCCGGGTTGAGGAGAATGGAGAGCAAATAAAGGGTAGACGACGCGACGTGGTCATGTAGTTGGGAGCGGCAATAAAGGTTCTGACCGACGTGGGGCCCTATAATGGGAGAGATCCTCACGATACGCTCGAGACGAATCGGTAGAGTAGATGTTTTGGCTAAAGGGTGTGATCGTGAAATACTCAACGTGTCGACTTCGGACTGAGAAGATAAAAAAGAAGAATGAAAAGAAAAGAAACGAAACTGTGTAGGAGGAGGGAGAAACAGAGTCTGAGGCAGAGACGGAAGGTAGAGAAAAACACGGTGAGCAAAGAGAGGAGAGGAGGGGTGAGGTCAAATGAGGCAAGAGAGGAAGGAGCGGAATAAAATAAGAAAAGGAAAGTGCGACCGCGAAGCAGACTAATAGGAACGAAGTCAGTCAAAAAGGCAAGAACGACCAGCATGCTTCAAATCAAAATGAAACTCGGCCTGAGGCTCCCAAATGTCCAGAAAGAATCACCCGTTGGGGTTGTTTTTCTTCACTCTGAGTGCACGCCGAACGGTCGCCAACAGAGAACACTGTCCTACCCAATGAACCAACATGAATGTATGCAGGGAGAATTGTTTGTGGGATGACGAGAGGCGGGAGGGAACATGTACAGAAGAAAAAGGTTAAAAAAAAGCAAATACTTGCAGCGCAGAGCATTTCATGGCACAGATCACACAACACATCAGCTGCCCAGACAAAAATCGATAAAATAGAATGAACGAATCGATTAAAAGTTATTTCCTTGACGTTCATGGTTGGTCTTTTGTTCGCTTTATTTTCTCCGGCTTTCCGTAACGGGCTGGGCGATATATACGGACACTCTAGCCCGACGCACACGCATACGCAGCACCTGTCACACGAATCATATAAAAGTCCAGACATGAAGATTAAACACACGGGTCTAGACAATGCCAGCCGCCGCCGCTACCCATCCCCTTCGGTTGGACAGACTGTGTGCAATGGGCAAGGGAAAGGGAAAGGGAAAGGGATTTCGACCAATGAGGGTCCGGGCGGCCCGATGGGCGCCACGGGAAGCAGATTGGTCGGGACGAAGGATGCTCTTCAGAGCTTTCCTGACCTTGGATGTCCTTTGTATCTTGCCGGTGTATGCACATACACGGCCGCTCGTACAAATCTACAATTCCTCATGACAGACGTGCCCCAGGTCAGGAGACAGGAGGGCATGCGAGGGGTGCTGCATATGGGAAAGAGCGTTGCATGTACGACGTCTGCCTTGAGTGGGGTGCGTGGGAGGCAGGGTCGAGGGCGAAGACGGGAAGGTGATAGGGGGGGGCTCAACGTCAGCATGTAAGGGCGGCCAGAGCGACAAAGAACGAAAAGGGCATTTTCATCGAAGGAGCGGTGGAACGAGAAAAACGAGGAAGAACGACCGGGAGCGTGGACGTCGCCGGGGAAGGACAGAAGATGCATGCATGTGGACAGGGGTGGGCGGTCATGTTTGGGGGTCTCTCTTGCCATCACTCTCCGGGCACTTGCCCGTTTTGCTCGCCGTTGAGCAGGTGTCTGTTGGCTGGCACCTTCCTCCACCGAGTACTCTATACGGAGCATGGCATGCATTACGACGTATTACTCCGTACCTAGCGGCCCCCCAATGCAGATGTTGTGGGTTTGGGGCCTCCTTTCCTAAAATTTGTACGTTTTCCACGTCGTCGTCTGTACTTCGCTCCTATGGTGCTCATACCTAGTCCTGAAAAAAAAAAAATCATCCCCGATCCCGATAGCCACAATGACTGCTTCATCAAGCATCTGCGATGGCACACTGGCGCATACTCATATTCATATTCGCATTCATACAAACGGAAATCCCACACAAGTCTAGTTTCGGCATCGATAACACCAACCTGCTACGACGAATGCCCTGGACGACTGACGTAACGGCTCCCTGGCCTTAATTACGTTTTTACTTATTGGAAACCGGACGGACCCAGCCTGTTCATGTCTTGCCGGGCTCTACGGGCATTGGCGTGGATGCTCCCGCGTTCTAGGCGCCTACAAGTCGGCTGATGGCGGAGTTGTTTGCTGTTTATTTCGTACGCCTGCGCCCGATCCGCAGTCTGAACTGTCCTCTCGTTCGGCCACGGTTGCCGCTTGGCCTGCATAGTAGGTCGCTTTTTATCCGAGCACTGAGACGAGAAGGCAGAAGCCAGGGGAAACGAAAACGCTCGACAGACTAGACGACGGGGAAGACGAGGAAGACGAGTATGTACCATGGTACCGCTTCCGCAGCTCACATCATGTCATAGCTGCCGCAAGCCCAGTGTACGACAAGGCGAGCGGCATTCGAATGTTGCTCCAACTGGCAGACGTGGGAGTGCTTGTTGGCTGCTGACGAGCCAGGACTGCCAGGCCGACTGACCCTCCACCCCTCCCTCACTCGCCCCCCGCGGACCCAATCCAGCCAAACGGGAATCATCCTGCCCACTGGAAGTGGGCTCGTCAACTGCATGAGTGTGTTTCCACCCCCCTGCAACCTGCAACCCATCACCGTCGCAGGCGGTGAGTCGGAAGAAGTGACGCTGTGTCTTGTCTTTTGTCTCTACAAAAACGGAAATGAAATGACCGAGCTGAGACGTTTCTAGTCAACCACTAGAGCCAGCAGCGGTAGAAGACGTGAGTACCGAGAACAAGTCAAGAAACAAGTGTACAAAAGATACGAAATGATGCGGCGCGATGGACTGGACAGCTACAAATTGGCCCGGGCCAGGCCATCCCAAAGGGCTAGAAAGGCGCCGTGGTGAGCCAATGCCAGTGGCTTGGCCTGACCGGGCTGTGTGCCGTTCGCCGGGTGGTCTAGGCCAGAAAAGCTCCCTCCCGGCCCTTGCCTGGTCCCGAGGGACCATCGTCCCTTTTACCCCTACATAAACTGGCTCGCGGTCTTGGGCATGGGAACGGTGCTAACGCACCTTCGGCTTCGTCCTCGTTCCTTCTCCTCTCATCCTCTCAGCCCCCTGTCCCCTCGCCGTCATTTCCACAACCCTTCCATCCCAGCTACGGAATACGCAACAGGTTCGGTACGTACCAGCACACCAACACACCATAACCACAAAGTATCTCTGCTTCGACTCCTGTTCGAAGTTTCTACTTACTTTGTCGACTTGCTTGACATGTGTGTCTCATCCTCGCCCCATCTGTGTTTCTTTTCTACTTCTCATTTACAATTCTTTGTCCTTTTTGTTACCTTCTGCATTTGCACTCTCAGCCTTCCAGCAATCTATTACTCATGAAACGACTGCGGAGCGTGCCTCCAACGATGGGGTGACATGCAAGTCCCTCATGCCATGTGCTGGAAAATTTCCTCAAACAGGGTCCCTTCGCGGACTCGCTACACCTTTGACGTACATTCAGCCCGCCACCTTCTACCACACGCCACCAGGCATACTATGCCACCACATGTCGGCCAGACCAACTCGCGTCCCACCGCAGGCTCACTTGCCGCTTTGCTTAGCTTGTCAGCCAATTGTGGTTGGCAAATTCCATATATATCACGCTCTGTGATTTTGGCCAAGAAATCCTACATTTTGTTTCTTCTGGTAATTCTCCTGACTCGTGCACTTTCCCCGTCACCGTGCACCATCTCTAGGACGATGTCGACCTACGATAAGAGGTGGTTATGTGCATAAATCGGTGAGAAAATAAGAGGGAAAAACGAGACCAAAAAGTGACAGAGGCGAAGGTGGAAGGCCAAAGAGTGCGACGTAGCGGGAGACTAAAGCGACCGGTGTAAGACAGAACATGCCCAAGTGGAGATCCCGCTTTTGAATCAGAAACGGGGACAAAGTTGCCTGGCGATCCTCGTACTGTCGTTGCATCGTCGTCCAAAATCATGCAACTTCTGCTCCCTAGGGCATGAACGCAATTGTTTTGAGCAAAGATAGCACAGAAACACCAAACCGAGAAGCGGTGGTGGAGACAAAGAAACGAAACGTTTAAGACGAAAACAAAGGCCGTGATCAGAGGCAAAAAAAAAACCGAACAAATAAAGGATGCAAAGGCACAATGAGAAGGTTCGTACAGAGGTCAACGGGTAGGAATGGGAGCACGGGAGCAGGACGTTACACTGTTAGTTTCGTCATATAATCAAGAAAAAGCACACGCAGTGCGGGACGAAGCGAACACCCCTACCGCCTAGACTGGCCTCACCGGCGGTGGGGTGCAAGTGTCTAGTTGCAGTCTGAGGGATGCATCTCCTTATTTGACTAGCAACGTGGCACAAGTCTTTTGGCACGCAAAGCCCAATATCTGGTTCGCCTTCAACTTTTCTGTCTCTCTCATTATTTTTTATTTTTATTTTTTATTTTTTCGTTTCTAGCCTCTCTCTCCGTCCCAGATTTACCTTTCACTTTCCCAAACTAAAGACCCTAACCAATCATTCGGGGACCACATGCAAAACGCTTGCTTACAGATGAATTGCACCGCATGTTCTGTTCACCTTGCAAATACGTGAACCAATGACGAATTCATACGTTAAGGGCCTCTGCGCTCTAATACATGTTGCATTTCGTGTTCCATAGCAAGATGTGGGAGGGGGGGCTATCCGTGCCAGAAAAAGTCAGGTCAGGCCGTGTGCTTGGTCGCTTTGGCATCCGCGCACTTGATTTTTCTATCATTTTCCCTTGCCGTTTTATTTTTCCCCAGTGTCTTTTTGTCCCACTCCGCTCACGCTTAGAGCCGGTGTGATTCTTCGGATCCATGTGCAGATGTGCCGCAGCCATCGACGAATGGCCTCCCCCATCCCTTTTTTGATGCCTGAGAACAGCTTCCCTTCTTCCCCTGCTGTCCTCCCGCTTTTTACCTTTTCGGCTCCGCCCCCCGATGTGCCAGTACTATTCTCTCTCCTTTTCGTATTGTCCCCTTCCTGTGTGCTTCTACTCCAGCTCTATCCGGCTCATAATCTTCTTCTGGTACTCTTTTTTGGCCTACGGACATGACCAGGTTGATGCTCGTCTCTCCTATTCTTTTTTTGATGTTGATATGAACGAAATTCGATCCATAGCCGACGACGTCGGCACAGTCGGCATGTTGCTTTCGTCCGCTCATATCCATAAAACCAATGTCGGATGTTGCTAACCCATCTACATTCTTATTACGAATCATTATTATCTTGCCTTGGCGAGGTCGTCTTTTTGGGCCCCTCGCCTCCTTTTACAGTGTCCTTAGATCTCATTGAAGGTGTCGGCTAGATGTCGAAAGACTTCTCCCTATATGACTTTATTTGTTACTTTCGTGATGCAGACATGTCTCAGCGGTCAATAAGGCTGATGGTTGTTCGTGTTTTCAAATCACCTTTGATTTGGCGCCCCTCATCACACCAACCCCCTCCTTACATCATGCTTCGTTGGGTATCTCCTCGTACAAGAGGCGGTGTGTCCCGACCGATAACTTTTAGGAATTTTTAGTAAGTCCTGCGACAACACTCCGTTGTAGTAAAAGTGATGCACAAAAGCACAATGAAAAGAAGACAGTTTATACGGAGTGGCTCATAACACCGCCGAAACTGTGTGGTATCTTCGAAGACGAGGTTCTTTTGAAGTTGTTATTGACGACAGGATGGAACCTCGTCATGGTTTCATTACGCCGGTCCCTCGACTTAGTTGACACCGTAATCATGTGTATTTTCACGATGGCTCCATTCGACTTACGGAAAACACTGGGTGGACATGATCAAAATACCCCGTAACACGAAATTTGAAGCTTTTATGTCGCCTCCTTGGCAAAGTACTCTCTTTCGAAGTTTGTCGTTTGGTTACTTACAGAGAATATAGGTTCTTGTGCTAGGGAACAGCGCCAACCGGGGGCGTTTATGAATGTGTCTATCTTTCAGCCCAACAGTTGCTTGTATTGGGCGTTTTATAGAGGCTGCAGAGACATACATATTTTTCTACTTAGCAGCCACCTAAAGAAATCTGTCTTGCATATTGGGCCGACAAAATATCGTGTCCCGAGCAGAACCTGGTCATTGGCTCTACTCTTTCTTCCATTTTACAGACTGCAGTATCTTTCGCCTCGCACAGGCCAGTTTTGTGTAACCAAGTGCTCGTATTTCATCAGTCACTTTGATGCCCGGACTGCCCCTCCCCTCCCTCTCTCACGAGGATATTTCATTCCTGAGGCACGTTTTTCATACTTCCGTCGGATCCGTTATATAGGTGTCATGTGGTACGTCACTGCACTCACTTACAAAAACGGGGAGGCAGTGGTTCTAGAACGTGCTGGATATATGAAAACTCCCACATTTAGAAAAGTGACCGCTCACATATGACGAAACAAATTTGGAACGGTTATTAGGAAAATACGAAGATCGCATGCCGTCATATTTTGTGATACAAAGTAATATAAATGAGAAAATGGGTTGAGACAATGCACGCTTTTCCGACAGGATGTCACGAACTCGAGTAACACACGGCATGGACCGTGCTGCTCAACGTTCAATTTATATGCACTTAGGTTGTCAGTACAGTTTTACTTCTTTGGGATAACTCAAGAAGGAAAGCAAATAGCTAGTTTGTTTTTGTGGTGTTTAGTTTACTTCGTGTACATAAATAATCAAGTAAATTAATGTTTTAATATTTAAATAATTTCTTTTTCTAACTATGACGTGCCGAAGGAAACCTACTAAAGACAAACAAAACACCATACAGCACAGGATTACACGCAAGGCAAAACCATAAAAATCCGTGAGGAAGATGTCCCAATCCAAGAAAAAATACAATCGAACACCTCAGTATAGACGTATTGAGTTTCATTGATACATGCGCTACTGAGGAAGATACAGATTTCTGAGCACTCACGGCACTGACGGATATGAAAGATAAAGCCGCCCGTGTCTGTGTCCCGTAGACAGATCCAGTGTGTTCACTTAGAATGTTGCACGTCCAGTGGGGGTCAAACATGCCTGCAGTGTTAATGCATGGCAACCGAGACGCTGTGCATCATGAGCGCGCCTCCACTAATACACACGCCCGTCGACCTTGCCGAAATATTAATACTCGCTGGGCATGGGTACGAATCTGCAATCAAAGCGACGGCGAAGCTAGGATGCCTGGTACGCCGTGATCCTCGTCCGGTTGAACACTTTTGGCAGTCCTCTTGTTCCCATGGAATGCGGGTACGTTGGTACGTTGGTACGTTGGCAAGTTGACATGTTGGAGAGCGGGTGCAATGTTGCCGTTTTGAGTAACCCATCACGAAAGAGATGATCGATTGTGCTACGCATATCGGTATAGAGGTGGTAGGACGGAAGTGTATGGTGCAACCACGGCGACTGCAGTCCATTCTTATCACTTATCCCGTGCAAGGGTAAATGACTGCCCTGCTGCCTGGGCGTATCTCTCCCTGTCGCCCACGTGTTCTGATACCACGGGAAGGAGTGTGGAATAGTACTTGCATATCGTTTATAATGTCAGGAGAGCATACTGTCGGCACTGAGAGATGCGGCGAAGTACTAGTCTTTGTTTTGAATATAGCACCACGGAAGGTCTTGCTCCCCAGATCTGCTCTAAGATTAGTCGATATTGCCGTGCATTGCCGTGTGACAATCTTTTGCCATCTCTCCTTGCCTGCCAGACGAGATTTTATTCAGATTTGTCTGAGGATTGCCATCCAACGCCGATGGGGTTATGTTCGATTGAGCAATGGAGAGCTTGCGAGCCTGGAAACTTGACCGTAAGAAACCAAGCTGTCGAGAAGCCCAGATTGAGAGGTAAAAGGCTGCATGCTCTCATGCCCCTGTACCCAAGCAAGAATGCAAGAATATGGCAAAAAAACGTTCTAGTGGGATGGTCTCGGAGGGGCTCAAAACCTCGACTTTCGTATTGGATTTCTTTGCCAGTGCCCGTTCCGGATCAAGCCCGTTTCGGCCTCGGCGACCGTGCCAGAAGGTGCTCTTTTTCTCTTTCTGTGCGTGCCCTTTCAGCTACAAAGGTGGCGGAAGAATGGCTCGGGGGCGGGTTGTGGAGTCGACGGGCCGACTTGGCCCCGTATTGAGACTTTCTGCACTTTCAAAGTGACCGAAAGGCGGCAGGACACTGGAGATCAATGTCAGCTGGCACCCTCGGGGCCGCCCTGTCAAACGGTATGGCCGCTTGGCCGTTTATTGCCACCATCCGAACAATATGAGCAAGCCATTCAACCACGCACTTGCACGGGATGAAAAAAAAAAAAACTAAGCCTCCGGCTTTTGTTCTTTACCGACTGCCCGGAATGTTAGCGAAAATAGGCCATCTCGGCCATGTGATGTAAAGCACGTTGCGGCTGAGAACGGTGTTCTACACAACGACTTGAGAAAGGCCGAATTGGAAGTCGGACTTGCAAGATTCCTTTTCTTTTTACTTTTCTCTGGGGTACGAAAAAACACAACGCTGTTGATTCCCGTATCTGGCCGAGATAATTAGCAGGCTACAGACTTGTCAGCCGCGTGCCATCATGCTGGGGAACGAATGGAAGGGAAGAGGCTGAGCTGAAATCTAGGGCGAAAAAATGCCTTATCGGCTCAGCTGGAGCTGCAGGAATACCGACCGAGCCTTTGTGACCCGGAGACGACACAGAAGGGCTCGGCATGGCAAAGGCCGAGCAGCCTTTAAGAAAATGTCGCGATGCACTGACAATGTTAAAAGGTTGAGTGGTCGTCTCCAGGAACCTTGATTTTCGGGGTTGAATTCTTAGTCTTAACTTCCTTTGTCGAGCGTCTCCGCTTTTTGGTTGGCACCATGTTCTGTGAGGGAGGCTGTTCATCCCACATGCGACGAACTAGATTCATTGTAGCTCCCATCGCGATGACCGCATTGGGAAATGGAAATCAAGGCAAGGAATGGGTGCATTGAGGCTGTTGCTTGTAGTTGGCGCGGTATTGCTCCAAAGATGTCATTCAATGTTTGACGGCCTGGGCTGCCCACAGGTTGAAATGGACCGTACCATATGTCGTACAGACGAACCAACTAGCCTAGGCCAGTCCACTTCAGCCCCCTTTTCGTGCGACTTGCTGGCAGTGTGGCAACGTGCGTGGACGCTGCTGCTGTTGCTATTATTAGCGACGGCTGTGGCAAAGAAACGCGGGCTCACCCTAGACAAAGGAAACGCCAACGGCCAGATGCTGAAAGAAAGAAAGGCTGTACGAAACACCTTGAAAGTGACAAAGTCGGAAATTGGGACGAACTTGCGCACTCCGTATTTCGTAAAAAAGGGGGGGAAAACATCGGAGGGAATTAGGAAAGGGATGCGGCGATTTGGGCGCGATGGCTCGTCTTAGTTCAGAGGAAGGAATCCCAAACAGGGCAAGTTGTCTGCATCTTGCCAGTTGCTCTTTCCTTGTTTAAGATACCATTTCAGCTGTCCGGGATTTTTTGTACGGAGTGTGGAGTATCGCACCGTAAATATCGTATTTGATGGATATGAATCGACGGCCAAAACCACAATCTCACCTGCCAAGCAAGGCTCTCACACAACAGACGGTCTTCAGATGCGGCTTTGACTTGCTGAGCTCACTGAATGGAGATTTTGCAGAAGTGATAACGAAAATACTCCGTGATGACTGACAGATTGGCAGCACACGCTAGTCGCCAACGGCGGACGGCCAGGCATTCTGGCATTTTCTCCTCCTTTTGTGCCTCTTTGTTGCAAAGAAGCAACGGGTTACTTGCTGAAGAACTAAATTGCTGGATGTGTCAATGCCAATGCCCCTGTCGCTCACGGCACACGTTTGCCAGCCGATGGTGTCGAGAGTCGCTGTTTCCTTGCAGAACGTTTTGTTTCGTTTTGTTTCGTTTTGTTTGCTGATGTCTTACGTGTGCTGATGGAGAAAGAACGAACTTTGGAATCCCCTTCACGCCTTCCCTCGGTCGCTCTGCAAAAGTACTCCGCTTGAAAAGCGTCGTACGGAGTACCTGCTCTTCTAACGCACGTCTGAAAGCTCACCTGGCTGCTCTATCCTTCCCTGATTGGGGGAAGCACCCCTGGGCTTGCATGCCGAGCGCTACCGCACCGGGAAAGAGCTACCGCCACTATTGGCAGGAAACACGACTGTCAACCAAACAAAACGGTCGAAAAAAGGAGTGTTGGAGAAATCAGCAGCACAGCCCCCTCTGGCGGGGTCCCCTGCGTCGCTGGCGGACAGACTTGCCTCGCTTGCCATGTAAGAGTGCGAGGGAAGGAGTGAAGAACAGGGAGTGGGACGCACTTGAAATGACGCCCAGAGCATCTGATGAGCCTGGTGAAGCGCCCCACAAGATACGACAGAGCCAAAATAAAACCCTCACCAATCTGACTATGCGAAGCTTAGGTCACATATTACTCGCAGAGGCAAGGCTTCAATCTATTCCTCGCCGTCGCGCATGCCTCTGAGCCCCCGGTTGCTGTTGCATCCTTCTTGCAGCGGGGAACAGCTTCTAAGCCGCAAAGGTAGCTAGCTGGCCGAAATCAGACCGGAAACTGGGCAAGTTCAGGCAAACAGCCAGCCTTTGGACGCGGCCGCGAGACGAGAACAGAGCGACGTTGCAGGAAAAGCACCAAACCAGTCAGGACCGAACCCGCATCGCTCGACAAACACAGCCCTGCGCGCCCCGTCCACCGTCGACAATCGAGCATCGAGTGTTTCTTGGCTTCACTCTCCCGTCTTCCCGCTCGACACATCCGCAACGACTACAGCGCAATCTCCCGCCCCCATCGCCATCTTGCGCTTGTTTCGTTTCCCGTCTGCGTTTCGACTGTTGCGCGCGCAGTCCGCCATCTTTCGCAGCCTGTTGGAGTCTCTCGTTCTCGCTCTGGCATTGTTTTGCGCAGCTCCAGCGCCAGACACAGTGGCTAGCCAGCGTGGACTCAGTCTGCCAGGTACTCTCACCGTCAGCTCGCTGCTGTCGTCCGATCGACCTCCTGTCCGTCGCGCCACTTTGGCTTTTGTCCCGTGGTCTTTTCTCGGGGGGAGCTTCTGAATCTTCGCTCCCGTTTTTGCGCCTTGCTCTCCGGCCCCCGTCCCATCTGCCCCCCCTAAGCCTCTTGCGCCGTTGTATTACTTATTCTTGTTCATCTTTGCGAGCTTCGTTTCGTATCCCCAAATCGTTTCGTTTCTTACTTTTTTGCCTTTCTCAAACGAAGCTCTCTCTCTCTCTCTCCTTCCCTTGTTCCCTGGGACAGATTTTGGTCCAATACCCCGTCCCTTTTCTCTGCACAGTTGATCTTTCTGGGACGGCTTATTACCCACGCGCTTGTCCTGGCCATTGTCCTCTTGTCGACTTGTGTCTCGTTGTTTCTGACGCGGGCGTTAACCCACCCCCTCCCTACCCAAATCAGCCACACCCCTCTTTTTCGTCCCTAATCCGCTCCCGGACTACATAATAATGCCTTCCTTTCTCTCTGGCAGACAAAGCAGCCGTTCTCAGCAACATCAACATCAACAGCAGCAGCAGCAGCAGCAGCAGCAGCAGCAACAACAAGAGACACCTCCGCCTGCCCTGCTCCAGCGACAGCAGCAACAGCAGCAACAGCAGCAACAGCAGCATCCTTTTGGTGATACGCCCGGATCTGGACCTGGACCCGGTCGTGGCCCCGGCGAAGACCCTGGGCCTGCTACAGGTAATTACGTCTTTTTTTCTTCTCTTCTCCGAGCAGGATGACGCTCTTTCTCCTCCTCTAGCACCCAGCCACACTCTCGGGCCATGAAGCTGACGCGCACTGTATAGCCGCATCCTTCTCAAACACTGACCTGCCTGCATTTGACTCTTTGCAAAAAACGCTCGGGAGACGCCAGTCGCAGCTCTTGGACGAGCAACAGCAGCAGCAGTTTTCGTCGCAGCAACAGCAACGCATGCAACAGGCACAGCAGCAGCTGCAGCACCAGCAAAACCAGCAACAGTACCCGCCACCATTGGCTCCTGGATTGACAAAGTCCAGTAGCACCAAGCTTCCTTCCAGCGTGGCCTCTCCTGCCGGCAACACGTCGACGGCTGGGTTTGACGGACAACAACCGCATACACCGCTCCTTACGAAACAGACAAATCTGGAATACCTCGAGCAGGTGTCACGGTCACAGTCGCAGCGCTACCCAACGCAGGTGGGACCCTTGCAGACACATCAACATTACTCGTCCTCGTCTCTCGGCGCTGCGTCGGTTGATGACTTGAGCAGAACGCTTCCCATCTCTTCGCCGCTTGCTGGACAGCCTCCGCAGTTTCCACTGAAGGACCAGTACCAGCACCAGCAGCAGGTTCAGCAGCAGCAGCAGCAACGAGTCCAGAGCCCGCCACAGCCGCCGCCACCCGCGCAAGAAACACGCCGGACCACTCGCAAGTTATTTAAGAATTTCCTTGGAGGTGGCTCAGGCTCCAATCGTGGTTCAGGCCCGGATTCAAACGGGCGCTCGCAGCTCCAACAACAGCCACCGCCACCGTCGTTGCCTCAGCCTGGACCGCCGCCTGCTGCACAAAACGTCCACAACAACTCAGCAGGTCTTGCTCGAAGACCGTCCAAGAGACTGAGCCAGCAGCCGCCTTCTTTGCGTACTGGACCTTCGCAGCTGTCTCTCGACCCGTCTCAGCAGGGTTGGCCACTCCAAGGGCAGCAGCAGCAGCAGCAGCAGCAGCAGCAGCAGCATTTTATCGGGGCGGATCCGGCTGGAAACCCAGGCAACACGCAGCCGTCACCGCTCCAGGGGATCGGAGAATTTGCTGGTGACAACCAGGGAGGAGGCTATCCAGTTTCGGACAACGATCAGCCGCCACCGCCGTCGATCCGCCGCGTGCATACTGGCGACCTTGACCAGCAGGAAACGTCCCCTTACGGTCCGGACGATATTGGCCGGCAAAGCAACAGCCACGCTGCGCAGCTCGCACAAGGCAGATATATCCAGCAACTGGCTCCTGGAGTGTCGCCGTCAGAACAGGTCGTTTTGCAACAACAGGGTGGAAACACCGCCTTCGGACAGGGCCAATTTGACCCACAGCAACAACAACACCCATACCCCGCCCTTCAGTACCAACAGCCACAGGCGATCTCCACCAACACCCCCCACCAGGGTTTCATTGGTCACTTAAGCACAACTGGTCTTCCGCAGCAGCAGCACTCTCTTCTGCAACAGCACACACCCAACCCAGAGACAATCTCTCAAGTGTCACACGAATCACCCGTTGCTGAAGCCGACCAGCTGGCCGCTCAAACATCGTCATCTGCTGGTAACACCTATTCGTCTCAGGATCCGCACCGTCAGATTCCACTGGGCCAGACAGCCGCACTTCAAGACCTAGCGCCAACCCCGCCCCCACCTGCCCAGCACCAACAGCAGCCACCGGCCCAGCTTCAAGCCGCTCAGGCAGCGCAACAACAAGGCCAGGCACTGCAAAACCCGGCATCCGGCCAGGAACTGCTTCAGGAACAGGACACCATGCCACCTCCACCTGGTGGCCCACCGCCCAACCGTCGGTCGCAAGATACCAATGATCGGTCCGCTCAACCATCAGGCGGTCAGCCGCCGCCGTACCGCCACAACCAAGGTGCACTGTCGACCTCAGGCCCACCAGGAAGCCTGAGCCCTCTGCCTCCTTTGCCAGCGGGGTCCAGCGGTACTTCTGGTGGCCCGACTCAAGGCTACCGGGGTGCTGGCGATCAACGGCAGTACGAAGGTGCTTCTACTGATGGCCGTACCAGCCCACAGCCTTCTACCGGGGACCGCGACGCGCCCGTTGCTGACTCCGAAAAGGCTCTCAAGGAACTTGGTAAGTTTCTCTACACTGGTATATTGACACTGGTTGCGAGACCAATTTTGTATGCTGCGGTCCTAACACAATATGTTCTCTCGTACAGCGTTGAAGTACAAGAATGTGAAGCGCCTGTACTTTGAGGGCAAGAGCCAAATTGACCAGCTCACGGGACAGATTGAGCACCTGCAGAATGCTATTGCCAATCAGCGTATGTCTCAGTCGCGTACTGCTCTGGATGACAGCGAGTATGCTACACGCTTCAACCGCCTCAATGGTGCTATCACCAACCTGTCATTCAACATCCGCAAGGACTGGGAGGGACTGCCGAAATGGATCGAGCCCTATGCCAGCCCTGACGCGCTGAAGACGGGGAAGCAGGAAATGACGGCTGTTGGCCGTGCTATCATTTGCCGATGGGTTGTTGAATGCGTTTTCAACCGGTGCTTCCACCCTGGTCTCGACCCTGAACTGAGCCACCAGCTGAAGGAAATTGAACGAAACATCCGTGGTTCTTCGAAGAAGTTTGGCAGCCAGGAGGAGTTCGATGCCCTGACGTACAAGATTATCAGCTGGCGGATGGCCACCCTCGAGGGTCTACAGGACACACTGTCAAGACCGGAGAGCAACGAAAACCGGGTCAAGTTTACTCAACAAGCAGTTGCCGACCTGACTTCGTACCTATACCAGTACATGTCGGAAACCCCTCCCCCTGGCGTCGACGGCAGTGCGAGCATGATTGTGGAGCTGGCGGTGGGTATTGCATCCAACCTGCCTATGGAGAGTCGCGATGTAGTAGTCTCGTTGCCGATGCCGCTCGACTACGTTTCGCCACAGTGGATGGATGTTGAGAAAGCAGGCCTGCCACCGCTCAACACAGGCGCGGACGGCGATGCTGAACAGGACGAGGACGATGCAGCAACAGACGACGGTGCTGCTGGAAACGACGATGAGCACGTTGGGGCATCGCGAAGTGGTAAGCATTTATGACCTGATAAAACAGAACCAGTGCCCATTGTACCCCACCTGTACTAACACGAAACAGCACACCCTTCCAACGATATGCCAAAGGTGCGCTTTGCAGGCTTTGTTGCCGTCGAAGTCCGCGGTCGCCAGGTGCTAGCAAAGGCCTCTGTGTGGACATTGTAGAGGAACACTTACAACAAAGGTCGGAGAACGGTAACCCAACAGGGTTGAATGATACCATGTACTTCTTTTAACTTCTCGATGTATTCGGCGATCTTTCGGCATTTACATCCTATTTAACAAAATTTTGGTGGTTTGCTTTGGCGGGTTGACTGTACCATGCGAAATTGTGAATTCATTTTGCTACTGTAATGTGTTTACGAGCAGTCGCAAGACAAGCTTTTGGTAGCGTCTTGGAACAATGAGTATATGATGCTTGTCAGCTCACCGCCTTTAGTGGCGTTGTGAGCCATTCTGCCGATTTTTTTTAACTACGCGGCTTGTTACAGCGCTCATAAGCCCGTATCAACCAGTGACAAAATTTCGTAGTCACGAAAACCAATATTTGTGTCGAATGTGACTTTATACGAAATATATTTTATCCAAGCTTATAACTCCCATCAATTATGCCGGCCCCAAGACCTGCTCACTTGGAGCCTTCCGAGCTAGGAACAAAGGAATAGTGAGTCTTCCTATATGCCAGTCACCTTACTCGCCTTTTATATATACGTGAGTGGCCCTGTAAATGCATACGAACAAAAGGCAATTGACAACATCCCCCCTTGTTACCAGCTGGGACAAGTTGTATGCTACTGAGCTGGCCAACCATGAGAGCAACCCCAAAGACACGGGCACGGTTTGGTTCGATGACGCAGACGCCGAGGCCAAAATGGTCCAGTTCTTGGCCGAGCTGGACGACGAAGGCAACCTGAACGCCCGGACCATTCTGGATCTGGGTTGCGGCAACGGATCTCTGTTGCGTGCGGTCCGTGACGAGATTTTTGCCGATGGAGTGCCAGACGGGGACACCGAAGTAAAGCTGCTCGGTGTAGACTACAGTGAAGCCAGCGTGTCGTTGGCACGATCTGTGGTTGGCGAGGTAGCCGATGCAGAGGCGGGTGCGGGTGCGGGTGCGGACGGTTTGCCCATCTCGTTCGCCGTCTGGGACATGCTGCAGGGATCGGCCTCTGAGCTCGTCCAAGACGGCCAGGCCGCGGCCTGTTGGGACCTGGTCTTGGACAAGGGCACCTTTGACGCCATCAGCCTCGGGAACACAACTCGGGACAATGACGACGGCGGCGCCGACGGGAGTCCCAGTGTTGAGGTCCAGTACCGCGCCCAGGTACTGAACCTCCTGCGGCCGGGTGGCCGGTTTCTGATTACGAGCTGCAACTGGACCGAAACGGAGCTCTGTGCATGGATGGAGGACGAGGAAGAGCGCGAGCGGGCCGCACAGAACGGCGGCGCATGGCTGGTCAAGGCAGGCCGCGTGGCGTACCCGAGCTTCCAGTTTGGAGGCGTGCAGGGTCAGACGGTATGCACGGTATGCTTTGAGAAGCGTGTTGCACCAGTGTCTTGAGACGACAGATTGGAAGACTGGGCGAGCAGGGTGTAGATTACATAATGACTCCAATGATACACATCACATATCACTTTTTGGATCCCAATAGTAACAAGAAAAAACATGATATAATTTCTTAAAAGGCTATGAACCCCCTCCATTGCCGCGTCCTTCAAAAAAACAAAAAAAAACAAAAAAAAACAATCAAACAAAAGGTAGCGTCACGTACGGAACAACACACCAATGACACTGGCCAAATTATTCTGGGTCACCGTACTCCTCCTTCTCTGCTGCTACTGTCGGTGGTGCATCCACTGCAACGCCCTTTTCATCTACAAAGTCGTCTCGGCCCATGTCCTTGAGCTGTGCTCGCCCCTCTTCGGTCGTGGCGTCGATGATTTCGTCCTCAAGACTTAGAATACCAGCCTATACGAGTGTTAGCAATCGACAAAAAAAAAGATTGCGGTTGGGACAAGTCATACCTCGCCAAAGTCACCGACAAGGGCCTCGGCTTCATCCACCTTCATGCGCCCCAGCACCTCATTGACCTTGTCGAGGCTACCCGACTCGAGGGCCTTGCGCATGTCCGGTGCAAAGCCGTCAAAGATCTGCCGCGCCTTGGCCACCTCGGGATCGTCCGAGTCAGCTGGCGGGACACGGATGTTGATGACCGTGCCCGGCTCCACCGCGTGCAGCTGGATCTGCTCTATACCCTCGGTTGATGTGCCGGCGGCCTGTTGCGCTTTGATCTCCTTGACGCGCGTCATGATCTTGACGTACGTGTCCTGCACGTCGCCATAGAACAGGTCGTGCGCCTTGTGGTCGCGCGTCTCGATGCGCTTGAAGAAGAGCACCACGCCGTCACGGCCGAGGGTGCGGCAGTACTCGAGCAGCTTAGCCTGGTGCACACAGCGCCGTGCTGTGTCCTGCTTACCCTCCATCTCTGCATCAAAGGCCAGCATCAGGATACCCTCCTCGTGCTTCTCGGCCAGGACCTCCGGATTGGCGGCGATAAAGGACCTGCTCTCGAGGTGGTTGTTGGGCGCAATGCCCGCAAACTTGCGTGCTAGGGCAGTCGGCTCGCTCGGGTCGTCGTTATCACCGTCATCATTACCCGGCTTGGAAGCAGATGACGAGGAAGCTTCCGTAGTGTCTGCGCTCTTGTAGCCAGGATTCAGAAGCTCGGGCTTCCCACTGCCGCCACCGCTCGTGTTGGCGCCTTCGCTCGGAGCCGACTTGTTCACGTGCGAGCTATCAAAGCCCGTGTGGAAGGTATCACTCGTAATCTTGCGCGACTCCTCCTTCTCCAGCTCGCCGAGCTTTTCAAGCAGCTGGCGCTGCAGGTCGGCCACCTTGTTCTGGTGCTCCTCAATCTCCGCCACCATGGCATCGTACCGCGCTGCGCCCTCGACCTTCTTCTCTTCCAGCGCCTTGTTGACCTGGTCCAGCAGCGCCGCCATCATTTGCGTGTACGTGGTGGTCTGGTCCACGTTGGAGTGCACGTCGGCCGGCGGCTGTGGCGGTTTGTCGTCTTCGGGCTTGAGTGCGGCGGCGTCGGACATGACGGCACGGAACGCAACCTCGCCCGCCGACTTTGCGGTCGGCGAGGACCCTGCCGCCTTGGCCTCGTCACCATGCGCCTTGAGTGCCTTCAAGAGGCTGCCGATGCGCTTCGTGAGGCCGTCGTTGACCTGCCGTTCGTACTTGAGCGTCTCGATCTGGTGTCGCCGTTGCTGGCGTTCCTGGTGGATCTGGCTCTGTTTGGCGCGGATAAAAGACTTCTTGTCGACGTTGGGATGGACCTCGATGTCAGAGTCATCGCTGAGCTCGAGGTTGTCCTGCAGAAGAAAAGAGCTCAGTATAATGCAGGGAGGGTCTGTTTGTTCTGTTTGTTGGCAACCAAATGCTTGTCTTGGGTAGAATACATACCCATTTGCTATAATCGACAGGCATGATGGGCCTTAAGTGTGAGGATACGGGTTATGAAATCGGTTGTTGCGCTCGTCAAAGGGATCGAAGGGTTCCTGTAGGGTTGACGAAGGGTGGAAGTTGGTGGGTGCGGACTTCAATAATTGATTTGAGGTTTCTTGTGAGGATTCCTTGAAGTTCCGTTCTGAACAGCGCAAAGTGGTGGACAGTTCAGAAGGTGGAAAGTGCTAGAAGGTGGGGTAGTACAGAATAGATGATGGCACACCACTACCAAATTAAGACGCACCTGCAAGCTTATCGATAATAGCTGTTTCGCACCTGCCTGTCCCTGTCCAGTGCATAATACTTGTGCACTTACGACATAATCCGTAGTGAAGTCGAGTATGCTCCTTCCTAATAATACTCTGCAGTTCTTTTGCAACAAAAAATTATTCATTCGTGAATTTCGCTAGTAATAATATATAGTTGTATCGTACATCTTACTTTCCCTCCATTCCCGCAGGCAAGGCATGACGTAGGAACGCGTTCGTGCACTACCCTTGCTTGCCAATGGTCTATTTCAAAGGACGAGCTCGCTTCGTGTTGTACAACCGCTTCGCCTGTTCCCCTCGAGTGGTCCTTAATTCATCGTCTTTAAGAATCCGTCCAGGTCGAAGCTTTCCTCGTACTGCCGGTTGTCCCACAGCTCGTCGAGTTCCTCCAGCCACGCTGCCTTCTTGCCGGGCTGCCGCACGTCGCCCGTCTCAATGTCCACCATGTCCTCTTCCCGACCCGAAGCACCGGTGGCACCGGCGGCAGATTTATCCGTCAAGAGGTTGGGTCCGGATTCGTCTAGATTGAACAAGTCGAGGATTTCATTGGTGTCCATGCTGGCTAAGCCTGCATTCTGCTGGTTGACAACCGTGGACGCGACGTCGATCTTGAACCGCTGCAGACTCAGAATCTTCTCTTCGAGCGTGCCGCGCGTGATGAGCCGGTACACATTGACAACCTTCTTCTGGCCGATGCGATGCGCGCGGTCCATGGCCTGCAGATCGCGCTGCGGGTTCCAGTCGTGCTCGACAAAGATGACCGTGTCCGCACCCGTCAGGTTAAGACCCAGTCCGCCGACGCTTGTCGTCAGGAGCAGCACATCGTAGGATGGGTCGCTGTTGAAACGGTTGACAATATCCTGCCGCTTGTTGGCCTCAACGGAACCGTCCAGGCGCAGGTACGACACAGATGGTAGCATGTTCTTTAGCACGGTGTTTTGCACCATATCGAGCATCTCCTTCATCTGGCAGAAGACGAGAGCACGATGTGGCTTGATTGGCTGGTACAGCGGGTCGTTGTTGTCGCCATCGCCCTCAACACCAATACCACAGTCGACAAGCAGATCGCGGAGCGCCGTGAGCTTGGGTGCGTGGTTGGGATCCTCGACGCTCGAACCCTGGCGCTCCAGCAGCCGCTGTGTTTCGTCGTACATCCGGTGGCCGGGCCGCATGACGAGCGCCGGCGAGTTGCAGAGCTTGCGCATGTACTGGAGAGCTTGGAAGATATGCTGCTTGGACTCCTTGTCGTCGCGGCCTGCTTCTTCTGTGATCTTCTTGGCTTCGCGTTTGGTGAAGTCGTCAAAGAGCTTCTTTTGCAGCTCGCTGAGATCGCAGTAGTAGTTTTGCAGGATCTTGGGTGGCAGGTCCTCGAGAACCTCCTCCTTGAGTCGCCGCAACAAGAAGGGAAGTACTTGCTTGTGCAGGGCTTCAATGGCCAGCGCACCAGCTTCCTGCTCTTTTGAAGAGGCTTTGCTGAACCGACTCGCGGCAATGGGCTTGGCGAAGCGGTCCATGAACACCTTCTCGGCACCCAAGAATCCGGGCATGAGGAAGTCGAACAGAGACCACAGCTCCAAGACGTTATTCTGGATGGGCGTGCCAGTGAGAATCAGGCGATGGTTGCTGGCAAGCTTCTTGACGGCCATACTGATTTTGGTGCGTGGGTTCTTGATCAAATGGCCCTCATCGAGGATGACGTAGTTCCAACTGTGATTCTCCAGCACCTCGATATCGTTGCGGCAAACATCGTACGAGGTAATCACGATATCGGTCTTGCCAAGGCTGTCCTTGAGGGCCTTGCGTTCGACGGGCGAGCCAATATACGCGGCAACAGAGAGGAACGGCGCATAAGTTCTAATTTCCTGCGCCCAATGGCCCGAAAGCGTGGGCGGGCACACCACCAATGACGGCATGCGCCGGACATCAGGCGCACCGGTCTTCTCAAATTCTTCGGCACGCTGGTGGTGGTCACTCGCTACGATGCAGATGGTCTGCAACGTCTTGCCAAGGCCCATGTCGTCACACAAAATGCCATGTAGATGGTACTTATTCAAGAAGTGCAGCCAGTTGACGCCCTCCTGTTGGTACGACCGCAATTCGGCCTTGATGGCCACAGGAATGGTGAACGACTCGACCTTCTTCGGATCCAGGAGCTGGGAGATGAATGTCCGCTCACGATCACGACCGGCCAACAGTTCCTTGGAGAGACCTGGAGGGTCAGGAATACCAGCTTCGAGGGGCACCAGTTTGACAAGGGTGGCGAATGATGTCGTAGAAATGAGCCGGATCTCATTGTCAGAGTCGCTCATGCGGCCTAGAACAGGTACAATTAAAAAGATAACGTATGGTAGGATGCCATCGCCCATAACGGCGATGAGGTGGTAGATCGCCTCGATGGCGCCTTGCCGGAAGTGCAAGTCGACGGGGTTGTTGATCGAAGGCAAGACGTTTTGAACCAGGGCCGTCATACCCTCGACAGTGAAGACGCTGCAGACAGTCGCCATGCACTTTGCGGCCATGTATCGGAAGACGGACAGTTCCGAATGCAGAGCTTTGATGACGAGGGGCACCATCTCCATGACAAAGGGACGGATGGCAGGATCAAACGTCGGCGTCATGGTGCGGATGACCGACATTGCGTCTACAATCTCCTGGCCAAAGGTCTGCTCGGGATCGCGGGCTTCTGCTGGCAGCTCGCCGGTGAACGCCCGCCGCAGGGGCTCTTCCATGAAGGTCCGCAGGCTGGGAACCTTTTCGAGTATGTTTGGCCCGAAAATCTTTGACAGGATCTCCAGCGCCTCCTTGGCACCACGGCGTGTCACGCGAGCAGCCTTGGCCTCTTTGGCCCATTTGGCGGCATCGGCGTGGTCAACACGGTCTTCCTCCTTGTGCATAGAGAGAATCGTGTTGAGCTTGGTAGCGTGGACGGGGAACTCGGGCGTTTCGGCCACTTCGACACAGGAAAACTTGACTAGATTCGAGACGACTTTGTCGGCTGGGCCTCGCCGGCCTAATTCAGTAAAGAGCTGCACGAGGTGGGCGATCGTGTCGGCCGAGCGGCTCTGCAGGTCGTGGTTCTCCTCGGTCTTGATACTGTCCATGACGGCTTTGATGAGGGGGCTCGGCTTCTTCGGCAAGACCTTCATAGCAACAAGGCCACAGGCAGCGGCAGCTCGGATGCGGATATCCCGAGCTTCTTTGGCAGCTTTTGCATCCGCAATGGCAGCAGACGCGCTCTCACGGGCTTCAGCCAGGTGTTGGCTGGCAATCAGTCGTTGGCCAGGTGCCATGATTCTCTTGAGTTTGTCAAAATCGTCGCCGATCACCTTTTCAGCGTGAACAATAGAGAAAGCCTCAGGTCCAGCAGCAGGCTCGCCTTGGCACAACGGTGCAAGACGAGGCAAGCGCGTTTCTGATACCTTTCCATGATCGCGAAACATGTGGATAAGCTGCGAGCACTGCGAACGGACACGCTGGATGAAGCTGACGAGGTCGTTGTAGTGTGCCGGACGCTCAGTCTCCACAATCTTTTGCAGGGGCTCGACAAGGCGTTTGCTGTCAGCAGGCTCCTTGCAATCCTTTGCGTACTCTTCGATCACAGTACAGGCAATCAGCTGGGTCGTCGAGTGAGCCGACGTTAGTGCGGGTAGCACGCTGGCATCGTACATATCGACTTCGCTGGCCGGCACAAGGGACATGATCAAACCCATCGCGGTGGCAGCCGCGATGCGTGTGCGCACCATAGTTTCGATGCCAACGACGTCAACGTCACCTTGCACTATGGCGCCGTCCACATCATGGGAGCTCGATGTCACCGGCACATCGTCCACGCGCGTCGACTTACGGCGACGCTTGGCCGTTCGCTCGCCAGCTTCTGGAGGGGACGACTTGCGAGCTGTAGAGGTAGATGCGACCCAGCTGCTGGGGGCTGCATACATGCTACCCGAGGGCTTCATAAACAGCTCGGGCCGCATTGGAATGGGATTGCGAGAGATCCCGATCGGGTGCAGTGTGAGTTGCATCATGGCATCGACGTGTGGCTTAAATTCGCTAGCCAAGACAGCCGGATTCGTCGCGGCTAGGCAGCGCACGAGGGCAGACCAAAGGTCCAGTGTCATCGCTAGAGTCTCCTTGTCCCGCTCCACGATGATGTTCTGGAACACCAGGCGCAGAATGCGGCCATTCAGCCAGCCGTGCTTTGTGTCATCGTCACTGATCTGGACGAAGGTTATCAGGGCTTTGAGAACAGCCAGGCGCACAGACGTGATGGTGTGTCTGAGGAAAGGGTAGAGGCGCGGCACAAGCAGTGTAAAGGACCGTTCTTCGTCCTGCGCAGCTGACGCCTTCATGGCGTCCAAAACTTGAGGGAAGCCGCACAAAATTGCGAGAAGATCCATGATCTTGCCGGTGGAGGCGCTCAGATCGTCGCCAAGACTGGACAGACTCTCCCACACAATATTTATTAATGAGTCAAGAGAGCCGGGCCGCAGGTTAACGAACTCCTTCGCCATAGGTATCAAGGTGGCCGCGCTGACTGAGCGGACGTCGTCGTCGTGATCAGCAAGGCCTTTCATAACAGCGCGAATGACGCCGTCAACCATCTCGCCATCCTGGAGGAGGAGGTCCTTCCGCACGGCGACGACATAACGCAAGCCGACCATGCCACCATGGCAGACGGCCCAAACATTGCGCTCGAGCTCTAGGTCCTCTTGGATGACAAGACGATAGAGAATGCGGTATATCGCTTGTATGGACTCGGGCGGCACGTGAAAGAGGACGGCACCGAGAGTTTGGCCGACAGTTTCGCGGATCGGTGCCACCGAGGTGTCGGAGCTGAAATCGGTGAAGCGGTCGAGCATCAGGACACAGCAAAGGCGACAGGCCAGATCGTCGAGCCATTTGCGGTTGTTGTTGTTGTTTTCGCTGCGGGTCTTGCCCTTTTCGCGGCCAGCGCCGCTGCCGTGCACACGTATGACTTCCCGCAGACCCATGGCCGCGCCGTGGCGCGTCTCCCAGTGGGGATCGAAGAGATCCACCTTGAGGAAATCGCACAGCCGCTCGTAGGGCCATTCCAGGCCTTCCAGCGTTTCGTCCATCTCAATCTCCGACCTGATGGGGACGACGGGGCCCTTGAACTCGGAGACGACCTTGGAATCCTCGTCGACATCCGACGGGCGCTCGAGGTTGAAGTAGTCGTTGACCTTGTCGCCTTTTTTGACGTCGCCGTCGCCAAAGGGAGTTTCGTCGCCAAAACCTTCGGATCCGTTCGTGGCACTCCGGCGGATAGACAAGTCGCCAAATCCGCTCTTGCCCTGGGCGGCCTTTTGCAGCTCGCGCTTCCGCTTGCGTTTTAAAACGTTGAGCTGCCGTGAACTGAGGCCAGGTTCATCGGACTGCTGATGGCCAGCACCGTTGCCATTGGCTGATGCGCCGTTGGCCTCGCTGCCTTCGCGATGCGTCGAGCCATTGGAACCGGCTTGGTGCCGGGGTGTCGGGGGCCCGTTCTCGTCGCTCACGGCGCTTTTTGCAGCACTTAACGTTTCCAACGGGACCGGGATCTCATCATCATCAAACACGCGACCGAGCAAGCCTAAGCGGCCGTTGAGAGTCTTTTTTTGGTGTATTAGACGTTCTTGCGGGTCTAGTGCGGCCAGTGCCAGGTCGACATTGCCGCCCCGAAGCAGTTCCCGCCCATACTTGAGAACGGCGTTGACGTTGAGCGTCCGCAGATCATAGAGCTCGTCTTGCTCAAAAGAAAAGTCTTTGAATTCTTCTCTTTTTACATCCACGACACCGTCTTTGGCCACTCCGTCCAGTGAACCCTCTGACTTCACACCCGCGCCACCCTCCTCCTTCTTGGATTCTGCGGGGGCGCTCTCTTCGGGTCCGCCAGCATTCGGATCAAAGGCATCAGAGTGCTCGATAATCTTGCCGAGCGCTTTGGCTGCTGTGCTTCTTGTCTCCCAGTCCTTGTGGCGGAGGTAGGGAACAACGCGGCCGATGAGATTGAACAGCTCTTCCGGGTGCTGTTTTTGCCAGTCGGCCAATTGGTTGACGGCTGTGTCCCGAATTAGGCGGGTGCTGCCCGTCTCAAGGATGCTGTGGACATGTGTTAGCAGAGCAAGTCGGAGGAAGGGTTGACCTGGTTTTTGTTGGTCATGGCGATTCGGTAGGAACGACAGCGAGGCAGCGTGACGACATCAATGATACTTACGTGACAAGTCGATCAAGCCTAAGTTGACAAAGGTTAGCAGATTACCCTTAAGCGCAAGAGGGTGATACACGTGACCAACCTTGACGCCATGTTGCTGTTTTCATGTCGAGATTATGAATTAGGCAAGAGCCAAACAAGCGCTGTGCCGCATCGACTTTTGCGGCCTGTCGCTGGTATTAGTTTCTGGATGGGTTAAAACATGATCGAAGTGACGTTTGTAACAGGGGGAAGATGGATAAAATAGAAAACGGCGGCAGGGGCACGTAAATATAAATAGAAAAGCGGCCCTAGCCGACCTCATGCGATTGTGAAATGGCCGTAAGGGATGAATGATGAAAAAGGGAAGTGAAAGGGGAGCGGAAACAAAGAGGCATGTGAGGTACATATGAGGTAGGTAGCGCGGTGGCAACAAATGTGTGAAAACATGATTGATTGCGCCTGTTGAGATGAACGTCATGATGGGATGAACTTGAGGTGAAGGGCGAATCGTCCAAGGCTGTGCCATCACGTGATAATATGATCGCACACCACGCCAGTGCAGCGGATCATCGTGAAAAGGCAGTAGCGGAGGACTTGGTGACGAAAGACGCGCATAATGCATGCAACCTCGTCACCCAAGTGATTGGGATATGAACGAGATGCAGAATAGGGCGGCATGAGATGAATATCAATCAGCGATAGGAAGACTCACATAAAATCGAGATCCGCCAGGGCGCGAATCAATCGTGGGACGATGCGCTGCAAAAAGAAATAGGAAAATAAAGAGCTTGCTGTAGCTGCAGCAGTGGCGGCGCCCAGTGGTTATGTTGTACTTTTATTTGCTGCCGTGCCGCTGGCTGGGAAAGAGCATGCGCGGAGGACTAGCGCGTGGCGAGTGATGGGTGGTGCGAGTTGGTGTGTGGCTCCTACGCGTTGCGGTGTTGTGCTACGCAGTCAGCAAAACTTGGCAGGGAAGGCGCGAGTCAACACAGCAGCAGACAAAAAAAAAGAGTGGGCGGGCGGCGGTCTATATGACAATGCAGTATTTTTATACACGTTTTCAACTTTCCCTTCCGCCCCCTACCGGCTCTAAGCCAGCAGGAGCCGGGTAGGCCGCGCACGGTCTTAGCGTCAGTTGCCTCTCCACCCAAAGCTCTGACTTGGCTGGTTCGTTTCGCTCGTCTTTTATTCGTATCAATTTGCTCGCCATTGCCCTTTTGAAGTGTCTTTTCCCTCTTCTCCGACACTTGGCCTGAACAATACAAGACCACTCTCCACTACCAAGCATAAAATATTGGCAGCTCACAAACATCATGGCACTCTTCGCTTCGTGCTCTTTTCATCTTCAACCTGTACTAAGGTTACTTTGTCCGTCCGGGGTTAACTGGGCCTGCGCCTTTCGATTGTTTTTCTTTTTCTTGTGCACCACTTTCTGTTTTGTGGCATTTTGTGCGCGGTCAATCATTTGCCGCTAGATGCATCTTGACACTGCAGCGTCTGAAGACCACATGGTCCGTCGCAGTCATAATTCGGCGGGTTCGCATAGCCCAATATGATCGGTGCCTGCTTGTCGTTGCTGCTGCCTGAGCAAGCGCCGAGAACATGATGCCACACTATGGCTCGTGGCTGGCGTATAGAACATCCCATCACGGACAACCGAGAGAAGAGCAACGGCCAGGCCACAGCCTCGTAGCAACGTACTGGGCGCGCCAAAACGTGCCTGGCCAAACGAGCGCTTCGGTTTGATAGTTTCTGCGATGATGGAGAGAACCGAAGTACTTGGCGTCTTACTCACATTCCAAACGTTTCTATCTGATACGCTGCTGATCTCGAGAAAGGCGTAATACTGCAGTCGACATGAGAGACGCAGCTGTCATGTCGAGTTAACGACTATTTGAAATGGATTGATGCTATGGTAAGATACAACGTATGAAGTACAACGTATTAATAAAAATATAAGGTGTTGTTCCGTACGACGTTTACAACCGCTGCATGCCAGACAAGTATCTTTGCGCCTAGGCTCGGCCGTGGTCACCTGCAAGGACTCGTTAAAACTGCCCGTCTGCATCAAGCCATGCCGCCTGTGCCTCACAGCCTCAAGGGCAAACCCGACCGATCCGATCTTGAGCCAGCCCCAGGCACGAATACGGCGTCGATTTGCAGCGCTTCGGCCTGGCCAGACCGTGCGAAACAGCACATCAAGGGACGGCTCCCGAAAATAAAATAAAAAATACCCCTTGCAACGAGCTGCGTCCCCGGACAGCCCAGAAGTCCCCGCCCATCACAATTTGCTCCGATTCGCACTGTTGTCGCTGATCCTCCACAACTCGAGGTCTTTTTTGCTGTATCCGTACGTGAAACCTTTGTGCATTTTTCAACGCAGTGTGTGGGCTCCTTCTCGAAGCGTTTACGTGAACTTTCGCACTCTCCAATTCGCATTTTGCTCGACCGCTCTTTCCTTTCACTCTTTAGGTCTCATTTGTTTTACGTGCCTTCTGTTTGGGCACTACAACATACAAATACGTCGTAATACAGTGGCTTTTGCAACACGCTTCAGCCATGCCCCTGCATCCCCTGGATCTTACGACAACTCGTCAGACGAAAGACATCACGTGATTTAGTTGAAATGGTCGCGTTTGCAAATACACCATCTGCTGTGACACCGGCACTGAAACACAAGTAAACGCCTGTTATGCCCCGCGCCGCTCGTGTCCGTGGCCCGTGCGTTTAGTCGCATCAGTTATTCCCTTTGCGCCCGCGACGCGTCGACTCCCCATTTAGCACATCACTGCGTGCGTGCTGTAGCCACCGACGCCTGCAGAATCCACAATCGCGACAACGAACGGAGCCGACTCAATTCACGGACGCGCAGTATCACCCCTCCGGTCACCGCTGACGTCGCCTTTGTCGTCCGTGCCGCTGCCCATCGCTCTGCGCAAGCTCGACATCCGACTGTCCTCCCCCTATCTAACGCGCGACGTCGCTGCCCGTTGGCAGCACCCACCGCCAACATGTATATCAAGCAGCTCATTATCCAGGGCTTCAAGAGGTATGTCCTTGTCCGCGTCAACCGCGACATCGCGGGATGTATTCTGCCGTGGCCGCCCGCCCTGTTGTTCTAACATGTCGCGTCTCCCTCTAGCTACAAGGACCAGACGGTCATGGAACCCTTCTCGCCCGGCACCAATGTCATTGTCGGTCGCAACGGTTCGGGCAAGAGCAACTTCTTTGCCGCCATTCGTTTTGTTCTCGGTGACGCCTACACACAGTTGAGCCGCGAGGAGCGCCAGGCCCTCTTGCACGAGGGTTCGGGCTCTGCCGTCCTCTCCGCCTACGTGGAGATCATCTTCGACAACAGCGACAACCGTTTCCAGACGAACAATAGAGAGGTGTCGCTCCGCCGGACCATCAGCCTGCGGAAAGACGAGTATGCCGTGGACAAAAAGGTGTCGACGCGGAGCGAGGTCATGAGCATGCTCGACACGGCTGGTTTCTCGCTGAAGAACTCGTACTACATTGTCCCCCAGGGCCGTGTCACGGCCCTGACCAACATGAAGGAGTCCGATCGCCTCAAGTTGCTCAAGGAGGTCGCCGGTACCGAGAGTTACGAGGCCCGGCGTGCCGAGTCGCTCAAGATTATGGGTGAGACGGAGAACAAGAGAGCCAAGATCGACGAGCTTTTGGAGTATATCCGGTCGCGGATGAGCGAGCTCGAGGAAGAGAAGGAAGAGCTGCGCGGTTTTCAGGAGAAGGATCGTGAACGGCGGTGCCTGGAGTACGCGTTCCACCACCACCACCAGGTCGCTTTGACAGAAGCGCTAGAGGAGATTGACCGTTCGCGCCAGGACGGCGCCGACAACTCCGGCGCGAGCCAGAAGCTGTTCCTCGACGGCGAAAACGCCATTCTGCGGATCGACAGTGAGCTCCAAGAGCTGCAGCGGTCCGTGGACATCCTCAACATGGATCGCCAAGAGTTTGAATCGGAATGCAGAGACATTTCTCGCAGCAAAGCCAAGGCGGAGCTCAAGGTGAAGAGCCTTGCCGACAGCCAGAACGCTGTCGACCGCGCGAGGCAGCAGCACGACGCCGAGCTCAAGGCTGTGCGCGCCGAGATTGCCGCCAAGGAGAGCCAGCTGGCTCGCATTCTCCCGGATCTCGAGAAGCGCAGAGCCGCCGAGGCCGAGGGTCGCCAGGCGCTCCAGTCCCTGGACGCCCGCCGCCAGCGCCTCCTGAACAAGCAGTCGCAAGGTGATCGCTTCAAGAACAAGTCGGAGCGTGATCGGTGGATTGATAGCCAGCTTACGGAGCTGAACAGCACCCTGGCCGCCCTGCGGGCCAACCGTGTGTCAGCTGCCGAAGAGACGGAGGAGGCGAAGCGCCTGATTCAGTCGCTCGAAGCCGAGATCGAGGATCTGTGGAAGGGCATTGAGAGCTTCGGTTCCGACCGCACCGCGCTTGCCGACAAGCTATCCAAGGCACAGGACAAAGTGCAGAAACTCGACGACGAACGGAGGGCCTTGCGTCGCGAAGACGACAAGCTCAACACACATATATCAAACGCCCGGCAGGAGAGAGACAAGGCCAGCCGCACACTCAGCAACATGATGGACAACGCAACAGCAAGGGGCCTGGCCACCATTGAGCGCATGAAGCGCGAGAAGGACATTCCAGGTGCCTATGGTATGCTGGCAGACCTGATGGAGGTCAACGAGGCGTACCGTATCCCCGCAGAGGTCATTGCTGGCAACAGCCTGTTCCATTATGTTGTCGACAACGAGGAGACGAGTACCCTCCTGTCCAATGCCCTGTACCGTCAGCAGGGTGGCCGCATCACATTTATTCCTCTTGAGCAGCTGCGCCCACGGCAGGCCAACTTCCCGCAGGGCGCCAAGGATGCTCTCCCCCTGGTCGACAAGATTCAGTTTGACAAGAAGTTTGAAAAGGCCTTCCAGCACGTGTTTGGCAGTACCGTTGTCTGTCCGACGGTGTCAGTGGCCGCCCAGTACGGCCGCAGCCACGGTGTGGACGGCATCACGCCTGAGGGTGACACGACGAAGCGCACGGGTACGATGACCGGCGGCTACGTGGACCCATCTCGGTCGCGTCTCGAAGCTATCCGTTCCATGAACAAGTGGCGCGGCGAACACGACAGCCTCGTGGCGCAAGCCGACGACGTGAAGCGGCAGATGGACCGGAAGGAGCAGGAGGTTACCAGCGCCCGCGGCGAAGAGCAAAAGATTCTTCACCAGATGCGGCAGCTCGAGGAAGGCTTCGGGCCTAGTCGTGCGGAGCTCAGCGCCAAGAGAGCGCAGCTCGAGCGGGAGCGAGCGCGCCAGGATACGCTGAGCAACCGCTACGAAAACATCAACAAGAGCATGGAAGAGTACGCGACGTCGCTCGAGTCGCACGAGGCCGAGCGCAAATCCGAGTTCAAAAAGGCCCTTTCGGCGGCCGAAGAGCAGCAGCTCGACCACCTTAACAACGAGGTCCAGGCGCTGCAGCGGCAGGTGAACGAGGCGACCAGCCGGCGCCGCGAGATTGAGGGCCAGAAGCAGATTCTGGACGTTGACCTCCGTCAGAACCTTCGCATGAAGGAGGACCAGCTCACAAGCCAGGTGTTTGAGACCATGACGTCGGTGGGCGGCGACGGCAACTACGCCGAGGCGCAAAAGGAGCTCAAGAAGCTGCAGAAACGGCTCGACGAGAAGGAGACGCGGCTGCGCGAGACACTCAACGAGATGGACGAGCAGCAGGCGGAGATTAGCGATCTACAGGCGAACAAGGTCGAACTGGAGCGGAAGCAGCAGGAGATTGCGACCACCCTGGAGAAGAGCCAGAAGCGGATGGAGAAGAGCCTGCAGCGGCGGGCACTTCTGACGCAGCAGCTGGCCGAGGCCGCCAAGAACATTCGCGAGCTCGGTGTGCTTCCCGAGGAGGCGTTTGAGAAGTACGAGCGGATGGACCCGTCCAAGGTATATTTAGCCCCCTTCGTCACCCCTCTGCACTCCTTATGGAGCTTGTCCCCGTATGTGATTTTTCCATAACTAACACCGACCCAGATCTCGAAACGCCTCAAGACCGTCCTCGAAGCGCTCAAGAAATACCGGCACGTCAACAAGAAGGCGTTTGAGCAGTACAACAGCTTCACCAACCAGCAGGAGCAGCTGCTCAAGCGGCGTGAAGAGCTTGATGCGTCGCAGGCCTCCATTGAGGAGCTCGTGGCACATCTTGACCGCGTCAAGGACGAGTCTATTGAGCGGACATTCAAGCAGATCTCCAAGGAGTTTGCCACCATCTTTGAGCGGCTGGTGCCGGCCGGTCACGGCCGTTTGGTGATCCAGCGGCGAGACGGCCGGCAACAGGAGGAGAACGGCGACGATGAGGACGACGAAGCGGCCGGCGGGTCGTCGGCGCTGCGGAGGCAGCGCCGCAGCGTCGAAAGCTACACGGGCGTGGGCATCAGCGTGTCGTTCAACTCGAAGCACATGGACGAGCAGCAAAAGGTGCAGCAGCTGAGTGGCGGCCAGAAGAGTCTGTGCGCGCTGTGCCTGGTGTTTGCGATCCAGCAGACAGATCCCAGCCCCATGGTGGTCTTTGACGAGGTCGACGCAAACCTGGACGCGCAGTACCGCACGGCCGTGGCGAGCTTGCTGTCCTCCATTTCCAAGGATGCAGGCACGCAGTTCATCTGCACGACCTTCCGACCGGAGATTGTGCAGGTGGCCGACAAGTGCTACGGTGTGACGTTTACCAATAAGACGAGCTCGATTGGGTGCGTGGCTACAGAGGAGGCGCTGAACTTTGTGGACGGTCAGAAGCAGTAAGAGAGAAGGAAACGCTGCAAAGGCTATTTCGTCGGTCTGGGTTTGTCGTGGGCTTCTTTTGTTGTTCTGTGTTTTATGAAAGGCGTGCTGGTCGGAAAGGACGGGATGGGAGGAGGTCTTTATTTTTCTCCCTCCACTCATGTCCCCTTTGTATTTTTTTTGTTTGTTTTAATTTTCTTTGCCTGCCTCTTATTTCGTTTCCAATTTCCATGCACTCATGTCCGACTTCCATCTCCTGCGTCGTGCCTGGCGGCGGGCTGTGCAGGTCCTTTCTTTTTACTTAGGTGTGTTTCGTGTCTCCACTGGCGAGTATCATAATGTACAGATGTGGCCTCTCTGGGCTTCATTGCCGTTTGTGCCTGTGTGTCCTGCGGACGAATATCCAACAAACCCGAGTGTAAAGCGTATTGCATGGTGTCGTGTCCTGTGCCACATATTAAGGGCAGCCTTATAACATGGGCAGCACTTATATGGTTGAAGAAAATGGTCAAGTTCAGCCTAACCAATGATGCCCAAGGACGCCCTTTGTTTACCACGTCTTTTTTCCTTCGCGCCCTCCACACGCCGGTTAATATCGTCGTCCTCCAGGCTCGCCAAAGATTTCTGTGTTTATACTTGGCAAGCCGTCTGTTTACCAAACAATCAGGTCCTTTTGTTCGTCTTAGCTGGCGCACCACAAGTAATGATGCCATATCTAAGCCATCTCGTTTCATGTTCCCTAGTTTTCCACATCACAAACACATGATATTCAGCCATTTTTGCCATCTCCAGATACAAAAATCGTATCCAAAATCAATTATATGCTCTCACATAGTACTGACATAGCACGCAATGAAACCTCCCTTGCAGCTCTTCCTTCTCTTACAGGCATTGCCTGTACTAAGGGCATCGGCCATCCCGGCCGACGGCAGCACCCTTGACATCCAGAGCAAGCCGCTTTCTAACGAGCCATTTATCAGACCCGATGCAGATGCAGATGAAGCGGGCCGTGATGGCTGTCCGAGCGCATCAGGGACGGCAGCGGGCCTTGGTGGACGCACCCCATCGCCATCCCAATCACATTCATCACCCGTGTCGTCATCGTCGTCATCAACAGGAATGGCCTGCAACAACTCGCCGTTATTGTGCGGCCGTAGCTACAGCAGCGTCACTCACCTCGGCGCCCACGACAGCGCTTTTCTTCGCGACTCACACGAGCTCAGCGCCATCGCCGGCGACCAGTTCTTCAATGCAACACTGGCACTTTCGGCTGGCGTCCGTCTGCTCCAGGCCCAGGTGCACTTTTTGAACGGCACCCTCTTTCTCTGCCACACAAGCTGTGGTTTGCTCAACGCCGGCCTCCTGGAAACATGGCTGGGCCTCGTCGCCCGATGGATGGACACCAATCCGCACGATGTCGTGACGCTGCTCCTCGTCAACAGCGACAACCAGGCGGCGGCGGTGTTTGGCCGCATTTTCCAGCAAGCCGGCCTGTCCAAGTACGGCTATGCGCGCTCGGCCAGCCAACAAGGCGCCGCGGGCTGGCCGACGCTGCAAGCCATGATTGCCGCCAACACACGTCTCGTCACGTTTATTGCCTCGATTGCGGCCGACGCAAGCTACCCGTACCTGCTCAACGAGTTTGACCACGTCTTTGAGACGCCCTACATGGTTACGAACCTCGTCCAGTTCAGCAACTGCTCGCTGGACCGTCCGCCCTCAGCAGGATCGGCTGCGGCGGCCTTGAGGCGCGGCATGCTGCCACTGCTCAACCACTTTGCCTACGCCAAGGTCAGCAGCACCATCCAGATCCCGGACGTCAGCGACATTGACGTCACCAACAGCCCGGATACGACGGGGACCGGCGGCGGCAGCAACGGCGGTGACGGCATCTCGGGCACGCTGGGTGCGCAAGCCAATCGGTGCACAACGCAATGGGGCGGCACGAAGCCTGCGTTTCTGCTCGTCGACTTTTTCAACCGCGGACCGGCCATCACCACGGCCGACAACCTCAACGGTCTCACGGCGGCGACGACGGTGGGCCGGACAATCACGCAAGAGATGCAGCAGGGCGCGGCCAGTCGGAGCACCGGCGTGGCCTTGGCTGTCCAAAAGGCTGTTTTCTGGAGGACGATGGCGTTGGTATTCGTGGTGGGCGCATCCCAGGCATTGTAGGGATGGATCGGTCGATTCAATCGCCGGGAATCGGGGTTGTATTAGATGTTACAACAACTTAATTGCAGGAAACCTCCATAGATGCACAGAAAGAAGGGCCCGCACTCAAAGAGTGTTGGATGTTGCTCTTGTCTAGTACGGCTTGCCACCGATGTCGCCCCGAATGGAGAACACAAGCGTCACCCGCATCCTAACTCAAGACCAGCCGTAGGATATGAAAAAGGGTCAGATGGTCGAGATTGGCATGAGACAGTGAAGAGATGGAGAAAAAAAAAGCAAAAAAAGAGAGAAAGGTGCTGTCTCGGAAGCGAGACCTACGAAGCAAACCTGGTCGCTGCAGAGACGGCTTGTATGTATATCAGTAATAGCGACATATATCATTGCCATACTGTATCGAAACGCCGTCGTGCACGACGTCCCATGGCGTATCAGCATACGGAGTACATGGAGAATGGTGTGTTGTTGTGGTCAGTGGTGCACTGGGAGAAAATTTGAAGTGAGAAAATGAAATTGTGGTGCACGATATTATGGTAGCTATATCACGTGTTGATAAGCACCCAACATTCACCCTATCTTCACCGGGAACAAGGATTTCCTTTAGCAGTCTCGACCCGCCTGGTTCTAAACCTCACGCGACAGTGGGTCGACTTACACCAATTGTCCGAGAGGGATGCAAAGGCCAAACAAAATATACGCAATTTCATAATCCGTATGTCGTATGTGCCTCAACAACGTACATGCGCTAAAAACTCACATCATAGCTACTGTCTCCTCATAGTGAGTAGACGAGGCAGTGATCTGTCAGACGTGCCTTCCTCACTCAACACTATCAGACCTAACTGTAACAGTGTCTGTTTGGAAAGTGCGGAAACGCGTGCGCTCTTTCCCATTCAGTCTGGCTTGGCAAAGCTCTTGGCTTTTACTTGTACTTCGTAATGTGCAATTGTGGGTGGATCCAATTGCGGCTATCCGAGGAACAAAACGAGCATACGTATGCATACCACACACTCGGATAACTTTGGCGTAATAATACTGCTGGGAGAGGAAGCAATTCAGTGTTTCGTGCGAGCTATATTAGCTTGATGAAACGATTGCGCTTGTGGTGGACACAGCCAAAGAAAAGACGCTTCCTTCCTTCCCGACTCTCTCCCACAGCTCCTTCCCCATCAAGCTATCGGTCACAGAGAAGGCACGATCCTAGCGCTTCTCCTTCATACTGCGGTGCCTTTCTCCTTTGCGTCCTATTTTTGTCATCCTTCTTCTATGTTGTACTTAGCCTCCCATTCTTCAAGAACTGTTACGTCATCCTTTCAGTCTGCCTATCCCCATATCTTCCTAACAAGGTCCTCAAATGCCATGAGCCAAGGAAATAGTGATCGCGTGCCTTTTTCCCACTCTCCCCCCATCGCTTCCTGTGCATGGTGATTCGGAGATGGTGTGGAGAGCGCCGCTGCGAGTTGGGACGCGGTCCGTGATATTGCTCGGCCGCACTATTTGTGGCCTGCTCGACGTAGGCCATGGTATCGCCAATGTCATCGTGCGCCTGTCACTGACGCTGTTTTGTTTGGGACTTGTTCTGCAGGCCTTATCAAGTACGTGGCCAGCATATGAAAACGAAACAATGGTGGAATGGGCTTATGAAAAGACACAAGCTAACAGTTTTGCAGACGCCGCCGATCCGTACAGGTGCCGGGCTCTCATACGGCACGGCTCCTGGCCACCATACGCACCTCCAAAGGTCAATGCCGCCGCAGACTATGAGCAGCTCGAGACACTCCAGCGTGAGGGCCGCGAGCCGCCTCCGGCACGGCCGTTTGACAAGTGGGAGCCGGCCGGCTGCCGCATGCACGAGTATTCGCGAGAAGACATCCGTGAGTGTTTGGGTGGCAAGCGCGTGCTCTTTGTCGGCGACACGACCATGCGTGTGCTCTTCTTTGCCGCATTGACCCGGCTCGAGCACGAGGTGGCCGAATGGCTTCTGCGAACGACGTTCACCGAGAGCAACCCCCGACATGACCTGGCCATTGACTCGGAAACGGTCCACCTGCATTTTATTTGGGACCCGTGGCTGAACTCGACGGCGCTTGACGACGAGATCCGTATGATGGAGCCCGGCGGCGACAAGCACGCTGGCACGGAATTGAAGCCAGATTTGGTCATCATAGGATCGGTCGGACTCTGGGCTGCACGTAATGCAGCGGACGACAAATATTTCGACACCTTTTGCACAGCAACCGATCGAGTGACCCGTGTCATGGGTGACGAGGTGCGTCCTTTTGACGGACAACACTCTGCAAATTACGTCTTTCTCGCGCCGGTCACGATCCCCCGGTACGAGATGCTTCTGCCTGGACGTGCCGAAGCGATTTCGCCGGATCGGATCAAGCGCATGAACAACTACCTCGCAAATGTGTCACCCGCCGTACAGTCCCACATTCTGACCTCTTACAACGATATGACCAACCACATTCCCGAAGCCTATGAGGACACGGGCTTGCATGTCACTGCGTCCGTTGCGGAGCGGTGGATCGATATCCCGCTAAACGCACGCTGCAATGGACTACTTCTCGGGCGTCCTGCTGCCGATCAGCCAGTGCCAAGCCTCGTCCATACGACGACGTGCTGTGCCGCCTATCCAACACCTGCCCGCGCACAGAGGCTGCTCTGGTACATCCTTTGCGCTGCCATTTTTGTTCCCACCCTCATATTTGTTTTCAAAGGCCGAGCTGCCTTGTTGGCATCCCATTTATCATGCACATTTGTTGGCCTTGCCGCCCTCTATTGCTATATAGCCGATCGCTCACATGCCTTCGCCAAGTCAGAGAAGCATTACAATGTGGGCTGGCTATGTTTTGTTTCGGTCTTGTCGGTGATTGTGTTCCTTGTTTACCAAAAAAGATACGTCTGGAAATTGAGAGGTCCGCCACCAACATCGCCGCATCGGGCATCTTTGTCAGAGGTAGACTTTCTACCTCGACACATTTCGAATGAGTGGAAGGGCCTTATGCAGGTTGCCTTTTTACTCCTCGCATACCAGGACACCACCCAAACGTCCATCGTTGTCAGATGGTCTGGCTTTTTCACTGCATCGTATCTTTTCCTGTCTGCTTTCGGTCATGCGTCCTATTTTCTGCGAGTAAACGACTTCTCGTTCCACCGAGTAGCGTCAGTTCTTTTTCGCCTTAATATCCTACCGTGCTTGCTGGCTCTTATGCTAGACGGCCCCGATACGGCGACTGCAAACAGCGTGTCTCGTCTTTACTACTTCCCCCGCCTTATATCCTTTTGGTTTCTCATCGTCTATATCACGCTACGAATCGGTTCTCACACAAATCGGAGCCGACCTCATTTGCTATTGCTCCGAATTTGTGTATCCGCCACTGTTCTCGTATATATTGGCTTGCATCCCGGGCCCTTCGGTCTTTTTGAGACCATAAACAAGGCGGGTACTTATTTGTTTGACGAACGAACGACATGGGCTGTCGAAGACATGAGCGTGGCTGTCTATACAAACTGGTGTGCGCCGTATGTGGGTATGGTGGTCGCCGTGGTCGCACAGCGAGCCGCCATTGTCTGCGATCGAATACAGCGCCAGCAGGAACAAGAACGAATGTTTCTTTCTGGAAAATTCTCCGAATCAAACGTACGTCCACATACCAGTACTGGGCCGAGCATCAACGGAGTCAGACTCTTCGATGGTCGAGCCCGAGCCAACTCGACGAACAGCACCAACCCCAACTTCGGTACCTCGTTGCCAGACGATGTACGTGTCCGAAACTCTGTTAGCCAGGACGCGGGGTGGTTGGACCGGGTCTTGATTGCCGTTCTGTACCGGGATGAATTTACTGCTCCTATCCAGACTATGATTGTCATATTCAGCTCCGTCTTCTTTTTCGGGTTTGCCAGCGCTACATCCATGTCGCCGCTTGTTGAAGACGACACATCGCATCCCTACATAACGAGTGTTGCGGTTGCCTGTTTCGCCGTTGTGCGGAACTGCCACAGCCAGCTGCGTGCAAGATACATGATGTTGCCAGCAGCGTTGGGCACCATGGCTCTTGAACTATTTGTCTTGCACAACCACATCCTCCTGTCTGGAAATGGGACCGGCCACCTCCGACTCCTGTCCCTGTATCCATCCGCCGTTGAAGAAGGCGCTTCTTTCCTGGAGAACGTCTCCAGAGCCAAGATTGCGACCGTACATTGCCTCGAGATTGTTAGCATCACCGTTGTTTTCTTACTTGTCGCTCGACACACATACAAGTCTACCCGCTTTCTAAGTCTACTACTGTTCGGAGACCGTGTTGCGGAGTATGGGGGACATTCGCCCTTACCTGCAAGCATAAGAGGCCCCGTCATCGGTATCGACGCCAGTTTAGCCGCTTTTGATTCTGGACACTATGAGCTCCCAGAGTATGGCGATGATGACTCTTTGACGGCCGCCAAGGAGCCGCCGGCCATACACCTGAGTCCAACAAACTTGGGTGTTCAAATCCGGGCAGCGAGTGTACTACTTTTGCTATGGGGCTTCAACAAGTTCTATCTATGATTGGGGTGGTTTTACTTGGATGATACCCTCTTGTCAATTTCTTTTAAATTATGACTCGATGGTTCAATGGTGTTGCGGTAGGGACCACAAAATTGAATTTGAGTGGCAGTTTCGGATCTTTGAATTTAGTTTACCCACAAAATATAACAAATAAGGAGAGATAATGATACTTTATTTTTGCTTTCTTGCCATTTACTTTCTTGCCATTTACTTTATTCTTATTTCATATAATTCTTCTTGCGAAACAGCCAGTTTGGCTCGACTTAGCGCCGTGACTCCGTTACAAAACGACCTACGGCCTCTCGACGTCTGTTTCATACTACCGTCTGGAAGCTTTATTTTGTTTTCAATACAAGTCTAACTGCGCCTCCATCGTCATGCCGCTTTTGTGTCCTTTATCTACTTTTCTCCGAAAGGCATTGTTCTCGAGCAACTTATTATACAGATTCCAGTTCGGCGACAGGAATTTACTCAAGATCTTAAAACACACTTTGACTACAGATTCTCTACGGTGCAGCAGAGTACGGACAACATGCCTCTTCCCGGCCAGTACTAAAAGTTGTAACTATTTGTCAAAACGTTTGAGGCTGCCGTTACATTTTTGCAACGATTTGTATTTTTATATTATGCTTCATACGCCTGGCAAGTCTACTATGGCAATACTTTGCTTGTGGGTTTTACTACAAGATTTCACTTCACCCTTTTATGAGTTCTTGTAATCGAATAAGTCTTGGCCTTTGGTACAAAAGAGTGTCGATGACGGGCTGCTTGGCGAGGACCCATGTTTGAAGATAGCGTCGAATATATATGAAAGAAAAGTTGTCTGCAAAGAACATGCTGGAGTTTGGGCGGCAGAATGTTCCATATGATTTGCTACTCGGTCAGCACCCAGATGCCCAGATGTGACGCAGACAGCGAAGGTGTGCTCTTTGTAGATCTGATTTTCTCTCTCCAAGGAAATATGTGCACAAAGAACGGACATCGTCCAGATGATGAGCGAACGTTGGTGCCTTGTCCTGGTCTGAAGTTTATGTTTGGCGTTTCTCCTTTAAAAAAATAAAATTAATAAAATCCGTTTCTTTCTATTTGCAATCACACTCACAGTGCCCCGTCTGAAATCTCCACGCATTGATGGTGTTGGGTTTTCGATGCAAAACAAAACACGTCTGGGAAACCTGGACCAGGGGTCGTTGAGGGAGAGGCTCTGTGCGGCGCCAGGTGCCGAAGAAAATAGATTGCAAATGGAGAGCTGACAGAAGCTAAAGCTAAACTCTAAAAACAGGGCAAAATACACTAGCAATACAACTCAAGTCCTGGAAGCAACCCCGGACCCGCCGCCCACTATACTACCGGCTTATCCAGCACGCGGCTCGTGCCCTAAACTTATTTTGAACCTGCCCCCTGTCACTAAAGCTAGTGGCCTCCGTCACGTCCCACCTCCGCCAAATAAACTCACCTTCACCATGAAGCTTTCTCCTTCTTGCATCTCCCCGTGTTGCCCAACAGAAACTTTTCCCCATCTGACGCACTGCATAGCGTTCGGAGAAAAGGTATGGAAGGTAGGCTGTGCATTCGCAGGTTTCTCGGATGGCAGCTTTGCCGTTGAAAACAGAGCCTCCTGTCCTCCTTCAACCCTTGCAAAAAGAGATTGGTGCCATGTCGAAAGCAGCGACACTGTCGAAAGTATGTTGGTATACGCTGCACAAAATCGAGATGACAAGAGAGATAGGCCGTCTAATCTGTCTGTCTTCGTGAGTCCTGTGTGTGTCTGCCGTTGTTACCTCGTCTTTTCTTTCCCTGTCTTTGTCTCTCTCAACCTGGAACAGCGTAACGCTATTCCATCCCGCATCTCGCCCCCTTATGGGCGACCTGGATTGGACCCTGGAAACTCTTTGTATGGTCTGGTTCCATAGATGGAAGCATTCGGACTGCGGTTAAACGTCTTGTATTAGTGCTTCACACAAAACACAAGACCAGATGTTAGCCTGAAAGATAAGATTGTTCACAACAAAAGGGCACACAATAACGCGATGTTACAGCTCAACTGCTGAGCCTCTCGAAGCCCTAGAACTACCTCGCTGGTCGTTGGTTTTGCCAAGAAGTCTCAGGCTCTGTAGCATAGTGTAAGGAAGTAAGGAGGGGTGCAGAGTTTGCGATGTGATGCTGTTACGACGTCACGGCTGAACAGAGAGAGGGAGAGGGGACAATCCGTCGATCGCGAGGCACGGCCATGGCTGTGAATCGTCATGCACGCCCTCTCGCCTCTCACCTCTCACCTCTTGTATCTCCCACGCCTCGTAATGCATGATGATGAGCCCGTCATATATATATCTGGACGGTGGCCTGGCTGCACATCAATGATCTTCCTATTTTGTTTCTCTTTCTCCTCTTTTTCTTTTCTGTTGCCTCTCTCCCTTTCTCTTTCTCTTTCCTTTTCTATTCCGTACCTCGCTACGACATTCCTTTTTTCAAACCTAGTTACTTTCTTTTTATTCTTCTTTTTTTCTTCATCTTTCTGCTCTTCCCGCGCCCAAGAGGCTGCATTTCTGTCATTGACTGACACTGGCTTTTTTATACCTCTCGTTTCTTTCTTCGCACACTCTTACCAAATCAAAACCACCTCCCTTTGACAGGGCCTTTATACATCGAGTGCTTTGGTCATTCATTCTTTTCTTTGCACCTCGACGTTTTTCTCGTCTATTTTTTTTTGTCCCATCCTCTCACAGCCCACAAATTTTCACGATGCATTACTCTACAGCCCTGGCAGTCTTGGCCGGCTTTGGCTCCTTGGCATCCGCAGGTACGATCTTGTATACGAGTAGCTCTTTTTCATTCTTCAGAATCTTTGACTAATAAAACAGCGCCCGCTCACGAGATCCATGCCGTTGCTGCTCGCACCAACAACAACAACGGCAACAAGAAAAACAGTAAGAACAACAACAACGGCAACAACAATGGTGCTACCATTGTCGGTATCTCGCCTGCAGCAGTTGTTGGCAGCACCCACGTCGTCGTCGAGCAGACGATTCTCCAGCCGCAGATCACCGTTGTCCAAGAGAACCTGGACCTTGTCAACCAGCTGGCCGTTGTGGCCGAGCAGGAGTTCTCTGCCCTTGTGCAGTCCCAGCTCGCCCTCGTGAACGAGGTCGAAACCATCAAGAACAACATCCGCGTCAACCACTTCGCGGCCCGCTTCTCCCAGGTCAACACCGTCATTGTGTCCGTCACCGAGCTGGTCGATCTCCGCGGCGGCGCCGGTAGCCGCAACTCGCGTTACATGGTCAACCAGCTGCTCGCTGACAACAACAAGCCTGGAAGCACAGTTGTCGTGATGATGACTGCCGCCAATCCCGTGACCATCAATGCTGCCCAGCCCACGCTCGACCTTGCTGGTTTGCTGGGCGCTAATGCGACTGTCCTGCCCTCGGGCGTCGTGGCCTCGGCCGCCTCTGCCGCTTCGGCGTCGGTCGCCACTACCGCAGCGGCCGCATCCGCCAGCGGCGCCTCCGTCGTGAGCAACGTCAACGCCTCGTCGTCTGGTCTCGCTGGTATTTCCGGTCTCAGCGGCAACATCGTCGCCTATGACCCCAACAACCCGTTCGGCCAGATCGGCCAGACCGTCATCCTGCCCTATGGCTCCAAGGCCCCCAGTCTGCCCAACGGTGCCCAGATCGTCGTCGACCCTGCCAACATTATCCTGCCCAACCAGGCGGGCTTGCTCGTCGAGAACATTAACCAGTTCAGCCAGGACTGCGCCCTCTACAGCGCCAACAGCTTGTCTCTCTTCAACCTGCAGTCGTCCATCATCGCGGCCGAGGCCGTTGCCGCCCTCGAGGCCAGCAGCCTGTCGCTGGGCTCATCGTCGAGCCTCAACGCGGCTGCCGCTGCTCTTCTTAGCGGTGCTGGTGGCTTTGCAGCCAATGTTGGCTCTTCCAGCATCTCTACCTCGACCACGACAACTGCTGCCTCGACTTCGACCGCTGCTGCTGCTACCGCTGCCGTGGCCACCTCCAGCGTGGCCGCTGCCGCTCCGGCTGCCGCATCCACAGCAGCTGCCGCAGCCGTGGTTGCCGGTGCCGCTGTTGTCTCGCCTGTGGCTCCTGCAGCCCCTGCTACCCCGGCGGCGGCGGGCGGTGTCGGCGTGCAAATCGTCCCAATCGCGGCGCCTGCATAAACCCGTAACATCCCTTCTGAGAATGACCGGCCGTGCACTGCTTGTCTTGACGACAAGAACGTTTTTTTTCTGTAGAGAGGTCCGCCTTGTCCGCCTTTTTTCCTATCTCGTATATAAAACCGACGCTACGTTTCCCCTTTCTGTTCTATAGTTTTTGTTCCCCCCTTTTTCTCCTTAGTTTATGTACCGTTTATGTTTATAGGATATGTGGTCCCCTGGAGGCTCCTAACGCTGGGAAAGTTAGTGTATGAAAATCGATCTTGAGATACCACTTTTATGACTTTCTACGCTCGTCCACTATATGTTTGTTTTGACGAAGTACAATCCATCCCCAGCAGAACTTGCCGCGACTTCATTTTCATCACAAAAGATCAAAAGAACGCACGTATGAAACTGCGCCCTTCGATATGCCAAGATTGCCAAGATTTACAAAACAGATCCTCGCCGTCCCCGGCGCATCGGGCAACACAAATAAGAGGATGAGGGTGTGCAAATAAGAAGATTGCACGGCTCATGCATATGAAAAAAGAAAAGAAAAGTGGCGGGCATCAAAATACATCAATAGCAGACTCTGATATAGCTACGGCGCTACCGCATTTTCTGTGACGTTTGATCGATGCACATCTTGCGTTTCAAACACCTTGTGTAAGCCAGTCCAGGAACCTGGGGGGTGTTTACCTGTGGGTGGGGGGGTTCTGCCAGCCTCATGAGCACATCCACGCAGTTTCACAGCTGGGCCTCAAGACTTCGAGAAGGCGCCTATGTCCAGTTCATAGAAATCACAAATGCATAGGCTCATTATGTGATGAAATGACGATGAGTCGAAAAGATACGGCAAAACTATGAATCTGGTTGTGATATTGTCAGTCTGTGAATTCAAACAGTCGTGTCTTAAGGTAGATGAGATACAGTACAAGCACGGTGCATTACGAACCATCGGACTTAGGAAGATCAAGACAGTCACGTGTCAGTTTCGGGAAAGTCATGTGACTTGATTACTCAGTTTTTCAGGTCAACCCTATCGTGCTGCAATTATATTTTTCCGGATTTCCACACCAAGTCATAAAATTTCGCACCAAAGTTGGCCCTCGCTTATTGGAAGCGGACGCCTCGAAGAGGGCTTGCGGGCTCCACACTGACAGGGAAATTTTCGCAGGAAGAGTTTGGAGGCTTTTGTCGATGGTCTGCGATTCCCTCTCCTCCCTTTCCTTTCACCTTCAACCACCACCCATCAACAATTCAGGTAGCAGCATCCACGTCGGACAGACGAAGAAGTTGCCCACCATGTCTCTCGTCGGAGGTGAAAAGAGTGAGTTCAATACCCTTTTCCCATTCTATCATCGAAAGCAACGCCACAGAACCGGCCTCACCGCACTTTTTCGAACCGGAACCGATGAGACGGCTATCGTGAACGTCGACGGCGTCCGGAACGGCGACAATGATGGATAGAACAAGTGCGGCCAGATTTGCTAACACTTATCCGTGCAGCTAACTTTCAGTTCGTACGTTGACACTTCCAACCCGCCCAATAATCTCGACTTCGAATTTTGTCGCGCTCCCGTACCTTTGGCTCTGCATTCGATACGCATCCAGCGCTGCGGCACTCGACTCTGAGACGACACGCCATCCGACGACAGAAGGAACACAGGACGCTAACAGGAGGAATAGATCATCCGTCTGCTGAACACCAACATTGATGGCAAGCAGAAGGTCGTCTGTTAGTACCACCCGCACCCCGAGAAGTGGACAGAAAAGAGTTTCCCGACGAAGGATGGTAAAACGGAGTGCAAGGGGATCTGTGGCTGACATACAAATTCTAGACGCCCTGACCAAGGTCAAGGGTTGCGGTCGCCGCTATGCCAACATCGTCGCCAAGAAGGCCGATATCGACCTGAACATGCGGTATGTTTTGTCATCACCCAACGACCGATCGAACTGCGAAGCGGGCATGAAGAAGAGGCAAGAGGCAGCTTTGGGCTCGTACTCATACTACGTCTTACGTCTCTTTCTGGCCGGGGCGACTCATCGAAGAAAGACAACCGAACCGAGATACTAACTTAACTCACTTTGTAGCGCCGGTGAGCTCTCCGCTGAGCAGCTGGAGCGGATAGTCAGCATCCTGCAGGCTCCCACCCAGTACAAGATTCCCTCCTGGTTCCTTAACCGTCAGCGCGATATCGTCGACGGCAAGGACAGCCAGATCCTGGCCAACGGTGTCGACTCCAAGCTCCGTGAGGATCTCGAGCGCCTCAAGAAGATCCGCTCCCACCGTGGTCTCCGCCACTACTGGGGCCTCCGCGTTCGCGGTCAGCACACCAAGACGACCGGACGTCGCGGCCGGACTGTCGGTGTGTCCAAGAAGAAGGGTGGTTAAACAAGAAATCGGAAAAGGTTCTTGTGTTGCTCTCTTTCCTTGCTCGCTGCCAAGGACGGCAGCGTCGTGGGGGAAGGAGAGCTGGGGCGGAGAAGAGAAAACAACAACGAGTGGGAGATGGGAGCAAACGGTTTGGTACCAGGGAAACATGGTTCGGTGTATCTCTTTCCATTTTTGTTACTACTGTTCTGCTTGTTCGTCTTTTACAGGCTCTCATACAGAGAGACGGAGTCAGAAAAATCAAAACAAAATAAAAATTATCAAAACATACCTTGGACATAACTACGAATGCCACTGTGCATTTCATTGTTAACTACGACATCATATGCTGGCACCTGTAGCCATTTGTCTGGATGTGTTATCGTTTGAATCTATTGCACTTCGTTGAGAGTACTTTTCCTTGACGCCGAAACAAAAGCTAGAACATCATTCGTGACAAACAAAACAATGGTATGTAAATGCCAAGACACAATCAAATATGCAAAAACGTAACCCTTTCTTACCAGCGTTCCTCCCCTCCCCCCGGCCGGCATCTTAGTCCTCTTTTGTCACCGTAACGTCCAGAACTTCGACACGTCCCTGGCCACGAGTCTCGTTGTCGACAAAGTCAGACAGGGCCTTGAAAGCACCCGGCTCAACGAACCCGGTCACCTCCCAGCTGGAGCCCACAACGTCCTGGCTCTCAACTTGTTCCACGTAACTGAGGATCTTGTCCTTGACGGTGCCGGGTGCCTTCTTCTGACCGCCCTCTTCGCCAGACGCCGAGGTTGCGGGGGCGGAAGTCTTGACCGCCTGCTTCAGAACACTCGTTGTGCACGTCACACGCAGGCGCATGCGCGCACGCATCACGGGGATCGGCTGCAGCGCAATCAGGGCCTTCATGGCGTCAAGCGCCTGCGATTTGGCGCTCTTGGTAGCCGTGACGCCGGTCCACATGGGAACCTTTGCAGGACCAGCAGCCGCGCCATCCTTACCGCCAGCGACTTCCTCTTCGTCAGACACCGGCTTTTTGCCCTCGCTATCCTCCTGGTCGTCTTCTGCCTCCTGCTTCTGTTTTTGCTCTAGCTGTTTTTGCTCCTTCTGTTCCTTGTGTCGTTGCTCTTGTTGCTGGTGGGCCTGCGCGCTCAGCATGTCCAGTGCCTTCTCAATCATGCCGGTCGTGTAGACTCGTCGTGTTCGTGGGTCCACCAGCTTGCCCGCCACAATGTCAATGACCTCGTGGTGCACCCGGTCAAGCTGCGCCGCTCGTTCTTTGTCGCCGACTTGCAGTTCGCCCTTTTTCAAAATCTCAAGCACAACAGACTCGGTCGTCGCCTTGCTGCCAAAGGCCTTGGTCAGCTCCGCTGCCGGTGCCGTCTGGCCCTTGGACACATTGATAAAGACGTTGGGGATCTGGAGGACGTTGTCGAGATCGGTTTCGATGCCTGAGCGCCACTCGAGAACTTTGTTCTTGTAGCAGGCGATTTCGAAGCGCTTCTTGCCCTTCTTGAGACGCACAAGAGACACGTTGGTCAGCTTGATCTGGTTTGATGGTTGGTTGATCTGGCGCGACATTGTGCGAGTTTGCGCGTTTGGTCCTGAGGTTGGGCTTTTGAGGCTGGGCGGGGGGAGAAATACACTTCAAAGTGCGTTCATTTGACTGCTGTCGTGGTTTGCCGCCAATGAAGGGCCGTGAGTTTCCGGCAGACGAGGAGCGACTAGCTGAGCCTATTATATTATGAAACAGCCGTTCTAATATAAAGCTCAACCTGCATTCAGGTGTTTGCCGTTGTAAACAAAGCACAGTGATGGCTTTGCATACAAAATTTGGGTGTCGTTACTTTGCGCTGTGTTAACCCAATTACTAAGGGGATTCCAGGACAGTGGATATGATGGTGGGTGACTCAAAATACCCCGCCATAGGCTCTCTCTCAAGCCTAAAATTCATCATAATGAGTAACATGGCAGTATACGACGGCCTGAGTAGTGCGATTTGGGCAAATCTATTTCGCACACTGAAAGCCCAATCTCAACAATGGGGCATAGCCACCCGGACAATACGAAGAGAAACGAACACAGACTTCAAGTGAAAAGGACCACCCCGTTTGAACTCGAAAGCTGGGATGATACCATCAGATGCCGCTTTTTATGGAGAACACAAAGTGTCGCACGTGCATACAGTGTTAACTGCACAGTGTGTGTTTAACTTGCTCACGGCAAGAGAGAAAGATAGCATCATAGCACGAGCTTGGCCAGTCATATCGCCCTGTTACTGTCCCCACTCCGTACGTTGCCTGGTCAAGGAAGGTGCAGTCATCGCCCGTCCTTGTTTCAGCAGGTGCGAAGTGGTGCTAGCACCGACAACGTCTGATTGCAGCTGCCTTGTTGGGGACCTGGCCGCGGACTGACCTTCCGGCGGCGCTATCAGCTTGGATACCTCTTTGTCTCGGTTCTTGCCTTACGTCTTCTCTCCTCGCTCTCTTTTTGTTTCCTGCATCTCTCGTTTTACATCATCTTCTCATCACTTCCTGTGTGCTTTCACATCTCTCCATCGTCAATTTGCCCAATTCCACCTATCGCACCCCATCCTAGTTCCTTTTTCTCCGCTTTGTCCAGACACCTATACTGCCCATCATGCGCATTGCTGCGACAGCCGTCCTCGTTGGAGCGGCTTCAGCGTCGATCTTGTCGCCGTTGGGTGGCCAACAGCATGTGCTCGGTGATGCCGCCAAGAAGCCGGTGATGTCTGGCGACGATGCCGCTGCTGCCAGTGGCCCTTTTGCTTCCTTCAAGGAGGCTGTGAAGGGCATGACCGCCGATGCCGAGGCGCTGTGGGCAGAGGTCAAGCTCCATTTCCCTGACGCTTTTGAAAAGTCGACTTTTTTCTCGAGCCCCAAGAAGCACACCCGCCGGCCGGATAGCCACTGGGACCACATCGTCAAGGGCGCCGACATTCCGTCTGCATTTGTCACGACTGCCGGCGCTTCCAAATCCCACGACACCTTGGAGGCCTACAACCTCCGCGTCAAGGCTGTGGATCCTTCTGGTCTTGGCATTGACAAGGTCAAGCAGTACAGTGGCTACCTCGACGACGACGAGAACGACAAGCACCTGTTCTACTGTACGTTTTTGCTGCTTTTCCTACTGTTGCTCCTACCTTCCTGCTCACACCTTTTTTTGTTTGTTTACTAACCGAGTACAGGGTTCTTCGAGTCTCGCAACGACCCCAAGAACGACCCTGTTGTCCTGTGGCTGAACGGTGGTCCTGGTTGCTCGTCGCTGACCGGTCTCTTCTTCGAGCTCGGCCCCTCAGCTGTCGATGAGAACATCAAGATCGTCAACAACCCCCTGTCGTGGAACGCCAACGCATCCGTGATTTTCCTTGACCAGCCCGTCAACGTTGGCTACTCGTACTCCGGCCAGTCCGTCAGCAACACTGTTGCTGCCGGCAAGGATGTTTACGCCCTCTTGACCCTGTTCTTCAAGCAGTTCCCCCAGTACGCCAAGCAGGACTTCCACATTGCTGGCGAGTCCTATGCCGGCCATTACATCCCCGTCTTTGCCAACGAGATTCTGTCCCACAAGGACCGCAATATCAATCTCAAGTCTGTCCTGATTGGCAACGGTCTGACCGACCCCTACACCCAGTACGAGCAGTACCGCCCCATGGCCTGCGGCGATGGTGGCTGGCCTGCTGTCCTGGACGAGTCCCAGTGCCGTTCCATGGATAACTCGTTGCCCCGCTGCCAGTCCCTGATTGAGGGCTGCTACAAGTCGGAGAGTGTCTGGAGCTGCGTTCCTGCCGCGATCTACTGCAACAACGCCATGCTCGGCCCGTACCAGCAAACTGGTCGCAATGTCTACGACATTCGCGGCCCTTGCAAGGACAGCAGCAACCTGTGCTACCCCCAGATGGGCTGGATCGCCGAGTATCTGAACCGCGATGAGGTGAAGAAGGCCGTGGGTGCTGAAGTTGATAGCTACGACAGCTGCAACTTTGATATCAACCGCAACTTCCTCTTCCAGGGCGACTGGATGCAGCCTTTCCACCGCCTTGTGCCGGACATCCTGGCTGAGATCCCCGTTCTCATCTACGCCGGCGACGCTGACTTCATTTGTAACTGGCTCGGTAACCAGGCCTGGGCTGAGGCCCTCGAGTGGGATGGCAAGGCCGCCTTCAACAAGGCCCCGACGAAGGCCTTGAAGCTCTCTGGCAGCAAGTCCTTGGTCGATGCCTTTTTCAAGAAGGAGGGCTACGGCACAGTCAAGGCTGCTGGCAACTTCACGTTCATGCGCATCTACGAAGCGGGCCACATGGTGCCGTACGACCAGCCCGAGGCTTCTCTCGACTTCCTCAACCGCTGGCTGGGCGGTGAGTGGTTCGAGCAGTAAATTCGCTCGGTTCCGCAATCACGCACATGTCCAAGGAGCACATAGTCCCCCAATGATTTAGCATATTTAAATTGACAAGGTCTTCATTTTCTTGTTCTCGCTCTTGAATGAATTAATAAAGAGCTGGCCGGCTTGAAACGGGCATCCTTCTGTGGGCTCAACGCCCTTATGTATTTGCGTGCCGTCAACGGTCACCGGCACCTTTTGTTTTCTGCTTCCTTCGTTATGGCGTTGCTTGACTGATATCTTCAAGTGTTGTACAGGCGAGTTTTGTTTTATTTTTCTTTTGTTGGGAGGATTCTGTTATTACTGGCGAGACTCCGTTTATTATCCACGGAGGAAAGACGCACCAAGTTACTGAAATACAACTTTATATTAACAAATTGTTACCAAACGCGGTGTTTCGTATAGGCCACACATAATTTAAGTCAACTGTCATTATATTTAAGATTGAAATATTTTCCTTGGCAATATGCATCTCTACATCCACCAGAGATTTTTACTGACCAGCCTCCTTTAACGTCCCAAGCCAGGGATTACTAACCCATATTTGAGAGGCCAACTGTAAACGCAGTAACGATTCGCCTTTGCCCCGTGTCCTGAAAACAAGTAGAATAACACCAAATGAGATGAAATAGGAATGATTTTGATCGGGCGGAAATGGCCGCGCCACCATCAGCTGATCTGCAACGGCCATAGGCGAGCACAATGCGCCCATTGTCCGCTGTCTGCACCTGCAGCCAACTTTCCATGCGTTGCGCTTCGCTAATGACCGAGAACAAAAGAAAATGCGAACCAAGAGGACTAAATATTGGAAACGTAAGGCGTGCCCAACACGCCAACTTACACCCCTTTGCATTGTAAAAAGACATAAAATACTAGATAGAATACAGTGAAAAAACAGTCGTTAAACCATCAAAACAAAAAGTTAATCCTTGGATAGCCACGCGATACGGTTGTGTGCCTCCTTGGGCGTAGAAAACCGGCCACGCTTTATCGACAGCCATCTTGAGCCGGCGACTGGTCGTTATTGGATGCGGGTAGAGGAGGGCCCGGACTGAGGTGGCGGCGGAAGAACGTGAAGGCGTTCATCCTAAACCGACTTGACTTCTTCTTTAGGAAGTGCTCTTCTTGATGTGGCTTCCGCGTGCCATTGTCACCGCTGATTCCACCAGACGATAGAGACGAGCCATCCTCGCGGGAAATCTGTGCGCTAATCAGCGCTTCAGAGTGGCATTTGGTGATATCGTTCGGGGTCGAAGTGATGGCAGTGGAAGCGGGCAAGCTCGCTGGACGATCCATAGAGTCGCGGCTAATGATGCTGGTGCCTTGCGTACTAGGAGAGAGTGGCATTTTCCCTGTCGTTGCACTGGTCGCCTGGGAGGCCCAATCCCCGCCACCAGGTAGAGATGTGCTGCCGTCCGTTGCCTCGCTCACTCGTTGCTTGGATGAGGCCAATGGCCGGCTATCGCTCATACCAAAGGGGTCACTCGCTGCGAACTCCGCAACCGCGTCGTACCGCGGACTGCCTCCGTTCTGGTCCTTGTACAGGTCACCAAATGAAGGCATTTGCTTTGGAGAGATTGCGCTTCCGTTATTCGCGTGCTCATCCAAGCGCGTTTCCGTATCAATTACAGCACCACTTGTGGAGGTGCAAGATGCCTGCTGTTGCTGATGTTTCGGCTGAGTCCCGGACACGTCATTCGGAATGGCTACGCTCATTGAGCGTGGAGAAAAGGTGCCATCAAGGCTACGAGACTGCTCTTCTTCAGCCGCTGCTTTTGCGGTCTCTTCGGCGACGCTCCTCTCAAAAATAGCCTTGTTGATTTCGAGCTCGTCCACGCAGTATTGCATAGCGGGCATTATGCTGGCAATGCCTTGGAAAAGAGGGATGGCGAACATGTTCATAAAGCCGAGCTGAGCACGGAAAAGAGACACATTGTCTTTCTTCGGCGGAGCTACTAGAGACGACTTGATTGCGAGCTGGTTCTCCATTAAAGCCTGCCGAGAAAATTCGTCTGACAGAATGTGCATCCATTGCAATGCGGCATCGTGTCGTCTCGCCACGTTGCTGATATCTGCACATTTGATGAGCAGAGCACAAGCCAGTGCAGTTTGATCTTCGACCATACGGCCGTTCCAGCCGTCAGTGGTGTTACTATCAGCAAGCTTGTCCTGGGTATTCCCGAGCTTCTTCATGTAGTCAAAATGAAGTCCCATGTCAGTGGCAAGGATGGAGCTGGTCATGAGATTCCTCATTTTGCTGTCGTTAAAAGCGGCGGGCCAATACCGCCGCAAAATCTGGGAGTAGGCTGCGCAATGGAACGACTCGAGGACGGAGCGGTCGTTGTAGAGCTGCGCGAGAGGGGTGTTCAGCACGACCAAGAAACCATTGTTCACACCCGGGTGACCGACGTCGTGTCCAATGGCTGTAATGAGTAGGGTAAGAGCTTCAAATGGGCGAATTAGTGACGCCATGGGAGATTTTTGTTTGCAATGCAAAGGCATGTTGGTCGAAGACGTTGCGGATGAAGAGTGTAATAATGGGTAAGGAGGGAGCGCCCCGATATTGACGAGGAAATTAAAGGTCCCTTGCAAGACATCGACAACGTGTCTGAAATTGTGGTAAGGCACGAACGAGTTGTATGCTGCTCGGCAAGCAATGAGAAAGCAGATTAGTTGATCCGTTGGTAACCGCCACTCCGCCAACTCAGACATGGACAGGGCATGCTTGAACATGAGGGCCGATGCTTCGATCAACTCATCGTCATTGAAGTCATGGGCCGAGAAATGCCAGTTGCCGATCGCGGAAGCAACAACCTGCTTTCTGCGGGGTGTCACGCTGATACGAACAGCGTCAACGGGGAGTTCGTCGCCCTCCTCCATCTGGCAAATTCTCCGCATAAGAGATGTCACCATATTCTCGCGTAAATATGCAAACGGGCGGTTGTCCGAAATACCAACCCAAGAACGCTTCCGGCCCCGGCGTAGCTCGAGTAGTGCCTGTCGATCACGAGCAGCACTCTTATGTGCCCAGTAGGCGCGTACTTCGAGACTCGTGATACTTTGTGGCTCTATTGGGCTGAAAAGTACGTCCACAGCACCCAGTTTCAGGCAGCTTTTGAGTAAGGAACGGTTGAGCGCTCGATTTATTTTGAATGCTTGAGCTGGACTGGTCTCCGCATTGCTGCCGGAACTCTGAGAAAGTAGGGCTGCCGCATCTTCAGATTCAGAGAGCTTAATAACGGAGACCGGCACGATGAGCTTGGACAAATTTCGCAAGTGCGCTTCAGACACGATGCGGCGAAGGAGACGCAAGCCGTAGACTTCGTCGGTTGGCGGGGTGTTTGGGACGGAGCCAGCCTCGTTTTGCGATGCGGAGTGTGGTGATGGGGATCGTGACTGTTCGTCTAATGGAATGCGTTCGTCGTGAGGTGTGCCAATCAAAACGATAGTCGGCTTGAGGCCCATCGTCGATTCGTCCTGGAGGTCAAATAGCTTTGCCATGCATGCGCTTCCGGTTCCACAGAGGTGAACTACACATCCGAGAGAAGAAGAAATCCGTCAGCTCATGCACTAGATTGATGCCAATTTTGAAGCATGACGAAAGAAGATAGACTTACCATCACCAAAGACGTCAGCTAATAAGCAGATGTTATCTTCGAGTGTTTTGGACTCCCATGCCGTGGCTGGGGCCTGAGTCTCAGGTTGTTCTGTTGGTTGTTGTCTTTGGACACCATTCGCGGACCGAGCGTGAAATACGCGGTCATCTCGAATGCTATCATCAACGTAGATGACATTGCAAAGTGTTGTGTCCATTGCGGCGGGCGTGGGGCGACCGAGTCTTGACGACTGGTCTTTGCCGCAAATGGAGTGGGGGTGAAAGAAAAAAGAATGAAGGCGACAAAAGGAAGCAGGAGTGTCCAGTATCGTAGATCAAAAGTCAAGATACAGCACCAGACTTTTCAATTCGCCAGGATAGGGGGGATTCGCCAACCCGAAACGTCGGACGGTGCAGCGATAACAGGCACAAGGTCCCGAACGGATACACCTTGTACGACGGCCACAACCCCCACAGAAAAGAAAAGAAAAACCCAATTGAAATCTTTTCGCAGATATGTTGTGCTTCGAGGGGTCGAAAAGGGATTAAGTTATTTCCCAGAAAATATTAGAATATTCGACTTCGGGAGGAGAGAGACAGTCGACTTTGACGTTGATGGCGCAGCTCGGTGGTAACGGAGTCCTCTAGAAAATCCGAGACAGTTCAGGACGACGATCCAGTGGCTTCGAGAGGACCGAAATCCACTTGCTAAATTTGGCCCACGAGTAGGAAAATCGATTGAAAAGCAAAAGCAGCAGAAGAAAGTATTGGACGAAGTGCCTGGACGGGGCAAAAAGGTCGGTTGTGGTGTGGTTGGATATTGGCGAAAGCAGACCGCGCCGAGATTTGGACCGTCGTCGTACAGCTTTAGAAAGCCCCGTGTGGTAACGGAATCACACGAGAAACAAAATGAACCTGCAAAGAAACAAGCGAGCTATCAGCATACTGCGTACTCTTCTACAGGCGGGTTTTGCACGTATGCATTGCCAGGCGGTCGAATACGCGAATCTCGTCGGCATGGAGTAGTAGCGAAAGGCAATGGAGCTGGATGGGCGGGCGGGGAAATGACAAGAGACTGGTCGGCTTCAGTCGCAGGACTTTGTTTGTCGGTCAGAACCTGTGGCTGCGACTCGAATGCATCTGCGCATGCGACTGTGTCTGGGTAGCTGGCTTGCTGGAATCGAGTAGATAGGCGCACTCTTTCGCTCAGGGTTGTAGCGTGTTCTTTGCAGTTGAAGGGCGAAATCGAAACCGGACGACAAACTTTGACGGCACGAGACGCAAGCGCGGGAGTGGTTCAAGTGGCCAGACAGGTCGCAGGAGACAGAAGGTAAAGATGTATGTACGTTAGGGTGAAATAACAACAGTGCAAAAGCTTACCGTTCGAGAAAGCGACGAGGAAGAAGTCGCAAAGCGCTCGTACGAGACAGAAAAGGCGACGAGAGGGGGAAAATAAAATGATGTGTTCGTTAAATCGTCACAGGAAACAACGAAGATGGAGTCGAGTAAGGCAGGTTGGTGGAAATTTGAAGGGGAAAAGAAGAATAGAAGGGACGAGAAGGTGAACGGCCGATCGCGCGACAGCGACAGCGGGGCTCTCTATCCAGAGTTGAGAGAAAGGGAAAATGGAAGGGGAAACAAGACCTTGGATGCTGCGGAGAATCAAAAAGAGAGACAAAAGAGAGACAGGAACCCAAGAAAACGGTGATTCGTAGAAAGGTCGCAAAGGAACAGGGTAGAAGAGGAGAAAAGGTGAACTGCGAGAGGAAGGGAAAGGCGAGACTTGATACACAACACGCTGAATGGCAACAATAGCAGGAGGGATTGGGCCAAATGTGTGAGGGATCAATGGGAAAGAGCAATGGAGGGAAAAGAGAAAGAGACGACAAGGTTCCTTTTTCGCAAGAAAGAGGAGAAGAAAGGGGGGGTTGCGTGATTGTTTGTGGGTGGCTCCTGCTGTGGGAAAGGCGAGAAGGGAGAGCGTACGAGGCGGCAGAAGGTGGGTAAGAATTACAAGGGACGGGGGTTGGGAGAGCGGCTTCTTCTGGGGCAACAGTGCTTCGAGAAGGGGAAGGAACAACGGGATGAAAGAAGGTGCGTGATTGCCACGTTCTGCTGTGTCCTTCTTTCCATCCTTTTTCCCGACCAGGGAAGGGACGATTAATTACTCGCGCGAATGCACTGTAGCTTGCCACAGCAATGCTGGCGCGCGTGCTCTACGTCGACTCTGGGGCATCTTTACGGAGCTGTGGCAGACTGTGAAAGAGCAAGACAAGATACGCCGTACAAAGATACCAAGACACAGAATATATACAGAATGTGCACGCGCACTCTGTATGTAAAGACGCAGGGGGAAATGAAAGTACAGGAAAGAGCAAAAGCAAACTGCGCAAGGCAAGAACTGCTGCAGGCAAGGAGGCCAGGAGGAAAGTGTTGAACAGCTCTGGCGCATGGGTTCCTTCCCGTTCCTTTGAAAGTGGAGCATAAGGGGAGATGGGGGAGTGGTGGCTCAGGCCAGACAGAGAAGCGACGAGGCGACGAGAACAGGCTTCGAGAAGGTCTGTGGAAGCCTGTGCCGAAAGTTCTTTGCGCCCCGCTTGCGTTAGTGTAAATGTGGGTCAGCCAACGAAAGGGCAGCAGCGCAGGAGGAGCGCGAGCCAAGACCACAAGACACGGAGATAGGGCGCACGCGAATGAAACAGCAGAAAACCAAACAAGCCGCATCTCACGCTCAAGACGATGCATCATCCTACGACGCAATTAAAGTGCTACATTACAGGGCCTGCAAGTACGTGTAGACGCGGTGTTCCGGCACAGGGTGGCGGTCATACCATGAGGCAAGATCGATCGGCGAAATGGCGGAAGCTGCGAGGGGGCGACTGGATCGCCCTGTCGTCCTGTGCAGCACGAAAGGAAGGAGCAACGTCTGGTGCCTCTCCCTCTCTTCGCCGTCTCGTTACGATACTCCGTACGCCGTGTTTGTCGAGTTTCTTACCAACGCCGAGGCGAAAGGCCGTCAACGAGTGCCGTTGTCAAGACACCTCCCCCCCCCCCCCCACCACACACCCTCTTCGCCCTTCTTTATCATTCGTCCGCCGTCCTTCGTCTGTTTTGTCGTTTTAATTACCCTCCTCTTCAGCCTTTCATCCACGTCCGACTATTCAATTTTACCGGCCGGATTTCCAACAATACCACTCCTTCTATCGTGTCTTTATATGCAACATTGGGGGACCATAGCAGCCACAATATTGCATCAGAAAGAAACAGGGAATGCGCTCGCCCTTCGAGTTGCGCGCCAGCCCATCCACCACCCGTCCAAGCCCTAGTCTTCGATCCGAGGTGCAAAGGGCAACGCCGTTGCTAGTAACCAGAATGCTAACAGCCTCCCGCTCCCGCGCCTTGGCTCTGCCGTTCTTTGTGCAAGTCTTAAAGAAGTCTCAAGGTTATCGAAGTTTCGAAGGCTTCAAGTTTTGTCGCAAACTCGTACGCGCTCTTGGTTCGCCGCACTTCGGGGATCGAGTGGCAAAAGTACAGGCCAGAAAGAAAACGAGAAGACACGTTCAACAGCGTGGAAATAAGAAAACACCCCCACAAGGCCAGTCAATCGTGAGAAATTTTCTCACCGGGAATCGACAGGGAACAGACGCCAGGTCAGCCAAAGAGGACGGCACCCAGCCCCAATAGCACACACAACAGCACCCACTTGCACCCTTCTAGACTCCACCGGCAATGCCCTCAAAACATGTCTAATAAATCGACCGCAGGTCGCTATGCCCCTTGCGGAATAGTTATGGGCTGGAGGAAACCCGACCTTCCTCATCAAGGTTAAAAGGCTTATTCTTTTTTTACGCTTGGGGGATGCGCAACTGGGGGGTCGAAGAGTGAGGAGAGATGCACCATTCATATCTCTTGACCTGTTCGGCCGCCCTATTCCTTCCGTATCTACAACGCAGATCAGCGTGCTACCCACCAGACATGTCGTCGCCCAATTGCTGACCGCCGTCCCAGACACCAACACCCATGCGAGAGAGGCGTTTCGCGTGTCGTCCTCGTCTGCACAAATAAGAAGCTCCTCGGTCTCCGGATCCCGCATCCAAGGTGACGAGAAAAGGCCAGGAAGGGGAAAGTGCCACAAAAGGGGCACTGTCGTGGATGATCTTGAACGTTCTCGGGATGGCTTCCGGGGGGGTGCAGCGGTCATTGCGTGCATCTCGCAGCGGGCGTTTCTCAAGACGGCAGGAGACAAACAGGACGGCGGTTGACAATGGAGAGAGCGTGAAGTACAGCGTAAGATACCTGGCGAATGCAAGCAATTTGGACGGTGCTCCCTCCACACGCACGACACTACAACACTGGCCATGAGAACGTCTCGGAATCTCGTCCAACAAGGGTCCCTATCGATAAAACAATTGCGATTATTCTTGCCGGCGGTGACGCCGACGACTTTGATGTTCTTTGTGGCACGTCGTTGCGACAGATAGCCTTGGATAGGCTGATAAGTGGGTAGCTCTCTTGTCTGTCTGCCCACCGCCGATATTTTGTACGTCGGTGCCATGAGTGCGAGCATTTAGTCACACCATCCATCCCAATGGCTTGGTTCTACGACAAACAGTCGACCGTTTCTCAGCCGTCCCCCTGCCAAGGCTTTGATCAAAAGGATGGAGATCCGAGATAAGAGAAAGAATGTATCTCGTTGCGCTGGATCCAGATATCGCAATGCCACGCGTATCAACAATGTTTGCGCGGGATCCTTCTTTGTCTTTCGAAACACAACTACTCCAACCACACAGTTTCGCACTACACCTCCACGTCGTAGTACAGGTGGGGGGCAGCTGCCCAATCAACATTACCTTTGGACGAAAGTCATTGAAATGCAGGATGTGACACACCTCATCGATAAGGAAGAGAGGAGGCAGGTCAAGGCGGGGGCACAAGAGCTGTGTACATTTTCCATTGTCCTCGACTCCTATGTTTACAGAAGAGCATATTTGGCGCAAGTACGAAATGCATTTCAGCCCCAAAAGGCCTGCCGAGGACGATATCCACACGTACAAAACTGTCGAAAGCTTTCGAAGCGTACTTTTTTTTTATTAACTACAGCGATGAGGTCCTATCCGGTCGCTTCTTTGCCAATGGTAAAGAAAACATGGGAGCTGGGCATTTCCCAGGCACGACTGTGACTTTATAGACAAAGTATGGCTCTGCATATCGACTGAAATGACGGAGCATGAGTATTCACACGCAATATTTAAAACCATCTCGACACGCCCGTTCGAGGGACGCACAAAGAAGTTGTCGAAATGCAGCCAGGGCCGCCTCATGGCCACAGGGATCCCGGCTCAACAACTTCAACGTCCTTTCTATTCTCGCTATGAGGCTTGAGGCTGTCCCAGAAATAAGCATAATGGCTTCCCTCTCGTCCACCCGCTGCACCGCCGACCTCCCGGAAGCTTGGCAGGATCGGACACGGTGACGTACCAACAGCTGGATCCCAAGTGTTCGGATCAAAGCGAACTTGTTGGCATTCACCAACCCCCGGCTGTGTCCAATATCTGCTGCGGCAATATACGAGAGACAAACCCAAGAACATGTGCATTGTGACATCATCGCTATCCGCCGCAACGTTCAGTAGCGCAGATTGAGCACGATGTTATAACATACAGCGATGTGGGATGCACATTTTCTTGTCCTTGCACTCTCTCTCATCGTATTGCGTTATCTTTTATTACCTGCAACTTAACAGCCTCGCCAAGGCTCGCTTCTCATCGCCTTGCCTCTCGCATAATACTTTTGCATCATGGTACTGGCTTCCCTGTTTTCGTCGTGATTTTCAATTCCTTTTGAAACACGCACGGAGCACGGGTCTACCAGCCCAAGTTTCCCCAGCCAGGGCCATGCGAGAAGCGACGCTACAACGCAATGGCGGTCATAGCCGATGCCTTCAGTTCCTTATATTTTGAAAGAAATGATGGCAGCGGTAGTGAATCGCGTATTGGCTTTCACTCCGTCCTTTGCATCTCTTCCTTACTTGTTCTCATATTTCGTGCCGTGTGTATCTACAATTTTCAAAAACGTGTCAATTCTCAAACCAACGAGAAAACAAAATGTGCAAAGACCTCCTCCCCTTGGCCCAAGAGATCGCGTCTGTGCGGATCCGTGCGCGGTCGGTAGAGACAGCTGACAAGGGGAGAGAGAAAATGGTCAAAGACAATGGGGAACAAATGGCTGTCGTATTTTTACACGTCTCTTTTCAGTTCCTTGGTACGCTCTCCACAAAACCCTGCTGCCGTTGCACTGTGTCTCTCTTCTTTGTCGGTGCTGCGTGGTTTGGGGTATTCTGCATTGTTCTAGTCGATAACGACACGTTTCTGCACCTGCACCCCGTACTCCGTACTCGGTGAGATGTTGCAATATTTGAAGATTAAGACGCTCTTGGGCCCTTTATGTGCGTCTCTATTTTTCGAGGACACTTAGTGGTATAGCTTGCAGAACCGGCATTAGATGTTGCATTTCTCAGCCTGGCATTCCACATTTGGTTATGTTTTCTCTCAGCGACACAATACATAAATACATAAATAAGAGAATACTGTCCACAGCGAACTGTTTTGGTTTGATTTTATGTCCAAGATATTATGTACTGTCCCACTTTTTCAAAAAAAAAAAAGAAAGAAAGAAAGAAAAAAAAAAAGAAACAATATAACCACCTTTCACCACATCCAGTGGCCGGAGAGGACATAGTCGACTTGCGCACATTGACATACCATATAAATAGTGGAATCACCAAGGACAGAAAGCAAAAGAAATATGCAATGAATTTTGGCATCGGAACCACCTACGCCGTGTTTCCACGCGTCATGACGGCATAACGTCAATGTCGTACGTAACAAAGAGAGCAATGAAAGAGTAAACAAAAAGGAAAAAAAAGAGATAAACTCCTGTGCATGCAGTTCAACCCTGCTTTCCTATCCCATGCTGCCACCTTGAGTAGATTTTGACCAACTGCTTCTCCATTTACTCATCCATCTTGCCTTCCTCGTCCTCGCTAATGTGAATGTCAACGGCGTTCTCAGAAGCCGCATCCGCTCCGTTGTCTGACATGGTTATGGTATGAATCCGGTCACCGGCGGATTGCGCGTCCAGCTTGCGCGCCCAAACTTGTTGCTGGATGTCCTCCATGTTGGCCTGCGTCAGTATATCTGGCGGCGGCGGCGTCGGGGAGTCTGGATCGTCCTGTCTCAAAGCGTCGAGGCCAGTCACGGGCACGGCAGTCGAGAGGAACGACATGTCGACGTCTTGGTGGTCGGCCGTGCCGAGGCTCATCAGGTCGGCGTCGCGCGCGTCCGAGCCTGTGGCAGTGGCAGTGTCGCCCAGTTCCAGCTCGTCCACATCGGCACCATCCGAGCCAGGCGAGTTGTGGTTGCCTCCACCCACAGACGGTCCGAAGCTCCAAGACTGCTGCGTCCATGACCCGCTCTCATGGTGGCTGCTGCCGGGGTACAGGTCGTCCATCTCCACGGACTTGCGGATGTCATCATCGAAGCGTCCCCTAGACCTATTGGAGGATTCACCAAAGTTGAGAAGACCGGTGCCCGAGCTGGCCGCGCCATATGCGTCGTCTTGTTCGTCACCAGAATCGACAGCGACCGCCTTGACACGAAGGCCACTTGCTGCACCCCGGGCCTTGCCGCGAGACGCTGAACTAAACGGAGGAAGATAGTCACTGTCGGCATCGTCGTCATAGTCGTCGACCGTCGTCGGGCTGCTGAGACGGACACCGCCGCCATTAGCGTCTAGCGTGAGAGAGCTGGTTCCACTGCTAGCCAAACCAGGGCTTGCGCGATGCCGGCGATCCGCTGCGGCTCCTTTCGAGGCGCTCGACGACCCAATTAAGGAGGAGCCGGTGCCGAGACGCCGACCTTCCCCCGACTCAGACGCGTCATCGTCGGAGGTGGCCATTTCTTGCGCAAACTTTTCGTCAATCTTGATGAACCGAGGGCCGCCCAGGGGCACATTGGACCGGCGGCGGTAGAACAACAGATACGCGGCAGCGGAGACGACGCGGCTCGAGTCGTTAACCCTGGAAACGGACGAGTCTTATTTTGTTAGTATTTGCCATCAGAAGCTTGCGAGGACACATGTGTGTGTTGTTAACATACCGTTGTATTCGTACCACTGGTGGTCGATAAAATTCTTGGCAAAGGCCGTGTAATGGCCGCCACCAAGGCCGCCCCAATGGTCGTCGACACCGATCAGGTCGTAAATCTCCTCTTTGCCGGTTTGGCGATCCAGCACCCGCTTGGTGATGTCCAGGCCTTCGACTGGGAAATCGACCCGCATATCCAGCTTGTCGCGGCGCCATCCACTAGAACTGAACCGCTTCAAATGAACAACCAGGATATCCGGCGTCTTCCACAGATCGAATTTCTTGCTGGCACGACGGTGCTCCTTGCAGCGAGGGCAGTACCACATGTCATTTTCTGACAATATCTCCTCGCGCTCAAACTCGTCGAGGCACTCATCGAGAGTCAGGCCGCGCTTCTTACGGCTGATGCGGTTACGCTTCTTCTCCTGCAGCTCCGGGTCGTCGACCACGGGGATCGGATCCTCGTACGTCGGCTCGCCCCGCATCTTATCATCCGGGCCCTCTTTGCCAAACACGGCATCCCAACCTTCTGCACTCCAGTCGACCATGATGCCCTCGCCGAGGCGGATGAGCGGCGCGCTATTGGAGGACACGACCACGGCAGAACCGTTAGAGGTAGAGGACGAAACCGGGAGCATTGCCACGTTGTCCTTGTCATGGTCATCATTCTTGGCGCGATCGCTCTCAAGTTCACCCTCCACGGATTCCAAACGCGGCGGGCGGTTGGCAGACGCCTGCGGATGACGCTGACGGCGCTTGGCGCCTTTAGGGCCACGCGCCTTGTACTGCTTCAGGGCCCTCCGGCGGGCGGGTCCGCTCTTGGGAAGGTCGACCGGGTGGCTACGCATGCCAATCGGAGGCGGCACGGCCGAGTCTTCATCGTCCGACTCCTCGGCCATCCGCGTCAATTCGGCTGAGCGCGCACTGTCCTCATCGTTTGGCGACGCATCGCCGCCCTGGCTGCTCTCCTCGTTGTCCGTTCCGGCTGCACTCTCCCAGGGTCCAGGGCTGTCCATATCCCGGTCAACAGACGACCGTTTGGCCGCTGCGGGTATGCGAGAGCGGAGGCTCGGATACAGCTTCTCATCAGACGAGCCAGACCACTTGATGGGAATCAGATTGCTTGTGTCATCGTAATAGCCCATCTGGAAGAGGTTCTGGAGCTCGCCAGCCAAGAACAGGCTGGGTTCAGTAACCCACCGTGGACGGTGGCGGTTGAACTTGTACAGAATTTTGGACGACGCAGAGCCCGGCTCTTCCTGGTCGGCAGTGACTGCCTCCACGGCCGAGGCATCCTTCATGGTGATGTCAATCATATCATCTTCGCCTTCGATGGATTTGGCAATGACCTTGCTGTCGCTCGCTGACTCAACATCCGAACCACTGGTGACAACAATGTCGTTATCCGTTGCATCCGTGGCATCGTCCCCGCGACTCCCATCACTACTGCCGTCTGGGGTGGTGGTTGTGCTGGTGGCTGTGCTCGGGGAATGGGCCGGATTCTCTGCCTTGGAAAACTCCGCCCAGGTAGAGTACGACGCCACCTTCTCCAAGATTTTGCGGCGAATGACATCCTCGTTTCTTGCTTCCTCGGGTGTGACAACAATGAAATGTGGCGGGCAGGCGAGTCCACTAGACTTTGTGTAACGGCGCCTGTGGTTGGGGTCAAAGCGATGGATGATGGGAACAAGAAGGCTCTTAGCCATGGGGCTGTCCCAGGACGGAACCTCCGGTTCAATGTCGTCAATCAAGAGCATGGACCGTGGCTTTTTCCGGGGCATCTTGCTGCCGCTGTTATTGGTGGGTGTGCGCTCCACCTCGTAGACCAGCACAGAGTCGTTGGCTGCCATCTCTTCCGAGACGCACTCAAAGTCGTCGTAGACGCGGATGATGTTATCGCGAAGTTCTTCTGCGGCCACGAGACGGTCCGCTGGTACTCCGACACGCACACTGATAAACTCCTTGAAGGAGCGCACGCTGCTGGTCTTATCCAGCTCGATATTTAGGTAGACAGGGCGGTCGTTGAGCGGGATGAACCGAATGGTCTTGGACCACACATTTTGGATCGGCAGAGGCAGTGTCAAGTTCGTGAAAGGATCAAAGGTAATGCTGACCTTTTGACAGACGGGGCAGATCAGGGTCGACTTGTACATTCCGGTGAAGAGATCGGCAATGATGGAATCGTCACGGCGCTTCGTGATATCCCAGACCTTTTCGGCCATCTCCCGGATCGCGACAGGGTTGTTAATCATCTCGTCGGTCGAGTCGGGCTTCTCTATGTAGGGCTTTTTCTTGACACGGCTCAGGTCCTCCTGGAGACCATCTAATAAGAAGCCGAGGAACTCTTGCGAATCTTGTTGGCCATAGCCAGCAAAGGCGGGAGCATACCGGCCAATGGTGGACTTGAATTGCCGCGGTGCGATAGACATGGGGACATTATCTCTAAAGATCTCTTCCAGCAAAAATGCGTATGCATTGGCAACGTTGCCACCATGGCCGAGCGGGTTCGAATGGTTGGTCTCGGCCTCGTTTTCGTGGACAAGGAAGTACTTGGTGAGCTCCTCCACGCTGCGGAGGCACTGCAAGGCGGCGTTCATGTAGCATGTGTTGCCGAGGTTGCCAAGACCAACGCAACCCATAGTGCGCCCGGACTTCTGCTTCGTTCGGCCCCGGGTCACAGGTCCCACATGGCTGGGACTGCTGCGGCCGCTGCTCGCTGCCGTGCTGTTTGCGCCACCCGTTCGGGAGGCGGATGTGTTGGCAAGGTTGCCGACGGCAGGCAATGTGGAGGAGGCCGTGTTGGCCTTCCCCTTGTCCTTGCCGCCCGTCTTGGGGTTGTACGTGGACACCCAGAGGTTGCGTTCGACGTTTTCGTCGAGGACGATTGTCTGGTCGACGGTGATGGAGATGAAGGCAAGGGTCTGGCGGCCGTTGTACTTTTTGTCGTGGGTGAGGTCCTTCACCTGGGAGAGCTGTTCACGCTCCACATTGGGCTGGAGCATCATAAAGTCAGTCACTTCCAGGAGCAGCTTAGACCACGAGTCCTGCGGGTTGGACACTGCACTGGCGTCACCGCCCTTGCCCGTCAGTCTCGGGGAGTCGGGTGGAGTTGACAACGATGGACCAAGACCGGTAGTCGCCGCAGTGGGGGCGGGGGTGGACGGGGTGTTGCTGGCTGCTAACTTCCGTGGTACGCTCCACATACGCACATGGCGCTCCATTGGGATATGCAGGAGCGTCTTGGCTTTGCGAAGGAATCCTTGGATATTATAGTTACTCGTGCACATGATGACGGGTGCCGCTTGGGCAGCATCCGGCACCTCCTTGGTATGGGAGATGGTGCTCACGGCGGACCATAGGCGGTGCAGAGTGAAGACGGGAGGGTGTAACTCGTACTGGACGTTCGGGATCATCGAGTTCGGCGCTGTGTTGTGTGCAACGCGAATAATGGGTAGTTGGCCTTTGGCCAGGCCGTGCCACGAGACGAGGAGATCCCACGCTTCCTTGGAGAAGTATTCAAAGTCCTCCTGGCTGGTTCCAGCCTTTAACCGGACAGTCTTGCCGCCATCAATGTCATCAACGACACCGCCTGCAATGTCAGAGTTGTCGACTGGACCAAGTGAGCCCTGGGGCACCTCTTTGGCGGCCTTGGCCGCATCGCCGCTGCCGAGCGCCTGTGCCCGGGCAAGCCACCTGCGCGATACAAGGTACGCGGCGGTGCCCTCTTCCAACTCTCCCGTATTAAAGTCCTTGACAAGATTTTCGATGGTGCGTATCTGTTCTTCGATCGGGGGTACGTCCGCCTCGACTTGGGCTGCTTCCGTATCTGCAGCGTCTGCCTCGTTGCTGGGTGCTGCGGTCGCCATTTCAACATCGTCTTCTTTGGTGTTCGTCCGCAGCGGTGACGAGGAGCTGGGCTGTGGTGGGGATGAGTTGGCTTGGAATTCAGAGGCTGATTCGATGTTGTCGAATGACTCCTCCATGTTGGATGCCGTGCGCTTCAAGGGCGAGCTCGATCGGTGAAAAGTTTCGTCGCTGGCGCCGCTCATAATTATGGCGCGGTGAGAGATGGGGACAAGCGGCGACTGGCTGCGCTCGTAGGACCGTTGCTGCTGCGCGGGTCGGCGCGAGTGAATGGAAGGTAGCGAAAGATGAAGGGGTGAGGCGGACGAAGCGTTCGTTTTGTGCTTCTGGATCTTCCGACGATGGCCAATGGTGTCAGCATCCGTTGGCAAGGCAGAGGTGGCGGCTACGCGGCGCGTAGCTGGACGACTGGACCTGGTCTTGTGGATGTTGGCAGCGCTGTTCTTGGTCAGCAGCGTGGCACTGGCGGCAGTGTTATTACCGGTGGCGACACTAGGAGGCGACGGCGGGCTTGAGGTGTTGGACGCGGCGTCGAAATCGTCGGCCTCTGCGTCAGGGGTGGTTGTCTCGCTGTCGTCGTGATCGTCGTTGACGTAGCCAAGCGCAGCCGTCCGTGTGGGCGGCAGGGACACAGAGCCGGCTCGGCTGTATGTGGGAGTGGTCGGCCCCGACGAGGCGGCGTTGGAGGCGGCAGAAAATGAAAACGTGGGGTTTAGGTCACTACTGTTGCCGTCGTCGTTTTCGTCTTCGTTGTCACTGTCGTGCTCGTCACTGCTGTCGTCCCCAGTGTGGTGGGTCCTATCCTTGCCCTCGCGCTTGTCGGGGTCGACGTCCTCCCTCTCTGTAGACGGGAGGATGGCCTGCAACTGCTGATCCCGGCTGCCGTTGTGTAAATCGCCAGGCCGTCGGTGCTGTTGTCGGGTCTGCCGGATGTCGACGGGACGGTGAGAGGCGACGGGAAAAGAGAGTTGGTGTAGCGGGGGTTGTTCGTCCTGCGGCTCCCCGGGGCGTTGATGGGACTGTGGGCGGGAAAGGAGAGTATTGTCGTCGCCTCTTCTCGACGGGCGTGAAACCTTGCGTTTCTTTAGGGAAGACGTGATGAATGTGAGCTGCCCGGGCAGCTCGAGGCAGACTGTCTGAAATCGGCAAATAGGACAAGTCGAAGCGGAAAGAGACGCTGGCGCGGAAGGGGCGAATGAAGGAACAGGGGAAGGAAGGAGACGAGAAGGAAGAGATTTCGAGGTAGTCGTGGCGGTGATGGAACACGAGCAGTGTCTTTACCATGGGAAAAAGAACGGACTGGGCGTTTTCCCTCTCTTAGTGCTGTTTTTTATGCCTTTCATTCCCTGGTCAGTCCCGCGCTTTCTTGGTCGGTGGCCAGGCTAGTTTTTAGCCCTCCGAATTTTCTTGACAATGCGAGAATGCCTTTTCACTTTGGTGGCGGTTGTTTTTGTTCCTTGGTATAGCTGTTCCTCTTGTTTCGTTCCAACGTCGTCAGATTACATACAACTTTTTGTCTCGAGTTCCCTCGCTCTTTCCCTTTGTAGTTGTGCGGAATTTCTTACATTGTTTTGCTGAACAGTGCCTTCCCCTCCGCTGTAGTGTTGCTGCCAAAGTGCTCTTATGTTTCGTGGGCTCTGGTGCCTGGCGTTTTCTCCCTGGTAAGATATTCTGTAAATCGTACTGTATTAATACTGGTCGATCCCTGTAATTTGGTGCTCTCGGCGGCAAGGTGCTCATGTTCAAGAGGACCACCAAAGAGAGACGGCAGCAGATGCAATAATGAACAACAAGTTAATAGAGTCAATGAAGTCAGGAAAGGGAGGTCGATGACAATTTGAAGCCGATATACGGGCGGTGTGAGAAGGAAGGCACGACAAGCCAACAGACACCACTTAGGACATATGTGATTCGTGCCTTCCGTGCTAATCCTAATGCGATACATTGTGAGCAGGCACTGGCCATAGAGGACCGAAAACTACAATGTCGCTTTTTCCTACAAGCTTTTACAGCTTGGCATACAATTCGGTGCTATGCCCTGGCTCCTAGGTAAACTCTTCAAAAAAGATGCAAGGAAATGTTCTTATTGACACTGAACGGTGCGAGAATAACAATGACTTGATACATATGAATGTACGGGCGAGGAAACTTTTTAGAGAAGTGGCGTAATGGTGGGGTGCTAGTGGGCTATTGTGGGCTGTTGTGGGCCTTGAAAGGCCTATTCAATGGAAGGGCGGGGTGGTTGACCAAAAAGTAGCGAAGAAGAGAACAATCGAATACGCAAAGGTAAAAAGCCAGTCCATCGCATCCATGAAGTAGGTAGTAGCCTGGCTACGGCTGAAGAAAATTCCCAGAACTATAAGGCGGACTGCAGACTGGCATACAGGTCCCAGGATCACAGCTCGTACACAATCGGTTTGCCTCGACGCAGCTCACCCAGAATGCTTGAGCTGAGAGAGGGTGCGGCTTAGCGGAGTGATTTGCTGGGCCCGTTTTGTGCCTGCGACAGCGCCGGCTAGCCCTGCGCGTGACCGCCTTTGCAGGGATTGTACCAGGCTAAAGCGCTCTATTCTGACTGCACGTATCTGACAGTCTGCCTCGACGCGGCTGGCTTTGGCCTTCACGTTGACTCTATCGACGCCAAGATGTGACAAACGAAGGCATGAATTGATCTAGCAAATTCCAATAACATTTTAACTAACATCCAATCCCCAAGCACACGGACTTCTTGTCCCCTGCCTGGCCCTCCGGGCTGTGCTAAAGTCAGCCCTTTCAAGCTCTATTACGTCCCTGCCCTAGAGCTTCGCGTCAACATCTAGGAACTCGCTGATATCTGTTATCGCGCGAGGACCACCCGTAAGGGCTACGCCCATGCGGAACTCGCGGATGTTTTTGATTTGAACGGGTGTTGTACCGTTGATGGCCTTCTTGGGTCCGCTCTTGTGCTTTTCCTCGGTCTTCTCTGCGCCTCTGATCGCCTTGTGGTACTTGGACAGCTGCTTCCACGCGTCCACAGCCGCCTCGATCTTGTCTGCGGCAACGCTCAAGGTGTTTGTGAGGTAGTCTTTGAAGCTCTCCTCCTCCTTGGCTTCGTCATACTTCGCAGCGCTCAAACGCGCCTGCAGATCCGTAGTCGCCTGAGTGGCAGCCTTCTCGCCAAGGCCGAGGTCCTTAACCAGGTCCGAGATCTGCTTCGTCGTCACATCGCTCGTCGCCTGTGCCACTAAGTGCACCGCGAGCTTAGCACGCGTCTTCGACTCTGGGTGAATGTAATAGTTGAAGAATTCGATCATGTCAGCCTTGGTGACAAGCTTGATTTCTTCGGCGTCTCTTTTGGCTGTGTTTTGAGACGCGTTAGCAACACCCAACCAATTCCAAACAAAAAAGAAAAGAGAACAAGGGATAACGAAAATGGCTAGGAATGGGCTGTTTACGGACCATATTCAAAGTCGTAGAACTCATTGTTAATTTGCACCCAGTGCTTCGATGTCTCTTGGTAGAGATTCTTCGGCTTTTCGAGACGCTTGGCGATAAGGCTGCGCTTGTGCCCTTCGAAATCCGAGTCCGACATCTTCTCCAGAGTCTCCGCGTACTCCGTCAGGAACGAATCGACACGCTCCTCAAGATACTGGGGAATCTTCTCGCTCTGCACCAAGAACCGGAAGCCCATGGTGTTGGTGCCGGAGCGAGCACCGCTGAACACAACATAGCCGAGCTGCTCCTTTGTCCGCAACTGATCCCACGCCCGCTCTTGCGTGAGCTGGTCCAAGAGCAGTGTGCGTGCACGCGTCGTGCGGTCACCCCTATCACCAATATGCAACACATATTCGAGAGCATGATTGACGTTCTCCTTGTCTTCCAGCTTCTTTTCAAAGACATAGTTGCTTCCCCGGGGAAGGACAACCTCGCGCCAGATGGGCCACTGCGCACGAGGCAGGGCCCGCGGCCGGAGCGTCGACTCGATCATGTCCGTCAGCTTCAAGGCGTCTTCCTTGTACAGGTTGCCGTGGACATGAACCTCCATGTGAAGCTGTCCAAGCAGCTCCTTGGAGAAGCGGCGCATCGACTCAGCCGTAACGCCCGGCAGTTCTTGGGCAAGTTCCTCGACTGTGTAGGCAAATGGCGATGTCAGCCACGACAAATAGTTGGACAACAGGTAGTATGGCTGTTGGAAGCCGTAGTTACGTAGCGCCCTGGTGGCCCGTTCTTTGATGATAGCAAAGCGGTCGTCTTTGATATCCAGATCGCGCATCGTGATCAACACTTGTTCCAACAGCACCGGCAGCTTGTCGTTGTATCCGGAAACTTCTATAACCAAGGCGCGATGCTCCAGCGAGACATTGTACAAAAGACCTGCCAGGTCGGCATCATACGAGTACTCTTCAAGGGCGTCACGCACTAGCTCGGTGAAGAGGTTGGTCTTGATGTAGTTCTCAGCAACGGAGAAGATGATGGGGTTCTTCATGCTGACTGTGAGCGTTCCCTTTGGCACCCAGAACGTGTCGTCTTTCTTGAACCATGTCCGCGCCAGAGCATCGTTGCGAATAATACGGGGCGCGGGCGCAGGCTCCTTGACCTCCTTCTTTTCGACCTCTAACTTCGTTGGGACGAACAGGTTCTTATGTGGCAGAAAGAGGTTGGCGATGCGGTTGGCCTTTGTGATCGAAAAGGCCTCTTCAATAGCCGCAAGAAGATCAGCAGGAATTTTCTCTTCCTTATACTCGGTTCCATACCACTTCTCTTTCTTGTCCCAGTCGCCGGGGAACGTGCGCGATGTCACTGTGATTCGAAGGTTGTCCGGCCGCAAACAATCGATCGTACGCTGGATGAGGCTGGGTTCGAATTTGCGGAGACAATTCATGCCGCTCAAAAGACGTTCACGAGGTAGAGGGCGTTGCATGAGGGCACTAGTCTTGCTTGTGAACCTGCTTGCAGGGGTTTGTTGCTTAAACTTGAAATCCACGTCCGCCATGCCCTTCGTCTCGTCAAAGATCCACTCCTGAGGAGGGCCCTCACGTAGAAGCGAGACGTATTGGAAGAACACCTTGATCACCTCCTTGTATTCTTTCAGGCCCTCTTCGGTCAGGCGAATTGTCACCTCGAAAATACCGGGCGTGCCTGCACAGACGGGATACATGCCAGCTCCAAGGCCGTTCGCCCAGCCTTTCGATTTGATATAGGACATGATGCTGCCAGGGCCTTCGTGCCCGATCAAATGGCTGACATATCGGCTTGGCTGCGAGTCGAACAAAAGTGTCTCGTCTGGACACGGGAAGCGGAGGGTTAAGTCTCTGGAGTCCATGACTGGCTTGACAAACGTTTGGAGACCAAGATGCTCTGGACTGTATGGAACCACATCGGTCCACTCATTGGGCGCAAGATGCTTGTTGGGGATGGCAGAAAACAGCTCTGCGGTCCACGTCTCTAGAGTATCAAGGGGTTCACGACCCAAGATAACTAGCTTCATCTGATTTGCAGAGTAGAACTTGTCATGGAACTCCATGAACTTCTGGCGTACATTGATGCCTCGGGCCTCGGGTTCGATTTTGAGAACATCCAGATTGCCAGTGCTGAAATGACAAAACGGGTGTTTCGGGTTCGTCAGTGACTTTTCTAGCTGGTGAATTCGCCATTGGTCATTTTGCAAGTTCTTCTTGTTTTCCGAATCCACGGCGCGAAGCTCCCGATCCACAGTGGACTCGAGAAAGAGAGGCTCGATGAAGAACTGCGCAAATCGGTCCAAAGCGCCGTATAGAGGAGACACAGTTTCGTCGGCATGCGGCTTCGCAGATACGTCGAAGAAGTAGTTTGTAGACGTCGATGACGTGTATGCATTGGAGCTGCCCGAGTTTGACGATAGGTATTGGTTGTAATTGTTCTCCTCCGGGAACTTTTTCGTACCCATGAACAATAGCTAAGCAGACCAGTTAGTAAACCAATTATAAATAAATGATGGAGCTATAATACTCACATGCTCGACAGCGTGGGCCGTGCCGGGCATGTCATTATCATCACTAAAATTGCCAACTCCAACGTCTAGCGACGCGCTGGCCTTGTCGGTCTCGGCGTCATGCACCAGCAACGCCTCAAGGCCATTTTCTAGCTCGATAACTCTGTACTGTCGATTGTCAAGAGACGGCTTATCGAGGGCTTCAGTGACCAATTTCACAGCTGGTGCTGTCGGCTTGTCGGTGACGTGTGGCATTGTTGATAATGTTGCCTTCCCGCCTGAGAAAAAAATGCCCACGGTGTTCTTCCACGTGCGAACTGAAGGAGGAAAGGATGAGGAGTTATGTGGGAACGGATGGGACTGGTGAGAAAAGCGAGTACCGTTTGGGACCGCAGTGGCAGCGAAACCCCCTTGTGTCCGGTTTGGGCTGGTACTGAATGTGCTGGCCTGCCCAAAACTAATATGTGGTGCAGTAAAGACGGTGCTGAAGGATCTAACAAAGTTTGAGCCACGTAATTCAGTGCTCGATGCAAAAGAGGCTGTACTTTGCAAAGATGCAGTTGTGGAAGCAACACAGAGCTCGTGTGCTTGTTGGCGTAATGTTTTGGCGTTTGGCAGATGGTCAATGGCTTCCAGACCGGAATACAAACGTGCGACGGAGATTGCTGCGTTTGAAAAGGGATGAGAACAGGGAAGATGTGATCCGGATGTTGGCCGACTAGCGTGAAAAGAACAGAGAGGGCTTTTTGGGCTGAGACTTTTAGTAGGAACCAAGGCAGATCGAATCAGGGTGATAGACTGTCGTCGCATGTGTCTTTGGCGGGTTGCTTGGATGCGTGGCATCGATTGGGCTCGCCAGCCTTTATATTTCTTTAATTCGGACTAGCCCGGCAACGGATCTGTACAGCTGTTGATGAACAATTCCTGAGACACAATAAGGTGGATCGTACTAAAGTGCCACACCTTAAGAATGTTAGTAAACCAATACTCCGTACACCGTCGCGTCTTTGGATAGGGATGGTGTTTCCAGAAAAGTCTCTCATTCTGCCAGCACGACCCGTGGCAACGGCTCGGTTCAAAGGCGCATCAGAACGTGCAAAATCCTGCTGCAGACGTACTTGTAGGCAAACAGACGAACTTTTGCCTGGCAATATCCGCCGGGAAAGAAATAGAATGCAAAAAATAAGGGTGAAATAGGCACTTCAAAATAACAATAAAAGGGATGAAAATCAATAAGGGGATAATTTCGGAGAAAAGACTGGATTTGTTGTGGCCTGTGTTAGGTCCATCTCACACATAGGCACCGGGCGAGGCTCAGGGAATACACTGTATTGAACCACGGTTCTGGGTAGCCAGTATTGGGGAAGCCAAGTGACGGGAACGCTGATGGGTGTACGTTGATACGGGGAGGGTAGGAAAGATGGGGCCTAAAATAAAATTATCTTTCGGATGGCACCTCGTGCCTGTTGTGATATCATCGAATTCAAAAACTCCGAGTGAAACCAATCTTGGCAAGTCAAAACAGTGATTGGAGAGGCAGCTGGGCAGTACATAACGAACAAAATAAGGCAACAAAATACGACTTAAATCGGATTTGTCCAGTGAATAACTGAAGGTTGCCTTGCCTGGGGTTGAATGAAGAGGTGCCAGAAAAGGGAAAAATTGGGGCAGGGGTTCAAAAGAGGGGCCTACCAAACTTGGCCATTAAGGTACTGATGTCTGGCAGGGCAAGAAAAAGCAGTTTAAATAACAATAACAAAATTTGCTCCCAGCAAAGCACAAACTCGATGTGACTTATGCATCACGAGAAGATGGTGCGACGACAACAATGGAGCTGGCGGAGGGGAAGATTGTAATTGGGCAAAAAATGACAGGGTAAAAAAAAGGTTGGGACGGTATGGCATGGTACTATCAATGCCTACATCATGTCTACAACTTGTATCACTTGTCTCTTTTGAGCGCTGGCCCGTTTGTTTTGCTCGGGCAAGGGGAAGGAGTCTTATCCCCAGACAATCAAAGAAGAAGACATTGGTCGGGGAACGGGCAGAATGAAGGAATGGCGGCAGTGCTTCCAGAAGACGCGGCAAAGCAAATCTGACCCATGCTGGTCTGCTCTGGGGTTGAGGCCAAAATCAATTGTGAATGTAGGGGCGACGGAGAATGAAGGGCGGGGCCACGCGAGATCAGCGATATGTGCTTGGATATACTGGACCGTTTCGATATATCCAGCCACGGAACATGTCGTGACGCGTTGAGGAAAGCATGTGATGGCGCAGCAGGCTGCAATACCAACAAAAGCAAAATCAAGGAAATCAACGGGATCAACTGGCAGAATAGGCCCGAAGGAGGTAGAGATGGCAACGAAAGAAAGCCGAGCGGCCAGGCTAGGCGAGCAGGCCCGGTAAGGATGAAAAGAACGATTTGCCAGATGCTCGACAGAGGGCAAGAGGGCAGGCAATATGGAAGGCGGATAGGAAGGGAGGTGGCTCGAGCTCGAGATCGGAGGCGGTGGAAGAAGCCAGGTAGGCCTCTGGGGCTGTGTTGGAGACGGATAGAAGAGGATATACGTACGAATGAAGCTGTGCAGGATGGATATGTGACAAAGCAGTGGATGCAGTCGCAATGGCCGTTGTAAAGGCTCTTGAGTGATCGCCTCACAAGGACTAGAGGCTGATGATCCACGAGGTGTGCAATGAACAATGAACTGCAAGCCGTCGATGGCATCCGGCCAAGCACAAATGCGGAGGTTAACGACAGCGAGCCGTGTGCGTGCGGCGTGCTGCTTGCTGCTTGCCGGGCGTTGCTCGGTTGTCGACGTGGGAAAGGCGTGGGTAGGCAGGAAAAGAGCTTGCGATGTTGTCAGATGGTAAGTTTGCTTTTAGTTTCGTAGACTACGGTTGCAATTGATCGGGGGCGGCTCTTGTCTAGCCTTTTGCACCATCCGCACAGCTGCATGCAAAGGAAAGCGCGGTCGTCAAAAACAAAGGCACTTTCCTCCATACGTGTGGACCATTGCACACTGCTCTTGTTCTGCCAATTGTGCGGAGTACTCCGAAGAAGGTGCAATGGTGAGGTAACGGCCAGGGCGGGCCTAGCTTCACATTTAGACGAGGGGTTCTGGCAGATTCTGACGGGGAGCGAGCGAAAGCCGCGGGACACAGGCGAGGCAGGAAAAAAAATGGAGCTGCAGCAGCCGCCATCTCTCCCTTGCGAGGGAAGAGGGGACGAAAGACATGAGGAAACAGCCAGCGGGCCCAGGCAGACGCCGGCGAGTAAAACAGTCCGCTTTTCTGCTGCTCTTTCCTGAACAGGACCCGCCCCGCTCCCATGAGGAAAGAACAGGTCGCGGCTGTTGGTTGGCTACCAGGTCTGGCCCACTTGCCCCAATGCCCCAACCAAACGCACAACAGTAAGGCCGTGGCGGGGCATGAGCAAATGTGTGCAGACGACTTGACTTATTGATACATGGAGAAGGGGCCGTTCGAAATAAATGCGGCGGCTACGGTCTGGGTCTGAAAGGTTGGGCCGGTTGCATTGCTGTTACAAAAGTGTCTGTTGCCAAACTTCGCGATATTTTTCGGTCCCTCTGGCGAGTTGAGGCCGGACGCTCTTGCCCTGCCATGTCCGTCGCTCCGAACACAGGCACGCACGACACTGTGTAGGAAGGTGCTTGTGGATAAAAGGGCAATGAGCGTAAGAAAGAGCTGTTGCTGTCCCGCGCTAGTGCTCTCTTGCCGTTGACGCGTATTGACTGCCTGGCTGTCGACATGACTGCCATGCGGACTTCAAGTCAAGCACCAATCTCAGTATTCGTTAGCACCGCCGCCCATGTGGCACACAATGCCCAAGCGTTACTTAAGTCAATCAACGAGAGGGTGTACTGCACGCAGCGGCACACTGGACGTCCTGTCTTCTGCATGCTTCTTCAAGCTGTGGAAGTCAACAAAAGTGGTTGTCGTGGCGTTGACCAAGGCCCCGCCATTCACCGTATTCTGACAATGACAGATGGGTGCGGAGGGACACAGTACGACCGCCGACAGCCAACGGGAATCATCGACGCGCAGGGTGTGGACCGAGACGGCCGGGCGTACGACGATGCACTGTCACCTCTGTCTCTAACGAGCACGAGCATGACATAGCTTGACCACCCACTCTAAGATGTGCTTAACTAGGCTACCACCGGCCACAAGATGACAGGATGCCATGATTACGCTGCTGCATGGCGTTGAACCTGCAGGGCTGTTGGGCGACAGCAGGACAATGTGCGGGCGAAACATTGTGCATCCAGTAGAAATAGAGCTCTGCTTTGCAAAGAAAGCACCCCACTCTCCATGCAGTCGCAAACTATCAGTGTTATTGGTCCTACGACGGCTTCGTTGCCATTACATTCCGCGAAGCAGAAAGGAGCGACTCGTCTTATATTAAACATGACACGTCGTTTATCAACTTACCAAAGCAAGCCAGGTTCTCAGGCTTATGAAAACCAAGCTACTGCAAGGTTGGTGATGCGATGTAATATGCACGGCGTCGAATCCAATATGAATTGTGAGAACGAAGAACAAACGTGCTTCACAACGCATATGTACGCCGTGTGAATATTGCTACCAAGCAGCGGATGCCTGTATGTGAAGAATGGTACGGCCTGTCACGCCGGTCGTCTGCCAAGAAGACACGATGCTGCCATGCCTCTGCCCGCTCTTCCATCGCCCCGTTGGGGCAAGTTGGTGGTACGGATCGCACAGTTGTCATTTGTGGATCGCATCAGGTGCAACTCCACGGAGGGTAGCGATGAGTCTTGTGAAACATCGGAATGGCTAAATTGGGAGAGCAGGCAGTATGGCAGTCTGATGTTGCGCTTGTGATGCTCGTCATCGACGCTCATTTTAAAAGGCCACGGTCGCGAGCACCGAACGAATCTGTCCAAGTAAGATACATGCCAAGCAAGATGTTGTCGAACGGCCAATTCCCTCCCCCCCGCATCTGCAAATATTTAACAAAATGCTGTTGATAATAGCAACGCTTTCGGTCTTGAATCCTACGTCGTAACCGGCACTAGGTAGCTTCTGCCAATGTTGTGGCTTGTCCACTTTGGGCGAAAGGGGAAAGGGGGGGCTTATCCCCCGTTCTCCGTACGATATACGACATGCATGTCATATTATTACTGTTTTTGTGAACTCCACGGCGACGATAATGTTCTTTCCTCTCTCTTGACCGACGGGGTTTCGCAGCTCACTGCTACCATGATCCGCTCGGTGAGGAAGAGGGCCCAAATTTTTAAGGGGGACACATCTTGTATGTTTATGCCAGATCTTTGAAGAGCTGATTGTGCCAGTGTCACTCACAGCTTGAGAACCCCCAGATTCCTGATAAAAAGCCTCCGGAACAAGGGGGCCCAAATACCAATGTAACCGTTGGATGCGCCCTTATTTTATTGTTTACGCTTTCCGTCGTCTTTCCAGACCGGTATTCCACAATCGGCATGGTGTAGCCACGCGGTCTCGCTGTGTTGCCCTCATAGCCTCTTCAACGTGTGTCCATTGTTTTGCTGCCCCTGGTCAATATAGTTGTGGAGAGGCTGAGATGAACCGATGCCAGCTTTGTACGGCATACCACATATTATCTAGGGCACAGCGCAACGCACATCACTCTGAGAGCAGGTAATATTTACGTGTCGGCAAGTCCATGACAATATTATAGACCGCTCATAAGTGCTTGTCGCCTGGTCTGTCGACGTCTCATAACTTGTAGGTAGAACTGAAGCGGCGTATGCCGCACAGAAGCAAACGGAGGAATATAGTAAAATAAAAAAAGGAATATAAGATGCTGGAGATCCTTCTCCTTTTCTCGAAGAGCGTTGGTTCTGCACGTGTTGAAACACTCGCACCATGGTAACACCTGCCGTGTCTGTGGGCATATCGCCGTGCACATGATGCTCTGCCGCTGCGACCGCTTTTGGAGGCCCTCTGGATTTCTTTCCTGAACGGCAGCCTATTATGTAGGCCCTTGTCGTTTCCTCGTTCTGGTTGTATTGGAGAGATGTTTGGGGGATCTGCTACTTCGCGCTGCGCGCGCCGCACGGCTCAGGCGACCACAATTTCACGGAAAAAGAAAACAAGGAACAGAAAACATGGGCGCGTTGAGAGACAGCTGCCCGTGCACTCGCTGCTATTTACGGAGTGGTTGTCAGGACGTTGGCCGCCCACGACCACACTTTACGTGTCGCTCATGCCACAGCCGTCCCAAACAATCTAAAACAATGGCAAGCAAAGCCGACATGCTTGTTATTTGACATGCATTCGCCTAAAAAAAGACTACGCAAAAACCAAAGAACGGATATAAGTCGTAATGAGAGCATACTTTTTTGTCCCTCACCTGCTCTCAAAAGAAACGAAAGCTAAAAAGATGTAATCAGACGGGTGATAGACGAGCAGACAATAACACGCAACAGCTAACTTGAGAGGAATCAAAATGAAAGTGAAAGTACAAAGAAAAGAAAAGAAAGAGAAACCTCGCAACCATAAATATCCCTGTCCCGTTCGTAAACTTCACCATACCATGCACCGTTAACGGGCACCAATAGGGGACGACTCCCGAGACACAATCTCAAACTCCAGCGCCCACCGGTCGACCTCCTTGAACTTCTTCGAGGCATTCTCTAGCTCTTCGCCAAAGTAGCGCGCCTGTCCCGTAGCTGTGGTCGGAAGCACCTCGGTGGTCGTTTCATCGCCAAAGGCGTCGTCGGGAAGCGGGCTGAATGTGCTGTCGTCGGCATCCAGGTCCGTGATTGTGCTATCTTGGTTCTCCTTGTCAGAGAAGCTGCGCGAACCGTATGTACGTTTCGATTTCCCTGTGGATGCCTTGGTGGCAGACACGCGGGTACCTGCTGCAGCCTTGGATGCGCTGCGTAGTGCTGTAGGAGCGGGCATGGTTGCCGGTGTACGTGCAGCGCTCCGGCCGCGGCGCAATACACTCCGCTGTGGGCCATGTGCAAGCTCGTCATCGTCCTCACTCAAAAGAGCCGACCGTTCAAGCTCATTGTCGCCGTCGTCAGCATCCGAAGCATCGTCGTTATTGCCTCCCCGCCGCCCACGGCGGCGGCGCTGTGGCAGGAGGGCAGCCAGTGCAGCAGTCGTCAAGGGTGCCATACTCTTGTTTGCATGTGTAGCATTGCGTGTGTTGGCCGCTTTTCCCTTGGCTTTTGGTCTGGCGGTACGGTAATTGGGAGAGTGCGTCAGGGAAGGTGGTGACGAAATATCGGATGCGTCATCGTCATCGACAAGATCCGGAGTCTGCCGCGACAGGGGAACCATTGGCACCACGTCTGCATCATTGACTCTGCCACGGCGGCCGGCGTTGGACAGACCCTTCAGGGAAGGCCACATCGTGGGGCTTGCTGACGATGACCCGCTGCTGAGGGGCGGCGCCATAACCTCGTCATCAGGGCCGCCAGGGGTAGCGTAGCGACGGCGCCGGTCTGCATCTGACGTGGGCGGCGAGGATTGGCGCGGTGGTGACGAGAGCGGGGATGACAAGGACATCTCGACCGACTGCAGGACGCCAGTTTCACTTGGAGGTAGGGATGCCGCCGCAGCCTCTTCTACCGCACGTCTCTTGGGCAGTTTGTCCTCGCGTTGGCCTTCCTCCGACTTGCGCTTCGCAGCTGCCCGTGTCCTGGTCCTCGACATCACGAGCATCGAGGTCGTGTTGCTCACAGAGGACATGGACGAATCGGCGACGTGTTGAGCGGACTGAGCAACTTGGGCCACCCGAGAGGCTACAGACGCACGCGAGGTGCGTCCGGCACGACGCCGTGTCGCCATTGATGACGACTCGGCATCCGACGTGTATAGTGCCGTATCCATCTCACTGCCCGAGGCGTCGATGTCATGATCCCGGCTTTTGTGGCGAGACGTGTCTCTCCGGCGGCCCAAGATACTCGGCTCGCGAGCACGGCGCTTGAACGTGCCGAGATTGAGAGTCGATCCAAAGCTTGGCGTGGTAGCGCCGCTGCGGCTGCTTGGGCGGATGGGGGCATCATCACGGCTGTGGATGCTAGACTGGCGTGGCCGGCCACGGCGGAAGAGGCCGACGTTGAACGTCGAAGATGTACTGTCAGCTGCATGCGGGGCATTTGCTACGGTCTCTCCAGCGGCCACTGGGGAGGAGTGGAGACCGTCTAGGCCATCAAACGCGTCGAGATCGTCGTCCAGGTCGCCCAAGTCGTGGTCACCAAAATTTGTATCAATGTCAGCAAACGTGTCGTCCATGATGTCGAGGCCTGAAGCGTCGGGCCCACGTGTTTGCCTTGGGGCCATAGCCGCTGTCTTCTCAGCCATATGTGCTGAGGTTGTGGTCGCCGTCTGGCGGAACGACGTGCGCCGCTTAAGCTCACGGTTGCTCGCCCCAGAGGCGTCGCTGCTCGTCCTGTCGGGTGCTTGTGATGCGGCACCGCTCCGACGCGATCGGCGACGGCCGTCGTTGCTACTTTCAGACGTTGCCGGGGTCTGCTTCTCCGCGCCGGTCGTGGTGACTTTGTCGAGTGCATGCTCGCCAGACATTGTTGGTGAAGCATTCGCCACGGCCGCAGCGCGCGTCGACACGGCGCGTGTACGCCTCGGTGGACGAGGCATTGTGGTGAAGTAATGAGAAAGGTTCGCGAGTCGTTTCTGTAGTGAGGGTATACGTGTAGTTGAGGATGAGAATGCAAAGAAGCGATGGAGAGGAGGAGTACGATGAGTAGTGCTGTTGTCGAAGAAACTGGGATGCAATATGTCGTAGTGATGTGTGAGATTTAGTGTGCTTGTCACCACGGCGAGAAACAAGAAGATGAGCAGGGTAGCAAAATTAAAATAAAAATAATCATGCGAAAACTACCTCCCACCAAGGAAAGAGCATGAGTGGAAACTCACAACAACACGAGGCACGCCCAGGTGGTCGCCTGGTGCGTGCCCTTGCCCGCGACGCGTCAAGGCGCGTCTTTCCATGTTAGGAAGTTATCACAGTTTTAACGCGCACTGTGTTACTGTGCTCCGCGGCTTAGCTGGTCAAGCAAGAAGCGTTTGAGCCTCTATTGTAACTCGACTCTCGTTGACCGCACAATTTATTATTTTGCTTGCCCAAATGAGAAGTAAATATGCTGGCAATTGGTTCTTTCAAAACGATACCAGGAAACGCAATAAAGTGCTAGAATACGAGCAGTCTCGCTGGGTAAAAACGCAACCATCTCGCTGCTAATTCTCTCTAAGACCTGTTACCGCTAAGATATTAGTACTTTCTCTCAGCATTTAGAAAGGCGTTGTAAAGATTGTGCTTTAAAATGCTACCGAGGTTCAATAGCGGCAGTTTTGCTGGTCATCGAGCGACGGTGCATCTATTATCACGATTTTGTCATGCCACATGTTGCGAGTTTGACTCGGTCGGTGCGCCGAAAATACCCATTCTTTCAGTGAGCTCCAGCCAATGACGTCAGTCAGCTAGTGCCACAATCAACAAAAGGCAAGTCCGCTCTGGGGTAAGGAACAACCTAGTGTCAGCACCTTGTTCCATTTCACCCCCTCCTTCCCAGTCGAGCCAGCCATGTGTTCTTTTATGTCTTTGCTCGAAGCTCTCCCCAGCATTTAGCCTGCCAATTGAATACTCTTCCAGCTTCACCGGCTTGCCTAGCTTTCCCTGCTTCGTACCCAGATCCTGCCAACCATACAGCTCTCAGTAAACTACGCTGCCGCCCTGTGTTCTTCTGACCAGCAAACATGCGTTCCCCAACATCCGCGGCTGCATGGTGCCGCCCTGCCATGCTTGCTGGCTCGGCCTTCCAGAAGGGATTGGCATCTCCGCTACGCCTCGGCGTCGGCCTGCAGTCTGCACTGCTGCTCCGCTCTCGGCCCGTCCTGCCCTCCCGCAGCCTGTCCGTGGCCACCGTCTCGCCCTACACTCGTTCCAACAACGACCACGGCCGCTCCCATAACGGCTACGCCTCATCTTCTTCTCAGTCGTCCCGCATTTGGTACCTGGCCGCCGCTGCACTGCCCTTTACGGTGGCATCTGACTCCCCTGCGCCAACCTCGGCGTCATCCTGGTCGTCTTCAAACGGTGCACATGGTCTTCCGATAAACGCCGAGGTTGTCAGCGAGGTGTCCAAAGGCAGCGTTATAGGTACAGAGCTTGCCCTACTTGCTTGATCCTCGACAGTGTGTACACGTTGAAGATACTCTAACACCTTTCTCTTGTCGTCAGGCTTCCTGATCGGTCTCTTCGTGAGTACATTTTCAAGGACGCTTGTGTTGCTGCTCGGCGCTGGCATTACCTTCCAGAGTCTGGCAGCTCGGGCTGGCATCGACCTTGTAAAATACCTCCAGCTGAAGGAGCGCTTCAAGTCCTCCCGCATCCTTGCCTCATTGGCCGAGCACACCGCATTCAAGCTAGCCTTTGGCATCACGTTTGCCATGTCTGCCTTTATGTACATCTGAACTGTTGGACGTTAAGTCGTCGGATGAGGTCTCGGAGAAGGTGTATATATACGCAAAATAAACGGAGATTTCTCCCCGCTCATTGATTCTGTAAAATGTATAACAAACAGCAACGGGTGAAGAACTCCTGGGCTAGCCAAGCAAGAAATATGCACGGATGTCACTCTTTAAAACGGCTGAGTCTCCTTCTCCAACCATGCTAGTGCGATCTCATCATCACCCAGCAGGCTCTTTGTCTTTTCCACAACCTTATTGTTGTAGTCGTTAAGCCACTTTTTCTCCCGCTCAGTCAGCAGCGACGTGTCGATTAGCGCTCTGCAATAGGGGACCAGGGTGACGTGTTCAAATCCAAGGTACGGCTTATCGCCAAAGGAATGTGTCGTCTTGACCTCTTTGATAATGGCCATGTTCTCGATTCGAATACCGTACACCCCATCTTCGTAATAGCCCGGCTCTATGGATGTGACATTTCCGGCGGCCAGGGCAACATCGGCGTACTGCTTCCTAGTGCCAATGCCAATGGGGCCTTCGTGAACATTCAGGTAGGAGCCCACACCGTGACCGGTGCCGTGGCGGTAGTCCAAACCCTCTTGCTGTAAGTTTGTCAATTAGCAAGAATTTATGAAAATATGGAATGGCAAGAGACAGTGCATACCCATAAGAATTGGCGCGCAAATGCGTCCAGAGCAAAGCCCGTGGTGCCTTTTGGAAAGATGGCCATATCCAAGGCCATGTTTCCCTTTAGTACTAGGGTATACGCTTTGATCTCGGCAGCAGTCGGCTTGCCAAAGTGCGCTGTGCGCGTTGTATCTGTCGTGCCGTCAAGGTATTGAGCACCCGAGTCGCAGAGGTAGATGGCATCCGGATCGATTACAGAGCAGCTTCCCCGCTCCGGCTGGTAGTGAATAACAGCGGCACTGGAGTTGAGGTGTTAGCAGGATAGCATCACACCAAGACAGGGGCCAGCATTAAACTCACTTTGGACCAGTCGACGATATCGTTGGGAAGGAGAGGCCAACATAATGTTCCTGGACAGAGCGCAGTGCTTCTAGCTTGTCTGCAGCAACCACCTCATCCAGCTTGACACCGCTCTTAAGCTGGTATTCGAGCCAGGCCAAGTACTTGGTCAGGGCAACACCATCGCGGATGTGGCATTGACGCATACCCTCCAGCTCCGTTTCGTTTTTGATGGCCTTTGCATCTCCGATAGGACTCCGCACCTCCTCGACGTAGTCCTCGCCGCCCAGTGCCAGGACCAGGGCCCATGATGTCCGGTTGGACAGCAAGAACTTCTTGGTCTCGGCGGCCGTCTTGCTTTGGGAAGCAAGCTCACCCAGCTGCTTTGCATCTGGGAAGATGGCATGATACGGCTTGATCGTAACGTTGTTGTCTGAGAGGTACTTCTGGCATGCCTCGCTGAGCTTCGACTGGTCAACGTACAGGATGGCTTCATCGGGTGTGACAATCGCATACGAGAAAAAGACGGGGTTGTAGGGGATGTCGTTGCCCCGCAGGTTGAACAGCCATGCAACCTCATCGAGCAGAGACACGACAAAACCAGCGGCATTCTTCTTGTCGAGTTCTTTCCGCAGCTCAGTTAGCTTGCTTTTGATGTCCTTACCCGCAAACTTTCCGTCCAGCAAAACGACCGGCTCAGAAGGGTGCGCCGGCCGCTCAGCCGCCCAAACAGTGTCGACTAGGTTGATCGGCACGGCCACGACATCCTTGCCGCCGCTCTTCTTTACCTTCTCGGCGAGTTTCTTGACCGTCGAGCTAGAGAGCAACGTGGGATCAACACCCACCACCTTGCCACCTGCCGACTCGGTGGCCGCCCACTCCTGCCAGGTCGGCACATCCTGGATGCCCTGCTTTAAGAGCGTCCAGTTTTCGTCCAGCTGCTTCGCAGCTTGGTTGAAATACCGGCCATCCGTCGCCAGGACAGCCTTGTCGAAGGAGACCACAGCGCAACCAGCCGAGCCGCTGAAGCCACTGATAAACTCTCGCCGGCCGTCACACAAGGCAATGTACTCGGACGAATGCGCGTCTTCGGATGGAATAACTAAATCACAGATGCCCCAACGTCAGCGATCAAAAACTCATCCACAATGTGCCCATTATTCGCCAGCAGAGGTGCCATACCATAGATGTCAACTTTGTTGTCCGCCATGAGCTTGCGCAGCGCCTCCAGGCGAGCGCCAGTATTGACCGTCTCCATTTCGTCGGCAACAATAGACTGGCTATGGATATTCCCGTATTGATATGCAGTTCGTGGCTTTCGAGGATAACGGACAGTGGGCCTGTGCTCCGATGCGAGGGATAGGTTGCGCTTTTGCAGGCGAGTCAGCGACCGCGCTGTTGTGGTCTGGAGCCGGTTGAGGAAGGTGGTGGGCGGAGCGGTAAATAGGAAAGCACGAGGCACGAGTCGGGAAATGCTGGGAGACGACAGAATCCGCGACCTGGCAACAGGTAAGAGGCACATGCGTGCTTTTAATGTCACGGCAATCAACGGGCAGCAACGGATGAGAGCCGATGGGAACGAGGACACGAGGACACGACCCAGTACGTTAACAACAGTCCGCGTTGTCCAACGAACACCTGTATGAATCCGAAGAGGGGAAAAGCTCAAAACAGAATGCCGAGTCGTGGCTGGCACCACACGATACTCTGGTAGGAAGGAGCAAAGAGAGGTTTTGATCACTTAAACAGGGAGCGGGGCAGGAGCGGGCAGCTGCGGGCTGCGGCGGCCAGGTCAGGAAGGTGCACAAGACACAGTGCTTTCTTTGGAATTGATCACAAAACGGACTACTAATAATATGGGGCACGTTCGCTAGATTGAATCAAACAAATGGTCACGTGTAGCTGTTATCTCGTTTCAATACAGCACGCAGTTGTATTCTTCTCCTCCTCTGCAAGTCCAGGAATAGACAACCTATTATGTGTATCCTGGCGATATGCGGCTACGACCGAGTTGATAAGGGAATAAACATGTTGCAATCGGAAGAGTTTCTCTAAGCCGGCGCTCTGTGTTACAGATTTATGAAAATCCAACCAGCCTTCGAAAATAGAGACATAGCCACATATGCAGATGACTTATTATTGGCGTACAATACATATTTTATTTTATCATTTTCGTAACCTGCTCAACCGAATTTATTCTGTGGGCCATTTTTTGTCTTCTTGTCTATGTTTCCTGGGGGAAGGGGTTTTAAAATTAAAAAGGTTTCCTAGATACGGAGATTTATGATGTTACTACCACTAGAGTACTAATAAAGTCCATCCGAAAAAGTCATCATGAAATGATTGGTTAAATTACAAGAGTTGCAGTTCTTATTTACTTTCATTTCAACTATGAAGTCATGCAATCTTCATCCTGACTCTGCAGCCTTGTTGACAGTCTTACACACTGGATATCATGTGACCCGCAGCAATATTGACATCTTGGTGGGGCATTGATTTCACAGCCTAACGAAATCGACTGGGCCGACTCAAAACCAAAAACAAGAGGTTACAAGTGGCTAGGCATCTCACGCATCGCCACTTGCAACATACACCCGAGCGGACAAAAGCACTGGCCATGCTGGTATCACGTTACTAAAAGGGGGGAAGCGTCAGAGGAGACACAACTGTCTTGGGCAGTTTTGAACGGAAACTGAAATAGGCCACCTTTTCTGTGTTTTGCTTTCGTTTTCAAGGTCTCTGTCTGCCTGGCCTCGCTGGTCGGTCACTGTCCGACCTAGCACACTCTCTTGAGCACACTACATCCTCCTCGCTTTCCTCTACTCCCCGAAGAAGAGGATCCAAAACCCTCTGTTTTGCGTGCACAACCCACCGGCGCTTGGCACGAAGAGTCACCATCTCTCACCAGACGAGTCTTGTTTTCCTTCTCAGTTCCACGCCGAGAACAAGTCTCGGACTGCGTCACTCGGATTGAATTAATTCCTGTTCACCACTAGAAGTCTGAACTAGTTGTGGTAGTCTGATTGCTGTCACGCCCAGCACTGACACGCAGGAAAGCGCCTTTCTCACACTCACCTTTATCACTTTCCCGTGGCTTTCAACGAAAGTCATGACCTGGAGTCCACAATGGAACACCACGCCTCGTTGCCGACGTCTATTGACGAGGTGGAGTCAGTGAGTCTTTCCTCTATTGCTATGTCGGTCGCTGCGTCTGTTTCCTATCTGTATTGCGGACACGTTGTTGCGGAGCTTTGGTGACAAGAAACGTCCGGTTCTGCGGGCACCAGACCCCTTTTTCTTCCCGCTCTTCTCGTCTGACCGCTCGGTGTAGTTGATCTTCTCGTTGTACAATCCGGGAACTCCTCACAGCATTATTGTTACGATACAAGAAACGTTGCAGCGCCTGCAGAAATCACCTGAAGGTTGGATGCTGGCACAGACACTGTTGGATCGCCAAGTTACCTCCACTGCGGCCGACCAGGTCAAGTTCTTTGGAGCCCTGACAATCATCATTAAACTTAACACAGAAAGGTGTTTGATGCTTCCCATCCATTCTGTTCATGAAATATATTAGACAATATCTTGAAATACGTGCTCGGTCCCACTAACAAAAAATCACAGCTCATCTTTATCGGACGACGATGCTACCGAACTGCTTCAGAATCTCCTGCGCTGGCTGGCCAGCTCTGCCGGCGACGTTGCGGCCGGATTATCGACCCAAAAGTTGTGGCAGGCCCTTGCTACCTTCTTCATTCATTTCCCAATGCTGTGGCCGAACTGCGTCAAGAGTTTATTGGTCTGCCTGCGGACCGGCCATAGCGTAACGCAAGAGGATGTCGAACGCGCACCAAGCGTCACCGAGATCGTTGCCGGTCTTGACTGGCGGCTTCTACGCGTTGCTCTCGGATTTATAAACACCCTTGTCACGGATGTCGGCAAGACTGACATGCGGATCCCAAAATTGTGCGTTCTTTGCGGAGACAAGGAATGCTGTATCTCGATCGGGTTATTCGCTAACATCCCATAATTTCTACTCCGCAGCTCCCTCGTGCATAACCGACTTCTCTACAATGCGTCGGACGTTTCCGAGCTCATTCATGTTGGTTTGACGTCGACCGCGCAAGACTACGCCGCACTTAGAAGAGAGAGCATCCAGTCCCTCCAGGTGAGTGCACTCTCACGTAGCCCCGTTGATAATGCAAAAGGCTCCTTGCTGATACACTGTACAGTCGTGGATTCTCTACGCCCAGAGGGTACCGGCCGGCGGCGATGTCCTTGTTGGCCCGCTTAGGAACCTGGTCAATCCCACCATCGCTTGTCTTCAGGACAAAGAACTCTACGAGGTATCCGTCGAACTGCTGATCGATATTCTCTCCAACTATTCCAACTTCTTTACAGCAGAGCACTACGCTGCGATCGCTCGTGTCTTTGAGAGCTCTTGGGGTGCCGAGAGCCTACAGCAGCTTCTCAAAGGTGACTTCGACTTTGAGCCGCTGCAATACGGTCTTTTGCTGTTGGCGTTTGGCGATGCAAGAGTCGAGACACTCATGCAGAGCTCCGACGACCGGTCGCGGAAGATCTTGGCGTCACTATCCTCTCTTCTGACGGCCAAAGGCCACCCAGTGGCCGAGGATTTCATTTTTGTGCCTGCCCTCGAGTTTTGGGCGACGTACATAGAGACAATGTTGGACACAATGTACTCCAGCGAAAACAAATACGAGCCGTGGGTCGAATCGGCGTTGGTTCTCGTCAAGGAAGTTGTAGGCCACTGTTGGGAGAAGATTCAGTACCCGCCAGTGAAGGAGTTTATGAGCTGGGATTCATCGGACCGCGCAGGATTCATCGATGCACGGAAAGATGTTGGCGACCTGCTCCAAACCGTCTTTACCGCCGCTGGCCGCGACCTCATGGCCATCTTCACGGACCTGCTCCTTCATTCGATCTCGGACAAGGCATGGGCGCAAATCGAAGCGACAGCATTCTGCCTTGCGTCGCTCTCCGATTGTGTGTCCGACGACGAAAGCTACGATGACATTCTGGACAGCATCTTCTCATCTTCACTTTTCGGTCTTCTCGCCCTCGGGGAGGAACAGCTGCCGGTGCGTTTGCGCCAGACGGCCCTGTCTCTGATCGAGCGATACTCCGAGTACTTTGAGCGCAAACCGAATCACCTTCCGGCGGCCTTAAACCTCTTATTTGAGGCTGTGGCAACGCCGACGCTCGCTCTACAAGCATCCAAGTCGATTGCGACGCTTTGTTCTTCTTGCCGGTCGCTGCTGACGTCCGAAGCCAACGCTTTTCTCCACCAGTACCAACTGCTCCACGACAACCCGCAGCTGGACTCGCTCGCGGAAGAACGGGTCGTGAACGCGATCGCGGCGATCATCCAGGCCACGCCTGATGAGCACGCACGTCTTCAGCTGTCGGAACAGCTCTTGTCGTATATCGTGCGCGACGTGGAGTTGTGCTTGCGATTGAGTACCGATGCCAATGGCCTCGACAGCAATACGCCGCTCATGGGCAAGGCGATCAAGCAGTGCCAGCAACAGCTGCAAGAAAGCCAGCCTGCGCCGTCGGTGAGCGAAGTGCTGCTGCAGGCCGTGCTGATCCCGCTCCGCTGCCTCTTTGGTATGGCCCGCGGCTTGCAGTCGGCCACGGAACACCACGTGGACCTGGACAGCGACGACAACGGCAACGGAACAAGCGCCGCGAAGACGACACTGGCTGCCGCTGAAAACAACACGCAGCTCCAGGCCCTGCAGTCCCACATCATGGCCATGATACTTTCCGTGCAGGCTGCATTTCCACGGAGCAACGAGGTGATTGACGTTATCTGCAGTATCTTTAAGGCCGGCTTTTCTGAGACGGAGCCTGGCCCCCTGGTGTTCCCCGCAGAGATGGTGACGGAGATGTTTGTGCATCAAAACTTGCAGACACCTTACATCGGCACCATTGTGAACACGGCGCACTCGTTCGCCAGCTCGCTAGCAAAGCATCCATCGAAAGAAGGGGCAAACAAGAGCCTTGGGGTGCTTGTTCCGTGGATTTTTGACCTCCTACAAGCGCTTCCGGAGCCGGACGCCGACACGGAGCTCACACAAAGGGGCATTGAGTTCATTGACCGAGTCATGCAAAAGAATGCGGCGGCTTTGTTGCAGGTCGAACCGTCGTCCCAGCTGGAGTTCTTTTTCATGTTTACTTTGAAAGTGCTTGATGGTCGTGAGCCGTTGCCAAAGGGAGCTTCGGCAGACTTTTGGGTGAGTTCGATTTTATCCTTTCCTTTCCTCCTTTCCCGGCAGTTCTCACTCTGCTAATACCAGCCTTGTAGACAACATTCTTGACGCTGAGGCTGGACGACCCGTCTCTCAAGGCCATCGTTAGCAACGCAATGGAACACCTTGGGCCACTGCTGGCGCAATCGCTGATCAACAACATTGGCGGCAACGCCTCGCGGAGCGAGCTCGACAAGCTGGGCGAGCCGCTGAAGAAGATGGTGGTGCAGCACGTGCGGGCGAATACGTGGCTCGAGCATGCTCTCATGAGCCCATCATTCCCGAGTGACAAGGTGACGGCCAGCGACAGGGCATTTTTCCTCAAGAAGATCATCAGGTAAGCCGACTCCAACCCTCCCCGTACAGCACTTGCAGATATCGTTTCTAACGAGTGTCTCATCTTCTGCCCTCATAGTCTTCGGGGGGCTCGGCAAACGAACAACGTCGTTCGTGAATTTTGGTTGACTTGCAGAGGCTCCAACTTTGCATATGCTTCGTGATGGTGGAGCGAGTGCAGAATGGAGTGTGTATTTGTTTGTTTTCTTTTGTCTTTTTTAAGTTTTGTTTGACGATTTGCATCTGTCTCTTTCAATGCCCCCTGGCCTCCCAATACTACGCACCGGATACGATAAAATAAAAGGCAATTTCACAAATCAGATAGCCAACAGGATAGACGAGGAATGGTATTTGAACTTTTTCCTTTCAAAGCTGGCTTCAGCTGCCACGGATGCGTGACTCGATACTCTTATACAGCAGATTGATACTGACGTCGACATCGACGTCCTACTGCCTGGCACGACACATTACAATTACAGGCCAATTGCCGTTCTCACGGCATCCATAGTCTCTTCACTGTTTTCCTTTGCTTTCTTGGCACCATGCTCGGCGACACGGTCGAGATATGCGCCACCATCACGCTCCAGCACGTCAGTGAACCGTTCACGAATACCGGATAGGCGCTGCACAGCAGCTTCGGCCACGCGTCTCTTGAGCTGGCCCAGTGACTTGCCGTCCATCTCCGTGGCGAGAGCCTGTGCGGTGGCCTCCACGCTGGCGTTGGACGTCGTGGCCGCGCTGTAGGGACTGTTGTCGTCGCCTTCCATCAGGGCCAGGAGTTCCAGCAGATTGGACACAGCCGGCCGGTTTTCGCGGTCATAGGACACGGCATTCGTCGAGTCGGTCCGGGCACCCATGATCTTGTCATGGATCGTCTTGGCGTCGTCGGTGAGCAGGATGCGCGAGCGCGCGTCCGTGCTCGACTTGGACATCTTTTGCGCCGGCTGCTGCAGCGACATGATGCGGCGCGCGGGCGAGAGCAGCGTCGCAGGCGGCACGAGCAGCGGTTGGCCGTGGACGTGGTTGAAGGCCGAGGCGCATTCGCGGGCAAACTCGAGGTGCTGGCACTGGTCTTCGCCGACGGGGACGTGCGTGGCGCGGTGGACGAGCACGTCGGCGGCCATGAGCACGGGGTACGAAAAGAGGCCGAGCTTGAGGGCCGCGCGAGCCTTGTCGTCGGCAAACGACGCGTCGTCTTTGAGGTGCAGTTTGCTCTTCCACTGCGTCATGCGTGACAGGTACCCGACCGACGCTGTGCAGCTCAGGAGCCACATGAGCTCCGAGTGTGCCGATGCAGCCGACTGGTAGAAGAGCACGCACCGGTCTGGGTCCAGGCCGATGGCCAACAACGCGGCCAACGTCTCGCGACGCCGCTGGCGCAGGACTGCGCCGCTGTTGTCGCTGGCCGTCTGTACGGACGTCAGCGCATGCAGATCCACGACTGAGTAGTATAGCTGCGTGCTCGTGTCGCCGGCGGCACCCTCCTGCAGCTGGACCCAGCGCAGCAGTGCACCAAGGTAATTGCCCAGGTGCGGCACGCCGGTCGGCTGGATGCCGGAGAAGATGATGGCGCCACTTGGCGCATCTGTGGGCGATGAGGGTGGTGGCGATGGTGATGGAGACGGTGGCTTCTTTTGCTCTTGTGGACTCTGTAGCCTGCGGCCTTCCGAGAGACAACGACGGCATGGGCTAGAGAGGAGAGGTAGTGAGGCTGCACAGCTGCTTTTTGACTGGGCGTTCCGAGACCGGCAAACCCGGGCTGCAGAGAGCAGTGACCGGGCAATCTGCATTGTGTCCGTGGAGGGCGAATGCAAGAAATCGGTAGTATAAGACGCGATGCAAACAATTATGAATTGACTAGACGAGGCGGGCTCGGTTGTGGCCGTCGTAGAATGCTGGTGGAATTGGCGGGAGAGGCATCTGGTGATTTTTTGGCGGGCATAAAATTTTAGTGACTATTCTAGGCCAGACTGTAAACAGCCCGCACAGATAACGAGTAGGCGGCAGTTAGCAACACCACATTCAGGGCCTCGTCATGCTATAAAAACATATCGAATAATTATACTGTATTTGGCAATCTTCCTTTAATGAAGACCTAACGGCAGTCGTTAAATGTGATTGTGTACAACTGGGAAAACGTGATTTTTTCTACTAGTACAAAGTGTGCAACTCAAACGCTCTCCTACTTGACATATCATGACCGTCCTTCGTCTCTCTCCTATCTGCCGCCAGCCACCATTTGCCGCGACGTAACGAGCTCCTCCTTGATCCGCTGGACCGTCTGGGCATAGCCCTCCTTCTTCGCCAGCTCTTCCAGGGCCTTGGCCTGGGCCACCGTCTTCGGAATCTTGCCCGCGCCCGCGTGGTCCCATTGGGGTTCCAGCAGGCCCTTGGCCTCGCCCGCTGCAGCATCCATGGCCTTGCCAACGCCTGGAGGGGGTTAGTATGGTTAGTACGCCATTGTTCAAGGACCGAGTGAACGGGGACGGGGACGGGGACGGGGAGGAACATAGCGTACCCAGCTTCTCAAACTCCCACATGTTGGCCTTCATGCCGATGCCCGGGTATGCGTGCTTCCGCAAAAACGCCAGCCAGATCTGCACCGTTTCCGGATTGCCGTCACGGATCTGGATCAGCCGCCGCGACGTGATGCGCTCAAAGTTCTCCTGCGACTTCTTGTGAATGAAATGCGACCGGGGCACCGTCCAGCGCTCCGTGATGCGCGGCAGCGGCACGGGGCCGAACGCCGGCAGGCCGAGGTAGTAGGCAGCGCGCAGGGCAAAGTCGGAAAAGAGGATAAGACCACGCCTGCTGTACGAGCGCAGCTGCAGGTCAGCCGAGGGCACACCATACTCGGCCTCGCGACGGAGGGGTGCCAGATACAGCGCCTGGACGGAGCGGGGGACACGCGCGTTGTCAGTGGGGTCACTTTCAGTCGTCGTCGGTTTCGTTGGTCTGTGGGAGAGAAAGAACAACGTGTCAGTTCTGGACGCTGGGCCACGAAGAGAGGTGCAATCGGACGTGGTGTGCAATGGGATAACCTACAGTTCATTGGCCTGCTGTGAGGATGTCGACGACCGTCTGCGATCATGGCAGAGCTGTTGTTAGATGAATCGGCACTCAAAGTATATCGACATTCCCTTCGTCGCACTACGAGAACTCACAAGGAGCTGTTAAAGCGGTACTGTGCCGGTCGCATGACCTGTTGCCATACACATCTTGCGGTCGGCTAAGAACGAAGCCCCATTAGTCACGGTGATTGCTTTGGGTTTCGGATACCATTGCGGCTTGGACGCACCATCTGGACCTGAAGGGTCCGCCGAAGTGACCGTATTAATGGTGGTGCATTCATTTTGCGTCGCTGTGTCGTGAGGGAGACGAGGGATGTCCTCCTGACTCGGCTCGATGCTGGCCTAGAAAGATTTGATGCTGTCTGCAGATTTTTGGCGCGTTCCTAGTTCTCGCCCAGCACCGAAGCGGCACCATACCGTAATCGATATAAAATGCACTGTATTGCACACTGTGTTTTTTAGGAGCATTGAAATAATCCCCAACATTAAATCTTATAGTCTCTTCACACATTGCCTTGAGTTACAGTTGATTATTCATTTCCTCGGCAATAAACATGTACTGATTTGTCTGTGCTAAGAATTTGAGAACCGCTGCAAGAGCCTTCGCCGTCTAACGGCGGCTCGAGCGAGGCATATTTGCCGCGCTGCAATGCGTGGACAACACAGCTGGCATTTCAGCTCTTCGTTGAAAGCTCTCTGGAGCTCTCTAGCAAGCCCGTTGTGTTCGTTCGGCATGATTTCCGTCTTTCGACGGCCCTGTGTGGAAACACCTAGTCGGGTACGTGGCTAGACGAAGGCCTGCCAGGGCGCGGCACGTTGGACTGCCCTGGCTTTCGCTGCAGAATTTATTTGTATGATCTGGGGTGACGCCTCGCGCCGCACGTCCTGGCCTTTCCAAGTGGTCAAGAAAAGCCAAGAGCGATTCGAGCGAGGCAGCAGTCGTTGGCCATATCAAGGCCGGCGACGACGACCAGCAACAAGCTTCTTGTAGAAGCCCTTCTTGCCGCTGGCATTCTTCTCCTGGATCTTGTTGTACCGGCGCTTGAACTGCTGGTTGTACTCCTGTGACGCCAGAACCTCTTCGACCATGGTGTTTTTGCGCTGCTTGCGCGTCAGGCGATCACGCTCGCCCTTGGCCGTGCCCTCCAGGATGGTGCCAAACACGGAATATTTGGGAATCATGTTCTTGCGGTTGTCTTTCTTGAAGTGCTGCTTCGGGTCAAGGATGCCACGCATGCGCAGGATCTGGAACTCGCGCTTAGCTTCGGGCGTCAGGACGGTCTTCTGCAGGCCAAACCAGTCGGGGCCAGCATTGTCAGGTTCCTTTTACCAAGCAGTTAGTTTCGAGTGTCTTGTTGGTGAAACGTGTCAAAACAACAAAGAACTGCAAAAACAGTACAAAATAAACAGATCAGAGTAACTATGATAAAGAATAAAATCATGTGTTTGCAAGGGGTCACCCATAACGAGATCACCCAATGCCTCAATTTTATTGGGATAGTTTTCATCTTTTCATGCAGTGCGTTGGAAGGCGCAAAGCGGAAACAAAGCAAGGACAATCAACAACCATCAAGTAAACGTACCTTGTTCTTCTTCTTCTCGAGCTGCGCGACACGGATTGTCACGCCGTCCGTCTTGCCGGCCGCGACCTCTTTGCTGGCTGCAGCCTCTTCGGCCGCCTTCTTGGCCTCGTTGGCAACGGAGACTTGGAAAGGCCGGCCGTGAGCTGCCAACACGGCTGCGTTGTTCTTTTCAGCTAGCCTTTCTTCAGCCTCCAAAAAGAGGGCGTCGATCTGACTTTCGGTCAGATCTTCTATAGTTGTTGTCGCCATGGTTGTGTTTGTGGATGGAACATGCAAAAAGAAGAGAGGAAAGAGAGCTGGAAGAGCAGACACGCAACTCGGACACTTCATTGCAGCAATTTTTTCGTTGTCCCTGAAGAAATTAAGTGGGGACCTTAACTTAGTCATCTTGGTACTAGCGCGTACGCCAAAATCAGTTTGAAAGTGACTAATCATGCCTGATAAACAAGGCGACGACATCGCACTGCCACCAGTACAACGACGTACAACGTAATGCTTGCTGGCTGTCAGATGCCCACCGTCGCTGCTGTGCTGGCACGACAGCACGATCCACACCGGCACGCCGCGGGGTGGGTTGGGCACAGGCGCGAGGCCACCACAGTCCGACTACGTTGGAGGCCCACAATGCGGCGGCTGATGCCCAACCAGCCATTCACATTTCACTGACCGCTTTTGTTGTCTTGCGCGGAAAAGCAACGAGGAAATGCAGAGAAAAAGACACCCAAACACGTAAGAGACATCCTTTTGCGCCTCGCCCTCCCACACGCCTGCGCCCGCTGCAAGCTTTTCCCCCACCCGCAAATCTTAAACGTTATATACTGGGATGTCTTGTTCTTGAATTTCCGGACCCTATTTTTCGTTACCTGTCGAATCCTGCCTCATTCACAGCTTTGGAAGATAAAGAGATCCAGAAAACAAGCGCGAAGACAGGAGCCCGTGCTTCCTTTTATTTGCTATTTTATTTTTTATTTATACATCACCGATTGCGTTCCTTCCTAGAACAGTCGACCATCTTTGAGAAATACACGCAAAACGGACTCTGGAATAAACTCATCCAGTCAAAAAATAAGGTGCGTCATTTCGTCATAATTTGCTTCACATTCTATTCTGCCCACTACTTTTCGATCCCCCAATGCCTCGACCATGCACGGTGTCCTGCTATCCGTCTCTTCTACTGGCTCGTCCGGTCGCGACCAACGAATGGCTTGATTGAATTTCGGGGCCAGTTTGTATTATTCACCTGAGAGAAATGGGCAAACTGAACAGAAAGAGCTGAGTGGCTCCATTTGTGGACGGGCCCTGCCTTGTCGAGCAATCAAAATACACGACTCCTCCCCCGCGAGGAAGGCACGACCGGGCCACCGAGGGGCGCAAGTGAGAGAAGGAGAGTGCGCGTGCTCCATCCAACCAGACCGGGCAAGTGCGCCGTTGCCTTTCACAATGCGCCGGTAGTCTGGCACATCTTCCTTCCCATTGTGTTTGTTGAAGAAAGTAAAATCCGGCAAGACGAATGGCAAGGACGACCGACGACTCCACCAGCGATTCGTCCAATCCTCGTTGTTGTCGGCGAAGCTCTTTCATCACTGGCCAATCACCCGACTCCGCCAATCAAGGCCGCGCCGCGGAAGGAGCAAATCAAGAGCCAGCAAAGGGGTGTCAAAAACGAAAAAACGGGTTCGTTGGTCTGGTCTTTTGTCCCAGCGAGCGGCCCTGGTCGACCCCAGTCTGACCAAGATGGCGGGCGAAACGGGGTGGAGGACACGACTTCTGAACCAACGAGAAGCAAGCGGCGAGGCGCCCACCTTTTCCCCTCGTCCAAGCTCTGAGAGCCTTCCCGGGCCTTGCTTGGCCTTGCCTGGCAGCTTTGACAAACAAGGAAGGAACAACGAGGCACGGCGACCCCGCTAGGCCGGATCGCGAAGTAAACAAAACTGGGCGCGCATCCGCACCTGCCTTGTCACCTGCATACTGTGCAGCCAGCCTATTCCCCTCCCAGCAAGCGGGCACGTTACCAGCCTTCACATGACCGCTGACGTTTTCTGAGAGCTGTGATATTCTGCGTCTTCTGCTTTCTTTTTGTTCTTTGTTCTTTGTTTTATTTATTTTCTTTCAGTAGTCTTCGCGCAACCTTTCTCTGCCGCCTGCTTGGTCCGCCTGTCGCCTAATTGCTATCTCTGTTTTCACCCGGGAGAAGAAAAATCACACAAATTGGAAGCTCTTTGTATTTTTGCGTTTACAAATCCGTTACAGAATAGACTCTGTCGCAGTCCGACTTTGTTCAGCCGTCTTTTTTGCCGCGCAATATTCCTCGCGCCTCACACCTCGTCGCCCCGTCACTCGTGCTGCAGTCCATTCCAGGCACACTAGCCCAGCCACACGCGCCAGCCAACTAAACCCCCACTACTAGAAACATTATCCTCCACGACCACCGAAAACCGGCCCGGAGCTTCTTGCAAGCTTTCTTCGTTGTCTTCAACACCGCATCGACCCATTGGCGTCGTCGCCCATCCATCATCGCTGCATCCTCTGCTTTGCGCATCGCCTCTCCAAATCACCATCGTCGCGCACGCGCACCAATTCGTCGGCCATGGACGCCAACAACCAACCCGCTGCCAACGCCACCCCGGGCAACGCCCAGGGCCAGGCCGGACGCGCCCAGCAAGCCGTGTACGATACAAGCCATGGCGGCCATTACGGTACGTCGTTTGTCATACACTTTCTTCTTTGATCGCCCTGGATCGCGGTCAATGGGCCTTGCTCTGCCCTTCCCGTCCCGTGCCAGCCGACCTCTCATCTGCATATGCGACCAATGTGCTAACCCTCGATTTCGCATGTACTCTAGGCGCCAGCGCTGCGGTTCGTGTCCCACTCCTCCCTCCTCTCACTGCGCAAGCATTGCGAGCTGTTACATTGGATGCGCCATCGTCCCTTTCGACGCTGCCGATACTAACTATACCTTCCAGCTCTCCCAACAAGGTTATGCGCCTTCGGAGCTTTACACAGGCCCATGGGCCAACGTGCGTCCCAACTCGATCCCAATTTTTGCATTTGCCGTTGCTCACAACTAATGCTTATTGTCCGGATCTAGGTCCACCAAGGTCTCACGGGTCCGTACAAGGACATCCTCACGACGTACTGGCAGCAGACCATCAACCACCTCGAGAGCGATACACATGACTACAAGTTGCACCAGTTGCCCCTCGCCCGTATAAAGAAGGTCATGAAGGCCGACCCCGAAGTCAAGATGATCTCTGCCGAGGCGCCTATCTTGTTTGCCAAGGGTTGCGACATCTTCATCACGGAGCTCACCATGCGCGCCTGGATCCACGCCGAAGAGAACAAGCGCCGCACCCTCCAGCGCTCCGACATTGCGTCCGCACTCGCCAAGTCCGATATGTTTGACTTCCTCATTGACATTGTTCCCCGCGAAGAGGCCACGAGCCACCCCAAGAGAGGCAGCTCTAACCCAAGCGGGGCCGCTGGTGCCAACGCCGCATCAGCGAACGTTGCCGCTGCGGCGGCCGCGGCGGCGGCTGCAGCGGCGGCTGCCCAGCAGGGCGTTGCTGGCGGCGCCGGTGCCGGCCAACAGATCCCAGGAGCCAACCACGCGCTCGCCGAGTACGCGTCCATGGGCACGCATCCTCTGGGTGGTGAGGCTGACTACCGGCAGCCTGGTATGTATCCTGTGCAGGGCCAAACAGGTGCTCCAGCCGGCTATGGCCAGGGCCAGGCGCCAATGTATGCGGACATGGACCCCAACATGTACAACACGTATTCCATGCCTCCTCCCCAGGTACGTAATGCAAGACTATTCTAGGCGCCTTGTACTTTATGTATTTATAATTGGTATATGAACTGACCAACATATACAGGGCGGCGCATAATAAGGCGGAAACATAGGGCTGCCATGAATTGTCCGTTTGTGCTTGTTGGGAATAGTGGCGAGCGGTTCCTTTTCCTTTTTCACGTTCCTTGTTTTCCCGTTCAACCTCTACACTATTTTCCTTCACGTTTTAGGTTTCTATTCCCTCGCGATATCAATGTTTCATCTTTCACTTTTGCTTTCTTGTCCTAAAGTTATTTTTTGTATTCTTTTTAAGATGGATATTGGGCAAGAGGAAAATATATGTTCTTGGACCGTTTATTCCAATACTACATCGGTGTTCTTCGTCTTGGCTATTATAGTGTATCTGCAACTGCTCTACTCAGAAGAGTTAGCAATTTCTTCACATTTGCATACTTCATTTTTTGAGCACGTCAAAATCATCCACTATCTTGCAACGCATAATCTGACTTTCCAAAGACAAGGAAGCAATTCGAAATAGAAGAACAAATACGCTATATAAGAACAGTATATACAAAAAGCTGTTCCGAACTTTACACTCCCGGGTACAAGGACAGGTCATTGATATCATGGCGCAGCAGAGCAGCAACGCTCACCGTAAACCAAATCTGCTCGAGAAGTTGGCCAAGCCTTGTGCCGCCCGGTTCGGTCCCTCCACGGCGTGTGTCACCTTCTCTAGCAAGATCGCACCGTTTTGGGCATTGACACGGCCAAACTTCTTGTTCCGCGTCGTGATGTCGTAAAACTCGTCGGCGTTCTCGGCCTGCATCAAAGCCACAGACTGCTGCAACTCATCCAGGTTCTGCTCCAACATGAATGCGTTGTCGAGGCTGCCTACAAACTCGGTGAGGTACTGGACATCGCGCGCAAGGTCGGCGACACCGTTGGGGTTGATGTACTTGACTTCAGGAGCCAAGGGGAGCATCAGAATGCGGTCTGCAGCGTGGTTCAGAGCGTCGTAGTAGATGAGCTCCTTGATTTCTCGCGGCAGACTGAGCAATGTTGAGCTCATAATGTTGGACAGATACCGGGTGAGTGTCTGGATGTAGTTGCTCGGCTCCGATTGCGGTGTCGGGGCCATCCAGTCGTACTCAGCCGTATCCACTAGATCGTCAATCTTGGAGTTGACCAACTCAAAGATGCGCTTCTCGGCCGTCTTTTTGTTGCTCCGGAATTGCTCTGTGGCCGTCAAACTGACAGGCCCACCAGCCGACGTCGACGAACGTGCCCGGATCAGTAGCTGCTCTAGCTCTTGGCCAGCCGTTTCAAAGTGCTCCAGGTTGATCAGAATTTGCACAATCTGGCCAAGGTATTGGGAGCTTAACCGTTCCACAAGAGACTTGCAGATCTTGTCGTTCAAAAGCTCATCCAGAGACTAAAACGTTAGCAACAACCATACGACTTTGCGGTTCCTTATATTTCCTTCAACTTGTGCGAGGGGGGTTACCTTGCGCAGTGTCTCGTCGATGACGCTAGCATGCTGGAAATGGTCGTCGGAGAAAAAGTAGAATTGGTTAAGAAAGTTGCGGATGTCAATGCAGCAGAGTGGGTACATCTGAGAAAATGGCAGGACATAGGGGAATGTCAACTCGGATAACGGTTTTTCCTGCGTAAACCAGCTGACATTGACAACCTTCTCGTACTCCTCAAGGGTGTTGATCGTCATGGGCATGTAGTCGTCGGTTGACACTATTTCCTGGAAGTCTTCGCTGAAGCGCCGCTTCAGGAGCTCAGCGTACTTGTCAAACAACCGGAGCAAGAAGTTGTCTAGCATCGTGACCGAGTAACCCCAACCCTCCATGGTTTGGATAAACAACGCAATGACGCCCTTGACCTTCAAGAGGACCTCGGCGTTGTTAACGTCGCGGAGAGCCTTCGTGATGAGATTGATGACTGTCTGGCACATGGAGTCCCATAGCTCGTCCACATCAACCGTCGACCGCAGCTGTGGTGCCTTCCGCATGGTGGCTTTTTCAATAATGGCAAAGCCTGCAACACCCTCAAGAAGACTGCTAAGTGACGAGCCGTCATCATCGTCCTCCAACTTTACCGACGTTGGCATGAGCAGATCCTTTTGCTGTCGCCGTGTTGCTGCGTAGTCGGCACGGAACCTGTCGCTCTGGCCAAGGGCGTCGTGGATGTGCAGGGCCTCGAACAGCGGTGTAAAGTCAACGTTCACTTCGTCGTTGTCGAGCACGTCAAACTCCTCGCTCTCATCGAAGACCAGCTCGATGGCCGAGTTGAGCTTGAAGTGCTTCAAGAACCCATTCTGCTCGACGCGCTCCTTCATTCGCGTACGGCGAATGTCCGTGTGGTAAAAGGCAACCTCGCCCAGGAATTGCGAAGTCTCGCGCACGCGGTACAGCCATGTGTTGAGGTCGGTCATGACCGCCTCGGAGATGGTCTTTTGCGACGCGGGGATCGAGCGCTGGATCAGGTCGGCCAGCTGGTGCTGTGTGGCGTACTTGTTCTGGATGATGGGCACCAGATGCTCATTCTGCAGATCTTCGAGAGACTTCAGTGCCCCATAGTACTTCTTCTTGCGGATTAGCTCATGCGCGTGGTTGACGGCGTGCAGGATCCGCAGCGACTCGCGCAGAGCGTCTGCTGCATCAGAGATGTTCTGTCGGACCGCCCGGGTGTCGACGAGATTGCGCTTTTGCTCTGCAAGCTTCTCAGTACTCGCTTGGATGGACTGGTTGAGCTCGAGGATCTCGGCCGTCAATGCCACGGTGCCTTCGCGGACCTTTTGCAGCTGGTTGACGGAGCCTAGAAACTCTTCGTGCTTCGTGAGACCGATTGTCTCGATCTCGGCGTCACGGTCGTCGACATATTGCGCCAGGCTTTGCGTCAGGTTGACCGGCCGGCTGCCGTTGGTCGTCGCATCACGTAAGACTGGGATAAGTTGGTCGATGAAGTCGGTGTCGGAGGAAGACAAGATAATCTTGGCGGCAAATCACGCAGGTCAATATCCGGTCTTCAAGGCAAGTCCTTTGGTGCTTGTAGAAAACTTACATCTTGCACGGCTACGCCGTAGTCATCGTATGCCTGCGGCCGCCGCGGCATGGTCGCATGGATGTGTGCGGCAGGAAATACTTTAGCGCCTGTGTTGGGCCACGCTCGACAGCAGCGTCTATTGAACCATCTATCCTAGGATGTAGTGGGCAAAGAACGAAGGTGGTAGATTGAATCGGATGTCGTGGTTGGAGTCGGTGTCGTCGTCACATAAAAAGGAAGCTGCTCCATGTCAAGTTCGATACAAGGGCAGGGACAGCAGCCGCTAGGCTGCCACCAATCTAAAACAGCTCCAAAGCTCTCTATCATTTTCATGTGGACCAGGCGGGGAAATGCACGTGACCTTCAAATGCAACGGTCCCACCACCAAACTGGCAGGAACCTCCACTTACGGGAGTGTTTGATGTGGAGGCTAAAATGGAGTTGTGCCCCGTCGAGAAGACGGCTCCAAGAAAAGGCCAGTGAAAAAAAGACGCAAAAAAATAAGAATCACGCTTTTGGAGGTAAAAATAACTGACTTGAACCAGGCCCGAATTGAACGGACAATCTTCGGGAAGCACCATTTACTGGAATCCGACGCGTTACCATTGCGCCACTGGTCCGTTGCATACGCATGGATTCCGCTATCTTGGCTTATGAGCCAGCAACACCGGCCGGGTCATTATTATGCGCGCATACGGAAATAATACTGTACACTATGTGATTTTTCTATAGTTTTTGCATAGGAGAAAAATCAAAAGTTCTGAGTTAAATAGCACAATTCTGTTTATTCCTTTTTTTTAAAAAAAAAAAAAAATACACACACACCTTTTCTTTATTTATTTATGGGACTGGCAATGAAAGACTCATGACTACGTGCTCATGGAAAGTAAAGGTCTGGGGCACATTCAATAAATCTAAATGAAGCTACTCACATACTCTGGCCCCATTCCTGTTGTATAAAGTAAAAACTGACAATATTCTTTTGTAGAAAGAAAAGGAGCTAGAATACCAACCGAGAATGGTATACAACAAGTTCCCTCTTTGCCTGAAAGAACGTAGAACCCCAACAATAAATAATGTAAGTATAGGTGTATCTCCTGTCCTATTCCTGCTTGCTATGGCCTACTCCGTCGTTTATCTTTTTACTACAGGAAATGAGCCGCGTACTGTGATGCACATCCAGTCGCATCATATCATGTTGAGATCACAAAAACAAGGAAATGACGTATCTATTGCCAGAGACAACCTTTAAAGGCCGCCCTCCTATCGTGCAACACCCGACTGCTAATACATATTCTATCGTATTCTCCGTCAAAGTGTTTTGTGAGTGAGATGTAAAATTTTGTCAACTAGATCGCACGCAAGGTTCAGGCTCCTGAATGTGTCGTGACGCTCCAATGCCGTCGAACCGCAAAGTAAACGGTCTGAAAGGCCACGAATACCACCCCGTTAAGCCCCGTGAATATCTTGATGATATGAGATGTCCCTTTGACTGGCAAAAGACGAGAGCCAGGCTTCTTTCTGAGGGACATTCTCCAAGGGCCATGCCACCTTTCGCTCCTTCCTCGACTGGACCTTGTCGCGACCGACCAGCGCGTGCCTTCCCAAAACTTAGAGAACCAGGTCGCTCCTTCCTGCTGTGGACATGCTCGCAACTTCCTCTCTCTCTGTTGTTAAGACGCGTTCGCACCTTCCTGTTTCAAGAAAATTGTATGCCCCAGGACTGACTTGTTTTTTTGTTTTTCCCACTCACCAGGTCCGCTTTCCCGGCTCTCCTTTCCTTTCTTCTCCCACCTCTATCGACCTCGCTTCACGTCTCTTTTTGTTTTTGACTCACATCATCTTGCATTTGGCGGTTCTTTTTGACTTGCCAGCTGCATTTGCCTGTTGTGTTGTGGCTTTATTTCCCGTTTCAACTTCGTTGTGCTTCCTTTTTGACTCTGCGTGTTTCGGTCCCTTTCGAACATCATCACCTACTCTTCCTAAAGACGTCTGGTAAGTCTTATCTGAGCCATTTCCAACTGTCATTTTCGGAGACTATCAACGTCGAACACTATGTGTGTCTTTGGTAGCTAATAGTGAAATATTTCGTCAGATGGCTGCGGGTCCTTCGACCATGTCGCAGTTCCGCGACCAGTTTTCGCAATCGTCTCCGGGTTCTGTCTCCGGAGGCGGTGCTGACGCCGGAAATATTACTGGTACTCCATCCTCTCGCCTCATCGCATTCTCACCGAACGCCAGTTCGGTGAAGTCCACGTCCAAGCTCATCCAGACACCCGATCGCGAGGACACTTTGGTCTTCTCGCCTACTCATAGTAGCGGTGGTGGCTTCCGTGCCACCAACATGTCTGCGGACAAAGACCCCTTTGTCACTCCTTCGTCCAAGGCAAAGATGAAGTCGAACCAACAGCTGTCTGCTGCCGCGTCTAGCTTCCGCCCGTTCTATGATAGCTTGTCTTCGAACGGATCTGTTGAGGGTAATCCCCAAGCAGCCGAAGGGCAAGACCTTCAAGTGTCAATTCCTGGCCAGATTTCCAATAGTCTGAGCACTGAAATCTTCTTGTCGCGATGTGTCGAGTTTTCATGTTCGACTCAACTTGGGGCCGCTGAACTTAATGAATTCATCGGTGTATGTGTTATATCCCTCATCGGTCCCAGCTGATACCCACATAAAGTTTCAATCTATTCACCAAGCCGATACTAATCAGCGCCTGAATATAGAGACTTACGTCGCTCACGAGAGCTGGGGGTGCACACAAGACCATTTGCTCCAGAAACTCAAAGGTGTACGTTCATTATAACAGCATTCGGGATGCGATCACCTGCCACAGAAACGTCCATTTGTGTGGCCCCGGCTGGTCGTCGACTTTCATGACCCCCCCTGACTTCATGCAGGTGAGTTGATGTCTTTCACCTTTTACAACGCACTCATACACTTCTCGTTCTAATATGTGTTGTAGCTTGCTATGCCCAGTGACATGTTTGCTGCTGCGAATGAGGGCCAGTTGGATATGCTTGCTGTTCTTCTCCACAATGCTCCTATGGAATTATCCCAGGTCGAGCCCCATGTGCTCAAGCTGCTTCAGGCCGAGGGAGATCTTTTCGCTTTCCAGAAGGATCCTCGGTCGGAGGAGGGTGCTGTCAAAGCGATCATTGAATACGCTGACTGTACTGTTGCCATGAATGTGGCGTCGAAATTGAATGGCGTCATTGTTGATGTAAGTGCGAGATAGCATCTCAGCGAGCACATTACAACCAGCCCATTTTCAATGATATTGATAAGCTGATGAGTACTTTACACAAAACAGGGCCTCCACATCCGGCTGAGCTTTTACCAGCCTGATGGACACACTGGGCGAGCGGCGCCTCCGAACGACGGAGTTACGACGCCGATGCCTACTCCTGGCCGCTACCCTCCGCCGGACAACAACACTGCGAGTTTCCAAGGGCAACAAGGCATGCAGCCCCAAAAGATGGCGATGCAACATGGTTCCAACTCCATGGTTCCAGCCAGACATCAGCCAACCCCTCCAACGTCAGGCATCGGCGGACCGCCGCAGCAGCAGGTTGCCCTCGTCCACATGGTGGTGCGTAACCCATACGGCACCACTGGCCCAATTATCCTGGATCCATTCAATGGTACGAGCTCAGGAATGGGAGGTATGGGAGGCATGGGAGGCATAGGAGGCATGGGAGGCATGGGAGGCATGAGCACCTTGGGGCCAATGGGGCCAATGGGCTCAATGGGAACTACGGGAGGCATGGCCGGAATGGGACCAATGGCCGGAGCCCCCATTGTCTTTCCTCCCGGGACGCCCATGTCAACCATTGTTCATCAAGGATATGACGGCGGACAGAGACGTGGTCCCATGGTACGTTATGGCAACCGTCGCGGCGTAATGCGCATGGATAGGTCGATGCAGTTTGGCCCCAACGGCCATCATAACCAAGTGGATGTCAAGCGTATTCGCGATGGTGTTGATGTGCGGACGACGGTAAGTCTCGATAAACGCTGGGAACATTGAGCCGCCTATTGAATACATGGGCTGATCAAATTCTAGATTATGCTCCGAAACATTCCCAATAAGGTCGACCAGCGGATGTTGAAGGCAATCATCGACGAATCGAGCTGGGGCAAGTACGACTTTATGTACTTGCGAATTGATTTCGCAAACGATTGCAAGTAAGTTGTGCTGTGTTTGTCCATGTATGCCAAAACTACTGTTTCATTATGCTAACCAATCTCAAGTGTCGGATATGCGTTCATCAATTTTGCAGATGTAAGTCGGCCCAATCAACTCTACAGGCTTTGAGCTTATACTGACAAACAACAGCCGCTAGATATCATCGATGTACGTGAATGGCAGCATCTACTAGACGAATATCTCGTCCCAAGCGGGTATCTTTCCGTCTCCTGTCATTTACGTCTTTCTTGCTAATCAGACTATATAGTTTGCTAATGCGAGGGACAACCAACGCTGGTGAGAACAAGAGCAGCTCTCTATTTCATCTTCCTCGGGCGACCAGCTGACGATCATGTAGGAACTGTTTCCGGAGCGACAAAATTGCTGAGATTTCTTATGCTAGTAAGATACTTACGTTGTTGAATGACGGGTTTGCTTGGCATGAATATCAACAAACTAACGGACCATAGCCATCCAAGGTAGAGATTGCCTTGTGCAGAAGTTTCGAAACAGCTCCGTGATGCTCGAATCACCCCACTACCGTCCTAAGGTAAGGGTTTCTGGAACGAGTACTACAATGGAATGAGAGAGAATTTCTAATCATTCTGTGTATAGCTTTACTACACCATAGGTGGGACCAACCCCGAGCTTGCTGGCCGTGAAGAGGAGTTCCCCGGACCAGACAATCCGTCCAAGATGAAGCGGAGCTGCGAGAATGCTGAGCACGTTGGTTAGTGACACAAAATGACCATTGGCTTGGCCATCCCTTCATAGTTTATAATGCATCCCGCATTGACTAATAGAATTTGGCACAGGTCTCTTCACACCCCATCTCAGCCAGTACTACCGGGATGAACAACGTCGCCGCCGCTCTCAGTTCGACCGTGGTACTAGAATGGCGGCTCTTGAAGAGATTGACTACGACGCAAGTCTTCAGCGTGTGTACGTGCCGAACTAAACAGCAACGGGCCATTCGGCGCTGCCATCGTTGGCACCTTGAAGCCAAGCAATGGGTCTCGTTGCTGACGATGCTCGGCAAACGGTACCGGTATATCATCATCTTGCGACCATGACTGTCCTCCATGCTACACTTTTTGCAATGTTTGCCTTCTATTATTTCTTTTTATTTTGTTTTCTCATTTGTGTCACCTTTGAAAATGCCATACAAAGGCTCTACTGATATTACAAACCTGTCCTGGAGGCTGTGGAAGCACGGCGATGTTGCCCCGACGTGTCTCAAGCGAGATGTGTTTGGAATCCGGGCTGTTTGTCTTTATATGTGAATGGGGACCTGTTTGCTATTTATCATGTTTGTTGTTTTGTTTGTCAGCTACGAAAACCAAAAAATCGCTCCCGGTTTTTTTTCTTTATGTTTTCTTTCGCTGCACGTTATTGCATCGGTAAGAAATGGCATGTCTTGTCAACGAGGATGGAAGGAATCTTGAGGGTTGATTAATCTGGCGGCAGTGGATAATGTTTCATATACCAGTGTGTATGGGAGTCAGGTATTGTGGTCTTGTCGAAGCACGTTCTGAACCAAGTTTGCTGTGTTTTGTTTTATAAATTGACAGGGTCATGCATGGTAACTGGTACCGGCCGTTTGTACCATCTGCTGTTATCTTTTCGCTTTCATACTTCCCAGCTTCTTTTTGGAGGCTTTCAATCAGTTCTCTCTAGTTTAGCAAAATCAAGTAAATCCTTACAAAAGTCATGTGCCCATTTGCTCATTCGCAACGAAGTTAAACTAGACATAGAGAGTCAAAAAGCTAAACACGATGAAAGCATTACTCAAAACAACGCTTATGCTAACTATCATTAATGTACTGCATCGCAGTTCGTAAGCTGAAGAATAGAATACAAGGCTATGTACATTCGTTATGGATACGGGTTCAACCCTGCATCCTTTGCTCAATTACTATGGTCGTCTGAGAGTGACGCTAGGCGTTTGCGGCCCAAAGGGGGGCCTGGAGGGGCCTCTGAAGAGCCTGTGCCTGGGAGAAAGGATGTGGTCATGGATGACGAGGACAAGTCGTCTGCCGTGCCATTGAGTTTTGTAGGTGTTGCAGCAGTCGGTGTGAACAAGCCGAGGCTGTCGCTGCAATCCAATATTGTCCTAGTGTTTCCATCGGGGCGGACGGTCGTGGCTTCCGACAGCACAGTCTCGTCATGGTCTTCGCCGCTGTCCTCTTCATCCTCGAGTTGATCGGCAGCCTCTTCAATGTCGCTCAGACGAAGAGAGGCGGGTGGTGTCAGAGACTTGGGTTCAACAAGAACGGGCCCTTTTCCCTTTTCTTGCATGACTTGGGTCGCCCGATCATCAACGTCCAACATGCTGTCCTGGCCTTCGTTGGAGAGGATTGGTTCCGGCGATACAGGCGATCCTGGGGAGGAAGGCGAAGTCGGCGTGGTCGGTATTAGTGGCAAGACCTTGTTCTTGTTGATAGGAGCCGGGACGGCACTGGTAGCACCACCGCCACGTACAGGCATGGGCTGTGTTCGCAAATTGCTTGGAGGTGGAGACCCGGCCGCATACGACGACAGCGGGTAGTCCGAGGCGTAGACGGAATAGGCCGCGTACGGATTGCGTAGGTTGTTCCGCAGCGACCGAAGGTTCGAGCGTAGACCGACCGAAGACGACGCCGACGGAGGCGACGCTGGTGACGGAGACATGGCCGGGCCAGCCGGCATGTACCCAGCTGCCGCAGCCATGGCTGCAGCCGTGGCGGTGTTGACGTCGAGCGGCACGGAAGCCGAGCTGCTCGACAGCAGTCCCCGTGAGAAGATGACGAGGGCGAGACAGCAGAGCAGCAGCACAGACTGGAGGATGGCCATGCGCTTCTGGAAGACCACTTCGTCGGCAAGCACGTTGAGGCGGTCGCTCAGGGCGACCGTCTCGCGCTGGTTCTGCTCGCGCTGCGTCTCGAGTGCAATGACCGTCGACTGCCAGATCTGGTCGTATTGCTGGCGCATGTTGCGTAACTCGGACAGAACGGTGTTGTTGAGGGTGTCTAAAAAGGAGTCGACACGCGCGATCTGTTTGCGCTCCATCTTGCGCAGAGCTTCTTGAAGAAACCGCGACTGGTCTTCAATGTACTGCAGAGACAGAGACGTGTTGGACTCCAGCAACTGGAGCCGCTTTGTGATGGATTTGAAGAAGCTCTCTTGCACGATGGGCGGCGGCGGTGGGGATTGGGCGCCGCCGGTGGATGCACCATTGTTGTTACCGCCTGACGAGCTAGTAGAAGCAGAGCCCTGGCCACCGCCGCCGGGCGTGGCGCCTGGGGTATACCCCGACCCGCCTGTCGATCCAGACGGGCTGCCACCTGACTGCGACGAGCTACCAGCTGCACCCGCTCCACCGGATGCCGCCCTGTTCCTAGAATGTGACGTCTGTACGGTCGTCGTTGTGGGTGGTGTTTGTTGGCTTCCAACAGAGCCAGGTTTCTGCTTTGCCGGTTGTGGTTGTGCTGAAACATCCAGCTCTGGCGCCTTAGCCGCGGGAGGAGAGGGACTTGCGACTGGCTCGGATGATTGAGAGGGCTGAGACGCATCGGAGGCGGTGGATGCGATGGACGAGGTGGAAGCTGGTTGTGGAGGGTTGGAGGCCGATTCCGCCGACGTACGTTTAGCAGCGGTTTGAGTATGTGTGGGAGTTGAGGCATGCTCAGGGGGTTGAACAGAGGAGGCCGACGCAGGCTCGGGGATCTCTGAAGAAGACTGGTTGTTTATCTCCGCATGAGCCTCCACTGGCATTGCGCGTCGTTGCTCTTGTGACGACGCGGGGGCTGAAGAGTCATCGGCATTTGCTACTGAGCTGTCTGAAGATCCGTCGGGAGTTGCTGATGATAAGCAGACGGCATCTGCATTGAATAAGCCTAGGTACGCCGCAACGGGGTTCCAAGGTGTGTAGCCGCCCGGGCCATATACATCAGCGTCCGCTGAAAACTTCGTAGCACCGTCGGCGACGATTGGTGATGCCTCCGATGCCGCAATGGTCTCCGCCTGTGTATGCTGCGCGTGTTCGTCCGCTTGTTTCTGTTTACGGTCTTCCTCGGCCAGTTGCTGATTGTACTGGTTTTGGTTCTGGTTCTGCTGCCCATTTCCCTCGTATTGCTCCTGGTTCTCAAGCTCCTCGTCATCGTCACCATCGCGGCCGTTCTCGCTGTCTTTCCAGGAGTCCAGCATCCGCGTTCCGTGCACGCGCAAAAGAGAGATTGGGCAGTAGTACTCGCTACCGTAGTGCGTCAAAAAATCGATGCGGATGTATTTGGCCCAGATCTGCGGGTGCTCGATCAGAAAGGGCTGGATGTCGCGCGAGTTGCGCGCCTCGAACTCGCCCAGCGTTCGCCAGCGGTCGGCTTTGACGGGATAGCGGTCGCTGACGCCAACGCGAAAGCGGCGCACCATGCTGGAGAAGAACTCAAAGTTGGCCAGGACGACGGTGTCGACAAGGATGTCGTCGCTCAGCTCGACAATGACGTGCTTGTCACGCGTGCGGCATTCGAGCAGCATGTACGAATCCTTGTTCTCAACGAGAATGGCCTTGGCGTTCTTGACGCCCTTGTTGGCCTTGAGGACGGTGGCGCCAGCGTCAAACGACGCAAACGAGAAGCGCTCTTTGCCTGTCTTGCCCGCATCCTTACTGCGATAGTATTGGGTCGCGCCGTCCGCGTAGACCACGGCTTCATCTTGCGTGCCTGCGCCTGAACCCCCGCTTCCGGAAGCCGCGTTGCCGCCATCCGCAGCAGAACCGTCCTGCCGGTGGCCTCCGCCGGTTCCACCGCGGTACTGGTCGGGGGTTCGAGCGGACGCGGAGCCTGCCATCTCCGACACTTTTTCGTTGAGTACGTCAAAATCGAGCGCGATCTCGCCGTCGTCGCCGATGCTGTCGATGTTGATATCACCGCCGGCACCGTGCGCATGCTGTCCTGCATGGTGCTGGTGCTGGTGCAGGTGCTGGTGCTGGTTCTGGTGCTGCCGGCGCCGGGCTTGCAGTTCCGCCGGATCTTGTCCGGCCTTTTTCAGCTGAAGAGCCTTCCATTCTTCAAAAGACATGAATGACTCAGTGGCCAGGTCTTCTTGGTTTTCATCGTCGTCCTTCCCCTTCTCCTTGTCGGTCTCTTTGGCCTCCCTACCGTAAGCGGTTTCTGCAGCTGATGCCGTCTCAGATGGTGCCGCCATGGTGTGCCCGCTCGAGCCCGCGCCGTTCTTCGTGTCTGTTGTTGTGGCCGTCGCATTGGCGCTCGACCAGCTTGTCCGTAGGCATTGCTGCGGAAGTGTATGTGTAATGTAGTTTATTGTCTTTGATTGGCATGTCTCGGTGTCGAATGAGCCTGCTACCGACGAGGAAGACGAGATATGGGAGGAGGATGTCGCGTGGGAGGAAGCGGAGGAAGGTTGCGATATGGTGACGGATACGGTGGTGGCGGTGGAGGACGTGGAGGACGATATCAAGACCGTCGATTCGGAGGAAGGGGAATTTGCAGACGAAGCAATCACAACCGCTTCCGCCATAGCAGCAGCATCGGGAATGGGTGTTGTCATCGCCGCCGTCGATGATGCGTCGGTCGCCTCAGCCGGAACTGGCCGCCCGAACCCGAGCAGACCCACGGCGGCGGCCGACACATAGAGCATAAAGCCCCTCGCCATGGTCGCTGTTGTGGTCCTTGCCGTCGGTCTGGTATAGGATGGCGTCTTGTTGCTACCGTCTCGTTAAGAAAGTCGGTGTCGTCGTCTATTGTCTATCCATGACTCGGCGCAAAGGCGGCCAGGTGGTCTCGCATTGTGGACGTAGAGGTGGCCGTTCCAGTGCAATGTTCCTTGCCAGTGCGTCAATTTATTATGAAGGGGGGGAGGGGGGGGGTCGTCACGTTCAGTGTGTGGTCGTCGTTGCAACTTACGGTCGTTGATACGAAAGATGTCAAAAACGGGACCAGGATTGGCCCCAGAGGACGAGGATGTGGCTAGAACTGTGGAGATAGTGTAGGTTTAGTGGCGGTTGCTTTTCCCCCTAATTTAGTCGTAATTAAGCGTTGCCGTTTTAGGACGGATATGCATGTCATCTTTTCCAGAGGGGCGTCGACATGCCGTTTACGGATGAAAAAGAGGAAGACCTAACGAAAAGAGTGAGCTTCCAAGCTTCCGTAACATCGTAATTTGATGCCATAAGAGGGCTCTCGAAGGCAGGCGATAGAGGCAGGCATTAAGGCACGCTTTACAAACTATTGCATCAGTGCACAAGAGGTGTGCAATTTATGTGATGGTACGCAAATAGTAGTGCGCAAACGGTGGCGGACAGTTGCACGACGATCCCGAAATACGACGTAACTTCATAAATCATCTTCTACTCCTGTGGGACATTAAGCCTTCAGTGAGATCATAATTACATTAGCTTAATTACACGCCCGGCCGTGGAAAGCAGAAATTGTTTTTTTTTTTTTTAAAGGTCAATCTTTGTTTACTTGTTTTCTTTCTTGGACCACATCGTATATCCTCAGCACCCTCAGCAACCGCTCATTAACGGCTGCCGTTGCTGCGGACAAAAGGCCTAGATCCGTGCGGCCCGCTTGGACCGCCCGTGACGTACACAAACGTTGTAGAGTCATCGGTGGCGTGGTGCGAAAACGACACATTGGCTGGCACAAATACAGCATCGCCATCGATCAGACGGACGAGCACGAAACCGGTGACCGCAACCTCAAATTCACACCATTGGAGAAAGAAAGAACTACTGTAGCAAACCAAGAACCGCAGTAACAAAAATGCGGTTGGCCTGTTGGTGACAAGTCCAAATTGGTTGCTATATTAAAGCCATGCAATATCCTAAGTACAGGGCACAGGAACAAGTACAAAAAGCCTGGATCGAAAAGAACAGAAAGAAGGACAGAATAAGGGTCCAAAACGAAATATAAACGGCAAAAACAATGCAACCCAGGATGCTTTGCTCCCACGAAATGTATGTCCAATACCCTTGCTAAGGCGGGCATATGAGGTTCCGTGACTCCAGAAATGCCCCAAAAATACAAATGGAAAAGGCGTAGATGCAGAAAATATGGAGAGTACGAGCACCATTTACAAAGCGTGATGTTGGTGTTCCTCGAGGTCCCGGACGTACTTCACAAAAGTCTTTTTATGGGCCTATGACGGGGAGCGGGTCAGATATGGCATCTTTGAATACGGCACCGTAGATGCAGATTGGGGACATACCATGCCAGCATAGCGACCATCGCGAAGAACGCAAATGTACCGAAGACCTAGCTTGACAAAACATTCGTGGACGAGATCCATCGGGGACCGGATGTCAAGGGCGACAGGGGCCTAAGAGGACAATGATGATTAGCAAAAGGCCAACAGCGAACACGACCAGTGCACAAGGACAAGGGCTGGGTTTCGTACCGGGTCAATGTATGGGGTGAAGTCGGTCGGGTCGATTCCACGGTCATCATCGTCTGAGTCATCAATGCTCGGGACGGAAGCCATGAGACACAGGCTCGACGACTCATCGCGCAGGCTATCGAGCGCAAACTCAAGGTCGGGGGCCGGGATCAGTCCCACGAGAACGTCATGCCGCACAATGGGCAGTCCACCATCGAGCTCACCTGCACGGTGAAGGATCTCCAACTTCTGGCGCAGGACGGTGGCCTTGACCAGCGGCGACGATGAAATGTCAATGATGCGGCTGCGGCGGACACGTGGCACGATATCAGCCAGATCCGACGTGAAGACGGGCTTGTGCTTGTTGTGCAGAAAGGGATACGAGTTCATCTCAGTGAGAAGATCATAGATAGACAGAGGCTCAATGGCATCGGCAGTCCACTTGGCGACCAGAATGGCCAGCGAAAACGGCAAAACGTAGTCGAGGCTGCCTGTAATCTCAAACAGAATAACGGCCAGTGTCACGGAAAGCCGAGTGACACCGCACATCGTAGCCCCGGCAGCAATCAGTCCGTAGACGCCAGGTTGAATGCATGATGCCTCGCCAATAGCAGGGCACGTACCCCAAACAGGCCATGTCGGGAAGCTGAGAACTACCCACTGTACGACATGGCCTACAATGCGACCCATGAGACCGCCGACAACCATGGACGGCACGTAGATACCAGCCGGCAATTTCTAGTTGGCTGGTCAGCAGCTGTCATTCTATGCCGAAATAGTGGACAATTGGGAGAAACTTACGATGCCAAAGGTCACAATCGTCAAGACGCCCTTGATCAAGAACGCGCCAAAAAGTTTGAGCAAAATCGGCGGGATATCAGTCACCTCAGTTGGGCAGATGCCAAGATCCTGGAGGTTGTTGTCTGTGACGTCGCAGGGCGCGGCCAGGTTGTAGAGAAGCTCAGCGACAGGCAGCTTGGTCAGATCGCTCCAGTAGCCGATGAGGCCAGTCACAAGGGCAACAAGCACCACCTCCAGGAGAGGGTGCTTCTTGATCAGGGGAACCCCTCGGAAAGACTTGGCCCACAGGCGTGATGCCTTGATGAACATGGCACCAGCCACGCCACCCAGAACACCGACAGCCACGAAACTTCCCAGCTCAAAGTATTCCCAGTCCACGGGATACTGCACCTGGAACATGACAATCTTGTTCGTGCCGTACGGGTTCAGAAATTTGAGGGTCAAGGCCGCCGTGATGCAGCAGAAGAAGGTGCGGAAGAGCGTTTTGGCAGGGAAGAAATAGGCCACTTCTTCAAGACAGAACAACACACCGCCGAGAGGAGCGCCGAAGGCGACGGCCACACCGGCCGCTGCGGCCGCAGATAGCACCTCTCGTCGCTTCGCATCGTTCCGGTCATACTTTGCGAACAGGCGGCACGCAATGTTGCCGACACAGGTTGCAATATGAACATAGGGGCCTTCTTTGCCAAGACTCAGACCGGACGCCACACTGAGCACCAAACCAAGTGACTTGATCACAAGTGTCTTGAAACCAAGGAATCCGTGCAACACGAAACCGCTCAGGATCACCCGCACTTCTGCAACACCACTGCCGGCCGCAGAGAAGTACACCATGGGGGGTAGGGACTGGGCCGGCTTGTCCTCTGGAGGGGCAGGGCTGCTGCTGGAACTGACACCACCATCGGCATTGTGAACACCACCGTAGTGCATGCGACCCGAGCTGCCGCCAACGCCGTTGTCCCCATCCTCGGCAGCGTCGTCCTCGAGCCTAGAAGAGACGGGCTCTGCAGCCAAGTTTTCGTCGAGCGTGGACAGCCGAAATGCCGAGGGCACCACTGTCTCTGTCGTCAATGTAAGAAGGCAGGCGAGTGCAGCGAACACGATGACACCAAGTATGTACAACGCGTATTCTACCCAGATCTCACCGAGGCCCTGAACGCCAAGCACTTCAGCCCACTCACGCCAGTCGGTACAAAGCCCGTTGGGACAACATTGCTAGACATGTTAGCTGACCAGTCTCGTACATGGCTGTGGTATGATCCTCCGCATATCTGAGACGCTCACCTTTTCGGTCATAAACCACCCCAATGTGCAATATCCATATTTGTAGTCAAAAGCCACAGCCTCGGACACATCGATAGCATAGGCCAGAACTGCAACTACAAATCCGACTAGCGCCGAAAGCACCCAGCCTTGCGCACCGTCAAAGAGGACATACACTCGGCCCCAAAAGTCTTTGCGGCTGCGTAGCGCTTTGACGCGATATGCGTCTAGTATGCTATCGTGTACCCAGTCAGTCGACGTAAACTGGTCATACCATACCCGCTCGTCGGGCGCGATGGACGCCTTGGACTCGGCCATGGATTCCTGTCGGTCAGACAGGACGCCGATCAGGCGTTGGCCCCATGACCCCGCCCGGCTGTGGTGCCGCGTGGCGGTTCCGGCATAGCTGTGCGACCGGTTGAGATGCGGGTGTCGTGCTGTCCGCGACCGTTGGCTCTGCAAGAGACCCGTTCGTTCGTCTGGTGGATCGTCGGCTGTGATGGAGCCTCGTCGGCTCAAGCGGTGGTGTCGAGATAGGGAGGGAGACGGAGGCCCAGACGACAGATGGCTGGAACTCCCGTAGGCGGGCAGGACGCCCGAAGAAGCTTCGGCCATGGTAGCAAAGCACTGAGAAGAAAAAGAGCAAGCGTAACCAGGGAGGAGTTATGATGGTAGCGTCGCTGTTGAGAAAAGCCACAAGGTAGACAAGGAAGTGGTGGGAAGCGGCTAATATCGCACGTCGGCATAAGGCGTCGTTGCCGATGGCGTCAGAGGACGGTTCGTGCACTGCAGATGCACGTATGGAGTGTGGTAGTTCAAGCGAATGTAGTGGCACTTAGCTGAGGTAGACGATGTGAAGCTGCAGACGTCACAAGGATTGACGACTCGTCAGCGAAAGGGGAGGGGTGAGCTTGCTTGCGTCGTAGCTGGATCCGTACCGGGTGAATCGCGTTTAATAAGAAATACAGTTCGACCACGTGAAAAACCAACATATGCGAGTCTCAGTCCGGACAAACGCAAACCCACGAATATAGCGACAGTGCCGATCACAAGGTCGTAGATTCCGAGGGTTAAATTACCTCGTATCCCCCCGCCTTGAGCCAAGGCAGTGGCAAGCACGACGCCAGATAGGAATACAGGTAGCCCAAGTTCAGATGCGTTGGTCAAAATTCGTTGGTCGGGATTTTGCACGACGCAGCTGCAGCAGACGTGGCTGGGGTTTTGAAGGGAGATGCAAAGTGCAAATACACAAGAGCAGAGGGGGAGTCAGAAAAGTTGGAGATCGTTTGGGCGTTGGGCAGGAGCCAACGGGGACAACCAGGTTCCAGAGCAGTCGTAGTGGAGCCCGGAAACGGCGTCGTGGTGGCGTCAGGCAGCTAATCACATCTGTCTTCGAGTTTCCCCGTGCGATACGAACGTTGAGACAGGAAGGTGCGGACGATGTGAAGGGCTCTTTGTATTTTTAAAAAACATCACTTGGGACATCATGGGCAAGTGCGACGGGGCAGAGAAAAACCAGGGTCTTGACGGTTCAGGGCAAGAAAGAACGACCGGCCGAAGGAGCACACTGCGCCAGTCATCCTGAACCAACTTGGCAGCCCACTCCACTGTGTTTCACTGGGGAATGCGCTAATCATGCACAATAATTTGTGGGGAAAGAAGCGCCTGCTTGTTCCAGCTGACTCTACAGCAGGCTGCCGCGTCATTTGATCCCAGTGTCGTTCGCGTTGCTTGGAATGGCTGGACGCCACCACGAGCTAAAAGGCTCGTTCATAACAAAGGCACGCACGCAAGGCTGCGCCAAACCCGCCACACACGCGCCTCCGTTGGATCAAGGCTGTCGCATTCGAAATTTGGTGGTGTGCTGCCCCAAAAGCAAGCGCCTTGATGCCGTGCGAAAAGTCGCCAACACACTGTATCTCAGCACGGACTTCGTCTGTGTTTGCGGTGCCATCACCATCTTCATTGATTTTTGTCGGCGTGGCTGACCGCAAGTGCCCATCTCTCACAAAGGCATTCTGCGGCGCCGCTTTGATGCATCTCTGACAGTCCTGATAAGCAAATGGCTTCGCGAGGGCACGATGGCCGGGAGGGCCGAACAGGGCTGTCCATAGCCAATGCAGATGGCGTTGATGGCAAGGATTTCCGGAGCCGTCACTATGAGCACCGCAGTCGTGGCAGCCATCACAGTCACCGCTCCCACCGAGAAGACGACGATCGTCACCGGCACGAACATCGTGAGCGAGAAAGGGGAGATCACGGCCGGGACCGCGACAGACATCATGACAAGAAGTCTCGCCATGATCAGCCAAAAGGGGGGCCGGACGACAGAGATAGGGATAGGTACTCGAGTCGCCACAGCCGTCACAACCACCGTGAAGACCTGCAGCATCGAGAGCGTCCGGGGCACGGAGGTGGACGCGCATCTCATGACGAAAAGCGGTCTCGGCATCGCAGCAGAGAGAGATGTGTCTCGAAAGCCAGCGACCACTGTCATCGGAGTGATGACAGATCGCAACGTGATACACAGCGTGGCCACCATGACACGCAAATGGTTGTCTCTCAAACGGCCAAACAGGGTCGGCGGGACAGCCACAATGACATATACCGCGAGGCTGTGGGTGACAGTGACGACGCGCTGTTTGCGCTCGATACGCGCGGTGATCGTCTCATTTGGCAATTTGGGACGAACGACGCACGCCGCGTGCCATCTTACCATCGCTACAGACATGGCCGCAGTATCTTAGGCGCGCGGGAACGGTTTACCTTTGTTCAAGACGGCTCCAAGGTGATATTCGGTGCTGAATCGAAATCTGCTGAAGGATCTGTCTTCAGTGATAAGAACAACTCTCTGCTGCGCCGCGTCCTACAGAGCTCGACCAAATCAGAACCAAGTCGCGAACATGGTGTGTCCCTAAGGCGTCGAAAACCAGCCGTCATGTTCAAAAACGACAATGAGGCGGCAAAGGAAAGCGAGTTCGTCTCTCTGCGTACTACCAAGAAGCGGAGACGTGGACCAGAATCTGAAAGCGATGACGACGAGGCCGACTCTAGTCAGAGTACCAACAGCGATGAGGAAGATGATTCTGAATCCTCCTCCGCCTCGTCAGACGACGGCTTGGATGCAGAAGAAGATGGCTTTTTCACCGCGAGGGATGACGCACACAGCACAACCAGAAGAAAGCTTGCCGAACTAAACCAGCGGGTGAAGGACGACCCTCAAGACGTCGACGCATGGCTAGATCTTGTCGACCTTCAAGATCAGCAAAGCCTTCTCCTTGGAAACGACCATGGCGATCAAATCTTAGGAACCAGCGGTGGACCTGCTAAAACTAAAGAAGAGATCTCTGGTATTTCGTCGGTGAAGATGTCAATTATCGAGTCAGCCCTTCGGCAGGTCCACTCCCCATCTGCACGCGAACGACTAGAGCTTGCGATGATGCGAGAGGGGGCCAAAGTATGGACACCGAAGCGTCTGGCACAGCAATGGGCCGATCTGGCCCGAAACAATGCTTCTGGGAGCGGCCTGAGCTTTCTGCTGTGGAAAGCTCGCCTTGACTTCGAGATGACCAACTTGTCTACGTTGACGGTTGATGGTATCAAGCTCTTTTGCGTAGAGCGCTTGCGGGCACTGGAAGTCGAAGCGACTGCTCTCACGAACGACGCTGCAAAAGGGGCCGAAATCTACTCCCAAATCATTTACGTCTTCCTGCGTGTAACTCGATTCATGTACGATGCTGGCTTTAGAGATCTTGCAGCTGCGGCATGGCAAGCAACTCTGGAGTCATCCTTTGCACGGCCGTCTACGGAAGTTGAGGGTGCCAGCCTTGGCCAGTTCTGGGACAGCGAAATCCAACGCATTGGCGAAGAGGGGGCACAAGGGTGGCGAAGCTATGCGGCCAAAATACAAGCTGGCGAAGACGCCGAGGAGGCCCTGTTGGACTACAATGTAGAAACCCAAAGCCTCCCAACTCTGGACTTTGCAAAGCTTGCAAAATCTGCGTACCGGGAGGAGGCCAGCGACATGGACGAGTACAAACCTCTCTTTGAAGCATGGGTGGTTGCTGAACGACAACGGGCAAATTTTGCCAAGCTTCCGGCGAGAGTCATTGACGACATTGACGACGGTGGGTTCGAAGACGTCTTTCGTGTCGCCGTCTTCTCGGACCTCCGTGCGCTTTTATTTCACATCCCAGACTCCCTACTGCCCATATTAAAGCCGGTCCTGGTCGACGCATTCCTGCTCTTCTGCCAACTCGCGCCGGCATTTTCCACGAGCAGTTGGATTGAGACCGCCCGCAACGATCCTTTCCTTGCTATTGTTGTCCTCTCAGGAGAAGGTGGTGTGAACGGTATAAAACTTGAAGCCCCACAGGAGGGCCCGGTGGATGATCTCGACACCGCGGGTCGGAGCCCGCCGGAACTGTTTTACGACGGCAGCCACATTGTCAGGACCTCCGACGTGCTCTTCTCACATCCTCGCTGGTTCCGATATTTGCCCGACTGGCTCCGCCAGCAAAACCCAGCTGCTGTAGAGGCACCGGTGCCACCTTCATGGGTGGCCAATACACTACGCCAACTTGTTCGGCTGTTCGGGTTCAACGAACTGGCGTTATACAGTCTTGCTGTTGATGCTATGGTCAACCCGACTGCCGTCAAAAAGGCGGCCCGAACACTCATCAAGCAAGATATATCAAACACTGCTTTATACGAGGCATACGCACAGGCCGAGGCTTCACGCGGGAACGTTGATGTTGCCCGCACTGTATTAGCATCTGCCACTACCGGTACGGGTATAGCAAATGTCGAGGCTGAATTGACCTTGCGCCAAACCTGGGCCTGGATCGAATTGGAGAGTGGACAAAAGAACGATGCGGTCCGTCGTCTTGCCTTGCAGTCTGCCACTCGTGAAGACACCCTACATACGCCAGTAACGGCCAGGGAAGTAAACCAGCCCATATCACCGGCAGAGTCACTACGGCTTCGCCACACGCTTCGTACAGGTATGGAGTTTGGAATTTCAGCAGGATATGCTCGGCGGGCCGCTCTGTTCGCTCAGTCTTTTGTGCTCTTTGAGTACCTGTCTTCCACGGACCATGAGAAGGAACTGCCACAGAAACACCAGTCGAAACAAGGAAATATATTAGCTGCCATGGCTATTGCGACCACATTTTCGGAGGAAATGCAGTCCCGTGGTTATGCAGCGACCGTCGTTCACGAACAGTTCCTCCAGTGCGTAGCCCGCATTATTTACTTCCATGCCACGCATGGGGCATACCGCCCGACCGATTTACAGGCGCCCCTGCAGAAGATGGTCACTCTGTTTCCTCAAAACGGCATCTTCCTGCGTCTATTTGCTTGGATCGATCCGGCATCGACATCGGGTTTGTCGCAGCTGCGGCCAGACAACCCCCTCCAGATGATTTTGGACACGGTCGTACTTACGCAGGATAACGATTGTCCGAGCAGCCGTGCCTTTGTTATCCGACATGCCCTGCAGTCGGGCCACGGCCAAGGTCACGCAGCTCGCGCAGCGTTTGAGCGGGCGCTGGGCGGCAGACACGGCAGCAGCGATTACAACCTCACATGCTATGGCAACGCACGGCTCTGGCAAGCATTTGTCCACCTGACGGCTGTGGAGGCCATGGCATCAGCGACTGTGGCGGCCCGCCGCGATGGCAGGGGTGTCCGGGTGCGTGGCGTGGACAAGAAGATGGTGGCGCTGGCCAAGGACGTGTACTATCGCTCCGTACGGGCCTGTCCGGGTGCCAAGGATGTGCTTCTGGAAGCCTTTGGGCCGAACACGGGGTTGGTGGCAACGTCGTCTGAAGCCGGCATGTTGCCGAGCGACCTACGGGCAGTGTTTCAAACGGTGGTGGGCAAGGGGTTACGTGTGCATATCGATCTAGTCGAGGCGCAGGATCGAGTGAGCCAAGCATTAAACAACCTTTCGAAATGAGAATGGCCAACCAGACAAGCCAGCCATTCGAATAGTCATACGGGGATGTTGACGGAATGATTGTGTCAAATCGTAACAATGGACAGCTGTTATAGGCAGAAGAAAAGTTGCAAAATTCCAATACAATATCGAAAGGCTAATCAACAAGAATCTTGCCCTCGAGGGCCGAGTAGCGGTCGAAGAAGGTAGAGAACAGCTTGATGCCATGCTCCACGTCGTAGGCACCGCCCGTCTCCCGGATGCTGTGCATGCTCAGCTGCGGGTTACCCAGGTCCAGCGTGCGGACGCCCATCTTGGCGGACAGCATGGGGCCAATGGTGCTGCCGCAGGATGAGTCGTTGCGCACGACAAACAGCTGGAGGGGCACACCCGCAGCACGGGCGGTCTCCTGCAGTAGGACAATGCCTGGCGAGTTGGTGACGTAGCGCTGGTTTGCGTTGATCTTGATGACGGTGCCCTTGTTGATGAGCGGGTGGTGGTTGCTCTCGTACTTGCCGGCATAGTTGGGGTGCACGGAGTGGGCCATGTCGGCGGACACGAGGAACGAGGTGGAGCAGGTCTGCTCAAAGGCGGTCGCTGACGCGGGCTGAGACGACGCAGAGGACGCGGCCGGGACGACCGACAAGCGGCGAAGAATGGCGGGCAACATGTCCGAGTTGGCGCCCTGCGCGGACTGAGAGCCAACCTCCTCGTGGTCGAAGCAGCTGATGAGACGGATGGCCGACTCGTCGTCGAGGCTGCCAGCAGGCGCCACGGAGTCGATCAAGCCCATGACACTGCAGTATGTCATGCCAAGGTTGTCGAGGCGAGGCGAGAAGATAAACTCCTCGTGCAGGCCGCCGAGGCACGATTTCTGCGTGTCGTACAGCACGAGCTCGAAGTCGGCGACGTCGTCGGCTGTGACGCCGGCCTCCTTGGCAATAATGTCGATAAGCACCGGGTGATGGCGCTCGGTCATGGGCTGCAGGGGCGCCGTTGCCGCCGCCGTGGTTGAGGCACTGTCATCCGAGTCGGTCACGAAGCTGGCGGCGTCCGCAGCCGGCTTGTTGAGTTCGGCCGAGACAAGGCCCGCAATGGGGAAGAGCTCCGTCTCCTTGTTGGGGTTGAACTCGGGCGAGCGGTCGAGGTGGATGGCCAGCGTCGGGATGCGCAGAATGGGACGTTCGACCTTGATGAGCTTCTGGACAATGTTGCCGTCGGAGGAACGGACAAGGATGCGGCCGGCGACGCTCAGGTCACGGTCGAACCAGCTGTGCCAGATACCACCACCGTAGGCCTCGACGCCGACCTGCAGGAAACCGACGTTGGACTTGCGGCTGATCGGCTTAAGACGCAGGCAGGGCGAGTCGGTGTGGGCGCCAATCATGGCCACAGGGTTACCTGGCCGCCACTTGCCGCCAATGGCAAAGGCGGCAATGGACGAGCCGTTGCGGGTGACATAGTACTTGCCGCCGGGCTTCAGCGTGGACGACCAGTCATGACGCTCCTTCACGGCGCGGAAGCCGGCCTTTTCGAGGCGGGCGACAGCCGAGGCAACGGCGTGGTACGCTAAAAAGGAGGCAGTCAGCTTACATTTATAACGTCGTGATATCCATATCCACTAAGCTACAAAGATGTCAGGAGGGGTGGCGCGCAGGTGAAGGCTGCTAATACGTACGGGTGGGCGATTCATTGACAAAGTCAATAAACTCGTAAGCGGACTTGGGAGGAGCCATGGTGGTAGAAGAGGAGGATAGCGGACGGTGCTGGAGGTGCTGGTTTGGGGTCACTCGAGATGATGTTGCAAGTGGCGGAGATGCTGTGATTGCGATGAGCGGGGAATACGAAGAAACAAGGGCCGCTGCTGAGGAAAGCACCCGGCCAGACTTTTGCAGCATCTATGGAAAGAGGGATGGACAGAGGAATGGAGGAGGTCCAGGCCGCTTTGTATACAAAATAGGAAGCCACGAAAAGGCAGGAAAACGTAGAAGTCAAAGTTGGTCGCCAAACGCAGTTTCGGTTTGCGAAAGCGGCGATTGTGAACTGCCGCCCCCCACAAACAAGCGAGCACCTGCCGTCTCTGGCAGCTGCAATTCCGCATTGCCATTTCCATTGGTCATTGGCCCCGCCAGCTATAATTGGTCACGTGCAGTTCCCAACGCGCGTAGGACGACACCAGCTAAATACCACGACCTTTCAGGAAGTTGTCAATGGAAGGCAGGTTAATTCTGCAGAATACTGGTTGGATCAAAATAACGGTTTCAATACAAAGTTGGATTGTGGAGTAGTGTAGACACGAAGTGCAGTACACGCAGTACACATTGGATGGCATTGGCCCAAACCGACCGCCTTGTCGGAGCTGCACGAGCGAACGTACCGGCGAGGAGGCGGTGGTATGCCTCTCAAGCAGCCGAAAGAGAATAAAACATATTGGCCGTCAGACGAGCAAGCAAAAAAGAATCAACATATGAAATACGGCAGAGCAGATGTCACAGCATTATCTAAAATCGACTGCCAATTTTGTTCATTTTGTCTCGTTTTGCCACTGTCTAATCTGTACTTCGTGTCCTTCTTTCAGAAAACGTATTGAGGCCGAGTCCTCCTGACGTTGGATCTTACAGAGGTACGGAGTATTTCGTACTCCTCGTCCTATTCCTTGGCCGGTCTTGCCCTTGACTGATTCTTTTTCAGGTGTGAGGCGTGAGGCGCAGTCCGAGTGACAGGATGACTCCAGCCTCGTTTTCTGACATGCGGCAAGAAATACGTGCAACATGCAGAAATAGTCATAAACTGCCAAAGCATTTCCCGGCGCCTCGTATACCGCCAGTTTATCGAGTTATTGCATATTCATAAGGCGCCATAGCTACTGACCGACGCACATAACTTGAGGGGCCGGATCCGCCTGTCCTCCAACCTGAATATCGTCTTCGCGCTGTTGACGGCTTCATGCACCATGTGTTGTTGGGACCAAAAAAAGAGTACGGTCACACGGATGGCTCGCCATTATAGAGACCTCTTTGGAAGACACCGTGACTTTTTGCCGAAGAGGTTCGTATCATTTTCGTGGATTTGTTTATTGATGTGGTGCTCACATCTCCGTTTTCTGTCGTAAATGACTTGAAATAACTTCGCTGCGCCTTTTTGCAACAGCGAACACCCATCAGGCGCCGAGGCGCCATCCAAAAAAAAAAAAAAAAGGCAGAGACAAGAGGGTGGGAACTAACTTTAGGGCTGCCGAGTTAAGGTGGAGCCGCTGATAGTGCTAGTTACCGTTTGAGAAGGCCAAAAGACAAAATGAGCCGTTCATTGGGGATGGCCTGGCATTGGTGCGCCCCCGTGGATGGATCAGTTGGCCAGGCCAGATTTTCTTCTGACATTGGTAGTGAGAGCTGGAAGGAAAAGGAGGCCTGATCGTCCCTGAGTTCATAAAACGGCTTGATTTCTTCAATCTTCCGTTAAAATTCTGCAAGGTATAGAATACGGCGTACGCGGTTCCCCGAAAATCAGGGAAAGAATGACGCAGACGGGTCGCTGTAGTGAACGATCATGGCAACGATGCACATAATAAAACGCCTCGCCGATAATGTAAAAACTACAATAATAACCAAGTTAGGAACAGAGGAAAGGCACTACAAAACGGGTTGGCGTACGCATTTTCGTACGAGCAGGTGGCCAATTTGGGTCATTTCCCTTTCATTAAAGCTTTACGAGTCCTCAAGTTTGGTTGCTTTACGTGTCTGCCAACTTTTCTCCCACATCAAGTGAGGTGAAGCATGAAACGCGAAACGAATCACTAGACGGATTGTCTCTTCTCTCCCCAGCCGCAATTTCTCATGGTACCAAACCCGGGCGGTTCTTGAATCGAGATTACAACAAGATGAGTTCAGGTATGGACGCGCTCGTTGCTCATTGACTGATGATCTTTGACCGTTGATCTTTTGCGAGAAATAAATATTCTAGAAAATCATTACCGGTCGTTTTATGGACCAGGCAGGGAAGAAGGAGGAAAGCGTCAGCTACACGCTGTTCTCCGCATCGTTCCATTTTGCCTCTGCCGAATAAGCAAAAAATGTGAATTGATTTGAATTGTGAACATAAATGCCTTTTTTAATTTGAGGAAAAATGAGAAACCAAAAGACAAACCAAAAGAAATGTGTCCAATAAAATAAACACCAACGCCTACAGCTTCTCCAACATTCTTTTCGCCTTCCATCTTCCTGCATCCAGAAATTCTCTTTCGTGGCTCGCCTCATCCTTGCCCTTGAATTGCGCACAAGATCGCCCGGAGTTGCGTTACAACGCCTGTCGTCTTTTGAACTCTATGGGACTTGAGTGTGATCTATCACTCGAAATCTCTGCCAAGAAACGATTCGTCTCGTCTTTCCTGTCTTTGCGTGTTCTTGATACAACGCTCCGTGTCTGATCGCCACCTTATCGTATTGGCCTCGCCGATTTATGATTAAGTATTTCGAAACTAAAAGATTACGACGTACAATGTACTCCGTACAAAGGTGTGAGCGTTCAAATTTGGAGAACATAGCAAAAAGCAATATCCAGGCCAAGAATTGATGTTGACAACAAAATAACGGGAGGCCTTCCCTGATGTAAATTATGGAGCAAGTCGCGCCAACTGAGTGGAAGTACCCCCAGTGCGTGAGCCAATGAGACATTTTACGTGGCAGTTGGGGACATTCGATGGTCCCCAAAATGGTTGGACGAGGCAACGATAGGGACAAAACCTGGCATTACGAGGTCGAGGGTTGAAGACTCAATTGATGATTTCTAAATCATAGAAAGACAATGCTAAAATTGAAACCGCATTGTAGGTTAGTTTTGTTTTTTGGTGTTTTTTTTTTACGACACGAAAGGACAGTTATTGCAATCTATTATTTTTGTAATTGTTGCAAGAAGCCTACATAACAGCTGCCCGTTTCCTGGGTTCGTTGGATGAACTAACCCATTCTTTCGTTTGCGTATGCCTTCCCCATTTCCGTGGACCATTGCTTTCGCTCCTCGCAGATAAATGGTTTCTTCCATCTGAACTCTCTACCGTCCGACTGAACCAGTCGCTTTTACGAGTCTTCGGAGCTTTTACACGAACATGCTTTCCTCGACCCAGTATGGAGGTAGATTGCACATCCCACCCCAAAAAGGATGCAATGCCCGCCTAAAATGGACGCGCCGTGGGAAAACACACTCTGGGAACCGGTCTGTAGCCGGCCCGGGAAAATCCAAGACTCGGAGTACCTAGCTAGATACTCTGCAAGATACCTGCAACATATTCAGAGCACAAGAGGACAAAGGTATGCGTGAACGGAGAATCGGTCCACACTAATTTGTTGCAAGAGGGGTGAGGCCAAAGGAGAGAAAGAAAAACATGCAGAGAATAAAAAGATCGTCATCAAATGCATCCCCCCCCTTTCGACTACAGTATTTTGCTTAGAGATGCTTTGCTTTCACTTCTTCCTCCCCTCCTTCGGCGTGAAGCTGGATTATCCCGCTGAGGTCCTATATTGCTCTGCCATATTGATATATTAGACACGACCCGTTTCGTGTCTCTCGTCGTTTGCTGACAGGCTAAATTGGGCAGGAGAGACGAAAGAAAAGACAGGTGGCGAGGGAGTACGATCCAGAGAAAGGTAGAACAGGGGCCGAGCCAGATACAAGAGACGTGTCAGAGCTTATGTGACTATCCAACAAGGGGAAAAGATAAGCAGAACGTTTGTTTTTGCGGCATGTTGGTCGCAACTGCCACGAAGTGGTCAAAATATGTGAAGAAAAGAGTTGGAAGATACTGTCATTGTTTGAGTTATCGCCACGGCTGCACACACGTTGTCCTGCTTACGCAGAATCCACGCATCTATGTTCCAAAATCACGCCCGGCTCAAGTGTCTCCTCTATCGCTTGGGCGTTTTGCGTCCCCAGCACGATGACGAGGAAATCACTGCATCCCTCGGCAAATCTATTCTGTACGACTGAGAAAACGACAGCATCTACGAAATACAACACACAGCAATGCTTAGTCGGGGTTAGACAACGATACTTTTTTGGCTGTCGGAATCATACGCTGTCGAGCGTGAAGCAGGGCCGACATTGTTACTGGGGCAGACGATCATCCCGATTTTCTGTTGGAATTTTCATTGTATCAAGTACTTGTCCTGCCAGTGAACGCTAGGGACAACTTGCTGTACCGCCACGAAAATGATTTGTATTGACCAGGGGCTGCGCTGCAGGGTTGGCCCCCCTGGCCTGCCTTACCTGGCCAAGTCCACCACACCTTGTCGTCCATGGGATGGGGGCAAGGGCGGGTGTGGGTGAAGAACAGAGTGTGACCGGCCGAGCTGCGTGGCAAGGCCAAAGTTTGGGCCAATTGGGCATGATCGCTTTTGCACCTGGCCCTCATTTCTTTCTTTCAGCGTCCTCGTGAGTTTTCTCTTCTTTCTTTTCTTGTCTCTTTTCTTTTTTCTTTTCATTTCTCTTTCCATTTTCTTTTCCTGTCGTAGCTAATTGTGCCCTCATTGTTTGCTTTGTAGTCAAAGAAAATCACTCGCGGGACAGCCAAGACCGTAGACCTTTGGCCTTGTATTCAAAAGCAACGTATGGTAACTGTGTTAAACACATATTGAATGATAGGCGAGCCCTTTTTCTAGCATGCTCGAAGCTATGCAAGGGGAGTGCATGGTAGACATAGGTAACTGATGACGGTTAGAGGGACAGAGAAGGAGAACAACAGGCCACAGACGCGAGATGAAGAAAAGCGAAAGTAGGTTCAATAAATAGAGTGGGAGAAGGGTGGACATACCCGCATAGTCTGTTTTTTCTCGGTCTGTTTTGCTTCTCGTCGTTTGTCCCCCGCCTTGTCGAAGCACGTCGTCTGTTTCCAGTCTCCTTTTGTTTCTTTTGCAAACCTCGTCCGGCAACAGCCCTTGTCCGATGTGTACTCCGTATGCTGTTGTCCGTATGCATCGTCCATCTGGCATTCAGGTAGGCATGGGTTGTCGCATGCCATGACAAGCATACACTGCAGGTTCAGTTTTTGTCGAGGGCGGGATCAGACCCTGGCAAAAGGCAAAGAGGAAGGAAGCAGACGAAGAGGGTTGCAGGTCAAGACAACCAGTTCCACACCACGAAAACCCGTTTGGAGGCAAGCGTGATCCACACACGCAAATGACCCCTGTCTAGCCTCTTGTCCCTCTGCCCTGTTGTTCCCACTCCAACGCCGCTCGAAAGCCTATCGAGGCACGGGACAAGAATCTTGCGCAGGCTTCATGGGGAGGATGTGAGGTCACGCCTTCCTATTTGTTTCGAACAACGAGGCCGGTGCGAGCTGATGATATGTGCAAACAAACCTCGATTTGTAGAGCGAGGCAAGTGCGTTTAGTATTACGGGGCTTCGTAGATGCTCCCTGCCTCTTCTCAACCCCGGCAGTACGAGATGAAACAGTCGGCAGCCTGTGGAGCTACGTACAAAGCAAGATACCAGACCACACGTATAGGATGGACTCGTTCCTTTCTAGACGATGGGCTCCTTCATCGCAAGGCTGCATTCAGGACTCGTTCAAGGCGATATAGGCACAAATCCCTGTCCACATCTGGTTACGAGTAAAACAAAAGCAGAGGGAGATTTCGGCGACGGGATTGTCGAGGACACAAAAGCGCCGGATAACGACTAACTTGACCTATTGTTGTATATCTGCATCGCGGGCCAGGCTGATCCTTTCTTGCTCGTCTTTTTATGTCCTTTATGTCTCTGTTACTTCTTTCGTTTTCGTATGCGTTACTCTCTCACAGTTAACCGCAGTCCTTTACCTTCGTACTGTATCTCTTCCTGGACGGACCTTGGCAGCTGTCCATCCTATTTGCACCCCGGCAGATACGCAAATTTGGCTAGACTTCCTGGAATGCTTTCTTATTGCCTTTTTCTTTTCATCCCTTGTCAATGTGATTCCTCCTCTGTCATCCGGCAACAAAGTACGAAGATAACGTACGACTTTGTGGATATCCAATGTCTACTGAGTAACGGCGCAGCTTGGCCTCCTCAACGCTCCAATTACCTTGTATTTCAAGTGAATCAATCGGCGTATGTCCTAATGAGGATGGCGACGGGAGAGGGCGAGGGAGAGGGGAGAAGGAAGGACAGGCGTGGCAGATGGGCCATTACACGGGGGCCATTATACTCAATTTGGACGCTGCATCTGCACGGCAGCCACAAAGAGCCCCCATATTATTATCCATGACCCACACCACATCGTTCCTCGACCCAGTCCAAACCTTCTTTTATTGTGTGTATGTATGGCGACAACTGGCGTGTCTTGCGAGCTTCACCTGGTTTTATTTTCCGTCTCCGCCATATAAAGTCGGCACCGCAAAACATGATATTGACAAGTGAAATCTCGTAAGCTTCTCAGCCTGTACTATCTGATAGAGCTCTCGACGGGTTCAAGTTTCATAGTTGAAAGAATATCAAGGAACTTCCCAACATCACGTTCACCTGGTACGTCGTAGGCCAAGAACCTCGATGTGTCGTCGTGCTACCAGTACTGCGTAGCGCCTGGCCGATCAGAGTTTGCCCTGGTTCCTGGTGCTCGCGATTATTCGAACCGTCTCACTGTTAGCCAAGCCTACAAATTGTCTACATGTCTAGCCAGGACCTTTTTTTTTGTTTTCGGTAGAGTTGATTCTTGCAAGTGATCTTCGTCTGTTCACAGTTCCGACAACTCTTCGAATTCTGCCACTAACACTTTTCCATGGCATACCCTTGTCTCTTTTCCCTACAACACAGTAACACCGAAATGGGTAACAGACGGTGAGCAGACAGGGGGGCCAGGGGCACGTACGAAATACATGTACATACTTCGGGAATGGGGACAGCAGAAAAGAGAGAGACTGGGACCTCTGGCGAACAAAAGGAACAGGGGAGGGGTGCGTAATTGTGTTTGGCGTGGGACGTTGCTGTGTGTGTTGTGTATTGGGTGTGGGTGGTGTGGGTCCAAGGTCTGGAGCGGACGGGCGAGCTAGCGAGGTACCTCGAAGGTATCGGCGCCAGCGAGTAAATCTTGTCCTGGTAGTCTTGGCCACACGGACCCTGTCTGCCATACGAAATACACAACTGCACAACACTTTTTCGTGGTATGGCTGTATGGTTACGAGCGTCGACACTTTCATACCTTATTCGTCCACCGGCGCCGTCAGCGTGGTCCATGGTCCATGAAGGGAGCTTCTATCGGAGGGCCGTCCTCATATTTCTAAGTCCGGCGCTGGAGATGTGTCTGGTGCATATATCCATGTCGTCTAAACGCACGAAAACCGACAAGTTGCCATCGGTGTGATTTGTTCCGCCTCTCTTTTTAGGTGCCAATGCTAGTCTGCGAAAAGGATAGGCCGTAGATGCGTACGGTCGCAGGCTCTTGTATCCCGGTCGAACAGGTTATTCACTAGGATGCGTCATATATCTTTCTCCTCCCGATTGTCACATCTTCTTCTCAGATCAACAGCACATGCGGAGACGGAAGAAATCTGACCTTACAGCTAAAAGAAGATGCGAGATGGCACATGTTACCACTCACAAGTCACCACATCGCCATATATGTATCTTATGTCGAGGAAGTCTGCTGTGTCGGTAGCGCGTAACATCCCGAGAATCACAGTAACCAGGTGGCACTAGAAAAGATACTTCAATGGTACCTGCTCCGTGCACCGAACACAGCTTCAGGTTGCAAGTCTCACGTTTTAGGGTCCTATCCAGCGGCGCCAGCCAGCTATGCCCCAGAATTAGCGGCAGTAAATTGGTTCGTTCCGCCGCCAGCGTCGCTCTGTCCTTCAGTGATCTTCCAACGCCAGCGCCAACACGCTCTAGACTCTGGACCGTTGAGCACCTCCCAGCTGGATGTGGGACTCATCTCAACCAGCTCAAAATTTAGGGCGTCTCCCACGTCTCCCACTTCCCACCCTCCTCTCCTCTACTGTCCCCAAATTACACTGTAGGCGGTTGCCTCACACTCCCACTTTACAGCGGGCGTTGGCTTGCCCTGCAATTTTGTCACTGGGCAAGCAACCAAAGCAGCACCCGGCTGGGGCTCTTTCCCTCGAACGTACTCCCGCACAAAAAACGCTTTTCCCTGGCTCAGCAGACTTGGCCCACCAATAGGCACGTCGTACACACGTCCCCCCCTTCCCGACCCTCAAAGGCCAGCCTTTTACGCTTCTTTCCCTTGGGTGCTGTGACGGAGGCTACTCGTGTACTCACGCCCCTTGCCCCTTCCCTTTTCCCTTGCCCTTCTCTCCACCCCCCCGGTTTTCTTGCCTGCTCCTGCACTCTTCCTCCATCGCCTCTCCCTCTTTCCCTCTCTCACGCAAACCTCTAACCTCTTTTCTCCGCTTTCCCTTGTTCGGGACCTCAACCTTTCTTTTCCTCTTCGTCACTCTTTCTTTCTGTCCTTCGACGCCCATCGTCTTCTTTTCTCCCGTCCTTGTCGACTGGCGACCGCCGACCACCCCGTCAACAACCTACGATCGGCCCCGCTGTGAGCGTGCGTGCACGAATACTAAGCCCGGCGCCAACTTTCGTCCTCTGTTACCCCTTCTGTCGCGGACCCTCTCAGGTTCTCGCGCCGCACTTTTCGTTTTCTATCGCTTCTTTGAATACCCTCGATTCTCCTCCTCAGATACCCATTTTTGTTTTTTCCGTATCTTGTTCGACCCTTCGCTTGTTCTGTTCATTGGAACATTTTACGCGATTACGACCTGCCGCCGTTTGATGATACTCGGTTCCATTCTCAGCGACCCGCCGACTCCCGTCGACGACACAAAGCAATCAACGGCTACCACGACGCAGGATTTCGGACGGCGTAAACGGCCGTGTCGTTCTCGCCTTGTTTCCAAACACCTCCTGTCGCGCTGTTCCAGAGAATATGGTTACGCCTCTGCGCGCCCAAACGAATCCGCACTTCGTCGCCAGCGGGCCTGTCTCTTCGTGGCTTGTGCAGTTTTGAGTTGCGGTTAGCTCGACCACACCGCATGACTGGACGGTGACCGCTTCTTTTTCCGCCTTGTTATTCATCTTACGGGTGGCTCATTTGAATACCTTTTCAGACAACGCGAACCAAGACGCGGACGACTGGCAATCTTCTACGGCTTCACATGTCGACATAGCAGAACGAACGGTTGACTCTACCTCCGCTCCCGATTTCCATTTCGTCATCCTGTCCTGGGACCGCCTCTGCTTCTAGCCTCTCGATTTTCGCGACTCGCTGTACGATTTAATATCTTCTGGGCCTGGCAGCATTGCACCTCTTCTGCCGCCACAACTTGACCGACAGCGTATCGACTTCCACCTGAACAGGCCAAGGCGTGGTTGTCCACCGCCTTTGAATCTGCGGCAATGGCCGCCAATATGAACATGCAGCAGCAGATGGGCATGCCGCTCCAGCAGCAGGCCCAGCAGCGGAGAAATGGCATCCCCAATCACCTGATGGCCATTGTCTACCAGCAGCTAGTGGCAAACACACCCGTTGTCAATGGATGGCGATCCGGTGTGCAGCTCACGGAGCGGATGGGCAAGACGGTGAACCTGTAAGTTTTTTTTTTTGCTTCTATTCTTAATTTCGGTTCCTAGGTGATTCCCCTTTCCCCTTCACCTCGTTGGCGCTACAGTTGCACCGTTGTTGTGCACAGTATCGATAATTGGTTTGCGCGTCTCGCCTACTATGTTTGCTCAGTCACCATGTACTATGTACCTTTTTAAGGTCCTGATGGCCCCCCCCCCCCCCCCCCCCCCATACCGTCGGGCCTGCAAAATAGCAACGACCTCAGCTCAATTTTTTTCACTCTTACTTTGTTTTCCTCATCGCCTTTTCTTATCCTTCGGAATCACTTTCGTTCGGTGTTTGTCGCATCGCAGATCTCGTCATTGGAGACGGCTTTATTTCAACATTTCTAACGTTGATTGATTTAAAAGGGTCACGAACATCATTCTTGCAAATCCAGGCATCGACTGGCAAAAGGCATTGCAGGCCGGTGTCGACTTTGAGCGGAAAGCCTACCTGGAAATGCCGGACAGGGTGAGTTGTAACTCTCATTGTTCACCGCCTCCTCACTGTTCGTGAACGGGACTACTGACAACATAATTAGGCGATGTACGAGAAGCAGATGACTACGAAAATTCAGGAGCAGTTTGTCAAGCGCCAGTCCAACGAGCAAAATATCAGAAACGACATGAACAACCAGCAGCTCCAGCAGCAGGCTCTTTTGCAGCAACAAGCGGCAGCGCAACAACAGGCGGCTCAGCAGCAGCAACTGCAACAGCAACTTCTCATGAACCCTCAACTCCGGGCCTTTGGACAAAACCCTCAAAGTTTCCAGCACCTGCAACACCCCATGCAGGCATCGCCAATTCCGCAGCAAAACCCTCAGCAAATGGGCGCCGCTGGTCTTATGGGCCAAAATGGAGTCGGCATGCAGATGGCACCGAACCAACAGCAGCAACAGCAACAGAACTTGCAGAACATGCAAAATTTGAACCAAGTACGCCAAAGCGGAATAGACCTCTCGAAACTGACGGAGCAAGATCGCCAAAAAGTGAACGAGTTTGCGAATCGCCTCTATATGAGCGCGGATGACAACACCAAAAGAAACTTGTTGGCCAACATGCAGAATCGCGTCAGCCCGCAAACTATTGAGAACCTCCAGCAAAGCGGAAAGGATGTTTTGATGCACATGTTCCAGATCCAGGCACTCAACGTCCTGACCCAAAAAGCCAGCAATCTACGAACGCAACCAGGTGTTGCTAATCCTAATATGCCTGGCGGCCAGCACCCGATGCAACAGCTTCAACAGCAAGCACTCCAGCAGCAGCAACAACAGCAAAATGGAATGGCCGGAGGTGTTTTGAACCCGAGCATGATGGGTGTCAGCGGGCCTGCCCAAGGCGGTGCCCTCGTTGCTGGCGCTTCTGGCCCGGGTGCACAACGCAACGCACAATACCCCTTCGGTCCCAACGTGGAAAGCATCATGAACGAGCACAAAGCTGCACTTCTTGCCCAAGAGGCTGGTCAGGTTGTTGTCCCCGCGAGTACACAAGCTGGCCGCAACCCCACGCCACAGCCGCCAATGGCTGGTGCTCCGGTTGCTCCAAACAATGCTACTGGTATGGCTGGTAACCAAGGACGTCCTAATACTCAGCAAGGTGTCCAGCTCCAGCGTGGTGGTCCCCAGATGCAGCAAGGATTCAACATGCACCAGATGGGTCTTGATGCTTCTGGTGCTGCCAATATGCAGAACCAGCAGCAGCGGGCACAACAGCAGGGCGCAAAACAATTACAAGGCCAACCCGGTGGTGTAATGGGCCACAGCCCGGCAATTGGCAACTTAGGCACGCCCATGGCTCGCCAGGCCACTGCGCAAGGCGATGCGACCCTTCAGCAACAGCAGCAACAGCAGCAGCAGCAGCAGCAGCAGCAGCAGCAACAACAGCAACAGCAGCAACAGCAACAACAACGACAAATGGCACAGGGTGGCCCAACATTTACGGGACAGCTCAACCCTCGTTTCAACCAGAACCTCAATCCCAATTTCCAGAACATGATCAATTCTATGTCAGCTGAGCAGAGGGAGAAGTTTTCGAGCCTCCCCCCAGAGAAGTTGAACGAGTTCATGGCCAGATGGGCTCAACAGCAACAGCTAAGAATGAATCAAGCCAAGAATAACCCTGCTGCCGCTGCCCAAATGCAGCAGCAGCAAAGCCGCCAAGGCCAGCTGGGCCCTGGTCAAGTCAACCAGCAGCAACTACAACAGCAGCAACAGCAACAACAACAGGCTGGTGTACAGGCAAACCAGTTTGGTATGACTGCTCAACAGCCGACGGGAATGCCGCCACAGAACATGGGCCAGCCAGGCCAGGGTCCGAGACAAATGCGCCCCCAGCATCAAGCTATTATGGATAGCATGGATTTGCCGACGCAAGTGTCCATTCAATTCAGCCTGCCTCCGGAGGTCAAGAAATGGCGTGATTTGAAGATCTGGATTGCGCAGAATAGCTTGCCAGATCCCGTCAAAGCGCAGCTGTCAAACTTTCAGATGGTGCAGTTTAGGCAGCTGGTCGAGAAGCGGACGCAACAGCAGCAGCAGCAACAGCAGCAGGGCGGTCAACAACAACGGCCTGGCCCTCCTGGTATGCAGCCTCCAAACGCTCCTGTTGCAGCTGGCCCAAATGCCAACGCAAATTCCAACGGAAACAAGCCAATTGGTCCGAATATGCAGCAGATGGCCGGCACCTTACCAAACATCCCGGCCAGCATGCTCACCATCACTGCTGCCGAGGTTGCACAGCTTCGTGCAAGAGATCCCAAGCTTGCCAATGTTTCCGAGGAGATTGTTCGAAAGTTCGGCGCACGAATGAAGCATGAACAGATTATAAAGCATTACATGCAGCAGCAGGCCAAGAATGGGGTGCCCTTGAACGTTCTTCAGCAAGCCCAACAAGCCCAGCTGGCCCAACAGCAGCCGGGAGTTGGCCAGCCCTTGAACTTGCAACAGCAGCAACTACTGCGGCAGCAACTTCAAAATCCTCTACAGGAGCAGCAACAGCCACAGCTGCAACTTCATAATCCTCTACGGCAGCAGCAGCAGCAACAGCAACAGCAACAGCAACAGCAACAGCAACAGCAACAGCAACAGCTTCAGCAACAGCAGACGAAACAGCAGCTTCAGCAACAGTTGCAACAACAGTTCCAGATGCAGCAGCAGCAGCAGCACAATCTCATGCTTCAGCAACACGGTGGTCAACTTGAAACCCCAAGTGCAGCTGCCGCAGCCGCTGCCGCGGCTGTCGCCCATAACCCTGCTGTGCAGCAGAAGCCAACGAGCCAGGCGCCAGCGGCTCCGCCGACATCTACTGGACAGACAACTCCGGCCCCCGCGCCTGCGACTGGTGCGAAGAGCAAGGCACAGCAGAATCGTGCTGCTGCTGCCAACCGCAAGCGTGCAGCAGCTGCTAATAGCAATACGACTGACGATTCGTCCAATGCCGCTTCCGCTGCTCAGCCTCAGCAGTCGCCGTCTGTGCAGGTTCAGCAACAGGCCATACAGCAACCACAGCAGCAGCAGCAGCGCCCGGTTCCGAATATGACAGCAGAGCAATTTGCCAAGCTCACACCTGAGCAACAGGAGACGATTCGCCAACGCCAGCAAGCCGTAGCATCTGCCCTCCAGCCCGGCTCTGAAACTATGCAGCACCTGTTAGCAATTGGCAATGAAGTGCGACAGGACATACACAAGGAACAGTTCCCTGACATTCCTATGACCGCCGAGGAGAAGGACGAAGTGTGGAAGAAGATTGGCGAGACCGTCGATCCCCTGTTCAAGGTCGGCCGCGCCCTTAGCCGTTTCTACCTGGCGACTCACGATGAAGTCCGCACTCGCAAATTCTTCCGAACTGTAAGTTTTAACATTATGATTTGTCTTCCTTGTTCAAACGCGTTGTCAAACCTGTCCACATTCACTGACACTGTTTCTTCTCCTTCGCACAGAGATACCGTCTTTCGCAACAATTTGTCAACTCCGAAACACTTGCTGGCCGCAAGGAGAATTTCTCTATTACTCTGGATGAAATTGAGTCACATCGGAACCTGTTGATGGATATGGCCAAGGAGGCAATGAATTTTGTGCGGGCCCATGCGAACCAGACCCAGCTCCAAGCTGGCCAGAGCGGGCAACAAATGACCGGGCCCCAGGAGTCGCAGCAGGGTCGGAACGCATCCGCCTCTGCCGCGACGTCTCAAGCTCAGCCAACTGCTGCCACTGCCAAAACCACAGCAGAGGAAACTCCGCGCACGCAGGCCAAGCATAAGCGATCAAACAGCAAGGCCAACCACCAACCGCCGGCAGCACCAACAACGGCCCAACCTCCATTCCCTCTTCACGGGGCGTCTCCCCATGGCCAGCCTGCTTACATCGGCAAGCCGAGCGTGACCCAGGAGACTCTGCATCTGCCTACGACAAAACGCCGGAAGACGAACAACCAGGCGAGTGCTGCGTCGCCTATCACTGCGCAGACGCCCGCGGCATCAACTCCTTCGGCAAAGGCTTCTCCTGAGGTTAAGCGCAGGCAGGCATCGGAAGCAAAGGCTGCCGCTGCCGCCCAGTCTACAGCCGCTGCCGCTCAGCAAGCCGCCAAGTCACTGTTTTACTGCACGGAGAACGACTGCGACATGAAGTCGACTGGATTTGCTACGGAGGAGGCTCGTCGTACCCATATCGAAGAGGAACATATCAAGCCCGCTGCCGACCCGTTCAAGTTTGTCAGCGACGCCCTTACGGACGCACTCGGTCTGGACGCGCTAGGCAATGCGAAAACGAGTGACAATGGTGTGAACACTGGAACGAACGCTACCTCATCGAAACAGGGTCTCACACCAGTCACGCCGATGTCTCGTGTGACGTCGATGAACCGGCAAGCATCTGGTGGAAAGGCTGTGGCTGGTAAAGGCCCCACCGGCAATGGGCCGAGCACCACTCCCAAGCTTTCGGACGGCGGTCTCCAGGGTTCTGCGCCCAGCATCGACACAGACGTGCTGCTTGCGTCTGCGTCATTGAGCGACGCATGGGACTTTGCCAATGTTGATCCACAGGATCTTGCCTCGACGTTCAGCTTCGCTGCAGATACAGCGGCCCAAGGCGCGATTGCCGACTTCAGCGTATATCGCAGCATGATCACGCCTAACGACACGCCCGAGTCGAGGACCGATAGCGGGTGGACTTCGGAGCCGACAAGCGACAACCTGGAGTCGACCAACCTCGACCTGAACATGGACATGTGGATGACGGCCGAGGATGGTACCATCATCCCCTCCATGCTCGACGATATGCAAAAGTTCAATATGGCCGCAATCGATGAGACCGACACGGCCGACCTGGCACAAATGTTCTTGAACGATGGTCCGAGTGGTTTCGGCGATGAGGAGACAGACATGGTGTCGATGTTCAACAAGACGAATGTCGAGCTTGACCCTTCTCTGTACTCATTTGGTGCGTCCTAAGCTATGAAACCTTGTTTTCTGCTTTATGTGCGTCTACCAACATTGTACTTTCTTCATTTTTTTATTTTATTTTTCATTTCATTTGCTTTTATTATTTCTCTCATTGGCGAACTGTCCATGACATGACGACCAACTTGAATTATGAGAGGTCGACAAAAGTTTTACGAAACACTGGAGGGATATGGAAGCGTTGGACCTGGCTTGTTTTTGCTTCTTCTTTATTTGTCTTACTGTGGTTATACTTTGCGTTTCGTTTTATGTGTCTCTTTCTTTATTCCCCGCCCACCACGGTGGCCATTTCGGTCGTTCGTCACGATTCTTATTTTTTTATACTCTTTGCCTGCTTCAGTTCTCGATGCGTGTGTTTTGATGGCCAGCTTCCGATCGCCACCATGGGCTTTCATCACGAATTTCTTTGTGCTATGAGACGATATGTTTCTTCCTTTGCTGTTGAACCGGGCAAATGGGATGCATGGGATCATCATGTTTAATTCTTGTTGATTTGGACTGTGTAAAGCCGTTGTAGATTATAGGGACAAGTGGATGACATATGCACGGATTCGTATGGATAGTTCTTAAAACTCTAAACTAGACAGGAATGAGAAATGTCGGCCGACGATTTACAAACTCTTTCGTCCCTATTGTAGTATCAGCTCATCGGATGTCGTTTCTTACATGCTCCGCGTCGTTATATTCCGTACTACCGTAGATTTGACAAGCATCGTTTGCCTAACCGTGATTTGCGATCGGCAGTAAATGCACGTCTTACGAGGTCCGCATTTGCATATAACATATGTATGTCGTACAGTGCATCTTTCGAGGCTTGTAGAAGAACAGAAGGCAAGTCGCGTCAAACCTTGGCTTCGGTTTCTCTAAAAGGGCTGTGTTTTATATTACACACGATGGATTCTCAGAAGCGGCCGAAGGCCCCCCTAGACTGAAGACTTCTAGTGGCTACAAGCGCGTTCACACCTGTCCCACTCGTCCACTAATAGCCCAGGGGTCCTTTAGGTTCGTGTTGTGATGGACCCTGTCGCGTGTGGTTTCTTTACCCTGCTAAATGATCTGTCGCAGAGGAGGGGCGAATGGGTAGGTGGGACTTGCCGCCACACACGTCTCGCAAGTGGCCCATGCCCACTGTGAAAGACGCGACTGCAGCCAAGCAGGCGTTTCCAGGGGCCCTGTTTCCAGTTGGCATCTGCCCTCAAATTAAATGGGCAAACAGACCCAACCAATGTGCTGGAAGTCGCGACTGCCCGTAACCGCGCTGTAGTAGGGCGCTGTAGACTATCCACAGCGCTCTGAACGTGCTAAAAGAGGGAGGTCGTCAGGCCTTGCGCCACGACGAACTGGGTCAAGAACGTGCAGGGAAGCCCGTAATGTGGAGAAAACAAAACACGCCTTCAGAATCGCGACTGACATGTATACGGAGTATTGGCTTTCATATACAACGGCAAGAGGTGTCGTTCGTTGTTCTTTCCGTCCTTCTTCGTTTTTCTATCTGCCCTCACGCTTTTCTACTTTCCCCAGTCACTCTTTCTAGACGTTACCGTCAAGGGAATACGTTTTGCTTTCCTCTCGTTTCTTGATCGCCGGCACTCCTTTCTTTAATCAGAGCCACTTACAACAGTCTCTCCCTGGTGTTGGAACAACACGTGCATTCGCCCACACGCTCTTGGGTCACCCGCCTTTTCTTCTTACTCGCCTTGTGCTTGTTGCTGCAAGACGCGTTGGTGGCTGGATTGCACTCTTCGAGCCCTGGCCTGATTTCCTCATCTATATACAAACTCCTTATATCTCAGGCTTTGCAATGGCCTCCCCCGTGAAACGACGCGTCCTGGCACCCCTCGACGCAAACGCGAGCGTGTCGGCCTCGCCCATTTCCGTGGCAAGCAAGCCGGTAGCCGTCGAGCACAAGTTCCCACTGTCACCGCCAAGCAGTGCCATAGCTCATAAGCGCACACTGCCGGAGACGTGTCTGGACGACGAGCCGGCCGACTCCACGACGCCCCTGAAGAAGACATGTCTCGCGAGCGGCGCGGAGATGTCGTCAACAATCCTGCTGCGTGACAGCAAGCAGTCGGAGCAGCAGTCTCAGCAACAGCAGAAGCAGCAGATCGACCAGGTTCCTACATCAGCCTCTCCAGCAGTTGCCATGACTGCCTCCGCCTCTCGGCGTTCTCTGTCCCCTACTACATCCTCCGTCTTCGATCTGTCCGCCATGGTCGACACGTCTCAGGCCACCAACATTACCGAGCCGGACATCGACGCTCCCCGGCCTGCCGGCTCGTCCGGACCGCCGACGCGCGAACAATCGCGACAGGTGCGTTACCAAAGATCAATATTGACTTATATAATTGCAGCACAGTCCCTAACATGCCTCCCCCCCAATATAGAGAGCAGAGATTCTCAAACTTCGTCTGAGTTTGGCCCGGTACAAAGTGCGGACGGGCCAGGTTGACGTCCCACTGGAGCAGCTCCGGGTGGTGCCGGCGGCAATACAACTGCAACGCCAACAAGGCCAACTGTCAAGGGAGTGGTCAGCGAGCGAATGGTTGCGTCAGCAGCGAGAGCAAAAGCACGAGGCAGAGCCGGCGAGCTCCTCGCAGCCGAGACATCAGCCGCCGCTGCCACAGCGATTGGCGCTGTGGGGCCCTGCCTCGTCAAGCGTGGTCGGCGCTCCTAGCAGCCGCGGTTGTAACGAGGAAGTGAGCGCCACTCAGACCAGCAGCAGCAGCGAGGAGGAGGAGGAGGAGGATGAAGGCGACGAAGATGTGCAAGATTCCCAGCCCCTTCCACAGCAACCGCGGCATCAGCTGGACACGGTGGACGTCATTGAAGACAGTGACCTATCGGATCAGGATGGTCCGAAGCTGATTCGGGCCAATGACGACGACGAAGACGAGGACGAGTACGGCCATGAGGACGATGATGACCTGCCTCAGATGCCGCAGATCCGTCGTTTGTCGCCCACCAAGAAGTCAACGTTGAGCAGCAACAAGCACAACATTTTGACCACGCCGCGCGGCAACCGGCTCCTGGTGGATGATGTGAACGGGGGCCATTTGGATGGTCTAACAAGCAGTGCCATGCGTGGCAGTGCCGTCAATGGTCTGCTCAGCCTTTCCCGCAGCTGAGGAAGCAGCGATACAGTTCTGGCTTTTATTTCCTAATTGTTTTGTTCTTGACTTTTACCCTCTTACGTTATCTTTCGTTTTGTCTTGGTCCATTTACATTGCGCAATGTATCATATCACGGAACATGGCTGCATCGGGGCGTTCCAGGTTCATAGTTTATATTTATATCGGGTTTTACTCTGCATACTGCTTCCAATGCAGCCGTGGCAATGTTGACGCCTTATCGTCTTTGACAAACGAACTGACTACATGAACAACAATTGTCTCGCATTAGTCCCCCTCATTGTGCTTGGGGTTTCTTATTTGCGATTCAGCTATTCAGCAAGGGGCACCCTCCAAGAATGCTTGCTAAATAAACAGACCAAAAATAAAGTGAAATCAAATAAAACACTCAGTTCCTGCTGGTACTGTCAAATGTAAGGAGCTTTGATTCAAGCAGCAGGAAACAGAACACAGCTATTGGAAAAAGTGGTATGAGCACCACGACTTCAGTAATATAAGAAAAGACACTGTGAAGAGAGACATTGTCTAGGCCGCTAGGACACGCTTTGAACAATTATCGCGTCAGAGCCATTGCCATCGTAGTCAATGTTGGTGCGCAGCGGGAAGACGGGGTCGTTTGTAGAGTTGCGAGAGCGCTGAGACTCCAGCCAGCCTATAAATTCCTCAAGGGCTGTACTGTCGACGACTTCAACGCTGAGGGACCCACTGCCCTTTTTCTCCAGTTGCTCGACGTAAAGCATATGTGCCCAATGCTGTCTTGGCGAGGAGTTTGGCGGCTGCCACTGCCCGAAGGTGCCGATGCTTCGCCAGTGTTCACGGCTCCTTGTCCCCAGTTCTTGTTCTGAACGACCCCCTTTGGGTTGCTGACCCTGGGAGTTTGGATATCAAGTGGCGGTGCTTGGGTGTGGCGTGCTTGTGAAGCCACGGCTCCGGTTTGAGGCCCTGCTATGCCGGTGTGCACAGTCCCGGTGCTGGGCTGTATAGGTTTAGAAATTGCACGCCATGGCGCGGCGGTCTCTGGGTCGGTGTATACATGTCTGTGGACAGCATACATTGTTTTGATCCTTAATTTTCTCATTCTGTAACATATTTCGCGATAGATGTCGTCCGTGGTTGAGCGGCCCGGGCAAGAATTTCGAAGCCTATGATAGTCGGACTCATTGGCTAGTACGGTCTGCTCTGGCTCGGTAACAAGTGCCTCGGGGAGAAAGGGAAACTTGGGGCCGCCATTGCACGCTCGTTTGTTTCGGCAGTGTTCCCCAAGCCTGCAGGAGTGGGCCTCAAAGTAGCCATTCCTGTCGCTTATGTATTTGATGGCTTGCGCCACGAGCATGTCGTTGATGTAGGCGATGTGGTTTTGGAAGACAACGCCGCTCTCTTTGGCAGCATCGATAATCATTTGCGCCTGCTTTTCGAACGTCATGGGAGTACAACAGTAGACTGTGCTCTGTGCAAGTGCCGGCACGACCTCGATAAATGCTTTCTCGGCCTCCAGACTGGCAATCTGAGGACAGCCAGGCTCGAAAGTTATCACATTGTCGCCCAGTGGTACTTGCGTAAAGTACATTAGCATGTAACAATAGATATTCGCGGTGCGTGAAAGACGTGCTTCTCTAAAGACCATGTAAAGTATTCGTCTGGCCCAAGTCAGTTGGTAGTCAGTGAGGATATGTTCTAAGACGAACATCTCTTTTTGGACTTCGTTCAGCCGCCGTAGCCATTCGCCACGTTCAATCTCGCGGTTGGTAAAGTCCAATCTGTGGTTGGGAATAGTAAAGGACAGCAGGTAGAAGAGATTTTTCAGGATGCGTTGGCTAGTTGTTTCCTCGGCTGGTTCCGGATTCGGTGGCATGGTCGAAGATGGGGCGGCAGCCAAACCCGGAGCTGCATTCAGAGCGGCTGTTCTCGGATTGGGTGCCATTTTGGGACTGGCTACGGTCGAGAACAGTGCGGATGCAATAGTTAAAGGTGTCAAAGGGAATGAGTTCAGTAATGGAAGAGAAACAGATGCGATGACAGTCCTGCGAGGACTAAAACGACTTGTGAGGGGAGAGGTTATTATGAAAAAAAAGGCTCTTATGAAAATAAATAAAACACACAAGAGAGTCAAATGCACCTAAACGGGGCTTTATATCAAAGGAAAGAATTTAAGGTTCTAGAAAGTTACTGATAGTAACAGTAAATACTGTCATATTGAGCAGATGCAGCAAATATTCAAGGTTCAAAATTCTTTACCTTTAGACGTTTCTAGTATTTAAAACTTCGAAAGTTTTTTTTTCTAAAAAAAACCTATAGAACTTCTATCGAAGCTTGAATTCAGTTGTACATTAATGTACCCGTACGTTTACTCTCACGTATACTATTTTGTCAAGAAAACTGACACCTAACGATTCCATGTTCGGATGTCGGTTGGTCGCTTGACATGATATGTGAATCGAGGACTGTAAACTTATGCCAAGTTAGCTGAAGTCAAGAGATAGTACACAAGAAAAACATTGTCAATGTTGTGGGACAGATTTAGAGGGACAGATATTTCCAAGAGAACGAGTCAGGTTGAGAATTGACCACAAAACTCTAAAATACGAGGCTGCTGTTGCATGCGAGGCTGCGTGTAAGTCGATGTTGGCGACGCTGATTCGCCAGAAGGCTGAGTTTTGAAGAAAATAAACCACGTGATGAGATTACTCAATTTTGCAAGGAATCACAAAAACACGTGACGGTATAAACAGCGACTGCGAAATGAATGTCGCTGGTTCGGAAATCCAAGCAAACTAACTACAGAACGTGGCCTTACCTTAAAATACAAAGAGAATCTGATGAAAGGCACAATGATGCCCGGTTAGACCCAAGGAGCAAAGAAGTATATTGTATGCTGTACTACGGACGCAAAGCGGCGGTTTGCATTCCAGATGCTTTTTGAATTTAAACTCGCACGTGCCACTATTTTGTGATGACTAAGATGTACACAAAGCGAGACAAGATAATTACTGTCGCCGTTGGTTCGTCCTTCACCGCCTTCAGAGATGGTTCGCAAATGTGGGTCTCCATTAAAACGGGTCTCCGCAAGCGCGTCACGGCCCTGGGGGGCAGTCGCGACCTGGGGGGGTGTGGCGCAAATTGTTCTGGGAGCTATTTTTTCGTACTTCCGTACTTCTCTCACTTGTACCTCATCCGCAACCATCACCATCACCATATCGGCGCCACTGACATCGTTTGTCGCATCTCAGATCCATCGTCAGTCGTCTTTAGTTGGCCTGTTGTATTGCATTTTTAAGATGGCCGCAATGTAAGTTGGACTCGCCAGCTTGTTCTCCTTCCGGTTCCTCTCCTCGTTCGTCGTCTGTTTGATTGGCCCTTTAGCTCGAATTGAGCTCTGACGAGCTTCTTTTTGCGGTGCAACCATGCTGACTCGTGCTTTCTCTCTTTCCTTTTCTGTCCCCCTGCCACAGTGAGAGCTTCGACAACATTTTTCTAGACCTCTCTAAGGAGAGTGGAAAGTGCCGTTTCGCCGAGAACGGTCTTGGCTGGAAGCCGGCTGGCGGCGGCGAGGCCTTTACCCTGGACCAGAGCAACATAGGAGGTGCGCAATGGAGCAGGGCCGCAAAGGGCTACGAGGTGAAGATCCATCAACGGAACTCAGGCATTCTGCAACTGGACGGGTTTCAACAAGAGGTGAGCATCAGTGTATTGTCCAGTCCCCGTGTATGCGAGTCGAGGGTGAGGTGACTAACCAAGAGAAACCTGTTTCTATTTATTTTTATATTTTTTAGGATTACGAGCGCCTGAACAAGATCTTCAAGAACTGGTACAGCCACAACCTCGAAAACAGGGAACACTCCGTCCGGGGCTGGAACTGGGGCAAGGCCGAGTTTAGCAAGGCCGAGCTTGTTTTTAACGTGCAGAACCGACCCTTCTTTGAGATCCCGTACTCGGAGATTGCGAATACGAACCTGGCCGGCCGGAACGAAATCTCGGTCGACTTTTCCGTTAACGAAGATGCAAAGACAAACGGCAACTCCAAGGGTCCGGTCAAAGGCCTTAAGGCGGCCGCTGGCAAGGACCAGCTGATGGAGATGCGCTTTTACATCCCGGGCACGACAACGAAGAAGGAGGCCGATGCTGACGGCGACGTTGCATCGAACGCCAGCGACGCAGAAGAGGAGAAGAACGCGGTGACACTCTTCTACGACACACTTATGGAGAAGGCCGAGATTGGCGAATCTGCCGGTGACACCATTGCTACCTTCCTTGATGTCCTGCATCTCACGCCGAGAGGCCGTTTCGATATTGACATGTACGACGCGTCGCTCCGTCTACGGGGCAAGACGTACGACTACAAGATTCAATACGATGCCATCAAGAAGTTCATGGTCCTCCCCAAGCCTGACGATATGCACGTCATGCTTTGCATGGGCCTCGACCCCCCCCTACGCCAGGGCCAGACCCGGTACCCCTTTGTCGTCATGCAGTTTAAGCGCGACGAAGAGGTAACGTTGGATCTGAACCTGACAGAGGAGGAGCTCGAGTCCAGATACAAGGACAGGCTGCAGGCGCACTACGAACAACCTCTTCACCAGGTTGTCACCTATATATTCAAGGGCCTGGCTAATAAGAAAATTTCGGCCCCTGCAAAGGACTTCCTCACGTATGTTTTTCCATCCCCTTCTCCCGCTCTCTCTTTCTAGTGCACTTTTCACGACCGTCTTTTCTAACATATCACTGCAGTCACCGGCAGCAGTTTGGTATTAAGTGCTCTATCAAGGCCAGCGAGGGTTTTCTGTACTGTCTGGAAAAGGCATTCATGTTTGTGCCTAAGCCTGCGTCGTACATTTCCTACGACCAGACGCAGTCCATTACATTTTCACGCGTTGGTGGCGCCGTCTCGGCTCTCTCGACGTTTGACATCACGGTGCATATGAAGGCCGGAGGTGCTTCGTCGCAGTTCAGCAACATCAACCGGGAGGATCTGAAAGCGCTCGAGGATTTCTTCAAGCTCAAGGGCTTGCGCGTCAAGAATGAGATCGATGAGGAGTCGAACATGATGGCCGCAGCCCTGCGCGACCAGGCCATGGACAGCTCCGATGACGATGCCGGTGGTGCGGCTAGGGCCGACCGCGGCTCAGCCGACGAAGATGAGGAGAGTGTCGACGAGGACTTCCAGGCCGAGTCGGAGAGCGATGTCGCTGAGGAATACGACTCGAACCATGACAGTTCCGGTTCGGGAAGCGACGAGAGCGACGTCGACAACGACGTCGATGATGATGACGATGACGACATGGACGACGAAAACGAGGAGGAGGAGGAAGAGCGCCCGAAGAAGAAGAAGCGAACATGAGCGCAGATGATTGGAGTGGTCCGTGAGGACTCTCATTGTATTACCGCCGCTACTGCCGCAGATCGATGCCGTTACATGTCGTCTATGCGGCCACATCTCACCCTTTGACCTCTTCATTATTGGTTCTTTATTTGCTTTTTGTTTCTTGTACGGCCGCGTTAATTTGTTTCTTTTTGTTAATATTTGCGGCTTGGGCGTTTGGTCAACATTATAATGCTTTTGAAAAAAAGAAAAGTATTGTGATGGCCGGTGTGTGCACTTGTGTCAGCAGGGTTTCTCTCAAGGCGATTCATTCTATATATCAATTAAAAGTGCCCTGAAAAGCAAAGTACTCTCGGTAACGGTCCCATATGTTTCACATTTGACAGTTGGGTCAGCCTTTCTTGTAAGTGGAGCCCTTCTTGACGCAACTCGTTGGTGCGTTGCCATTTGTTGAAGAGCACGTGAGGCCCTTGCAAATGAGATGCAATTGCGCACCTGCCGCCTACGTCAGGCTGTACTAACCAACAACAGATTTCTGCCATTGGGGCGGGCGCTGGACCGCTAGGAACAGCAGTTACCAGGCCACCTGCCTACCCCACCAAACCAGTCAAGCACAAGCAGACCGCCCTCAGGAAGGAGGGGAGCCGAAAAATATTATGTGAAGATTGAGGGCGAAAAAATAAAGGCACGTATTGAAATAATAAATTTCCCAAACAGACGAGGACAGCAAAAAACGACTCGTCACCGCCGCCCACCACCAACACAACCGGCTTGTTGTCCACCAGCCGCCGCAAAGAAACATCCCCACGGTCCAAGCATCGTGTGCTCATGCTCCGTTGCCTGCCTTGCTACGCCGCCTGGATAGCCCATTACCTTCTTATTTTATTTGTTTTGTTTTGCTTTCGTCCCAGGCATCTCCTCCTTTCTACCCCGTCTTCTATATTTCTTTACTTTACACGACAGCCCTACTAAGCAAGCATCGCCAGACCGAGCCTTTCGCAGCCTTCGTCCATTTTCTTCAGCGAAACCCGACAACAACTCATCCCCCCCCGGTGGACCACTCTTCCGCCCCTCTCCAGTCTCCGCAACGACTAACAGCCCTCCGTGCTAGGCAATGCGTTGTCCATAGCACGCCCACTTTCTCTCCTCTTTCTCTCTCTCTGTCTCTCTGTCTCTTCTCTCTCTCTCTCTCTCTCTCTCTCTCTCTCTCTCTCTCTCTGCCTCAGCGTCATCTTGAAATCACCACAAAGTCAGACGACCCTTGGGCATAGACGTAAATCCCGCCACGCCATTTTGCTCGACAATCTTATATCCACTGCCGCCGACTCTCCGACCACACCCATCCTCGGTTCGCTCTACGCCCGACGGCCGCCAGGCCTATTCTCGCCTTGAACGGCACTCCGCTGCTCTCTCTCTCTCTTGTCTCTCTCCTCAGATACCGAAAACACGCCCGGACTTTGCTGCCCACCATGGACAGCCAAGTCAGCCAGCAGGTAGGTGTGATGGCTTTTATGGCTTGATGATGTTGCCTTGTTGTCTTATGCTGAGTGCTGATTCCGTCCCTTCGTCCCACCTCTACAGATTGAGCAAGCCATTGAGATTGCCTGGAACCCAACCTCGGACACCGCGCTCAAGGGCCAGGCCTTCGACTACCTCCACCAATTGCGCTCGGATCCGCAGGCTTGGCAGCTGTGTGCGGCCCTCTTCACCCGCTCACCACGAACATCCGAGGTGGTGCGTCTTGTGTCGTTGGAAATCGTCAACAATGCCGTGCAGAGCCAGGCCCTGGACAGCAACAGCCTCTCGTTCCTAAAGACCACGTTGCTCGAGTACATACAGCGGACATATGGAAGCGGCGACCCCGACGCTCAGGTCGACCCGCCGGCCTTGCAGAACAAGCTCACGCAGACGCTGACGTACCTCTTCGTCTACTCGTATCAAGAGGGCTGGGAGACGTTCATCGACGACTTTTTGGCCTTGACAACCACGCCCAACGGCGGCGGGCAGCCTGACAATGTTGCTGGCGTCTTCTTGTACCTGCGTATGCTGAGCTCGGTCCATGACGAGATTGCCGACGTCATGATGGCGCGCCAATCCGCGGATGTGAAGCGCAACAACAACCTCAAGGACCTCGTCCGCGACCGCGACATGCACAAGATTGCGCGATCATGGCAGGAACTGCTGATGCAGTACAGCAACCAAAACAACCAGGTCCTCGAGATGACGCTGAAGATCATGGGGAAGTGGGTGAGCTGGATTGATATTTCGCTCGTCATCAACCAGGACATGCTCAGCCTCCTGTTCCCTCTCATTGGCCGCTCGAACCCCGGCAGCGGCGAGGACAAGGTGCGCGACGCGGCCATCGACACCGTGACGGACGTCGTCGCCAAGAAGATGAAGCCTAGTGACAAGATTGAGATGATTGGCTTCCTTAACCTACGTGAGGTTGTCTCCCAGCTAGTCGCCAGCCCGCCGCTCAACGACTACCAGAAGACGCCCAAGTACGACACGGACCTGGCCGAAGCTGTCGCGAAGCTGGTGAATACCGTCGTCAGTGACATTGTCCGCGTCCTCGATGACTTGTCTGTCGAGGGGGACGCCCGCGCCCGCGCTGAGCCGTTACTGCACGAGTTCCTTCCGCTGCTCCTCCGCTTCTTCTCCGACGAATACGACGAAGTCTGCTCGACCGTGATCCCTGCCCTGACCGACCTCTTGACATTCCTGCGGAAAGTGCCCAACCTGCCTCCAGCGTACCGTGACATGCTTTCCCCGATCCTCAACGCTGTTGTCGGCAAGATGCGCTACGATGAGACGAGCAGCTGGGGCGGCGAAAACGAGCAGACCGACGAGGCCGAGTTTCAGGAGCTGCGCAAGTGGCTACAGAACCTGCAAAAAAGCGTGGCAGCAGTCGACCAGGACCTCTATATCGATGTGCTTAGCAATCTCATCGCCAACACCTTCCAGTCGCTCGATCAGCAGGGCGCCAACATGGACTGGCGTGACCTCGACCTGGCCCTGCACGAGCTGGACCTGTTTGGTGAGCTGACCCTGCCGAACCAGGGCCTGACTGCCAAGAGCAAGGTCTCTGCTACGGCTTCTGAACGCATGGTGGCGCTGATGCGCAAGATGATGGAGTCGGGCATCGCCGAGTTCCAGCACCCTGCCGTCCTCTTACAGTACATGGAGATCTGCAACCGGTACTGCTCCTTCTTCGAGAGCCACCACGACTATATCCCCCGCGCCCTGGAGAATTTTGTCCGTCTAACGCACCATGACCACCCACGCATCCGCATCCGGTCTTGGTACCTCTTCCATCGCATCGTGAAGCAGCTCCGGTCGCAGGTTGGCAACGTGGCAGAAACGATCATCCAGTCGATCAGCGACCTCCTCCCCATCCGCGCCGAGGTCCCTAACGACGAAGCCGACGATGACATGTCTTCCGACGAAAGCGATCACTCTGCCGATGCCCTTTTCAACGGCCAGCTCTACCTTTACGAGGCCATTGGCTGTGTCTCATCAACAAACGCCACTCCGGCCGACAAGCAGGCTCTCTACGCCCGCTCGGTGATGGACCCCCTGTTTTTAGACATGGAGCGGAACCTGCCGCGTGCCAAGGCCGGCGATACGCAGGCAATCTTGCAAATCCACCACATCATCATGGCTCTCGGCACATTGGCGTACGGTTTCTCTGACTATCAAGTCAGCCCCGGTGCTGGTAGCAGCAGCAGCAACAACAACAAGCCTCCTCCGGACGAGGCCATCTCGAGCGAGTTCTCAAGGGCAGCTGAGGCGATTTTGATTGCGCTTGGTGAGCTCAACTCAAACTCGGAGATCCGCGCCGCCTGTCGCTCAGCATTCTCACGGCTCTTGGGCGTTATGGGCGCCGCCGTCCTGCCTCAATTGCCACAGTGGATCGAGGGCCTTTTATCGCAAACCTCCTCCAAGGATGAGATGGCCTTCTTCCTGCGCCTGCTAGAGCAGGTCGTGTACAACTTCAAAGGGCAGATCTACAACGTTCTCAACATGCTGCTGACTCCCCTCCTGCAGCGTGTGCTGGGAGGCCTCTCCGAGCCCATCTCTGGCACGGACGACGAGATCCAACTCGCTGAGCTACGTCGTGAATACTTGACGTTCCTGCAGATCATCCTGACGAACCAGTTAGAGGGCGTCCTGATCAGCGAGGCCAATCAAGGTTTCTTTGAGACTATGATCTCGTCCGTGACGGCTCTTGCAAGAATTATTGGACACAGCAATCTGATTGGAAGCAGACTGGCCTTTAGTGTTCTGGCACGTATGACTTCCGTTTGGGGTGGTCCCGACGTGGCGGTGATCCGGGCGCCACCCGGCTCGAACAACAACGCGAACAACAACCCCAGCAGCAAGTCCGCCGCGTCGACTACGACCAACTCGGGCAACCAGAACAACAACACAAACACCGGCGAGCAGTCTCCTGCATTGGGCGGTCCGCCTGCACCAAGCATCCCCGGTTTCGATAGCTTCGTGATTGACCGTTTCCATTCCACGTGCTGGGATGTGCTTCGGGACTCGCAGTTCCGTCCAGGCAAGGATGCCCAGTCACGCCAGGTGCTCAACGAGATTGCTGGCTTGGAGCAGACCATCTACATCAAGACGGGTGACGTTTTTATCCAGCACCTGCAGTCCACTCTATTGACACAGCTTGGTGACGGTGCCGAATTTTTGCGAAACTTGACCACATCCACGGACCGGCGGACATTCGCCTTGTACCTGCAAAACCTTCGGAAGAATGACTAGGAGAAGTCCCTTTCTCTTCGGTTCCCAGCTCCGAATGTTTTTTGTTATTTGTTCTCGCCCCTTTTTTCCCTATGTTTTTTCCCTATGTTATCTCACCCGTCATGAGCCTGGTCCGATTTCACGCTTCATAGATCCTAGGCTTTCCCAAACTTCACTATATCCTACGTCTTGCTCTTTTTATACACACCCATAGGCGCAATACCACTTTCACCCTTCTATCGTCTTTGAATATTTTACACATCACAAAAAGTTGATGGTAGTCAACCGATCTTATCTTGATGACTTCATCTTCTCCCTTCTTGTATATTCTTTTTTTTTTGTCTCCCTACATTTCTCAGATTCACTCATGCAGCAAAGCACCGTATATTAAAACAGAAAGAAATCGAAAAAATTCCAAGAAATCCTCTAGGTGAAGGAGGAGTGGGTGAACAGCAATAACGAAACTAATGCATTTGTTGCGATCTCGTCACTGCACGGTTGACGCGGCCACAACTCGTCTTTACTTTTTCATATAGAGTGACCGAGTCACTTCGTTTGTGCATGGCAGATGGCGTTTTTACTTCTACACAGGAATAGGACAAGGGATCATGAATGAGCTCAATAAACATTTGTTATTGTGTCACATTCAATGGGCAATCATTAAGCAGCAGTTACAAGCTATTCTTTGATTAAAAAATGCGATCCAGAACGGATGAAAGAGCGAACACGGTGTGTATGCTATATACAAAAAAACACTAGTGATATCCAAAACTGTTGTAAAACCTATTTACCACCATGCTAGATCCAAAACCCATGAGACAATAATATTTAAACCAATGAAAAAAAGCAACCAAAGTGACATCCTCGGGTATCCTTCACAAAACATTCTTTTACTTCCTCGAGGTTGTCATGAGTGGAGTAAATGGCAGGCCCACGACCCCTACTGGGCAATTTCTCCTGTTGTGCTTTCCATGTCCTTTATTTCCAGAACCAGCCCGAGTTTTTCGTACCGTTGTTGTTGTTGTTGTTGTTGTTGTTGTTGCTCGGCTTCGAATTAGTGCCGATATTCTCGCCTGCCTGGGATTGTTTGCTGCCATTGTCGCTCTCGTCATCATCGTTGTCATACAACTCTTTGGAAGCCGCAGCCTCCTGTGGCGTCTGTGAGCGGATGGTATACCTCGTCTCCCGCGCCACCTCGTTGCCATCAGCGTCGAGACGCTGCACCGTAATCTTGACATGGCGGTTACCAAACGCGTCGACATGCTCCTCGGTCGTCTGGATGGTCTCACCCTGGCGCCCATCGCCGTCTGCAGCCGAGTTGTCTCCTCCTCGGACAACAGATGTCTCTGTCGTGGACGAGGACGAAGAGGAGGAAGACCGTGAGCAACGGCCCTCGGCATCGAACCCGCTCGAGAACGACTTGATCAGCGTCCCAAGCGACTTCTCGGCATTGGCATACGCCGAGCGTACTGCGTTGTAGAGCTCGTCTTCCGCGCTGGGTTCGTTCTTTTCGGCCGCTGATGCGCCATCTGTCTTGGCGTCGTCTGTAGACCCACCTGTCTCCTCGCGAATGATGCGGTTCAGAACACGGAAGACCCGGTCTAGCTCGTCAAACAATCTGCCGCCGTACCCGGCGTCCCGCGTCTCCTGCGTCTGGTTCCATGGGCTGCGCGAGACGGTCTTGTTCACGTCCGCATCGTCATCCCACTGTCCAGAGTTGCTTTCGTGCTCGGCATCGTGCTCGTGCCCGTGCTCGTCCTCATGCTTGTTCTCGTCCTCATTCTCATAGTTCTTGTCGGCGTCCTCCTCCTCCAGCTGCTCTCTCCACAGGTCCCGGTCACGCTCTGCCAGTGCAGCAACCGCGCGCACGACTTCGTCACGTGGCGTGTTTGCCTCACCAGTGGCCGCCTCTGCACTACCACCTGCCACGGATGAGCGCGGGAAGTAGGCGTCGAGCAGACGCTGGCTGTGCATCCTATGGAAGAAAACATACGGCGGCTCGATGGCACTTCCGTAGCGCATCTGGTAGCGAAGGTTGCGGTACGAGCGGTCGGCTAGGTCGAGAAGCGGCCGCCCGCTGCTGGAGCGCAGCAGGTCCTCAAAGGCATCGGCGTAGGTGAAGGCGAACGGGTCGGCACCGAACGGGACGTCCTGGGGGACGGGCGGCGGGAGGAGGTGGAGCTGCTGTTGCTGCTGGAGCTTGAGCGGCGAGTAGGGCGAGTAGTAGATGAACTTGTGCCACTCTAGCAGCTGGGTGGCATCGACGCCATCGAGCGAGTCGTCGTTGTCGGAGGGAAGAGAAGAGTGTGGTGGAAATGCGGAGTGGTAGCTGTCGTTCGTTTGCGGCGGTGCAGGCGATTGAGATGAGTTAGACGACGACGAGGGCTGTGTTCCGCCGGTAGGGCTGGTCTCGGGCCCTTTATCAGATTCTCCGCGGATGTTGAGGTTCTTGGATACCATGTTAGGGATGCCGAGCAAGCCGTGGAGCGTGGTGCCGATGTGCGTGTCGACATGCTGCTTCCACCGGATGAAGGGGTTCTTGGGAGGGTCGTTGTCTTCTCCCATGGTGGCGGTGGGCTATGACGTTGTCTGTAGGAGGAGGGGCAATGCTGGTTATTTGGTCAGGGCATGAGATGTTGTTGAAGATGGCTGTGTTTTGTGGGTTGCGTCTCGCAGCGTTCTTGTTGAAAGATTAACGGTGCTGGGTGTGTTGTCGTCGAGGCCGTCAATCCGGATGAATATCAAAGGACCCGAAAGAGGCGAAAAGAGACTCGCAAATGGGAAGAGGCCTGGGAAACCGCCACGCTCTGCTCATCAGTGGTCTCAGGCAGTCAAAAGCGGGGGAGGCGCCCGGGTCGAACGGAAATTCCAGGGTGTTAACGGGGAGGAAGGCATGGCTCGCAGAGAAAGTGGGTCCACTTCTGCTTTTGGAATCCGACCACTATGTTGTGGCCATGCACACCTTACCAGCAGTGCAAATGGCAGGCGCGACGCGCAAAACCGCTTATTCTGGAAGAAGGAAACAGCAAGCCCTAAAGCGGTCCTAATATGCCCCTAAACGTGCCTGATAAAGCACGATCTTGCGCTAACTACGCGCCGTCGACAGGCGCTCTCAGCACCTACCATTAGCTCCTGCCATGACGAATACTTGTCCGAACGGGGCCGTATCTGACAATGGAATAGGCAACAAACTGCCAATCCACCTCACGGAGAACTCATTTCGACTCTCTTTCTCTGGTCGTGGCTTTCGTCCGAGCTTCCATTCTCCATCTCGCTCTCGATCGTCTCCCAGTGGGGGAGCAACAGTTACGCTCTCTCTCCAACGGTTGGACACTGGCTGGCTGGTTCCGACTGCATCACGGTGACACGCGAAAAGCCTCGTTTTCTGACGTCGGCCGTCCAACTCCGACCAACGAACTAAACTGCACCAACCCGACTGGGGGTGCAAAGGACTCCCACGACCTGCGACATACTCGTTCTGCCCGGTGCACCCATTTTACGCCCGTACAAACCTGTCCAAATGCATACGAGTCGACCCTCGAGCTGTCGATAGTCACCCGCTACGGTGGCGCTCCAACGCTGAGCCTGGCTGTGTTGCCTTGCGCGATTCTGCGCGTTTGAGCCTTCCAGAGACACGACGACAAAATGTACATAATACGAACGGCGCCTCCGCCGCTGCCGTTGCCGTCGCCGCTGTCGCCTGCATTATGGCCAGCGTTCTCTGGCTTCGACGCCTCGAACAACAACGGCACATCTGGCGATGGACCGGGCGGCGAGCTGCCAAGCAACTGGTCGTCGCTGATCGGCATTGTAACGGCTATTGTGGGAAACGTGTTGATCGCTCTCGCTCTCAATGTGCAGCGCTATGCCCACATTCAGTTGCATAAGGAGCAGCAGCGGAACCGAGAACGAGCACGCCAGGCGCTGAGGGATGCGGCAAATGGCAACGGGGGCACGAACAAGAAGAAGCGGCAGGGAGGCAGTTTCGACAGCAGAGCCGGCCATGGAAATGGCAATGGGGGACGATATGGAGCCGTGGAAGGAAGTGGTAGTGGAAACGAAAATCGACACAATGAAAGCGATGGGCACGAGGCGGACGACGAGGGCGACGTGGATAGCGACGGCCACCCTGCACACGAATCCGACCCGTTGACGGCAGACTACCACCGCGACGACTCCGAGAGCCGCAAATCGACCTCGTCGGACTCCGATCCCGACTCGCTGCAGTCGAAGTCGTACCTGCGATCGCCGTACTGGTGGCTGGGCCAAGTGCTGATTACAATTGGCGAAATGGGCAATTTCCTGGCCTACGGCTTTGCTCCCGCCTCGATCGTGTCTCCGTTGGGCGTCGTGGCGTTGATTTCCAACTGCGTGATTGCGCCCATCCTGTTCAAAGAGTCGTTTCGGAAGCGCGACTTTGGCGGCGTTGTGATCGCCATCGCCGGCGCCGTCACAGTCGTCCTGAGCGCCAAGCAGGAAGAGACCAAGCTCAACCCGCACGACGTGTGGGATGCCATCACGACGGCGGCTTTTGAGATTTACGTGGGCGTCACCTGCGGGCTTATTGCGCTGCTGATGTGGGCCAGCCCACGGTATGGCAACCGGTCCATTCTCATTGACCTGGGGCTGGTCGGTCTGTTTGGTGAGTTTTTCTACTGACAGTCTTCAATCTTGTGTTTTCCTCCAGCGTATCTAACACGAATTCCAGGCGGCTATACTGTCTTGGCCACCAAGGGCGTTTCGTCCATGCTTTCCTCGACCCTGCTAGGGGCTTTTCTCACCCCCATGACCTACGTTCTCTTGATCATCTTGCTGGGAACGGCCGTGATGCAGGTCCGCTACGTCAACAAGGCCCTGCAGCGTTTCGACTCGACGCAGGTCATCCCAATTCAGTTTGTTATGTTCACGTTATGTGTCATCATTGGCAGTGCTGTCCTATACCGCGACTTTGAACGCACCACCGTCGAGCAGGCAGCCAAGTTCGTTGGCGGGTGTCTGTTGACGTTTTTCGGCGTCTTCGTCATTACCAGCGGCCGTCCAAGCACGGACGACGATGAAGATGACGACGATGACCTGTCCGTTGCCGACGGACCGGGAGAGTCTATCAACCTCGCGGCGCAGGCAAACAATGGGGAAGACGGTGCACCACAAACGCCAACCGGGCGCTCGACGGTACGGCATGGATCTCGCCGCTCATCGCGCGCTTCCCGTGTCAACTTCGTCGGCACGCTCACCAATCGACCTCTTTCGCTAGCAACAGAGACTGGTGTTCCCTCACAGCGCACACCTCTGGCGACGCCCAGTCTGGCAGCAACCTCTGTTCCGAGAATTTCGGAGCCACACCCACCGCAGGACGCTGACGCGGCAGGTGATTACTTGACATACAAGGACGACCAGGAGAGCGGCGGCGAGGAGCCAACGCAACCTCTCCTAGAAAACCCGTGGCGCAGCGCGTCATTCAGCTCGCCAGTGAGCGGATCGCCGCTGGATGCAGCAGCTCCCTCGACGCCTGTCGGGGCCTTTCGTCCCAGCCTTGGCCCATCACCCGTAAGTGCCGATGCGGTCCTGCACGCGACTGGCACTGGCGACAACGCACCAACACCTTCGTCACCGGCGCCGCCACAGGCCGACCGGCCCGTCACACCGTCGGCTGTGCTGCGGCCGCACCAGACGCCGTCACAATACTTCCACCAAAGCCCCATGATCTCGCCGTCGCCCCTCTTGTCATCGACGATGAGCGCTGTCGTGGCCGACACCATCCTCCAGCACCTCGACGGAGGTAGTCCTCAGGCAGTACGCCGGCCATCCACGCGGCGGGTCCGACCGAGTTTGCGATCGAGCCTGTTTGTACCGCAGGACGAGCTGCTCCTTGACGACGCCGAAAGGCTCTTGCACCCGTCCACCGTATACCAATATCAAAATCAAAATCAAAACCACAACCACAACCACAGCCGCAACCAGAACCATCCGTACCGTTACCACCAACATGGCGGCTCTCTGGAGGCATTCGTTACAGGTCCTAGCATACCTCATGCGTCCCGACCTGCCACATCGACACGTGTGGGGACGTCTGTGGCTGGACCCTCGGGCACAGCCGGGCCATCTAGCGGTGCCGCCGATCGACGCGACGTCCAGACATCGGGAGGTCCATTGGCGTCTTCCAAAGTAGAAGGCACAACGAATTCGCGCGCGCGGGCACGCAGCCTAAGCACGACGCTTGGCGGGCTGTTTTGGCCGAGGAGAAAGAGCACTGCAAATAATGGTGAGGGTCGCACGGCTGGCAGCAACAACAGCACGTCTAGAAGCAATTCTGAAGTTTCACAAGACGACTATACTGCCAGCGATGACCTGCCACCGCCGTCGGCTGCAGTGACAGAGTCCGAGGCCGAGGCACAACCGGACAGGTTCTTTTAGACAAATAGCCACGGTATTGTCCATCCAACGATCGAACCAAAAGAGCCGGACTCCGTCAGAGGCTGAGGTGCGAAGTAGCGAATGACGACAAAACCCAGGGACAAGAACTCCTTGTCAGTATGGATATTTGGGTTTGTTATTCGTTAGAGTGCTGTCTTCTCCTGTTTTTTTACCTCTTGTGTTTGCCTTGTTCTCTCTTCACGTTGTTGTACGCTTTTGTCTTCACAGCCTTGCAGCTCATCCACAGCTGCCATTCTGATTTCGCCGCATGGCAGCTTACTTGTTTATAATACCAAGCAACTTCCAATTTATACAAGAATCCATATTTAATCCAAAAAAAGTAAACAAAACGATATGTTGTGAATCAGGGCCTAAGATCGGTCCGATCTCCGCATATACGACCATATGGCCTTTCCGTTATTTCCAGGCCAAAAGAAAAGACAAGCCGAGACAAAGTCAAAAATAGTGGCAATAAACAAGACGTGATTTTATGCAGAAGGCAACACGACAATCAATGCAAGAGTATACACCCGAGGCCCGCTCAACGGCTCAGTGCGCTGCCTTGACATTGTCTGGTGCACCCTTGAGTGCCCACTGCCGCAGTACATTCTTCTGCAGCTTTCCGGTGCTCGTCTTGGGCAGCTCGGTCACGACCTCCATCTCGCGCGGCACCATAAACCGGCTGATGCCGCTCTGGTGCCTGACCCAGTCCAGGAATGCCTGCTCGTCAATAACCAGAGGCGTACCGGGGCGACCCGGTTCGGCCGTCGGCTTCGTCGTCAGGTACGCCTTGGGCCGCTCACCCCAGTGCGAGTCGGGTACGGCCACGACCGCGGCCTCGAGCACGTCCGGGTGCTGGACCAGAATGCTCTCGAGCGCCACGGACGAGATGTTCTCGCCGCCCGAGATGATAATGTCCTTGGCACGGTCGAGAATCTGCACGCTGCCGTCGGGGTGCATGACCGCCAAGTCGCCCGAGTGCAGCACACCGCCGGCAAACAGCTTTTCGGTGGCGGCCGGGTCCTTGAAGTAGCCCTTGGCACAAATGTTGCCTTGGAAGACAATCTCGCCAATGGTCCGGGCGTCGCGCGGTACGTCGACATACGTGACCTCGCCCCTTTTGTTGGTGGTCGTGACGGGGTTGCTGTCCTCGTCGGTCTTGATGACGCGCACCGGCATGCTGGTCAAGAAGCCGTGCCCCTGGCGGGCCATGCGCTCAAACTTTTGTTGGCCGGGCAGGCTGTTCCACGAGGGGAGGATGTAGCCGCGGGTGATCGGGCCATAGGTCTCGGTCATGCCGTAAACGTGGACCGGATGGAGGTTCAGCTTGGTCTGTCCACAGCGTTAGATGAGCAAGGTTCAATGCATTCAAAATAACATTGTCAATAGCGAAACGGGAGAGGGGGGGAGGGCGATGACCTACCATCTGTTCAAATAGGTGGGCGGTCGGTGGGCTCGCGGCCACAGTGACCTTGACGGGGCGCTCCAGCCGCGTAGCCTCTGTCGCCGCACACAGCAGCGTGTTGACGGTCGGCGCTGCGTTGAAGTGAGTGACGCCCTCCTCGCGCAGCAGCTTCCAGATCAGGGGGTAGTCGATCTTGCGCAGGCACACGTGGGTGCCACGCACGGCGCACACGGACCAGGGGAACGTCCAGCCAACAGCATGGAACATGGGCAGGGTCCACAAGTAGCGGCAACGATCAGGCTTGCTGCCACTGCCGCTGTCGTTGTGATCGTCCTGTGCGTTGAGGCCTGCCTCGGCCACGTTGGCAAGCGCCGCTAGGTACGCGCCGCGGTGCGTATACTCGACGCCCTTGGGCTTCGCCGTGGTCCCCGACGTGAACGGGATTGCAATGGTGTCATCCTCATCCACCGGCTTGTAGCCTGGCTGGGCGGCCACAAACCGGTGCAGGCCGGCCCAGGTGCGGTCCTCAGCGTCCGGGCGGTGCGCTTCAAACTGCAGGCCCTCAAGCACGGCCGTGTCAAAGGCACCTCGCAGCTCGCCTTGGGTTGTATCAACGTCGTCGTCGACCAGAATTGGCACCGTCGGGTGAATGGACGCATAGCATTGGCTGCCCTCAGTGAGCAGCGGCGCACACTGGGCGTCGGCCACAATAATGTCGACATCGGCAAAGTCAAAAATGTAGGCGACGTCGGCCGCGATGAGGCGGTAATTGGCCGGGACCAGCACGGCGTTTGCGGCACCCGATGCAAAGATGGTCTCGAGGAACGCCGGGGTGTTGGGGGCAAGGATGCCGATGCGGCGGTAGCCGTGGTGGGCAAAGTACCAGGCGAGGCCGCGGGCGCGGTCGGCAAACTCGGCATAATTGCGGCGAAGAGTGCGGCCATTGGCGGTGATGTGGACAATGGCTTCGGCATCGGGCTCGATGGCAGCGGCACGCTCGAGGAAAGTCGTCGGCGTGAGGACGTGCTTGAAGACGGGCAACGACGCTGTGGAGGCGGTAGAAGTTGCCGCAGGGTCAGCGGAGCCGTTGGCGCCAACAAGGTGCCTCAGAACCGACCCGAGACGGGACTGGGGACCAGACATTGTGTAGGGCGGACGAAGGGAGAGGCGAGGAGACCAGAAGATGGTTTGATCGAGGCGGAATGTGACGATGTGATGATCAGAAGTACGGCGAGTAGGAGAGGGAAAAAGGACAAGAGGGAACAAGAAATGAGAGACAAAAGACAAAAAGAATAGACTTAAGGAACGCCAAGGAGAAGCCAAGCGAGGACCATCGGCAATAAAACAAGGTGAGGAAATAAAAGAAAGATTGTCGCCGATGCTTTCGGTCTCGCGACTTGCGGCTGCGGAGCCTTTGAGGTCGAAACAGCTCCAACGCCGAGAATGGCTGTACGTGGGTATTCGCTCGGCAATGCGGCGGCTCTGTGTGGGCATGTGGTACGATTCGTAGTGGTAGCTCTGATCCGGGGTCTTTGTGGGGATAGCGTCAATAACTTTCAGCAATCCTACAGGCGTGTGAGATGGATGGTAGCCGCGCCAGTGGAATGGCTGTGTCTCTATCGCTTGTGAGGAGCTGCCTATCAATTATTGGGTTAATTCGTCAACTAAGGGACACACTCTGACCCCAACAGTTGGCTGCCTCTGCCTCCAACTGGACCAGACTGCGCCAGAGCGTTTGTTGAGGATGGGCTCAAGCTTGTGCCCCATATTGCAAGATACAGATAACGCAACTAGCACAACGCACAGGATGGCTGCAAGAGGCGAGCATTCATTGCTTCATTGCCCCCGGCCGAGTTCGTAAGACCGGGACAAAGCAAACAAATAGTCGTTGAAAATAACCAACAAGAAACGGGGAAATATATACCCAAAACAATAGAAAAAGTAGAACATAACCGTGATATCCTTGACCAAATCCAAGAACCGTGTCCCACTAAACAAAATATATGTGTATATCAGGAAACACCCTGCACCTTTACTCCGTCTTGATCAGGCTGTCAAACAGCGGCTTGAGCGAGAAGGCGCTCTTCTTGGGCACGCGCTTCTGGCCGTTGGCGTAGTCGACATAGGTCACGCCAAAGCGCGTCTCGTAGCCCTCGGCCCACTCAAAGTTGTCCATCAGCGACCAGGCCATGTAGCCGCGCACGTCGACGCCGTCCTCGCGCACGGCGTCGGCCAGGGCGCGCACGTAGCCGTCAAAGTAGCGCACGCGGAAGTCGTCGTTGACGACGGCCTCGGGGCTCAGGTCGTTCTCGCCCTTGATGCTCGTGCCGTTTTCGGTCACGTACATCTTGGGGTTGCCGTAGCGGCGGCTCAGCCACACAATCAGGTCGCGGAAGCCGCGCGGGTGCGGACGCAGCCAGAAGGACTGCGTCTCCTCGCCGATGCTGTTGCCGTTCTTGTCCTCGAAGAGCGTCTCCAAGTTGCCCAAGAAGTCGTCCTCGGCGGGCTCCGTCGTCTTGTGGCGGATGTAGTTGGCCGTGTAGTGGTTCATGCCGTAAAAGTCGTTGGACCCTTGCACGATCGCGCGCTCCTCCTCGGTGAACTCGGGCAGGCGGTCGCCCAGCTGCTTGCGCATCGACTCGGGGTAGTGGCCAAAGTAGATGGGGTCGGCGAACCAGGAAATGGCAAACTCAATCTTGCGGTCGCAGGCCTCGACGTCGGCAGGGTCCTCGGGGTCCCACGGGTACGTGGCGTCGCCGTTGAGGGTGATGCCAATCTCACCGCCGTTGCTGGCGGGCTTGAAGTCGGCGCGGTACGCACGAACGGCGCGGCCATGGGCCAGCAGAATGTTGTGGCCGACCTGCCAAGGCTCGCGAGCGCTGTCGCCGACGGCCGACTTGGTGCGGTCCGAAGTATGGCCGGGGGCGAAGAAACCCGTGTTGAAGCCGAGGATGGACGAGCACCAGGGTTCATTGAAGGTGATCCAGTGCTTGACCTTGGGCAGAGCGGCGAAGACGGTGCGGGCGTAGTGCTCAAAGTCGAGGGGGAACTCGGTGCGGTTCAGCAGACCGCCGTAGCGCTGCTCGAGACCCTCGGGCAGGTCCCAGTGGAAGAGTGTGACGAGGGGCGTGATGCCCGCGGCCAGCAGCGCGTCGACGAACTGGACGTAAAAGTCGAGACCCTTCTGGTTGACAGGGTCGTTGCGGCCACCGAGGGGGATCACACGGGACCAGGAGATGGAGAAGCGGTAGGCCTTGGCGCCGACCTTCTGAAGCAGCTCAATGTCCTCGCGCCAGCGGTTGTACGAGTCGCAGGCAACGGCGCCCGAGCTGCCGTCGGCGATCTTGCCGGGGATGGCGCAGAAGGTGTCCCAGATGGACGGCCCGCGGCCGTCCTGGTCAGCACCACCCTCGATCTGGTAGCTACGCGAAGAAGACACACAGGTTAGCAACATATACGCGCAGAAGAGGTAAAAGAACAAAAAATCGAGGAAAGGGTACACACGAGGCGGTGGCAAAGCCCCAGAGGAAGTCCTTGGGAAGAGACATTTCGGTGGAAAGAAGACTGATCAAATATGCGGCGGAGGGGTCAATGAGGTGTCGGTAGGATGCCAATTGGGCAAGAAAGAGAAAGACTGGAAGTGGGGTATAATGAACGGCGAGAGAAGCCAGGCCAGGATGGAACAAAATGAAAAGGAAGCATCAACAAGACGCCAAGGCAGCAGAGGCCGGCCAACCTCGAGCTAGGTGCTGGCGGTCGCCATCTTATATAGACAACGAGGGCAGGGCCAACCAAAAGACAGTGCAACCGTCAATGCAACAAAAAAAACACCAAAAGAGCGGGAAAGCACAGCAATAAACTAAAATGGAAACGGGAGAAACGCAAACTAGGTGCATCCACGCGCAGCGGTAAACGGGAGGGCAGAACACATGATGCTGCTGCTTGGCGGGCGGGCCCCATCCTGTGGGAACGGGACCAAGGGCCCGGCCTGGGCTGTTGGACGGATACATACCGGTTTCATGTATCTTGTGCAAATCGTCTGCAGAGTGCAGTGTCCTCTCTGCTTGGTTCGTATTCTTCCTTGTGTTCTACCGTGCCGGACCGTCGACACCGAACAGCTGCTGGAGATTTCGTTGATTTTGGGGGGACACATTTTGGAGAAGCTAGCATCGCTGACGAGCTAACGCGACACACCCCTGCCACGTTGTTGGCATGGCCCCAAGCCATCGGAGCGCGGCAGCCGGGCTATTTGCACCTTGTTCCGTCACGGTTGCGTCTTGAATGGCCTCCTTTTTCGAAAGGGGATCTTCCACAATCGAATAAAATAGTGGATATGCTCGTGAGGGGAAAGAGCGAGGCTAGAAGAGCGAAGCAGGAAGGAGGGGCTCCGTCTGTGGAGCAATGCGTGTTGTTGTTGCTGTTAACAGAACCCCCACCGCGGGGGGGGGGGCACAGCGTCAGTGTCCTCTGTCGTGCTGGAGAGCCCACGCCTCGCCGACTTCTCACCCACTGATCTAAACGACGCTACTGGCGGAGTCGCGGGCCGCCGCCTGAATCTCGGCCTGGGCAACAACGTTGGGGCCAAACTGCACGCAAAAACGGAAGACGACCCAGCTGCGCAAACCAAGGCTTGGAGCCCTGCCGTCCTCGTAGCGGACGTTTTGTTTTCCCTTTTGGTGATGTTCTTGCCGCACAAAAGTACGCGAATAGACTTCGCGCCCTCAAAGGTGCATTCAGCGGAACAAGTCTCTGCCGGCACGGGTGACCAGCCACAAAAGTCGGCGAGATTTACGTTGCGGTGCAAAATGGGATACTACGGGCACTGGAAGGAGAGTGGCACGCAAAGTATCTTACCACAAAGCATTTCGTGCAATGCGGCTCAAATGGGCGTGTGGTGGGATCCTAGGAGAACCAAGGAGGAAGCTCGTTAGAGCCTCGGAAGCTACGGAGAGTTGCACAAAGTGCCGTTACGCCAAAATAGCACGAGCGAGAAGGAGAGTGCACTCTAAGCGAAAATGCCAAGGCAGGAAATGCAGCAGAGGTAGGGAACGCAGGGAAAACAGGAGCTTATCACGCATGGAGTATCGCCCATATATCAGGCGGCGTGGTGCCGCCCATCCTGGAACGGGCTATATCGTGCTTCCACTAAGACGCTCGTCGCCTCACCAACCGACCCTCACCTCTCCCGCGTCCCGTGGCGGCCGACGGACGTTCTGGCCTGGGCCCGGCGGCCAGTCGGCAGATCACCGGCGCTTGGCCAGGCCAGATCCTGTTTTATGTTTTATGGAGCTCTATCAACTCGAGGCCGGGACACATTGCCGACGGAGAGAGTGCGAGCGCTGGCCATGGACCTCGACATCAGCAGCATCGTAAAAGTGGAACAAATACTGTTGCAAATCGATTCCATGTTGGACAACTCGAAATACTAACGAAAATCTACCGCATCCTTTACCTCAATATATTTCATGCAAAATAACCCTTTCGTCCAGACGCCAGAAAATAGGGCTGCCAACGTGTGTTGCCCGTGTAACTGAGATCGAAAACAACTGCAAAGCATTGCCGGAACCAGATCCAGAACCAAAACCAGAACCAGAACCAGAATCAGAACCATAACAATAACAATAATGCGTCTCTCGGAGACGTACCCAAAATCACCTTCAGATAACCGACGCCTCACCAACGTGCGCCCAGAATGACAGCCAATGTACGATGCAAAAAATGGATTCGACCTCGCCCTCAATCGTTCGTCCACGCCCGAGATTAATCATCGCCTTCACCGAACCTGGCTCGTTTTGCAGGGCTTGCCTTGGATGAGCGCGGTGCCGATTTGCCCTTGCCGCCATCGCCGTCGTCATCATCACCCTCGGTCCACTCCAGCACTTCCCACTCGACCTGCACGGCGCCGTCAGCGCTCTGAGCCGACCCGGCGTCGTGCCGCCGAACGTGTGCTCTGCCCGTGCTCTGCGACTGTCGTTGGAGCTGCTGCTGCTGCTGCTTCTGCTGCCGCAAGAGGTGGCGGCCCAGACGGCTACCCTCAACAAAACTGTCGAACCAGGGAAGGCCAGTCAATGACGGGATGCGATCCAGCGCCGTATCTTCGGGCTTGCTGCGCTTCAGCGATTCCCGCGGAACCTCTTCTTGCATTGCTTCGTTGTCGTCGTCCTTTTCCTCCTCCTCATCCTCCTCATCCTCCTTCTCCTCCCCGTCGTCATCGTCGTCATCGTCGTTATCACTTGTGTCGCCCGCCCGCGCCCACTCGTCGAGCTCGTCCAGGTCTTCCGTGCTCAAGCTGCCCAGCGCCAGTCGAATGTAGTTGGCTTCGGATGCCGGCGTCTCCGACCAAAACGACAGCGGCGTGCCGCAGAATCCACAGAAATGCCGCCGGGTGCCGCTGCTGGTCTGGCCTGGGTGCTCGTACGAGCGATGGATCATGGAGTGGGTCTCGTCGGGGAAGAAGGGGAGCACCGTGCTGTGGTACCATGCGAGCGGCACACGGAGGTACGTTGGCAGGGGCGAAGCAAGTGACAAGCCTGAGGCGCGAAGAAGCAATTAGATATCAAACGAACGACAGGTGCATGCAGAAACAATGGCGACAGACGTAAACCTACGGTGCAGTGGCGCCGGGTCGAAGAGCACCTGCGCGACTTCGGCCGCGTCGGACGGCGGCTGGACAACGTACATGTTGCGGCCGCATTGGCAGCCGCCACGAAGCACGCGATTCGTCGACATTGCTGCGGAGCGTAAGGCAACGGTTGCCGTTCTGAATTAAAGATGTTGGCCGAAGCGAAAGAGGTCAATTGGCGTGAACGACGTCGTCAGCGTATGGATGCAGCTAGATGTGGCGTGTTGCATGGATCGCAAGAGGAAAAGGTCCACCTGCAGTCGAATTGTATTGCAGAAATTGACACCCAGGTGGAGGAACAGGTTGAAATGGTGAAGACAAGAAGGCAATTCTCAGAGAAAAATACACCGGTTAAGGCGAAAAGACTGTCTATGATGCTCAATCGTTGAAAACGAAACGGAAGGCTCAGTATTGTTGTAGATTGCTGGATGAGGAAAAAGATGAGGGGCTTTCGGGAGCTCTTTTCTCTTTTATTCCGCGTTGGAAACGAGTAAGCAGCAGCCACGGGCGTTTCGCTAGTTGCTTGCCTTCTAGGCAAGTTCTGCCTTCTAGGCACGAAGGAGTGGCGGTAGTTGGCTGCTTTCCGTAGAGACTTTCTTTGTATTCCGGGCTTTGCATCTTTTGGCGCTTCGGTGCCTGCGCCCTTCTCAGCAGGTGGTGTTTTGGCACAGCGAGAACCGGAACTGTAGGAGTGCGGGCGGTCTTTCAGCGGGCTCTTCTTAGCGCAAAACTGCGCTGCGTCTCTCGTTGTTCACGATTCAGGTACGTCACTGGTGACCCACTTTCTGGCCCATTATTCATGCTACGCTCCACACGAGCTCGCTCTCAACAGGCAGCACTAGGCTTCTCACGGCGAGGTGTCTGTCCCTGGACCGGGCGTTTTATATTCAACAGGTCTCGACGTTAAGGTCTTTAAGTTCAACATAGATATGGTGTTGTTACAAGCCAAAAAAAATTATGAATATAAATAGACAAGATAAAAGATAGAAGATATACCCTTTAAAATTGATATTGAAAAGAATGAAGTCGAAAATAAAATCGGTTTGGCCCATCTGGCCAAACCTCCAAAGATGATTTTTTCCACCTTGCTATGCCATTCCGGATATGGGCCCCTTTAAAATGTGGTTTCTAAAATTCCGTGTTCCTTGGTATCGAATAAGAAAAGAAATTTGACAAAGAAAAAAAAATTATTTTAAAAAAAAGGAAGATGGAAATGAAAATGGAAATGAACGTGGGAATGAAACAATGGAGGCAGGAAAATAAAAAGAAAATAGGAAAATATGTCAATGAAAGTCGGGATGAGATGTCATCTGAAATTAGGGGAGTTTATTTTCCGGCCGACGCTTGCATGCGCCGCATCGCATCGCGGTGAGCCTCGAGCAGGTCACCCCGCCGCATGCGCTCCTCAAAGGCACGCTCGTTGCGCTCCTTCTCGGCGCGCTCAAGCTCTCGACGCTGCGCCTCGGCCTCTTTCTGGCCCATGAGGAAGTTGCGCTGCAAGTTGATGTTCTGCTGCACCTCTTGTTCACGGCCATATCCCGTCGGCGGCGACGCGAAGCCGTTGTTGCTGTTGAGGTACGGTGACGTCAGGGACTCGCGGTTGCTCTTTGTAACTGCTGCGCCCGAGCGCAGGTCGGCCGCAACCGAGCTGCGAAACGTAGCGAGCTGAGCTTGGCGTGCCGCCGCCGTCGGGAGGTGTGCCTGGTCGCGCTTGGGCTGATGGCTGTCGAATGGTACGCTGCCAGCCGTCGGGGTTGACACGCCGTTGTTGACAATAGCGGGCGTTGACATGGAAACCGGCAGGCCGCCATTGTAGTGGCCAAAGTATCCAGCATTGATGCTGTCGGGTCGCGAGAGGCTCATTAGGCTGCTGTTGCGCATTAGCTCGCGACGCTGGTTCATCGGAAGGTCATCGAGGTCCACATTCGACGCAGGTCCCACAGCCCCGGATCCCGGGTAAAAGTTGTATATGGAACCGCTGCCACCATCGCTGGCACCCGATGACGGCACCACGCCGGCACCGGGAAGCATGGTCATGCTGCCTGTGTTGCCGGCTGTTGTAAGGCTTGCCATGCTAGCCGAGTTGACAATCGAGCCGCCGATGTACATCCCTTGTTGTGACTTGCTCCGAAGTAGCATATCGCGCTGGCCGATTAACGTCTGAGGTGCGTTAAACGAGACAACACCAGGAACGGCTTGCATACTGCCACGACTGGGAAATGGCGAGGAAACCGTCTTCGGCATCGCCTCTTCCGATCCCTCACCAGCGCCGTCGGCTTTGGTGGCCGCGTCATTTTCTTCCGCAATCGGCTCATTTTGAAGGCCCGAAACTCGGTTGGTGAGCTGGCTGGCCGATATGCTGCGGTATCCATTGCCAAGACTGTTAACTCCAGCTGCGGCAGTGCTGGCCGTCGACATGTGGCTGCCTCGTGCACCGGCACCGTCAAGCGCCGCCGAATCCTGGCCGCCGAGGGACTGGTAAGACTTGGACTGCGACAACATTCCGTAAGACGACATGGCCGACGCTGACCGTGGTGCAAGTGGTGCGGGAGCTCCTGTTTCGGCCGTCTGTTGCAGGTGGACCACGTTGAGAGGAGCAGGAGCCTCTCCGTCGTCAACAACAGGCGAGGCCACCGGCGTCTCACCTGTCCCGGAAGCGCGCTTGGTGTTAGTATGAGTAGAAGTTGTAGGCGAGGTCGGCGGCAGTTGAGGTTCACCGAGCTGTAGTGTCTCGAATTCGGGCGTCTCCGCATTGCTGAGGTGCTTGGCCCACTCATTTGTGCGGTATGACATGGCGACGCGCGACAGCGACCGCGGAAGGCGGTCCTTGGTGAGCATGGCAGGCACCGAGTCAACCGAGACCGTTGACTTCGCCGCAGGGACGGTTGGCGACTTGGGCGGAAGGTCAGTTATGTCGTGCGTTTCTGTCGCCTCCGTCGTCTTCGCCTCGCCTGCCGAAGTGGAGGACGTCACTTCCAGGATTTCTGTGGACACGGTTACAGCCGAAATGTGCTTGCTGTCGGCGATCACTTTTCGCGGAGGCTTCAGGCTAGCTGCATCGTCATCGTTGTTGGCAAAACCGTCGGACAGCTCTGGCTTCACCTCGATATCCTTGGACTTTTCGTTCCTTTCGCCGTCTCGGATCGTGCTCCGGTCATCGTCGCCCTCGTCGGAACTCATACCATCCATCGTCACGGCAAGGGAGCTATTGTCATCGTCCTCACGGAAGGCCATCCGACTGGACCGCGGCGACACGAGCTCTTCCTGGCTCTGGCCGCCAAGCTCTGGGCTGTTCTTGTCGAGAACGACGCTATTACGCTTGGATCGTTGCGAGATGCTACGCAGCAAGCCGGCGGAATTTTGTGAGAAACGCTTGGCAAGAGTTGTGGGGGTCCGAGAGGTTCTTCTCGACACGGCTGCGGCCGCCGTCTTTTCGTCTTCGTCGGCAAAAGTGGCCACAGATGACCGGTCGTCACGCGTCTTCTCGTTGATCTCGTCACTTTCGTCCTCGGCACCACCCTCAGGGACTTTGAAAGGAAGGGGTACAATGCCGGGGGAGCTGGACACAACCGCAGCGCCGGCATTTTGAGCAGACATCCGGCGCGAAGAGCCGCGAGATTCCGGCTCCTGAGGAGGAAGGCCACCAGGGTACTCGTCCTGCGCAACGCGGACCATAACCCCACCGTCCTGCGCATCCTGCTCCATGACGACTTCGGCGGCGGCCTTGGGCTGCTGCGAGACCTGCGGCGAGGGCTGCATGTCGGCCATCTCGATCGAACCGGCTTCCTCTTGGGGCTCGCCCTCGCCCTCGCTGTAGGGCTGCCGCGACTGCCGATAGATCGACGTCGTTTGGCTGCGGGCCGTTTGCTTCTCGCTGTCCATGCTGCCAACGCCCGAGTCACCCGAACCATGCTGGTCGTCTGCAGTGGCCGGCGGCGGAGGAACGTACGTGCCGTCGCCATAGGACGCTTCCCACGCCTCGCGGTCGCGCGCGTTGGCCGCCTCGACCTGGCGGCCGACGATCTCCTCTTCCTTTGCCAGCTTTTGCTCGTCCTCAAGACGCTCGGCGTCCCGCTTGGCCCGCCGTTCCTGGACCAGGCGCCACAATTTCAGCTGCGAGACAACACCCGCCAAGAATAGCAAAATGATCGCCGCAAGCTCCACACGTATACCCTTGGTGATGGGGTACGTGTCGGCACCGAGTGGGAAGAGATTGTCATTAAGGCGCCAGATATAGGCCCAGAACTCCTTGAGTCCAGCACGGCTGAAGGTGTCGATGCCCATGACCGTGACTGTGGCACCGCCGAATGCGATACAAGCCATGAGCGCATACTGACGAGTCCAGTGGCTAAAGTAAAATGCATATGCACCGATGGTGAAGGCGACAATGAAAATGATGATGCCACTCAAGCTCTGGAGGAGACCTCCCTGGCGCACGCACAGAAGCCACATACTAAAGCAGAAACCTCCGAGTAGACAGCCGAAACCTTCGGTGATTTCCTTAAACACGATCGCGATACCGCCGAGAATGAGACCCGTGCATACAGCGGCAACCAGGTAGGCCCCCTGAATGGCGTTGCTGATGGGCGGCGACATGACGTAGATGACCAGGACCGTGGTGCCGAGGCTGGCCAAGTAGGCAGTGGAAAAGAACGTGTGTAGCATCTTGTTGCGAATGCCAACCAGAGCGTAAACAACACCAGTCAAAAGCATGAGGACACCGCCCACACCCCAGGCCGGTGTCACAACAGGCTGCAGGGGAAGCTGGCCATCCGGGATGGTAGCTATAAAAAAAGTGGCATTAGCAAATGTTTCGAGAAAAGTACGTAAAATTGGAAGGGGCCATATAAAATGAAAATAAAATCAAAGCCCAGTCAAGAGCTATAACTCACTGTTGAAAAGGGTCGTGTTGAGCGACGACGTCGAATTTGTGAGTGTTGTCGTGGGCAGCATGCTGGAGGTTGTTGGTGTAGACTCGGTGGTTGATTTTGCGGTCTCCTTTGCATCACTCCCGGTTGTTGTAACCGCCGCCTTTGTCGTTGTGTCGGAAGCTGTGCCATCATTGCCGCTTTTTGTTGCCGTGGTCTCGACCGGGCTTGTCGTGGTCTCTGCCGCGGGTTGTGACGTTGTTATCGCAGGTTTGTCTGTTGTCGTTGCCGCATCCGCTCGTGGATGTAAGAGAGGATCGATCAAGCCAGCGGAAGCCACATTTGAGTAGAGAAGAAAGAAGGCAACAGCCTTTAGGTGGGGACTACTGAGCCGCATGGTTGAGAGGGTTGTGTGGCAGGCGAGGATTAAGAAGAATGCGGTCGGTTCGGCAGACAAAGATGAAGCAGCTGCCGCTGCGAACTGTGGTTGAGAATGCTACCTAGATCTATCGTTGGTTTCTCGCGAGATGCTAGGAGGTGGTGAGAGTAGCAATCCCTCGATGAAGTCAGCCGAAATCAAGTCAGTGAAGACGTCAGCCAAAGCGAGTACGAGAGATGCCGGCGAAATGTCGTCGCGGTCGTAGGTATCTGAGTTTGGTTCTCAGAACCGAAGTTGAAGTTTGTCCGGATAAGGAGGAGAAATCAAAATCAAAAAATTCAAAGGAGAGAGAAAAAAAAAAGGAAAAAGAAACGGCTATTAAGCAACATTTAGAAAGGATGACGGGCGGGGGGGTGTATGGGTAATAACTGGCACTACAAGAAAAAGAAAATAACATAATAAATAAATTAACAAGAGGGAAATCCAAGACTGTACAAAAGACTAGGCGGTAAAGAACTGGACCCAACTCTCTTCCTGTGCTAGCAAGGCCTTCCCACGGGGCTGGATCGAGTAGTCGTAGGGACAGGGGAACGGCTAGAGTGAGTGGAGGAGCGCCGCCAACACGACCTATGTACATATATAAAGAGCAAGTAAAAATGGCAACGAGATTGTAATAAACCAAATGTGAAGACCGGGGAGGGGAGGGGGGGTTGCCACCGCAAGGGCCATGGTGGAATTAGATGTGCGAGTTGCAAGAAGGCTGGGTGGGTAACCGGGGGTGTTGGAGAGGAGATAATAGCAAGAAAACGAAAAAGAAACAAGAATACGACAGATTCACGAATAGCATAAACCTGAATAGGAGAAAAAAAGGAGCGGCAGGCTCAACGCGAGATGTGCAGATCAAACTACACGAGAACACCATTCCCAACACAAAGATAGTGTTCTGGCAAGCGGCGGGATATCAATGTGTAGGAACCAGCAGGCAGAGAAAACGACGAGAATCCTAATGTTACTAATACTGAAAGTCAAGGGAAGGTATGAGTAAGGCCTGAGGGCCTGTTGACAATGGACGTAAAAATCCCGTGCCATAACGAACGTGGAGGGTGTGGTATTTCGGACGGCAACCGACATTAATGTGCATGTGGCAGAGAAAACAAGCAAACCAAGGCGGTTTGGACAATTCGAGCCACTCCTCGTTCCACAGGGATCGGGATCTATGGTCAAGAAATATGGCAATCCTTCAGGTGAGAAACAGGGCCACCACGCGTGAAAAGAAGAGGGGCTCGAGGGGGCGTGTAAATGGAGTGCGGCCGTTGCTGTGAGAGGGAAGATTGGCATCATCATGTGGGCGTGTGCCGTAGTGCTTGAAAGCTGATACGCGGTTTGAGCCCGCCCTTGTTTTGGTTTATTGTCTGTGACAAGACCACACAAAAAAGAGGAAAAGTCATTCAAAATGCCCAGTCCGGGCGTCCAACAGGCCACACCAGGTCCATGGGTGAGAAAGATGACGGACAAAAAGAGCATGAAGAAGTCGAGGGACGAGAGCGGTCCATTTGTTTGGAAGACGCATTGATTACTGAGAACTCAGCAGAAAAAACTTTGAAGCTGGCAGTGAACCACTTTGGACTAAAAGTGAAAAGAAAGAAACCAGGACACAAACTTGCAGGCCGGGAGATGAGCAAGGATAAAATCGACAGGGGTTCGACGACAAGGGTTCGACGTTGGCTTGCAAGGCCCCGATCTGAGGTGTATGGTTAATGGTAAGGGGGTGTGTTTACAGCAGGGGCCGGGCCACTTCAGGTGCTGTTTGCGGCTCGGGGACGATGCGCACTGCATTGTGGGTTCGTCGAAGCTGACGGCAGTCGGAGAAGCAACCTTGCTTGGAATCGAGCGAGATAGGTAAAGAGCGACGCTCCTCTGTACGCCATAATGCTGTTTTTTCTATGTTGCTCGGAGAACACACCGCCGAACAGCTGTTGTCAGTGGTATTGGGAGCGCCCTGCATCTAATTGACGTGATGCGGGACGGTGGAACATGCACGATCAGAATAGACGAAAGAAGTGCAGATGTGTCAAAGACAAAAGCAAGGGGTGGCGCGCCGCGGAGCAGACGGCCAAGGAAGCAAAGACGTCGACGACAGGAGCAAAAGAAAAGAAGCGGCTAAAAGGCACGGCGGGGTGGAGTGGAGCGTCGGACACAAAGTGTGTTGCGTGGACTTGTGGACGTGTGGGCGAGGCAGAGACAGGTGAGCGAGAAACAAAGGGAGGGAGAGACACTGGAGATGCTGAGAGACAAATGCAATGTGCAGATGCGTACAGAGCAAGAGCAAGGCCACGGAAAGTGCGTGTAGGGTGTCCAGTTTTGCGAATAGAGGAGGAGCTACGTTGCTGAGGCAAAAGCAGTGCGGCGACGTGCTATTCCCTAAACTGCAGGCGCAGGTCTCTCGCTCTTCCCTCGCGCAATACAAGGCAAGCATGCATGGCGGTAGTTTAGACGATGTCAAGAGTGGGAAGCAACGAAGCAACGTCGGCAACGTAATTGAGGCAGTCGCAGCGTCCTAAACATGACAAAAAAAACATTACTCTGCACCTTCCCGTGCTGGCATTTTTCGTCATTCGCGCTGTTGGCACCTTCCTCTTTAATTTGGGTTGTCTTCCACGTCGGTTAGTCAGTCGTTTCCTTCATGTGACTTCGTCAAATTGATCGTCAATTTAGTTTCATCGGTGTCTTTTGCCTTCTCGCCCGTATCTGAGTATGGCGCTGTGGAACGGCGTGTAAGACTCCACACATATTTCCCGACGGTGGACTCGATTCAACATACGAAATGTTTCCTGCTTGTACCGTTATGTAACCACACGTAGCCACGTCTGCAAGGCCCATGAGGAGCACGCGCCCATACGGGGGAAATAAAAGCACAGATCAGCATATGTCGTATTCCGTACAAAGCATATTTGTGCAACAGAACTGGTGGAGGGGAACAATGGGACTCGGGATCGCATGCCTTCGATGAGGACAGAACCGGTACACTGTGGGGCATGCGTTCGTGGAATGAACGCACTACAGAAGTATTACCGCGCTCCTTTTTCTCGACTTTCGATAACGAAGCGACGGCCACTCGCAATATATTGTACGGGGACGCATTTCGTACCTAGAAGCAAAACCGAGCCGTGCACTCGTGCAATACGAGCAGGAAACATTCGCACCACGATTCTGATGTTCAAATCTTTCTCTGTTTTCCCAAATGACCCCCATTCGGCTGCTAAATGCGCGCGCACCTGGGAAAGGCGCTCGCGCGTTCCTGGACGAGACCTGGGTAGACCCGCTTTTAACGCAGGTACGTACCCGTGTCTCGTGGAAAAGTGATCTTGGTTTTTGGGGTGGGATGGTTTGAGGGCACGGAGCACTCCGTGCATTACGTTGCAGCGATGTGACATTGACAGTGAGATAAAGTATCTCGAGCCGCAACAGCTCTTTTCTTCGTCATGATTACAGTTCTTCATAAAGAAGTTTATCAATCAGGTCAGCCGATAGTTTGCCCAGGTCAACGATACGCAGCAGTCTCGGTTTGAAGCCTACGCTGTATTCTTGCTGATCTTCCATTTAGTTTCTTTCTTGAAATGTCCGCCACCCACTTCCCGAAAAGCAATAACATCGTGCAGTAGTACAGCAGCAAGGCCAGCCGGTCCCAACGCCAACGACGCCAGCTGCAGATGTCATTTCAGATATGATGGCGCTAGTGCTAGTAACAGTCATAGTGGGCCGCAAGGGCAACAAGCGCAGACGCTGTCCCGCACCTGGGCCAGACATCAGACGAAGAAACGCGACGGGGAAGGCGCAAACTACGAGCAACATCGCGAAAATCAGGCAAACACGGTCGACGCATCGCGAATGACAACATGCAGCCGAGCCCCCACAAGGCATCGCCAACGCATCGTAATGTGCGAGTCCACACGCGGCGTAGATACAGGTTTCCCTCTACGTAAAAAAAAAACGGCACCTTCCACTCGGCCGCTTCCTTTTGCTCAATATTACAGGAAGCTAAGGTGTTCTATATAGTTGACGCGACGCACCAGCCCAAGACTCTTTAGACCACGCCCGCGCAGCTATGGCCAACAGTCACCCGCATGAAACTCGCCCATGCCGAAAGAACCGATCGGGAGGCTACGGATCTCTGCAACAACGACACCATGGCTGGTTCGAGAACACTCCGATGGAGAAAAAAAAGACGAAAAGAAAAGAAAGCAAACGGGGCACAGGAACAAGATGCATCACCGGGGCGTCGGCAGATTGACACGTCGTTCTTTCCTCCTTTACTTATCTTAAGATTGGTTGAGAAAATTGAACGAGTTCGTTTGGCGGGGTGGCTGCAGGCTCCTTTCGTCCCATATCTCGCACGGCTCAGTATGCGGCCGTCGAGACAAAAAGAGCAAAGTGGTTGCATTTCCCCCATCACGACAATTCACCTCGTCGGAACGTAGCGTCGTATCAAGTGACCTGGCCAGCCATTTCAGCAGACCAAGTCTCCTGGTCCGTTCTCTCATCCCCTGACTTAGGGCTGAACGGGCTGGCCATGCAGCCCGAACCAGACCCCTGTCGGTTCTTTTTTTTTTTTTTTTTTTTTTTTTTTTTTTTTTTTTTCTTCTCTCGATCACACGCAGTTTTGTCTGATCTCTTCCCCTATTGGCGCTCCGATCGTCAGCCGGGAACACGGAAGGTAGGGGCAGTGCTAGGATTTGGGGCTTTATGTCCGGCGCCGCGACTGGGGCCTTGTCTTCCATAAAACCTGCTCCGCCTCTTGAATGGGATAGCTTACAGGCGACTAGGGGTTGGTTTTAACATGGGCAAGTTAGACACAAGAGAAAGCTGGACAAGTGGACAGGCTGAAAGAAAAGAAAAGGAGGACAGGTGGACAGGCCGGATGAAAGAAAAGGAGAAGACAATGCAACTGTGTGGTGTGGCAAAACCGTTGCCAGCTTGATTGGTGTCCCGAGCTTTTCGTCACTTGTTCGTGGAGATTGGCATTGGGCAGCGTGCGCTGGTATTGGCAAAGACAGGGGCCTCTACGACACGACATGCGTGGTGGCTTTTCCGGCGGTCCTCTCAGAAGAGCCTGTCACATCGATTCGTATCGTGACAGCATCCGAAAACCCCCTTTTGTCTTCTTCTCGCATTGTTTCCGCTCATTTTTCCTCGGCAGGAAATCGCAGACCTCGTATCACAGCTTACGCATAACGCTTCCAACCCTGCGATGGGTCCAATTTTTGCTCATGGACGTGGAATGGTTTGACTTGTATGGGGGCTGCGCAGCGTGCAAAGCACACCACGACAAGGTCTTCCAAGCCACCCCCTTCAATGCATGAATTTGGTAGCTCAATTAGGATGCGGCTGAAATTCAGGTAGCGAGGCTACGATTTTTATGCCGTGACGTCGCCAGTTACTTGTAAAGGCTTGTCTCGCCTTTCAAAACAACTGTACTACATAAAAAAAGAATCAAATAAGACACAGAGCCAAGGGAGGATTCAGTTTAATGGACTGTTGCACCTCGTACTTTCTTTTATCTGTCCTGCTGTTTGCTGACACTCGTTATTGGTTTCTTTTCTTTTTCTTTTTCTCTTTGTTCTTTTGTATGTGTTCCTCCGAGTGTCTCACCGTTCCTTCTTTTTCCACATAAACTCACATACAAACCTCGTAACTGCATGCGGTACCCCATATTTACAGTGTAAATCGCCATTTCCAACCTACACGTTGTGTAAGACATGCATCGCCAACATTCCAACCATTTTTTGAGTACAGCCCCCACATGCTGTCTCGCAGCACTGTTGCTTCCTTTGTCGTCCATTTGCCCCTCTGCTGTAGCACTCTTGAGAGGTAAGGTATGGCACATACACCTCGGTGTCTGACGCACGGGACGGCAGTGGCGTTTTGTTTTTGTCGTACGCCGTATACTACACAATAACAAGGGACCCGGTAATAGGCAAATGAGGAAAAACCACCTGTACGATATAGCCAAGAGATGTTCCCTTGAAACGGGTCAAGTTCCCCTTTTCAAAATTGCTGTAGTCTTCAGCTTAAAAAGGTATATCACGAACTCGCCAATCCTGTGTAAAGATTCAAGGCAATTTCATATCATGCTCTGTTTACAAGCCGTTGCGCCGTGAGATCCAGTGACGTGTTTTTTCTTCTAATCGTCGTCCACGAGATATCCTATCCTTTGTTTGTGCACGTCTAAACTATGCGCGAGAATTGACAGGTCCGGAATGGAAATCATGTGAAATTTGCAATGATGACATGGGATTGGGAATGTCATGTGTCCTTTGCCTCTCCCAATGTCAACAAAGGATCTCCACAAAATAGCTTGCATCGTGGCATCATCGCCGATGGGTCAGCGTGGTCCAGAACAAACAGTCAAGTAACCGAAAGCAGATTGTTTGAGCCCTTACATGCATGTACGGAGTATTACGGAGTGCGGGCGAATCCAAGCCGCTGCCTGCTGGAAATATTCTCTGAGTCCTGTTTCACCTTTCTTTTCTTTTTCGTTGTCTTGCGCATCGCTGGAGCCCATATTACTCAAGTCATTCAATTTAGCCTGCATTCATCTCTATCAAACATAGAAGTTGCTTCTCTAGCCATGGCTTCTCCGTGCATGCACTTCCCGGGATGCAGTCATAGTGTTGAAGCCGTAGACAGTTGTCATGTTAACTAGCCATTACTTGACTGTCTTTCCACCCTTCTTTTACGATTTGTTTTATAAAAAACCCGAGTTTACATGCGAAACCCGCGTTCAGGACTTCTTATTTTATCTCATGATATAAACAACATTTTATGAATTTATATTTCTGTATTTCAGGGGAAACAAAATAGAAAGGATAAATTAAGCCGTCTTGTCGATACAACGCACGTCTGATTCTTCTGAATACCACGTAATGTTTTGTGTCAAGCCCCAGACTCACGTTTCCTTGTGTTTGTTTCAACGTTTACCCCGTTTCCCTGGGCCCTGCAGTGTTGGTGATGTAGTGTATCAATATTTGCGTATTACAACATCACACTTTTATATTGTTTGGATTCGGCTCAAAATTGGCGAAGAGCGGGAGCCTCGTTTTATATTTGAAGCGGTGCGACCGGGAGAGAAAAACAAACCAGTCAATACGACGTATATATCTTGTTCCTCTTCCCCTTAATCAAATCCCGTGTGCAATCTATCTTACTTCGTTCACACCCTCTTTTGGGTTGCGCCTGCGAGATACGCGAGAGCACAACAACAGGTACCGAGACGCAGCAAGCCACCTCGATGTCAACATGCGGAATGCTCGGCGAGTTCGACTCTCGAGTCCACAGGACGGGACAAGCAGGACAATTTCTTACATGATATGGACGGCAGAAGCTGTGAGAGGGAGGAATGGAAGGATCCGAGGAACGACGGGACAAATACAACTCTTCAGGCCTGGCAAAAACACAAGGTCTCCGGAAAATATCCAGCCCGCGAGAATTATCAGAGAAACGGAAGTTTGAGTGAACTGCCCGGAGTCCGGAAAACTCGTCAATCGAAATGTAGATGAGAAGAAACGTGGCTCATGGAAACTGTCTGATGGGTAGTCGTAGCTAAAAGCAATCATGAGGTAAGGGGACGCACGCCAACAAGACATACAAGGTAAATCCAAATTTAAAGTGTCAAAGGAGTACTGACCAAGGGAGAAAGAAAGTAACAAAGTTCAGAACCAAGACAGCACCAAGAAACGTCAAAACAAAGTGTATCCGTAGAATCCATCCCATAGTCGTTACCAATACCACGCCGCCAAAACCATACAACAAAGGAAATGGAGACCAAGGTGGCCAAAACCGCACATCATGCCAATCCAAACCGGTTCTGCCGAACCTTGGGAGTCGACATTGCAGTGTATTCATAGTCGAGATCGCGAACGATTTTAGTGTCTGCCCCGGCATTCTTGCCGAAACGAAGAGAGCTGTCGCCAAAACTAGTCGACGCTCCGGATGACGAGGCCAGCGATCGGTCGTTTTTGCTGTCCTGAGAACGAGTCTCTCTTGCACCACTCGTTTTTTTATTGTCACTGTTGCTGGTGCCACCAAGACCTAGTGCACCGAGCATGCTCTGCAGCACCCAGATGGGAAACGTCATCACTGCTGCAGTGGCTATCATGACACGGCGTGGGATGAAGAGCAGCAGCTCTAGAATGGCCTCGGAGGCCCAGAGGATACTCGTCCACATGGCTTCTGCAAGACTACCCGGGGACAGAGTGATCGATGTGGACGTAGCGGACAGGCGGCGGCTGCGAAACGGAGTGCGCGTGCTCCCCGCTGCTGCCGAAGCCAGCGCCATGGCATCGGCCAGCCTCTGGTCCGTTGCGCGAAATTTGGCCACGACCTGACTCTCGAGCAGTGTCTGCTGCTTATGTGTACGCCGCAGCGCCCGGGCAAGCGTATCGAGCTCGGGCTGCAACTGGGCGCGAACTTCACGCATTAGTTGATCACGCTCGCGCTTCGTGTCGGACGGGCTGCGATGCATGACTTTTGCACTGGCCCGGCCAATGTCGTCTGGCGAGCTTGCAGAGCCATTGTTGATGGGTGAGGGCGGTGACGGAGGCGACGTTGGCAAAGGGAAGTAGGAAATGGGCGTGGATGACGTGTGGTGTGTGGATGTGGGCTTTGAGGTGGAGGTTGATGCTGCCGCGGACGCGGACGCGGACGCGGCCTCGGAGACTGCGGCTTTGGTTTGCTGTTCAAGGCTCTCGAAGCGGTGCAGCAGATCGGCCAACCGCTCGTTTTGCTCCTGCTCCTCCAGCGCGCGCCGCTCGCGGTACCGCTCTTCCTCTTCACGGTAGGGGTTGACGTGCACGATGCGCTGCAAGTGCAGGGTCCGGGATTTCACAAGCTGCAAAAAGTGACGGAGTGGCCGTACTTCGGCCGCCAAGATGAACACGGCCAGATTGAAGTTGGACACAAGACCCTCTGAAGGACGGGTCAGCTGGCTGCGCAATGCATGCAAAAGGTACGCTCCGGCAATGGGAGCCGCAAAGCATGACAGCAGAGCCAAAGTTTCATGGCGGTACAGCTCTTTTAGTGCTGTTTCTTGTCGCTTTTGAAACGCCTTGCGGTCCTCCAGGCGCTTCTCGCGCTGCTTTTTGTTGAATGCAGCAACCCGCTCGTCCGGCGTAGGCGGCTTTGGCCGATTGTTCTCCGTCTTGTCAGCCTTTGCCGGCGATGTGGAGTTGCCGTCTTCCGTCTTGGCGTCTTTTTTTGCGTTCTCTGCGCCCTCCTCCTGCTCTTCTTGCAAATCGCCCAGGGGGACAGGAGGTGGTAGGTCCTCTTCGGCGTCGCAATCTTCGATATCAGAGTCGATCTCGACCGCAAAATCTGCGTTCGCTTCGTGTTCTTCGCGAATTTGTTGAGAATCATGATACCAGGACCTGCTCCTGTCAGCACAAGAAACGGCTATGCGCGGGTTGAAGATAAATAAGGCTGTTTATCAAAAGCCTTCTGAACGACGTACCAAGGCTGCGTAACGCTCCAATGGAGGAAGATGCCGCCGATGGCGAGCAGCATCAAGTCGGACACAAAGGAATCGCCTCCCTTGACAAACAGGCCGCCCAAGGCCGGCAGCAGCGCGAATGCCAAGGGCAGGGAGTCCCAACTGCTTGTTGGCTCCTGATGTTGCGACAACTCGGCAGATCCAGCGAGCGGACGGGGATTCAGAAGATCGCGTGCATCCTGGCTGTAGTCAGAAAAGTTGGAGCTGCGGCGTCGGAATGCGGCTGCCGGGCTACCTGTCGAGGCTGCGCCACCTGCATTCACACGGTCGTATATGTTGTTCGCGGCATTGAGCGACGTAATGCTCGAGAAGCTGTTCCGATGCTCGTCAAACGACGTCGAGCCGCGTCGCTTTCGGAGTCCATTACCACTGCTGCCTGCTGTGGCAGACGTCGTCTCTGCCGTCGCGTCGGCCATGGGTCTCGACATCCGCCGGCTGTCCGGCGTCCTCTCGCGAACGGCCATGGGACGTGCGACCTGCCAAATCAACCGCGATGTTGTATCGAGTGCGCGCGGTCGGGGTCGTGGTCACGGTCGCGGTCGCGGCTGGAGCTGTACACGAATGCGTGTTACCGTTGTTGCCGAAGGTCTGTTTGCATCGCCTCGGGGGGAATTGGGTGGCAGGTCGGTAATGAGAAGCCACCGTTCGCATATGTAATTGGAAGTAAAACTTGTCCTTTTATTGATGTCCTTTCGTTATGTTAGCGAGGGAGACGACCAGCCCTGGCGTGGTGAGACAACTCATCCAAGGGGTCTTCCTAAGGGAGTCGATAGGATATTGTGGTTGGAGGAAATACAAGACAGTGAAGCCCGCGTTGTATGACGTAACTTAGGGTATGCTCCGGCCGAGGCTCATTAGCACAGTGGGCGACACTAGTGGCAGTTCCTGGCCTTCCGGCGATATTAGAGTGTATTGCGGGGGAAAGCACCTAGCTCAACTCTGTTAATGGCCCTACTCGGCTCATCCCATGTTGCGTGGATTGTGATAACACACGCCGCGTAAGTACCGAGAACCGTGTGCTTTTCACAAATACGACAAGGTTTGGATGCAGTTCATTTTATCGAGATAAGCCATGGGATATTAGATTTTACCTACGCATTATGCACGAGAAACCTGTCACTGATAATATGAATACTAATATGAATATTGAATGCTTTTGTGTATCGTTGTCAGTATTAACTTGTAAGATGCACAGCAGTTAAAAGATACGAAAGCCGTTAGAATGAGCAATACTTTGATGTTTGATTAATGTATTGGGGAGACATACAAATCTCATTGCCCTTTTGCTACGACGTACTGTGTTTTGGCACGGCCCACAGAAGGGTCCTCTTTCGACAGGAAGGTATATTGTGTGCTTGATAGACGATTGCATATCATAGTAACCGTCATAAAATAACGAAACGAAATAGCAAGTCGCCATCAGGAAGGGAGGTATCGTGAGAGTGAACATTGTGAAGCCACGTACAGAGGAAGCGCCCTTGCACGTGATGTAAGATACGACATCCGGCGTTCGTGGGATTGGGTGCAATTCTACGAGACAATGCACCGGATTTCGCCCAGTCGCCAGTCATATTGGACCCATGGCGTCGCGCGCTTGGACTGGCCACCGCCTCGAGCGCACGAGGATTCATGTTTGCCTCCCCCCTAATTCCTTGCCATGGCTTTCCTGGGACCAGGGTGTGAGGAGCAATACCCAGCATAGTTGCCTTATATATGATACAGAGGATGCATAAAGTCGTTGCCTCCTTCCTCTCTTTTCTCTTCTTTGCTTCGATTCCTCTTTCTTCTCTCCTCTTTCCTCTTTTGATGTTTGACTTTTTGTGCTGTATTAGCTCACACAAGCTCACAATCGCTCCTGCCTGTCTTTCGGAACTTGTGGGTGGTTTCTAGTCGACAACCCCAATTTGGCAGTCGTCTCCCAGAACGATGGGACGGTGCTGGACCACTGCAACGCCGCTAAACTGCACTGGGACACACTTTTCTGGTAGCGTTGGCTCTGCTGCGACAGCCATTGCCGTGCGCAGTGTTGCTTCCGCTCCAGGGACAGCGTCCCCTTCCTGCTGCCCCTTTCACGACCACTTGGTCGCTTGTCTGGGTCGCGCCTGCCAGAAAGTCCTTGATCGTCGCCAGCACCCGCCTAATCCCCAGTTGCAATCTAACTCTCGGCGTCCTCGTAGTTCCTCTTTCTGCTCTTTCCCCTTTTCGTTATTCGACTACAGACTTGAAAAGTTCTCTCCATTTCAATCACAATCTACATCTCGACCCCAATTTTGGCTTCCCTTTCTATCAATTCCCACGCATTTGTCCACGTCGACCGCCTCCAAACTCGCACCATTCGCCAATTCCACCGACACTGTTCCGCCACTGCGATTGGCTGCTGCACACAGTGATCGGCTGCACGCATTTTTAGCCTGGCCGCAGCGGCAAAGGAGATTGCACACACCATTAGTTGACCTGTGTCTCAACATTTTCTTTTTCTTGTCGCTCCTGTTTCTCCTGGCTGTCCGACGTCGTTCATCGCTACCGCCCAAGCACACACCCGCTCTACTTTCACGTGTCGCAGCGGACGCCTTCTCGGCAGCCGCCCTCTCTCTTTCGTTCCCACGGCTCCCCACGCGACACACGCCTATTCTGCGCAAGCCTTTCCGCCGCAGACCACCGCGCAACACCAGCAAAGCCTCCGGCGTCTCTCGGCGCAAACATCAGAGCCGCAGCTTTTGCATCACCCATCCGCTCCGCTGGACTACCCACAGCCGCCCTTCCGCCTTCCCCAACCCCCCTTTCGCAACCGAGCTGCCGATACCCTGCAACGGCCGCTTCGACGCCTCTCGACTGCTCGTCTCTGGAACCCGACCAATTCCACGCCACGCGGCGTCGCTTCCTCGTCGTCGACCACACGACAACAACAGCTACGGCCACAGAAACAACACGCCCAGCTGCAGCCTCAACGGCTGCACTCTGGAGTCGCAGGTACATCCACGGCCCGCCGGCGGGCGCCGTCCACTCCGCCGCCGCCTGCTGTCCCGCTCTCACACCCCGTTCTCGACGGCGATAAGCCCGTTGCCAGAGACGACCTGGTTGGCACCGGAGCCGCCGACTTTCCGCTCCTTACTCTCCCCGAGCAGCGCCAAATCCGACACACCTCTTCACCCCGTGCCAGTCTTCAGGTTGAACGTGCTGGAAGCGAGAAGCGTGTGAGCTTGCCGAAATCCGTCCGCCACTCCTACGAGGGCAAGCGACTCTCTGCTCTCACGATAGATGCTGCCGACGACAACAGCGGAGCTGAGCCCGACATTCTCGCAGCGTCGAGACTGCAAGACAGCAGCCTGAACGACGAGCTTTTCCTTTCCTCGCAACAGCAAAGAGGAAACGACCGCGAAGCAGAAGCAACTGACTCGCCAACACAAGCTTTTGGATTGACGTTTGATTCCGCCCCCGGACAGGCAAAGCTAGACAAGGGGAAGAGCAAAGCCACACTGACAGACAACACCATGGCATCTCCCGTCGACGATGAACGCCCAGGAGGAGCGGGTCGTTCCTTTTCGAAGGACCTCGAGCGCGGACCGGATGTCCTGGGCCACCATCATGGCCTCGAAGAGAGCCAGAACAACCGCGACTCCACGGCGTCTCTACCCGATGGCATGGGAATCGGTTCGGCCATCTCCTCGTCCAACTCGTCCATCATGGGCGACCCCGAAGCACAGCCCGACATTGGCGAAGAATGGGGCCCGCAGCACCCGTGTTTCCCTCACCGCAACCCGCATGTGTCCGTCGATGACCCGGAATACATTACGACGCGTATCATCCGCATCCGGCGCGACTGGCTCATCATGGGCGACCTGGCACCGACCTTTTCGAACCTCTATCCTGAGATCCTCGACCCGGCCGGCATGAACGAGCCCGAGTTCCGCCGCGTCATCGACAAGCTGAACCGCGAGTTGACCATTGCCTTTGAGCCCTGGAGCGCACGAAACATTGTAGATGGTGTGCTCGGCCTGGTGACGGGCTGGCTGTGGGAGGACTTTGGCTTCACTGGTGCCAAGGCACGCCTGGCCCGGCTCGAGCGCTGGATCGAGGCGTGGAACAAGGAGATGGCACGCACCGCAGACGAAGGCGCGCCGGTTCCTCCCAAGATTATTCCGTTACGGCAGACTGGCTACATGACGGTACGTCTTTCCTCCCTTTGTTTTTTCCTCGACGATATAAGACTTTTAAACTAACGTGTTTGTCTCTGTCAACAGCTCGATATCCAGATTGGCGACCCAGAAATTGCAGCGGTGCCGCCAAGTACACCGGCCATATCCCAGTCTGGTCTGCCTCTCGAGGCAACCGTAGCTAGCTAGTTGTCGGTTTCGGATTCATCGCAGGAAAGCGTTCGCAGTCAGTAGGGGGTGGTGTAATTCTTGTGTTCCTTTGTACCCCTTTGTGTTTTCTTTCTAGCTGTCCTTTCTTTTTGTTGTTGTTGGATACTGTTGCGTTTTGATTCCCTCCTTGCCTATCATTGGTTTATATCCATGTCTCTTTGTGGTCGCTTTGACCTCATCACTTTTATTCGTCTCCATTACACGTACTGGGAAACTGGCAACTTTTTTTCCTCTTCCTTTCCCCCCCTCTCTTTCTTTTCTACCTGTTGTATTCTCGTTTGCAGCATCGAGTAGCTTTAGCCTGGCGTTGCCCTTTTTCCCTACTTACTTTCATCATGCCTTCGGCACAAATATAATAACTTCTTGTCTCAAATAGCCCTTCAACATCATGACTAGCACCTTAAACTCGAGTGAAGGATAAATAGACCATGTGAATGCTATTTAGAGTAAATTGTTCATCCCTTTTAGGTTGTATAAAAGTGACTTTGTGCTAATCTATGCAATATGTAAACAAATGACAAAACGCCGTGCCCAAACTACCTCGTTCCATGCAATCAGCCCCGAGAGGCGCCCTTCTTCTTGCGCATCATGCGCTTCCGCTGGATAATCTGTTGGCGCACGGCCAGCTTCGCATCGGCCCGCTCCTTCTTGGACGGCCGCACACCATCGGTGCCCGTGTCGCCCTTGCCGGTCTTGGCTGCTGCCTTGGCAGCCTTGGATGCTTGCGCAAGGGTCTTCTCGCCGCCCTGCTCAGATGCTCCTTTCTTGTTCTTTGTCGACTTATTAAAGTTCTCCGATCTGCTGAACTTGCCAGGCTTCTCTGATGGCTTCTGCGACTTGCTCGGCTTGTCAAACTTGCCAACCTTGGAATTGCCGCGTGGTCGGCCGTTCGATGAACCGTTGGTTTCGTCGTTCGCCTCACCCTCTGGACGCGGTGGGCGCGGGTTGCGCGACCGCTCCTCGTTGGCCTTGCGACGTGCAACCACGTTGGCGTTCTCAATCGCAAACTCGACAATCAAGCGGTTCGTCTTGTTACCGTTTTGTACCGCGTGGCCGTTGAGCCAGCGCAGCGCCGTCAACGCCCAACGGTGCGACCAGTACTCAATAAAACCGTAGCCACGGCTCTTGCCGCCCTCGTTCGACTCGTCTACTTTGGTGCCCTTTTCCGTCTCAAACACAACCTTGGCCTGCTTCACCACGCCCTTGCCCTTGGCGCGCCGCAGTTGCTCTGCCTCGCGGTCCTGCTGACCGCCGCGCGCAATCTCGTCGCGGGCCAGCGGCTGGCGGCGACCCTCCTTGACGTCCGTCGCGAAGCCCACAACAGCCTTGCGCGCCAGCTCCTTGAGGCCCTTGGAATCAATGTGACGCGGGATGTTGCGGATAGCAAGTCGCGTCAGACTCAACGACAAGCTGGGGTTGCTCTTGATCATGGTCTGGCGCTGCTTGACACTGGCCTCGCGCATCTTGATTTCGGGCGCGGGAAGCAGGTTGTACAGCGGTGAACCGACCGCAATCGTGCCCTCGGACAGCAAGAACAGATGACGCTTGTCCTTCTCCCGGGCCCGTTGGGCAGCAGGGCCTTCCTCGAACAGCCTTGTCGCCTCCGCCTTCGACACAGCCTGTGCCACCTGCAGCACACGACCGTTCAGTGTATATCGGCCGTCACGGTCCACGCGCTCGTCCTGCAGCACCGAGTGCTTGCCGGTGACTGCCGGCTTCTGAGCACGCGGGGCGGTGCGCACACAGGCCTTGGCATCCTCTTCGCTCACAAAGCAAACGAAGCCTGTGCCGGCAGGCCGGTCGGTAGCCCGGTCCATGACAATGCGAGCGTACCGCAGCGGTCCAAACTTTGAAAAGTGTGACTTTAACTCGGCATCCGTAGTCGTGAAAGGGAGGTTGCGAACGAAAAGCGTGGACGAATTGTCATTCGTCAGGACCTTTTTGGGGGCCTCCACCGCATCCTCCTCCTCGTCATCATCCTCCCAGTCCTTCTCTTCATCATCTTCGGAGCCCTCCTCGTCGCTAGTTGTGTCGTCGTCCTTTGCGTCGTCATCGTCATCCTCCTCCTCCTCGAGATTCTCCATATTGTCTTTCATAAAGTTCCGCACATCCTCCTCTGCCTGCAGCTGCTCGGCGGTTTTTGGTGGACCAGAAGCCTCCTTGCCAGCCTTGGACTTCTTGTTCTTGGGCGACTTGGCATCCTTCGTCCCCTCGGTGTCGTCGATGTTGTCGCCGCTATCCTTCTGTTGTAGCTCTTCCCACTTCTGCTTGTCGACAGCAAAATCGACAGCGAGCGTCCGCCCGTCCACGACCTTGCCGTTGACACCCACGATGGCATTTTCCGCGTTCTTCTTGCCACGCAGAGTAACAAAGCCGAAGCCCGACAGTTTTCCCTTGGAGCTTGGCAGATCGGCAAACTTGACTTTTCCGTACATACGGAAGAGCGCCGCCAGGTCCTGCGACGTTTTTACGCTCCACGGTAGGTTGCGCACAATGAGCTTGGGCGCCTTGCGTGCCTCAAGCATATCCTCCTCGCGCTTCTTCTTCTTGTCGGCAGCCGCCGCGGCGCCTGCAATGGCCTTGGCCGAGCCGTTTGTCGCAGTCGGCCGGCTACGCGGCTCCGCAATCTCGAGTCGCAGTCGGCGGCCCTCGAGCAGCTGGTTGTCCAGCTTGGCCTTGGCTTCGGCAGCGTCCTCAGCGTCGGTGAAGGTCACGAATCCATAGCCCCGAGATTCCTTGGTTTTGGGGTCCGTTACGACGGTGGCGTGCTTGACGGGGAAGTGCTCCGAGAAAAACTCGGTCAGCTTCTCGCTGGTGGTAGTCGTCGGCAGCGAGCGGACAAAAATCGACCGGCGCTCCTCGACACGAGCCTTCTTATTCGGCGGCGCAGTTATCGCGGCCGACTGGGCGTCGCTGGATTCCTCATGGCGGCGTTCCTGGTCGGCCTCTGCCTCTCTCCGTCTCTTCTGTGTCACAGACTTGGCCATGGTCGTGGTGGTGCTGGCGTTTTTCGGCTGTCTGCGAAAGAGTGTTGCTGGTAGACACTATCAACTCTTTTTCGAATGCCCAGCTTTTTTTTCTCTTCAGTGATACTTTTAAAGTGGATGCATCAGAAAAATTAAAGTGGAGATATTTATCGCGATAAGATATTTCTTGCCGTCACGTGCACAACTGTTGACGTTCGAGCCAGACTAGTCCCGAAATGGACCAAAATAAACAAGGCGGCACCCTTTGTTGTCATGGCCCACCATCGCCAAATAGGTGCCACGTCTCGCGACAGTAGCACTTCGGTGCATTTCATCCAACAACCACTTTCGCGATACCAGGATACAGTGACTGGGTGTCTGCTTTTTGCATCGCGCATCACACACCCCCAACAGACAGAACATGCCTGCCCGCACATCAAGGACCTCGCGGGTCTCCAGTGCCCTTTCGCACAAAACGTCCTCGACAACCCTTGGCCGCCCCTCTGCCGCGTCGCGCGCCTCGTCTGTCAACCTCGACATCCCGGCCGAGCCTGAAGACAATGCTCTGCGTGCAAAGATTGCGCCTGTCTTTCGCGAGGCGCAGAAAAACACGGCCTCGCACCGCAAGCTCGCAGTGAACCTGCGCAAGATCCAGGAGGCCTGCTGTTACGAACCGACGAGCGTCAAGGCGTCGGCCGCAGTGTCCGCTGACTTTCACGAAGATGACTTCAACGAGGAGTTTGTTCGCTGCGTGTACCGCGTCATGCCAGTCAAGAAGTCGGAGCCAGTCGGCGACAAGGTCATTCGCTTCGTCGGCCTTTTCCTTCGCCACGCTATCGAGAAGGATAACGAGCTGCTGGGCGAGGTCGACGAGGATGCTAGCACCATGCCGGAGACCCCTGGCACGCGTCTAACGGGCGTCCTGGTCGACAAGGTCCTTCTCCTTCTGGTCGCCAAGGACAAGTACGTGCGCTACCGCGCCACCCAGCTCATCTCGCATATTGTCAACTCACTCGACGCTATCGACGACGATTTGTTCCAGAAGCTGCGCTCTGGTCTGCTGCGGCGCATTCGCGACAAAGAGGCCATGATCCGCGCGCAAGCCGTCCTGGGCCTGGGCCGTCTTGCCGGTAACTCCGTCGAAGAGGCCCAGGACTCGGACGATAGCGAGGGCGGTGCCGCTGCGATTGGCCTGCTCGACAAACTTCTCGAGGTCCTCCAAAACGACCCTAGTGCGGACGTCCGTCGGTCGCTGCTGGTCAACCTGCCGATTCTGCCCAACACACTGCCATACCTTCTTGAGCGTGCGCGAGACTCGGACGCCGCCACCCGCCGCGCGGTTTACTCTCGTCTGTTGCCAGCCCTGGGCGACTTCCGCCACTTGTCGCTGTCAATGCGCGAGAAGCTCCTCCGCTGGGGCCTGCGTGACAGAGACGAGAACGTCAGAAAGGCTGCCGGCCGCCTCTTCCGTGAACGCTGGATTGAGGACTGTGCTGGCCTGCCTGAAGCGGGTGAAGACGGCCAGCCGGCGGAACCTGCGGCGCCCAGCTTTGACGGCCTTCTTGAACTTCTTGAGCGTATCGACGTTGTCAACTCGGGTGTCGATGAGGGCGTGGCGCTCGAGGCCATGCAGGGCTTCTGGGAGGGCCGTCCCGACTACCGCGATGCCGTCAACTTTGACGACGCCTTCTGGGAGACGCTCTCTGCTGAGTCCGTGTTCATGGCGCGGAGTTTCAACGACTTCTGCCGCAGTGACGACAGCGGAAAATATGAGTATCTGATTGAAGAGAAGCTGCCGGAGGTCACGAAGCTCGCGTTCTACCTGGAGCGCTACACTAAGGTGCTTGTCGACGCCATCAAGAGAGCCGAGGAGAAGGAGGTCGACGAGGACGAAGAGGACGAGGAAGAGGATACCGTAGAGCAGGAGTTCATTGTCGAGCAGCTGCTTCACATTGCCCTCACACTGGACTACTCTGACGAGGTGGGCCGGCGTAAGATGTTTGCGCTGCTGAGACAGAGCCTGTCCATCTCGGACCTGCCCGACGAGGTGACGAAGCTGACGGTCAACGTCCTACGCGACATCTGTGCACCTGACGCCGCTGGTGAGCGCGAGTTCTGCAGCGTCGTCCTCGAGGCCGTTGCGGACGTGCACGACACGATTCTCGACGACGTGGACACGAACGAAGCTGCCGAAGACGACAGCTTCCACTCTGCCCGGTCGGAAGTGAGCAGCGACACGACGCCGACCAAGAGCAGACAATCATCCAAGCAGCCCGAGCTGACAGAAGAGGAGGCCCAGGCCAAGGCTATCAAGGAGATTGTCATCAACCTCAAGTGCCTGCACATTGTGCAGTGCATGCTCTCCAACGTCAGCGGCAGCCTCCAGAAGAACGACCACCTCGTGGCTATGCTCAACAACCTGGTTGTTCCGGCCGTACGCAGCCACGAGGCGCCCGTTCGTGAGCGTGGTCTCGTGTGTCTTGGCCTATGCGCCCTGCTTGATCGGTCCCTGGCCGAAGAGAACCTGGAAGTTTTTATGCGCTTCTACACCAAGGGTCACACCTCCCTGCAGATTACGGCCCTGCACATTCTGACCGACATCCTAAATGTTCACGGCGCGCAGCTGCTCTCCAGCAACCCGGCCTTGCTCCGCGTATACGTCAAGGCCCTCCGCTCAGGTGCCAAGGCCCCGGAGGTGCAAGCGACAGCGACAGTGGCCGTCTCCAAGCTTCTACTCGGCCGTGTGGTGACGGACCAAGAAGTGGCATTTGAGTTGCTCAAGACGTTGGTCGTTGCTTACTTTGAGCCTTCCAGTTCTACCAACCAGGGTGTCCGCCAGGCACTCAACTACTTCCTTCCTGTGTTCTGCTACTCTCGTGCCGAGAACCAGGCGCTGATGCAGGCTGTGTCGCTGGATGCCCTGCACGCACTCTTCAACGTGCGTGAAGGCCTGGAAGATGACGATGAGGACGTTGATGCCGAGATGGCCAGCCTGGCAACGATCGGTGCATGCTTGGTTGATTGGACGGACCCCCGCAAATGCTTCGTTCCCGGCATGCCTGCGGACGTCGAGAAGAAGAATGTCAACGCCGACGTGCATTTAGACTTTGCTAAGGCCATTCTCGACCGCTTGTACGGCAACGCTAGCAGTAAGACAACCCCAACCCGCCCTTGTTCTATGCCTCCTTTCATTAAAATAAACACGCTACTAACAACTGCACAGAGGAGGAGAAGAAGGCAGTTGCACCACTACTGGGCAAGCTGTACGTGTCGCCGACGTCGACCGAAGAGAAGATTCGGGCGGTGTACGAAGAGGTCTCGGAAGCAGTAGAGAGCCAGCTGCTGTCGGATGCGACCAGTCGCAATGCGCTCTACAAAATCCATGTCAGCCTCGGCAAGATTGTCAACAACCTCGACCAGGCACAAGCGTCCCACATTGGCGGCAGCGGCAGTGTCGTGGGGGGCCGTCGCAGCATGAGCCGGGCCACATCGCTGGGAGTAGATGACCGCACCATTCTGGCGGGCAACAACGAGGACCGGACAATCGTGGGCCAGATCAAGGAAGAGGACGAAGACGAGGGTGATGGCGTCTTAGAAGACCTGAATGAGACGGACGTGGATGCAGATGAGATCGGAGACGGCACCACGATACAAATGACGACGGTACAGGCAGACGAAGACTCGCTGACAGATGATCTTCTCGATGATTGATTGGCAGTCAGGTGACGCCAATGTAGTTTTGGATCCGCGAGGCTCTTTCTCTTTGTTTCCCCCACTTGTCTAAATTGGTTAATGTTTCTATGACTATGATAATCAAATGCTATCTTTCCTGTTTCTCTCTTGGTCTATCCGCGTCTACAGCCCTTTCTACTAGTTGTATAAATGTAGTATAGTACAGTCATTGTTTATCCAAGACCAGCCAATTACACATTATGGCGTTTGTTTACGAGGAAGTACCCAACCAGTATAACAGCCCGCCAAGGCCCAGGTTGATGCCCAAGTGCATACCCAAGCTCCATGCAATACAGTAGAGATACTTGGGCGAGAACACGGTCCACACGAACAGGTGTGTCCGCAGTGCCGTGCAGGCAGCCATGACGGCCACGGCGCTGGCCGCCGCAAATACAGTGAGGAGGCTAGCATGCTGCAGCCAGGGACAAGATGGTGGTGACGACGACGAGCGAGTTGTGAGAAGGAGAACCGACGCAACGGCCCAGTAGATGGAGCCGGCCCAGTTGCTGACAAAAATCAGCACACCCACAGCGCCGGCGGAGAAACCGGAGATGCCGTTGTAGGCTGACGAGAGGTCGACGCTCGAGATGGCGTTAGTGCCCCCAAAAGCGAAAAACGAAGCAAATTGCAGGAGCAGCGCGGCCGTGGTGATCTCTGTGGGCGCGAGGTGTTGTTGCTGCGCGGCCAGAAAGCGGTAGATGACGCCAAACAAGAGGAACAGCGGGATGTTGGTGGTGCGGGACTGTGTTACGGCTAGCAGTGCATAGAGCGGAAGGAGAACATTGGTGGCAGGTCGGTTTATAGTGTTGCCTTGCCGCTTCGAAACGACAATGGAGTAGACAGCCGCGGCGGTCGCAACAGACAGCCCAGCAAAGACGACGCGGGCGCGTGTAATGAGAGTAACCGGCCCGGTGCTGCCGCCATCGATGCGCTCAATCAGCTCGACGAGTGTGCTAGCAAAGCTGGCCACCAGCTCGGGCGAGTCCTCGTAGGTAAAGACAAGCTTGAACGACAGGGCCGAGAGAACGAGGAGAAACACAGCCGGTGCGGTCACGGCGGCGGGGAAAACAACAAGCCCTTGCACCAGTTCAATTGCGATCAGCGCGTACGTAGCCGCAACGAAGGTCCAGAGCAGCTGTGGGTTGGGCTGCAAAATGGTCTTGACGAGGTCGGGCTCGCCGGCGAACTTTTGGCCGGTTTGGTTCCAACCACGGAGAAGACGAACGGCCGTGAAGGCGGCGACAACGGTTACTACAGCAGCAACAACGTGCTTCGGCGGCCGCCGGGCGCTCAACGATACACTCCGCCCGCCAATCACCGCCAGCCATGCGGAGGTGGCCCAGTACCAGAAATGGTGCTCCTCCTCAACGTAGCTGCTGGCAAACATCATGATGCCATAGGTAATGCTAATGAGGGCAAACGGGGTCATCTCGCCCAGGCCACTGCCTCCCCCTCGCGAGACAAATGCGTAGGTGGCCCCGATGGCGAGGACCATGGAACAGGCAGCAGCGCCCAGGCCCAGGCAGAGCATGGGGATATTGTAATTGCTGGCCATGCCACTCATTGTCTGTTGGGCATCGCGAAGCCACTGAGAAGCGGTTAGCCCTTGTCCAACCTGCTGTTTCTTTGCTAGCTGTTTTCTGTGCTACAAAAACTACCAACGTACCTTTATTGTTTTGGTGGCCCATTCGTCATAACTCGCGTCGGTCAAGCCACCGCTTTCGTCGTCGTCCTCGAGACGGGGCGCTGTACGCACAATGTCGTGCCACGCGCATGCAATTTCTTGGACATGCGTCTGCGGGCCGTTGCACTCCGTTATGGACACCTCTGCGAATACCTCTGGGCCGAACGCAGCCTCTAGGACACGCAGGATCTGGTGCGCATTGTGCATCAGGATCTGCACTTGGTCCCGGCGCCGCGACCACAGTGGCAAGAATGTCGGGATAAACGCACCCAGGTTGTTCTTGGGAGCCGGGAAGCCCAGAAGCGCGCCCAGTGTCGGGGCCAGGTCGGACTGCTCGACGGTGTGGTAGAACTGAAAATCGTCCCGTTCGGCGAGAGGGCATGGCAGGAAAGACGCCGCAGGATCAGCCAGTGCTGTCTTGAGCTTCGGCGCGACAAAGAGCAGGGCGGGTGACGTCTCGCCAGCGGACGATGCGCCATGGTTGCCGGCGTCGTTCATGCCGTGGTCGCCCAGCAGGACAAGCAGCGTATTGGCGAGGTGCGGCTGCGTTTCCATGGCTTCGTAGATCTCGCGCACAATGGCGTCCATCTCGTGCTGCTTGGGCACCATATTGGGGCTGCGCGGCCCGCCCTTGTGGCCAATGTGGTCGAGGCCAAGGTAGTGCAGCACCATGAGGCCCCAGTCGGTCTGGCGCAACTCGCGGGGAACGTGGCGCGTGACATTGTTGTCGACTTCGGTAAAATCGGCGACGAAGAAGCTGGATGTGCCGTCGGCGCGGTCAAAGGTGTCCGGGAACAGCTTGAGCCAGGTGTCGTCACCGTAGAGGACAAGCTTGCCGCCTGCGTCGGCACCATCTGCCTGCTGGGTCTGCTTGGCTTTCATCTGAGCCAGCCACGTATCTTGCGAGGCCAATGACGACGACTTGTCGCCCTCGTCGACGTTGAGGACGACATCGAGAAACGACGGGATGGAGCCCGTGGTGATGGCCTTGATGCGCGGCATTGTGACCGTGGGCGACGTGGCATGTGCCGTAAAGGGCACGGCGGCACCACTGCGGATGAGTCTGTGCCGTGTCAGAGCTGGGCCGGGGTGCTCTCCGGGTGGTTAAGGGGGGTGGCTCACGATTGGGTAAATTGGAAGCCGCTGTTTGCGACATAGACGAAATCACTGAGAAACAGAGGTCAACATGGAGGTTCAGCGAAAAACCGTCGACACTGCCAGGTGGCAACCTCACCTCCTCAGAGCATCAACGACCATGAACACGACACGGTCAAAGGGTGCCGGTGCCGGCGGTCCGAAGCCATGATCCTCATATTGCGCGAGGCCAGGCAGCAGCGGTTTGTAGGGGAAGAAGCCCTTGCCGAAGATGCCAATGGCGAGCGGGATCAACAGGTTCGCGCCCAGCAGCAGAAGAACAGCAAGCAGGGGCGTTCCAGCTGCATTTCGAGCGGCCATGTCGGCGATGGCGCGTGAGGGCATACACTAGAAAGGAAAATGAAACGAGTAACCGTTCAATGGAGAATGAGAGGCGAAAGGGGACAGCTATATGGCGATGGAAGAGGAGCACTCCATCACGGGCAAGCTCGCTCGTCGGTGGCGCAAGGAGAGTGTTTAGCCTTGGCGGGGGCGCAGGGTCGTCGTGTCGATTGTCGTCCTACTGTGCCGTCGTGATCGTCGCGATAAAAGATACGACGTCGAGATGCGCCAGGAACGCTCCTAAATGCTTAAATTGAGACCTCCGTATTCTTAGTGCGATGCAGGGAAAGTGACGAGCCGCCATGTACACGAGACGGGCAGGTGTGGCCAAGGCGCGCTGTCCTATTGGGTTCTGCTTGACACGAGGTCATGTGACCCAATCGAGGTTCATGAAACAGCTATTGTTTGCTTTGCTATTTTGCACTTGCGCGCTGTTTTGGTAATTCACAGTGGTTTCTGTTGACGTCAGTTTGAGTTAGGATTTTACTGGATATTTTCGAGTCTTTTTAAAAGCCTTCAGTTTATTTCGATTTAATCTGGATTTTTTTTTGTCCTTTTCTTTTCATCCACCCGGTTTCGTTTTAGTTGATTTTCATCAACTTGAAATTAATGAATCATGTAAACTCAACCTTACCGGGGTAGCTTCCAGAATCTACACAGCTTGACATCTGACTTTATGGACCCTGCTCAGATACTCAAAACCCGACTAAATTCTGAGTGAAGATGGGATTCTGAATACGAGCGAACGACAGAATTTGAGACAATTTCGAAATCAACAGCATCTAGAAAAGCAGAGTTCGTTGGCCTAGCCGAAGGTAAGCACATGAGCGATTCTGAATTGAGACGAGACAAGAAATGATTCCACAAACGTAACATGATCTCGTGACGAAATTTCCTTGGATCCAGGCTATCAACGGGTTGTCATTCTTTGAACAAAACCTCACATCCTTCCCCGCATGCCAGATCCGAGCTTCGGTTACGAAACACCATTGTATCTTTTCTCTGTTCCTTCTAGGACACTGGTGACTGGGAACCAAACCACGTTGTGTCGGTCCCTGGCCTGTTATGATTATCGGAGATGGCCCAGAAACTAAAAGCACTGACATTACGTCGTGGCTGAAGTGGTGGTCAGCACGGACTTGGATGTCCGGCCGTGACATTGACACGGCTTTAAAGAATGCAGAGCCCGAAGGTCGCACTCAAAATGTATGTTTTTCCTTTGTAAATACCGGGCCACGACTACGACTACGAGTGGATGGCGCAGAGGCCGCACACAAAATACGACGTCGGAAACATTTTGAGAGTGAGAAACTGCACCACACCAGGGTGGGGTCACAACAGCAATTTATCGCACCCTGTACTTCGTAGAGCTCCTTTCTTTCCATTGGTAAGCATAATTGTTTCCGTGAGACAGGAACTTAAGCTTTGCTACAGCCCCAGACCACCATGTACGATAGAAAACATTGTGTATGGGGTATCTTTGGGGTGTGAATGTCGGGACTACTTCGTAGGCTGGTCTAATTGTACAGATTTTTGTGTAAATCACGGATGCTCTACGCTCCGTTATGAGTGGGACCACAATTGTGGATGACTCGTGAGTTTTGGCAAATCGTGCATAAGACACATAAGACACATAAGACACATGGAGCGACGAGCTAGGACATAACGTTACAGCTGGCAGACATGCTCCAACGCTAGAAAAATAAAAGAAAAAAAATACGTCAAGAACATAACTCCGTAGTGTGAAAACAGTACAACGTAGAGGGTTTTCACACTCAATACAAGGGAAGAGCAAAGAGCAGACTGGGGACAAGAAAGTAAAGCAATGTCAGAACCGTCCCCCCCCCCCAAGAATACTACATTTGTGTTTCCTACCGTCATTCTCGTCGTCTCATTTGGTTCTTACAATTGGGGTCTTAAAGAAGTTTTCTAAACTGGCGTAAGTGGGTGTGTGGAGCGTCCCGTCAGATATGCTTACCGATGCCGAGGCTCAAAATAAATGGGAAAAGTTGAGAAACCACGCGGTTTAGAATCAAATATGGATGCCCAAAGACTGAAAACGGTAAACTAAAAGGAACATAAAGAAACAAATCCACACAATGAACCACAATTATGACCATGATGCTAGACGAAAGATACTGTTATGTCAAGACAGTGCGGACTTTACGGCGATATCTCCACAACAACCGAAGCTTCTGCCATGTTAGAACCGTTTTCTGAAAGCATACCGCACAGAGTATGGTATTTACCTAACCCCCCTGGAAGTGACATAACGACCGGCTGGCTCGGCATGCATTTGGAGGGTGGCGAAGGGCTCCGTAGTGTTTCAAGGTGCTTCGGGCGTTCTTCAAACGATCTGCAAACATGTTTGTAAAACGCCACGCAAAAACAATGGCGATATGTCTAATCGCACATTATGTTCGTCGCTACCATGGCTATTCTTTCAGATTCAGCGGGTCGTGATACCGCGTACGACATACGTTAAAGAGATCTACCCATGTTACAAATAAATGACACGGGCTAGGCCACTGTGGCAGCGTAAGCCCTATCGTGTTTCGTCACCTCATCAACCACCCTCCTGTCGTGTACTCCACGGCGCTTAGGCCAGCCTGTCGAGTCCAGATGGCTGAACAGGGACGAAACGGGCCTTGACAAGATCCTGATCGTTGGCAAGTTGCTGTTGGGATGTAGATGAGACACATCAAATGACATGGGCTTGCTTTCCATGATTCTAATTTTATGCTCAGAAAAAGACCTTGTCCCCAGCAGAGCAAGCGAAAATATGTTGTTTGTCCCAATGGACCATCATAACCACCTTAACCACCATGACCACGCGTTCCGGGTCATATTTCCGCCAAAAGTTCCTACTAACCAGACGGGCTGCCATGCTGGCGGGGGGCTGCAAGAAACGCGAGAAAGAATAAAGTAAGATAGTGGCTCCTCGTTTCCCTCTATGGGACCCGCTTCCTACTTTCCGTCTTCCGTGTCACACTCATCTTTGTGCAGCTGGTACCCGGCGTCGTTCCTTCCCTCCAACTGATAAAGCAACCTCGAATTACTGTGTACACAAGTGTCAGCAACGCACTAGTGTTTGTTTTTATGCAAATGTTAAGGCCGAAGCGCGAGGCAAGTGCTCACTGAATTGCCCGTCATCCGTTCACTCCTTATTTTTGTGCAAGTTGTGCGCCCACGCGCTGTGTTAGTTCGCCATCCCCCGTAAATTGTACAATTGCGCTTTGCACCTTCCTTGCCTCGCCCTTGAGATCCTGCCGAGTATCCTACTGTATCTTAGTCCTTTCCTTGCCTCTTTCTTCAAGACGGCCCACAGCGGAGCGGGACCCCCCAAAAACAAAAGTTGCAAAACAAAACCACAGAAATCACCACGGACTCGGTGCCCGACCCACGACGCACGCGGCATGCGCCTGGGCCTTTTGCTGTTTATCCTGTTGCGCTCGCCTGCTGTCCCCCTCCCCCCTTCTGTCAAGTTTTATATACAAGCAGCTTACACCCGCCTGGTGCATCAACTTCGCTCTCTTTGTTTGTCCAGTTTTATGAAATGTATCCTTGACCATCTATCTTATTTGGCTTCATCTCTCCTTTATTGTCCTTCTTTTACTTGCTAGAATGTTTGTATAACCGTTTTCAGACACCGGCATCACTCCCACTTTGACATCGTCGCATCTTATATCTTGGTCAGCAGCTTCCAGCCTTGAGTTTACGACAACACATATTCGAATCTGTTTCTGTGTGGCTGTTGCCACCAGACACTGCTCTGATACGGCCTGATCTGTCTTCTCCGTCGACTGTGCTCACCACGCACCTGGGATTTTCTCTTTCTACTCGGCACAAACATGCCCGCAGAAAACTCATCGCCGGCGGCCGCGGTGCCTTCGGCGGCGTCCTCCGTCACCGCTCAAGCCACAGTCCCCGGGACACCGCAACGCGACCTCGAGACCGGTGCCATGGCCAAGTCCGAACCTTCACCGGTGGCACAAGCTGCACCTACAAAGGTCACCCACTGGGACATCGTCTTCCGCCCGTCCGGCCTGACCCCCGAGATGCTCGCCCATCATTACCCCGGCGACGGCACCGAAGAGTCGCCCTACATCGTGTCCTTCCTGCCTGTCGACCCTCGCGACCCGCTGCAGGTTCCCACGTGGAAGAAATGGACGTACACGCTCATCATGGCCTTAGCAACGCTCGGTATTGCCTTTGTCAGTACGGCGTATACTGGTGGCTTGTCTGAGGTCATGGCCACCTTCCACGTGTCCACGGAGCTGTCCATCCTCGGTATCTCGCTTTTCGTGCTGGGATTTGCCATCGGCCCGCTCATCTGGGCACCGTCCAGCGAGTTCTTCGGCCGCCAGATTCTCTTCGTCCTCACATACACCGTCTTGACCCTCTTCAATGTCGGCGCCGCCGTCTCGCAGAACATTCAGACGCTCATCATTATGCGCTTCTTTGCCGGTGCCTTTGGCTCCTCGCCCCTGACAAACGCAGGCGGCGTCATTGCCGACCTGTTCTCGGCCAAGGAGCGTGGCCTGGCCACGGCCGTGTACGCCGCTGCTCCGTTCCTCGGCCCGTCCTTGGGCCCCATTGTTTCTGGTTTCCTGGGCGACGCTGCCGGCTGGCGCTGGGTCGAGGGTCTGATGGCCATCTTCACGGGCGTCATGACGATCATGGGCGGCCTGGTCGTACCGGAGACGTACGCGCCGGTTCTGCTGCGCAAGCGTGCGGCCGCACTGTCCAAGCACACTGGCAAAGTCTACGTCTCCAAGCTGGACATGCACCACCGCGTGGCCGGTGCCAAAGGACCCTCCATGGCCGCGCAGTTCCGCACGGCTCTGTCGCGGCCTTGGATCCTGCTGTTCCGAGAGCCCATTGTCTTTGTCTTGTCCATCTACATGGCCATCATCTACGGCACCATGTACATGATGTTCGCCGCCTTCCCAATCATTTTCCAGCAGGGCCGTGGCTGGTCGGCCGGTATTGGCGGCCTGGCCTTTTTGGGCATTGCAGTTGGCATGTCCACGGGCGTATCGTATGCCATGTTTGACAACCGCAGCTATGCGCGCAAGGTCGCGGCGTCGCCCGACGGCATGGCGCCGCCCGAGGCGCGTCTGCCTGCGGGTGCCATTGGCTCCATATTGCTGCCCATTGGCCTGTTCTGGTTCGCATGGACCAATGCGGCCCCCGTCCACTGGGTTGTGCCTATCGTCGGCTCTGGGTTCTTTGCGGCTGGCATCGTGCTCGTCTTTTTAAGTCTGATTAACTACCTGATCGACTCGTACGTCATCTTTGCCGCCTCGGTGCTGGCTGCCAGCACAGTCATCCGGTCGCTCTTTGGCGCTGCTTTCCCCCTGTTCACAACGTGTACGTTTTTTGGATCTTGTCGTCCCAGGTATATGCATAAGAATGAACCCAGCTAACATCGCGTCATCGCAGACATGTACAAGAACCTGGGTGTCCACTGGGCCAGCTCGATCCCTGCGTTTTTGGCCCTTGCCTGCGTTCCCTTCCCCTTCCTGTTCCTGCGCTACGGCAAGGCCATTCGCATGCGCTGCAAGTATGCCGCCGAAGCTGCCGAGGTCCTTCAACGCATGCGTGCCGACCAGATACAGCAGCAGCAGAACCCATCTGGTGCCGAGGAGGTGAACGACGCGATCGACGAGGACGACGCCTTTGCTGAGGCCGATGCGCACGAAGCCCAGCAAAACCGCGAGCATGGCCTCGAGAAGCAGGCCACCAGCACCGAGGGCAAGGCCCTGATATCGGATGGTGCCCTGGCCGGGACCAGTCGCAACGTCTCGGACGACGACAACGCTGATCTCAAGGAGAAGCCGTAGGCGCGAGTGAGAAGGTGGTGTGGACATGATGGAAGCAACAAGCAAGACGCGAGACGAGGCAAGTGATGGAACAATATACCCACTGAGGGAAGATGGTTCGGCATTTTGAGCGGCGTTTTTTTTTGTTGTACAGTGGCGTTTTGGATCATAGAACAATGGGAAAACCACTCAGTCTTAGACATCATTTTGGGATTTGGGCATTTTGGTCATCTTCTTACAATCTGCTCAACTTTACGCCATGTATGGTTTACCTCTTTTTATGCCTTGTGTCGCCTTTCTCGGTGTGATACGTGATACACCTCTGGTCCCCATGAGACAATGTTCTCGAGAACGACAACCGGCCCGAGCCGAGTCGTCGGAGCGTCCCTGGTAGATTGTGCTTGTAAAAGAACAATATGATTGATGCTGCGGTTCTACGACACGACGTGCTGCCGTCAGAAAACGTCGTCGCCACCCGGTCGTAGGACAGACACAATGGCATACATGGACTCACGTCGCAAAAATATCGTGCTCGCCCACCGGCGCCGATTTCCGTGATACACTATCTCAAAAGGTGCTGCTGACTCGGTGTTGATCGCAAACAAGATAGTAAGCAAGGGCCTTGCAAGGAGGCCCAGACCGTTGGGGAAGCAAGGAAGCACCGTGGCAATGTGGCCGAGACAGACGGGTGCTACGGTCATCAGTATGCGCGCATGTACGGCGTAGGTGTGCAGTTGGTCCTGTAGATTGTTCGTGTCGTACAAAGTACATTGCGCCTTCTTCTTTGTCCTCGAAAGCACAGAAAGCAGGTGAGATGAACTGGCCAAACGGATCGCCGTTCTGCGGGCCAAGAAAGGGACAACTATGTATGTATGCGTTGTCAAGTCTCGTCACGGTCAGCGTCGGCTGATCTAAACCAAAGGAGGAGCATTGACGCAGGTCGTCCACACGGCCTACTTGCAAAAAAAAAAAAAAAAAAAAAGAAAGGAAATGCCCTCTCCGCAACGCCGACACCAAAAGGCCTCGAACTCGAGCAAAAATTGTCTCACTTGTTGATCTTTCTTCGCGGTCTTGATAAGCCAATATCAAGTTTTCATGGTCAGCAACTTGTTTCGTGAGAGGCAAGCAGGTTGGGGAAACAGCTTGCTGTTGTCTCAGAACAGCCCTCTCCTCGACACGTCTGTTGTGCTCTGCCTATTCTTCTCGCCGCCTTGCCAACGAAACCGACAGAAGTACCTTTCTCGTCCAGTCCCGCTTACTTGCTTTGCTCACGGTGAACATCATGTCATGCTTTGCCATGGGGGATGCGATGCAATGCAAGGAGCCTTGCATTGCATTGGCACCAGTGACCAGCGCTACTCGCTTCAGCCAACTTGTCCAGTCGATTGGTTGACAGCTCTCGAGAGCGGCTCCCCCACCTGTTACGACAAGATGTACTATTATCTCACCTGGCTGTCGCTGGCCGTATTCCGGTCTTTTTTTTTTACTTTTGCTCGGTTTTGTGCGGTTTCCTCCTGCAAGTCCAGTCCTGGGCTAGCGTCTCTCACATCGAAGGAACCCGCCGAACTGCATGCACTGCGCCTGCCGCGGCATCGGGGCACTCCCTCACTTGGAGTACTAACCGCACAAATTGGTGTCATCTCGCGCGAGGCAAACCGGAGCGCAGTCCATAGCATGCTGGGCACAGAAGAGCACGGTTCAGCTCGTGCCATGGTGCCGCTCGTCTTGCCAACCATGAGAAAGTATTTTGCCGACTTCGTTTCCATGTCTGTTGGTTGTTTCCCTTCTTTTTTCCGGATCTGTGGACACAATGTCGTACCTGAATGTTGTAGTACACAGCCATTGTATGCCTTGAATACCGAGAGCACGCATTGGGACACGTTCAAGGGCCGCATGACCTCCTAGTCACGAACTGGGAATTTTGTTCCGGCGTAGAATAAATTTGTGCCGGAGCCAAGTGGCGTGTTTCTGCCACCGCCATTGTTTGAATGGCAACAAAAAAGTCGCCAACAGTGACATATTTTCCCAAAGACGATTCGGGCCCGTTACAAACGCACAACTCTTTGTCGCTTGTTGTTCTAGTTTCTGGGCACTAATCTGTTAACAGCATTTCGCCGTCCACCATCGACTTAGGCGGGGGATTGACCTTTATTCTTTCTGGTTTGGGTGTTGCTTCTCGTAAGTGAGACTTGTGAGCTCAGACCCTGTCTCTGCACTGTTGGTGATTAGCATCGGCGCCCCTTCACTTTACGGGCCGCTCGGTTGTGCCCGCGACAAAACCGCTAATTTTGTGTCACCTGTTCTGTAGTGTTGCTTTCTTTTTGTGCTTTCCTGTCACCACTTTTTTCTTTACCCTTCCTTTTCTCTTTCGCTTTCTCAGTCTCATTGAGCGCTATGCCCTAATTCGCACTTGCAGTCGACAAATAGTTTCGTCGTATGTTGTATTTGGAATCCTTCCTCCTCTTTCCCAGCCCCCCCTGACCCTGTCTCTAGAGGATCCCGCCGCCAATATGGAACCCCTTGCCGTCGATTCGCACCAAAATGATTCTTTCCTTCTGTGTCCAAGCTTCGAAGCCAAGACAAGCACGTCCCCATTTGTCGCGAGAAGGGGGCAAAACGTGTTGGGACATACGAAAAAAATAGAAAAAAATTAAGGTGTTCTCCAGCGGGAAAACGCCGTGGCGATCGTCGCTAGGATCTCTCTCCGCTACTCCGAGTTCTGGGCGCACCTTTCTTTGGCAAGGGATTCCATACCCAAAACGTTAGTAAAAGAAACTACAACTCACGTCGTATGACGTACTCCGTTTCATAGTGGTGAATTAAATTTGACAGCTGTCTGTGGCTAGGCCCCGGTCATGCAATCCACCCATATTCCGCCACGTTGTTAACAAAAGAGCACATGGCAAGCAAAACATCAGAGTAAATATCCTTCGAATCAGCCCTAAAAAAGGACTTTACACCACGGGGTAGACCAGCTTGCGGGCCCGCACACGACCCATGCGCAGGTCTTCAATGCCCTGTGTGACGGCCGACAGGCCTCCCGTCCGCAGCTCGACCGGGTGCGGCTTCAGAGTGCCGGCAGCCAGCATGCGCTCCACGAGACCAAACAGGCGCGATGTGAACAGTCGGTCCTGCGGGCGGGCCGGACGACCATACGTGCCAGCCAGCTTGACGGCCTCGCCGAACAGAGTGGGCCCCATGATCCAGTCCGCTTGGACCTCGCGGCGGGAGTATTGGATGCGCGTCGGGAAGGGGTCGAGCGCGATGTAACGGCCGCCCGCAGAGCCAATGGCTTCGTAGGACAGCTTCATGGACTCGGCTTGGGTGACGCAGTCGATAACGTGAGCGAGGCTGTTTTGGGTGTAGTTGCGAATCTCCATGCCGCACGTCGCGTTGTGGTAGTCGAACGTCTCGACGGCACCGAGGGCGAGGAGCATATCGCGGTTGTCGGGCGAGCACGTGGCAATCGGGGCAAGGCCAGAGCTGTTTCAAGAAAGTGTCAGTGAAGGGGCCCATGAATGGAACGCCACATGCGTTTGGGACATCCATAAATAAACTCACGCTTTGAGCAGCTGAATGGCAATTGTGCCCGAGGCCGAAGCACCGCCGGAGACCAGCACGTAGGTGGGCTTGGCAGCTGCTGTCTCGGCGTCGGGGCGGGGCTCGACGGAGGGAAGGGGAAGCTGCAGGGTCTGGTAGAGTGCCAGGCCGGCGGCGTAGGTCACGACGCTCAACCCGGCAGCGTCCTCGTAACTCATGCTCTCCGGCAGGCGCACGACCATGTCGACGGCAACGGGCACGTACTCGCAGAACGCACCGGCTTTGCTGCGGGACGTCTGACTGTCCTTGTTGCTGTCGTCGATGATGGCGCCAAAAAGGCCCGGAACAGGTGCCAGCACACGGTCGCCGACTGCGAAGCCTTCGACGCCGGCACCAACCTGCACGACGTCACCGGCAAACTCGTGGCCACCAATAAACTCGGCCGTCGCCGAAAAGTCGACCATCTTCCAGTCGGCCGGGTTGAGGGCAACGGCCTTGACGGCGCAGAGCAGCATGCCGGGCGGTGGCGGAGAGACGACCTGGACGCCCGTGGCAAGAAGGTACTCGCCAGCGCCGGCACAGACCAGGGCCGTCTGCGTCGTAGGAGTGGATGAGTTGATCATGGTCGTGGGCTTGATGGGGATGTTGGGGAAGATGCTGGGGAGGATGCTGGGAAGGATGCTGGGAAGGATGCTGGAGAGGATGCTGGTGATGACTTGAAATGTTGAAGAGGGGAGGAGATGTATGTATTCGATTTTTGGATATTTGATCAAAATCTGCGCGCAGCTGTGCTGGCTGTGGCTATCTCCTGACTTTTTGTTGACTTTCCGCTCAGACTCAGGAGCTGTTCGTTGACGCTTATCAGAGCATGATAACACCGTACGTCGTGCCATTCACTTGTGACGGGTCTCTTATTCTCGGGGCTCAGGACGGCAGCTGGTACAAAAGTACAAGAGATATGCACCTGCAGCAGCGCCTGCTGGCATCTCCTCCCTAGTCTTCGCCCTGCCTCCGGCTTTTACCTCTTGCCACTCCATTACGACCGTTTGCATCTTGGCTGCTCGATCGGAACCTAGAACTCGCCGGGAGAGGTTACGAGATGGCATGCTGTCGGACAAGGGACACGACGTATGACAATCGACGTACCACAACGCCCCGCTCTTCTGTTGCATCTCTTTCTGTTGTAATTAGAAAAAGAAAAAAAAACACGAAATAAATAAAATCGACTGACACCAATAGAATCGACGGCTGGACACACCATTTCGTTGATTTCCGCGCCAGGACTAAATTTCACAAGGGACACTGGGCGGCGACGACGGAGGTCGATGGAGTGAGAGGGGAGGGGGTGTATGTCTAGCAGCTTGTCGTTTTGCGACCTGGTCTGGCCCTGCATCGCGCAACTTCGTTCTCTTTCTACCCCGTCTTGACTCACTGGGTTCTTACTTTCCTATTCCATCGTCTTGGCTCAGCATTCGTTCTTATTTCGTGCCTTGGTTCTGGGCTTTGGCCGAGTCTTGGTGTAGGGTGATTTCCCGTTCGTTCCGTGTAAGCTCGACGTTCCGAGTGAAGTCTCTTTTTCTTTTTCTTTTTGTTTTTCTTGTTGAAAGTTTGGTCCAAATGCTGGGCGTTACATTCAGGATGTATTGTTGGTTAACGGCTGTGAACTGAAACACCTGTCTATGTATTTTATTTATTATTTTGTATTTTCGCACATTTTGCTTTTCTGCGTCCACTGCTGTCAGGGTAGCTGCTACGATCGCTCCTGCCCTTGAGGTTATGTCGTTTTTTCGAAGTGGAGGGAAGGTGGAGGCGACCCATTTCAAACTAGCCGTTCTTATTTCCTCGTTGGTCTTGTACTTCTATTCCGCCGTCTTTGCCCTCATTCTCAACTGCCCAATGTGCATTAGGGAAACGGAATATCGAGGCGGTTGGTGGGAATCCCAATTAGCACTCTTTCATCTGCCCGGTTCGCTGGCTCTTCTCCGTCAGTATGATGCCGTATACCTGCTGCAGACACAAGCTTCAAGTTCGTTCCTTCTTAGTGCCAAATTCCATCCCGCTCTTTCCCCTCCTTCATGATGCGCTTCTTCGCACCTTCCGTATGAATTTCTGCCCCCACCCTCGCTCTTTCCTCTGGGCTTTTCTCGGTTGCTCTCTTCAACTGCCAGCTCCTGCCTCCTGGCCTCAATTCCTCGTCGAGGCACTTGCCAAGTTTTTTTTCTCCTTCTTTTTGTTTCTGCTTTTTCTCTCCTTTGCCGTTTTTCGCATTCCATTTCTTCTGGTCCTCTTTGCCTCATCCTCGTCCCTCTTCACTGTCGCTCAAACGGGATTTCGTCATTTTTCCTCATTCTCAACAGCGGTCTGCACAACCCTGGACCTTGCCCGAAGGCGGGCCCCGGTTATCCCCCGTTCGGCGGCCCCGGTTTTATTTGGCCTCCATTTTCGTCTCTTCTATTGACTACTTCGCTTCTTTGCCTCGCCCACAACCTCATCCTTCCCTGTCGCCCCTCACGCTCGACTTGTCGATGCCAGTCTGCCCCGTCTCGTAGCTCCGACCCTGTCTCTCCAACTAGCCTGATTTGATTATCGAAACCCGCTTTTCGGTTTGTCCTGTATCGTTTCTTGTCGAATTTGACTTCCTCAACCTCCTCGTGTTTCTACGTACGGGAGGTACTCTCACACTCAACTCATCTTTTGTCGTCTCGCAGCACTGGCGCGCCTTACTTCGTCCTTGGAATCCCCAAACAGAGTCGACCTGTTCAACTGACCCGGAATTAGTGCCTGTACGAGGACGGCAGACACAGCAACTTGCGTTGCTGCCTTGACCGCTCGACCTGCAGCGGCCTGTCCCATGGGCCACATCTCACGAATGCTCCTGTCTTTCCACTTTCTCAGAAGTCTGCTGGCCGACCATTTCCCCCCCTCCATATCCCTGTTGTTTTTGTTCCAATAGACTCGTGACTCTGCGGAGAGGAGCTTACCTTGACGAACCGACCGTGATCTTTTCCACCAGTTGATCGTTTCCACAAGTTGATTGTTTCCACAAGTTGATCGTTTCCACAAGGTGGTCTGTCTTGAATGGCACGAGAAGTCGTCAAAGTCACGAAAAACTGTGCAAATATCTGTGCTAAAGTCCACCCCTCCCCCCCTCCTCTTGCAAAACAGCGGTGTCGTATCATCTTGACATGCAACGGCCCTCTTCTTGTGGGATCGATAGCTACCTAAGATAACTTGGTATATCATGTGGCCATGTGGCCTTCCATGATGATGTTATCTGGTACCGACAGATGCGGTTACGTTTTTGCCCTTCGATAAGCCCTTTCGCCGGCACAGTGCCCAGCGGACCACGTCCACTTTTGACCGAGCGCCGTTGTCGCATCATACTTTGCTTACAGCGTATACTCAGTACGAAGTCCATGTTGGATCTGCGACGTTCGTTGAGCTGAGGTTTAGTTCGAGTGCAACATGCTGACCTGGCCCCGCTCAACGCCAACCATGGCTCAAGATGAAAAGTGTTAACGAGTTAAGTGCGTTAGGCCATGCAGTCTCAACGACGGATTGCTCAGTGTTTCTTCTTACCCTGTACGCTGCGGAGCATATTATTTGTTGGACGATGCAGTTGTAGTGAAGACCACGGACAATCCCGGGCCTGTTCTTCCTCCTAGCAACACCTTGAGATTTTCCTCTTCAGTTACCCCAGTTCGTTTCTTCTCATGCATTCTTTTTCACATATGTACATCGTGGTTCTTGGTCCTTTTGCTTGCCCTTCGTCTTTTGATTCTTTACCTTGTTCCCATTTCATCGCCGGTGTCAAATTCTTTCATTTTTGTTGGCCAATGAGTCTCTGCCCCGATTCCATATTCTGGCCGAGATTTTTTCCTATCGTCCTTTTTTTGTTGAAATCCCGCCCTTCTGCCATTTTTGTGCCCAGGCCCGCCCCCAACCTGGGGTGTCCGTACCCTCGGTTCGACTCACTCCTACCCTCCTGTTTGTATGTGCATGGGATTTGGTTTCCTGGCGGGTTCTTTTGCCCCAATCCGGCGGCCATGCTACTTCGTCATCTCGTCACCGCACATAGCTCGCTACCGTCTCCCCGTCGGGCCAGCCTGTTGTCTCTTCTCACCTTTACTTTCTTTGTTGGCTGACTTTCCTGCAATGGGGATATCCCGAACTGTCCTTCAACACCACTCTCCTTTGGGTCATTGTGGACCAACCCCTCCGCCCTCTGCTCTCTCTCCCCTTGCCACTGTTTCTCTTATCCCACACACTTCCGCGCCGGTTTTACGCTAAGGCCGCATAATGGACCGCATATCAAAGTCTACCACAGAAATTTGAGTCCAGCAGAATGCAGCTAGACATGCATGATCAGCGTTAGCCTCACGTCTCCAACGAAAAACAAGGTGCGCAGGATGACCCAAGGCGGCACCCAAGAGAGGGCCAGAAACGAACAGGATACGTCGTTGACAACGCACCGGACCGTTCTGCAAGGTTGGTCTAAGATGTTGAACACAGCCAACCAGAGGCCAATGCGGTCAAATCATCTGCAAAACCAAAAAGGATCTCCCTCGTAGTGCGAGGGAGCAGCATCCTTACGTGTCAGAATCCAAGAAAGCTCAGAAAGAACCAGAAATGGTGAAAATCAGCCAAGCACCAATGATGGGGTGTGTGGCGACCCCAGACTTGCTGCAGTGCCGTCCTTTTTACAATCAGTCTCGTAAACGACCCCCAAGGAGAACGGGAGGTAAATAACTGCTCATGTCAGTGAGGTGAGCAGGTATCTCATTTGAGGTCATTGGTCTGATAATGGCGCATTCTCGTGTCCTACCCTTACATGGCCCTCTTGAAGGACCTCGTGATGGAGTCGTTTATCGATGTATTTGATTTTCTGGTCTCTTTATTTCCGTCTGTCCGTGTATCCCTTCTCGTGTATGATTTGTGTTTTGTCATGCTTTGTCGTACTTGTTCTTGCTCAGCCGTACCCGCCGTCGGATGTTCTTCCTGGAATGGTTGCCGGCAGTGCGGATCCCGGTGGCGTTTCTCATATTGTGTTACTATTGTCCTAGGCATTGTGATTTTGATTTTGATTTGCCGTTGGTTCCGACTCATTTTCTTCATGTTGATGATCTTGCTCCTTACCTTTGTTTGCTGTTTCACACATTTCTCCTATAGGTGCTTTGAATTCACAGAAGCTGGTTCGTGGTGATGTACAAGCATGTCGATCTTGATGCCCGTCTTACTCTACCTCCTTCCCGACCTCGGCTCTCACCGTCCCTTCAGCTTGATTACGAACTGGGCTTCGGCTTCATACCCTACGACGTCGTACTCCGGGACGGGGACTTTTGATTTTCTTCACCGTTGCCGTCTTGTCCTAGTGCATCTCGTATCTCTATCCCCTTTCCATTCTTCCCCGTTTCTCTCCGCTAGGCTCGGCGGACGACTGAACTGGGCGACAAAAAGACCCCTCATGGAACCTTTTGTCAAGATAGAATTTTGTTGTCTGTTAAGACTGGTAGCCTATGAGCCTGCCCGCTCGTCCAGGGGGTTTATTTAGTCTGATGGAAGTGGCCGTACATCCACATCCAGAAGCGGAGGGGGCGTATGTATAAGTGGACCCTGCTTCGTGCTCTTTTCCTCTTTTGGCCTTATAAGCGGCACCGTTTACACAAATCCAACAGGAAGCACCATTTTGGTATCTCCTTCGACGAGGACGCCCACCGGGACTTGCATACCCACTGCATACGCCTGTTTTGTCTGTCTCTGTCCCACCGGGTCTCTGCCCATCGAATGAACTCGTGCCATAGCCCACTCCAATGCAGCTTTCCCTCTTCACAAGCTTCATGGTTTGCCACGATCTGTTCATAGGCTGCCGGTAGCTTTTGTAGCTTGGCCGTAGCTTGACCATACATTCCCCACCAGAGCACGTATCATGCATCAGGCTCAGGTCCAAGCTCGATGCGTTGCTCGTTTTATTCTCCAAGGCCTCCTAGCTCTAGCTTCTCCCTTCAGTCTTGACCTTTGCTGGCTCCCACCCTACGTTGATTCCTTCCATCTCCCCGGTGCTTCATTGTCTCGTTTTCGCCTTCCTTATATCGTGACTGTCTTCTCTCTCACCTTTCTTTCACCATCTGCTCACTTTTTTATCTTATATCTCTCAGAACTCCCTCACTCTTCGTCGCTATACACCGTCACTTCTCGTCCTCCTCCTTCTCACCTTGTACTCAGATTTTGGATCTTCTTTGTCTAGCGTTTGACCTTTTCTTGCTCTTTTATTTCAATTGCCTTCCCCCTCCTCCCCTCCCCTCCCAAATCTTATTTATATCTCCGTTTTGTTCCCATCTGGTTGCACCTTCTTCACATCTTTTACTTCACATCTACAAGTCAACATGGCTGAGCGAAGAAATATACCGGAGCCTATAGCCGTGGTGGGAAGCAGCTGCCGGCTCCCCGGTGGCGCGTCGACACCGTCAAAGCTGTGGGAACTTCTCAAAGAACCGCGGGATCTCCTCAGCGAGGTGCCCAAGAGCCGTTTCAATGTCCAGAGCTTCTACCATCCAGACGGCGAGCACCACGGTGTAAGTTAAAAATCACCTTACGGACTATACACAGATACGCATTTATAGACGTTTTACTGACAAATACAATGTCCCTTTTCGACCAATAGGCCACTAATGCCACGCAGTCGTACTTTCTCGACGAGTCGGAGGACGTGCGAACATTCGACTATAACTTTTTCAACATCAACCCACGCGAAGCCGAGTCCATTGACCCGCAGCAGCGTATGCTTCTCGAGACTGTGTACGAGGGCATGGAGGCGTCGGGCTACTCGATCCAGAGCCTCAAAGGCTCGGATACCTGCGTGTTTGTCGGCCAATCGTCGGATGATTATACGGCGATGCTGCAACGCGACCTGGAGACCATTCCACACTACTTTGCCACGGGCGTGGCAAGGTCCATCATGTCCAACCGGCTGTCGTACTTCTTCGACTGGAAGGGCGCATCCGTTTGTCTGGACACAGCGTGCTCGTCGAGTCTGATTGCGCTGCACCTGGGCATCCAGGAGCTGCGCAATGGTACGTCCAAGCTGGCCGTGGCTGCTGGCGTCAACCTCATTCTGGGGCCTGAAGTCTACATTATGGAGTCCAAGGTGAGCACCGCCCCCTCGATCGCAGTCAGGTTTTAAAAGCCCAGGGAATCTAACAGTCTCTAGCTGCACATGCTATCACCCACGGGCCGTTCACGGATGTGGGACGCCGGTGCAGACGGTTATGCTCGCGGCGAAGGCTGCGTGGCTGTGTTCCTCAAGACACTCAAGCAGGCTCTGGCGGACGGCGACCACATTGAATGCATCATCCGCGAGACGGGCATGAACCAGGACGGCCGCACGCCCGGCTTGACCATGCCGAACCCAAGCGCACAGTCGGACATGATCCGCGCGACGTATTCACGGGCCGGCCTCGATATTACAAAAAAAGAGGACCGCTGCCAGTTCTTCGAGGCCCACGGAACGGGCACCAATGCAGGCGACCCAGTGGAAGCCGAGGCAGTCTACAATGCCTTCTTCACACGTCCCCCAACCACAGGGTCCGGACCAGCAACGCCCATTGCCACCGACAATGACGAACGTCTGTACGTCGGCTCGATCAAGACTGTCATCGGCCACTTGGAAAGTGGTGCTGGTCTTGCAGGTTTTATGCGGGCGTCGCTGGCTGTACAGAACAGCATCATCCCGCCTAACATGCATTTCAACACACTCAACCCCAAGATCGAGCCATTTTACCACCGGCTCTGCGTGCCGACGCAGGCACTTCCTTGGCCCAAGCTGCCGGATGGCGTGCCGCGGCGTGCCAGTCTGAACAGCTTCGGTTTTGGCGGCTCAAATGCCCACGCCATCATCGAGAGCTGGGAAGGCGCACCCGAGAACAAGGACAACGTGTCATCCAAAGCTGGAACACAGGACGCGGCATCTGATGTCCCCCTTGGCCCGCTTGTCCTGTCGGCCAACTCGCAGGGTGCTCTTGTGGCCTCTGCCTCTGCACTTGCCGAGTACCTCGAGAAAGAAGAGACCAACGGCGCCAGCACATCTCTCGGCGACCTCGCCTGGACGCTGCAGAACAAGCGCTCCGAGTTTGCCTACCGCGCCTATGCAACAGGTACGACGCGTGCCGAGCTGCAGGCCAGCCTTGCGGCCGGTCTCAAGGCGGTCCAGAACGCCGAGGCCGCCTCGTCGAGCACCAACTCGTTTGTCACCGCGGCCCTGCCCGTGACTGCGCAGCTGCCGCCACGCATTTTGGGCGTCTTCACAGGGCAAGGCGCGCAGTGGCCCGCCATGGGTGCTGCGCTCTATGCCCACAGCGCTCTCTTCCGCCGCTCGCTGCAGCAACTCGAGGCATCGTTGGCCCAGCTCCCCGTCGAGACCGACCGTCCTGCGTGGTCCCTGACGGCCGAGCTGCTCAAACCAGCCGAAACGTCCCGCATCCGCGAAGCCACATTGTCGCAGCCGCTATGCACAGCTCTCCAGATTGCACTCGTCGACCTGCTGCGTGCTGCCGGCATCGAGTTCAGCGGTGTCGTCGGCCACTCGTCGGGCGAAATCGCAGCCGCCTATGCCGTGGGCTATCTCTCGGCGTCGGATGCCATCCGCATTGCCTATTACCGAGGCGTACACGCCGTCAAGGCTCGTGACGTACCCCAGCCGGGCAAGATGATGGCCGTCGGCATGTCGTACGAGGCGGCCGTGGCCTTCTGCGGCAAAGGTACGCCGTTTGAAGGCCGTATCGTGGCCGCTGCCAGCAATTCGCCTTCGAGCACGACGCTCTCGGGCGATGCAGACGCCATTGACGCGGCCGAGGTGCAGCTCAAGGCAGATGGCGTGTTTGCGCGCGCCCTGCAGGTCGACACGGCGTACCACTCGCATCACATGCAGCGCTGCTCTGAGGCGTACCTCGCGAGCCTGCGGCAGTGCAACATTTCCGTGCTGGCGCCACCCGTGGCCCCGGATGCCGGATTCGTGTGGTTCTCGAGCGTGCATGGCGCCGACGGCCGCAGCATCTACGAGCCAGACACGTTCCGCGACACGTACTGGGTCGACAACATGGCCAAACCCGTGCTGTTTGCGCAGGCACTCGACCGCGCAGCCACCGAGTCGCACTGTTTTGATATGGTGCTGGAAGTAGGCCCCCACCCGGCGCTCAAGGGCCCCGCCAGCGAGGTCCTGCGTTCGGTCACTGGTGTGGACCTTCCGTATACGGGCGTGCTCGCGCGTGGAAGCAACGACCTGGCCGCTTTTAGTAATGCGCTGGGCTTCGTGTGGAGCCACTTCCAGTCACCTGCCACCGTCGTCAATTTTGAGGCCTTCCGACGTGCATGCGTTGGCGACGACGGCGACCACACTGGAAGCGCTCATGTCCCGACGGCCCGCCCGCCCCGCCTAGTGCGCGACCTGCCCACCTACGCATGGGACCATGACGTGCCTCTGTGGAAGGAGTCCATCCTGTCCAAGAAGTACCGCCTGCGCGAGGACCCTACCCACGAGCTGCTCGGCTCCATGACGTCTGCCGGCAACAACCAGATGATTCGCTGGCGCAACGTCATGAAGATCACCGAGCTCGAATGGCTACGCGGCCACGTCTTCCAGAACCAGATCCTGTTCCCCGCGGCCGGTTACGTGTCCATGGCGGTGGAAGCGTCCATGCACTTGGTGAAGAACCAGGCCGCCCTGGCGGAGCGTGGGCTAATCGCCCAGATTGTCGAGCTGCAGGACCTCCACATCCACGCCGCCATCACCATTGACCCGGACGCAGCGGGCACCGAGGTCATTTTCGTGATCCGTGTCGTGGACCAGCCGGACGCAGGCGCAGACGCCACCTCCCTTGTGGCCGAATTCAGCTGCTACAGCGGCAGCGTCGACGGTACTACGACGGACGCCGAAAAGGTCAATTTCACCGGCCGTGCTGTCGTAGCCCTGGGCCCTGTTGCCGAAGCCGACCCCACGGTGCTGCCGGCACGCGCGCCGCCTGTGCTGCCCATGTCCGACGTCGACACCACGCGTTTCTACAGCGAGCTCGAGAAGATTGGCCTGCGGTACTCGGGCGACTTTGTCTTTGAGTCTGCCCAGCGCCGTCTCGGCCTCGCCACCGCCGTCATCAACCGCCCGGCCGCCAACGCCGACCTCATTGTGCACCCGGCGACACTCGACGCTGCTTTCCAGGGCGTCATGGCCGCCTTCTGCTTCCCCGGTGACGGCCGCATGTGGACGAGCTACCTGCCCACGGGCATCCGTACCGTTCGCGTCAACGTGGCTGCTGCCCGTCTTCGCCAGCAGGAGCACGCCGTCGATCCGGCCAATGTCTCCCAGGCCGTCGCCGACTGCTACCTGAGCGATGCCACGAGCAAGGTCATCGCCGGCGATCTCGACCTCTTCAACGCGCGGGACAGCCGCTACTGCGAGCTGCAAATCACGGGCCTCACTTGCTCGTCCTTCACCAAGCCTGGCCCCAAGAACGACCGCCAAACGTTTTCGAAGATGGTCTGGCGCCCGCAGGTCGCGTCCGGCATCAGCCCCGAGGACCAGCCCGAGGTGCTCGATGCGATGTTCGAGCACATCAACACACTCGACCGCACCTCGGTCTACTTTTTGCGCCGCCTCATTGAGCAGGTGTCCGAGGAGGAGTTTGCTGCGGCCGAGTGGCAGTTCCAGAGCGTGCTCGGCTGGGCCAAGAACTACCTGCTGCCCAAGATCGACTCGGGCCAGCACCGCCGCCTCAAGCCCGAGACCGCCCACGATACCCCCGAGATGGTCGCGGAATGGGTGCAAAAGTACGGCGACGGCGTCGACATGGAGCTGGCTTGGGCTGTCGGCACAAACCTGCCTGCCATGGTCCGCGGCGAGGTCCCTGTCCTGCAGGTTCTCATGGAAAACAACCGCCTCAACCGCCTCTACAAAGACGGTGTAGGCCTCGACCTGGTCTACCGCCAGTTCAACACCCTCATCGCGCAGATGAACCACGAGCATCCCGGCCTACGCGTGCTTGAGATCGGCGCCGGCACAGGGGGTGCGTCGGTGGGTGCTATCAAGGCCATCTCGCCGCACTTCACCTCGTACACGTACACCGACATCTCCCCCGCGTTCTTTGAAAAGGCCAAGACCCAGTTCACGCCCGAGGAGCTCGCCAAGATGGAGTTCCGTGTACTGGACATTGAGCGCGACCCCATTGAGCAGGGCTTCGATCCGGAGGGCTACGATCTGGTCCTGGCCTCCAATGTACTGCACGCCACCCAGTACCTGTCGCGCACCCTGGCCAACTGCCGCAAGATCACCAAGCCCGGCGGCCGTATGATCATTATTGAGATCACCGGTGACGCAGTGTACACCTCCTTCATCATGTCGGGCCTGCCAGGCTGGTGGCTTGGAAAGAACGATGGCCGCATCTACGGTCCGCTTGCCAGCGAAGCGCACTGGGACGAACTCATGCAGGGCGCCGGTTTCTCGGGCGTCGATGTGTCGTGCAGCGACCTCGACGATTTCTACGGCCTCGTCATGAGCACACAAGCCGTCGACGACCGCATCGCTCTGCTGCGCGAGCCGCTGTCTGTCGGCACATGGGACCGCGCGCCGGCTGCCGTCGCAGCGTCGCCGATGTCCTCGCTCGTTCTTGTTGGTGGCAAAACGCTAGCTGTCAACCGCGTCACCCAGACCATCCGCCGTCTCCTGCGCCCGCTGGGTACCAATGTCGTGCTCGTGCCAGACATTGCCGAAATTGGGACGGTCGACCTAGCCAATGCCGCTGTTTTGTGCCTGGCCGACCTCGACGAGCCCATGTTCAAGTCCATGACCGAGCCCAAGTTCAAGGGCATGCAGACCATGATCCTCGAGTCTGCTGCCCTGCTCTGGGTCACGAAGAACCGCCGCACCGCCGAGCCCTATTCCAACATGGCGGTCGGTATGGCGCGTGTCATCGCCTTTGAGTCGCCGCATCTGGTCATGCAGTTCCTGGATGTCGACAGCTTTGTGGGCGGCTTTGGCAGCCAGGGCACCACTGAGGCCACCCTCTTCGCCGAGGCCCTGCTGCGCCTCGTGTACCTTAGCAGCCCTGACTTTGCTGACGTCTTCTGGGTCCGCGAGACAGAAATGTGCATCGAGAATGGCCGCGTCTTTGTGCCTCGCATTATGAATGACGATGAGCTCAACGACCGCCTCAACGCTGACCGCCGTCCCATTGCCAGAAAGCTGCTCCTCGATACAGCCGAAGGAGCCGGTGATGTCGAAATCGTGCAGGAAGCCGGCCACATGCAGATTCTCGAGTCCGAGCCCTTGCACCTGGCCCCCAGCGCCAGTGGTACAAAGGATGGTGGTCAGCACCGTGTCAAGCTGCATGCCTCGTCCCTGTACCCGTTCCGAACCCGCGACGGCACGACGGTCTTCCTCGGCATCGGCGCCGATCTGGACGATGACAGCAACCTTGTGCTCGTCGCCAGCCCCGAGAACGGATCTGTTGTCCACATCACAGCAGACGCCATTCTGGCCACGCTACCTGCAGATGGTCGCAAGGCTGAACTTCTCCAGCAGCTGCTCCTTGATGTTTTGGCCGAGAGCCTCACGTCTGACATCGAAGGCACACTGTGGATACACGGTGGTGACAATGCCCTTGTGGACCGCTTGGTCGCCAAAGCCAAAACCAAAAGCGTCACGTTGGTGGCCACGACTACGGCCGCCGCCAGCCAGCGCCACCCCGTGCAGGCCACCATCCACCGGTACGACAACGAGCGGCGTGTTCTCGCTCTGCTCCCTAAGGGTCCTCTAACTTACGTGAATCTCGATGTGTCTCTTGAGGTCGAGGTGATTAGTCGCATCGCGAACAACACGTCAACCCTGACGACGAATACGACCGTGAATGCAATGTCCCTGTTCAAGGTCTCCAAGGCCGGCAAAGCCGTCTCACTGAACATTTCATTGTCGGAGCTGGTGGCTGTTTTGCGGGATGCAAAAGCTTCTGGAACGGCAACGTCAGTCACGGCCGACGGCATCATTGGTATCGAGAACGTGGCTGACCTCCCCACCGCCAGCTTGCCCCCTGCTCAGGTGGTCAACTGGACCACACCATACCCCGTCGCTGCACAGGTTTTCCCCACTGCATCGCTCAACCTGTTCAAGGGCGACAAGACGTACTTCCTTGTTGGCCTAACGGGTGCTCTGGGCCTGTCCATCTGCGGTTGGATGGCCGACCGCGGTGCTCGCCACATCGCTATCGCCAGCCGCAACCCGCAGGTCGATCCACATGTGCTCGACGATTTCCGCCGCCGCGGTGCCACTGACATTCGGGTCTATGCCCTGGACGTCACCAACAAACAAGATCTGCTAGACGTGCATAAGCGAATCTGCGCCGAGATGCCGCCGATTGCCGGCGTTGCCAATGCCGCCATGGTGCTGCGCGACAAACCCTTCAACAACTGCTCGCTCGACGACTTCACGTACGTTTTCGGTCCCAAGGTTGACGGCAGCCGCTACATGGACGAACTGTTCTCGACTCCCGGCGAGCTCGACTTCTTCATCTTCTTCTCGTCGCTCGCTTGCATCATCGGCAACAAGGCCCAGTCCAACTACAGCGCCGCCAACATGTACATGCACACGCTGGCGACCCAGCGCCGCCAGCGCGGCCTTCCCGCCTCCGTCATTGACATTGCCATGTTGCTCGGCGTCGGCTATGTCGACCGCGCCCTTAGTCAGTACGAGGCCCGTCTCGTGGGTATGTACGGCTACATCGGCCTGTACGAGACCGAGATGCAGCACATCTTTGCATCTGCCATCCTGGCCGGCCACCCCGACTCGGCAGTCTCCCGCAGCCGAGGCCACAGCACACAGATCATTACTGGCTTGCCGCACAACGCCGCCACGCGCTTCCCCACCAAACCGCTCTTCTCGCACATCCTGCAGGCCGAGGAGCAGGCCGCCGCCACCACCGGCGGCAAGGCCGAGCTGTCCACGCGCGTGCTCAGTCAGTTTGCGGATGCTGCCAGCAAGGGCAACGCCACGCTGCCCATCCTCGAAGCCGCCTTCTCGCGCAAGGTCGAGCTCATCCTGCAGCTGCCTGCAGAAAAGATTGAGACAAAGGTGCCCCTCATTAAGCTGGGAATTGACTCGCTCGTCGCAGTCGAACTGCGTTCGTGGTTCCTCAAAGAGCTCAACATCGACATGGCCGTTCTCAAATTCCTCGGCGGCTCGTCCATTGCTGACATCTGCCGCGACGCGCTCGGCCAACTGTCGTCGCTGTCGTCAATCTCTGGCTCGGCCTCGGCAACCACGCCCGCGTCGCCCTCGCTGCCCTCGTCGCCGTCATCGACGACGCACATGCGCACACCAAGCTCGTCCACAGACGGTGGGGCCGAACAATAAAGCGTCATATTTGGCACCCAAGTATTTATTACCCAGCTCATGTATAGGACACCATAAAGACCAGACCGCTACGCAACGTGGCTGTAGACGAATGGGAAACGAAGAGAATAGAACGCATACGGGGGTAGATGAGAGGTAGATGAGAGGTAGATGAGATCGAAGGGAGACTTACAGACAAAGAAGAGAAGTATTGCAGAGACCGTCAGATTGTACCTTGAATGGGTCGGATTAGTGTCCACTCCAGGTCGTTGCACGGAGTATGGCGTTGTTGATTTGATTCATTTTTTTTTTCGATATTTTAATTCATCAGTTTGTTACTCCTTTGTGAAGCTACTGTTGTCGATTGAGTTGGGCTAATGTTGCGTGACGTTTTACAGTCTAAAAATAATACAAAGCTGAGAGGGTATTGGAGACTAAAAAACCGGAGAAGGGCCAGTGGGAACAGTAGGTCTGCGAGATCCTATTTTGTCCTGTCCAATGTAACAAAGGCGGCAACCACCAGGACGGAAGCGACTGCTGATTGTGCCCAGGCTTGGTCTCTGTAAGTAAAAGGCAACCGTGTTTTAACCGAATAGGATGTTCACGTGATTGATATCGGAAGCTCAAGCCTGTCAATGTGACGTTTTCTAGCGGCTCCTCTCCCGAATACAAAACTGTAATTTTACTTTGACTAGGGGCCCCACAAGGCGGCGGTTGGGATTTGGGCCGTCAACCGCGCGCCTTCCTTGTCGCTCAAATTAGGCTTGGTGGGCAGGCGCGCGCCATTCCTTCCAAGTCTCTCCTTCCCCTCGTTCGTTCTCTTTTCGTTTGGCGTTCCCCCACTGCCCTACCTGCCGTTTTTGGCCCTGCAGAACCTCACCTTGACTCTCTCTCTCGTTTTCATCTTCCCCCCTTTTCTTTCTCACGTCTTCTCCCCCTTCCTACATCTCCTCCTGTAACGTCAATCCTCACCCCCGTCTGGCTACACCTGTGCGACCAAGAGAAACGCTTTGCTTGCGCCATCAGTTGTCTCTGCCACCCCTGCTCGCCAGCCAATCTGCGAGTTTGCGACAGCGCGAACTTGACCCCTCGTCTAAACCGTTGCGCACGCCTATTGTGAAAGAGGCTCGATAGACAACCGGCCAAGAACCGTTTAAAAACTCCGGGTAGACACTCGATCATTCGAGCAACGTATGCACCAGATCGCAAGGACCTATCCGATACGAGCTCCACGTTGGCCGAAATAAACGCGGCGCCACCTCAGCCTTCTCCCCCGCGGCTCTCCCTGGGATAAGCCTCAAAGAAGCGGCAACGCCAGCTATCTTTGCGACCCTCCACACTTTCCAACCTCCGCCAAACGATCACGACGTGCCAGTCTTCACCACATCACCCTGCCGCGCATCCCACAGGACTCCGCAACGCTACTGCACCTGCCCTGCACTGCTTGCAGTTTATGATTTATTTTTGATCTGGACTTGCTCGATCCGCGGGCCTCGGTTATTTTTATATTTTTTGTTTCCGTCGGACGCGAAGGCACTTGCAAACACATCCTGCGTCTGTGGCAGACCTTCAGCTTTTCATTCGGAAAGGGATCTGGAGCTGAATCTAACTGGCGGGCGGACGCAAGGCACGTTCTAGTACATCTGGCTAAATCCTAGTCGAGCCTTTCACGCCCGGTCCGTACAGATCTCGCCCATACCATCTTGAATATCATACACGCACACCAGACACCAGCTCGGCTTCAGCCTAGTATCAACTCTCGATACGCCCGTGCAACACTGCGGCCGACGCTGCACTGCACATAATTTCTCAAGGCCATTCGCGACTGCTGCGGTTATTCCATTTTAGCCTAGATTTTCATCTTGTCTTGGGATACGTCGCAAGCCATTCGACGAGACAAATAGACCCAGAAAATATCCAAGGTTTGTCCTACTTTCTCTCCGATGTTTCCGACATCTCCAGCCTCGCCAATCCGTTCTTATTTCACTCTCATTATCCTGCATGCCGTCTGTCCAGCCCGATCTGTTCGCTTTGCGAACCCCGTCTTATCAAACACGGGATGTATTATGTTGCACAGTATCGGCCGGTAACTTCCCGGCCCCACAGGCAGCACAGCCTCACCTTGATACTATTTTACTCTGTTCCCTTGTCGGTGATAGTCTCATCTACCCCCTCGAGTCTTGACCAGCGAGATGCGGCATCCTCTAGGCCTCGTCCCTAGTGCCCATAACCATGTCAAGGTGGCCCGCCAGTGCAGCGATTTGGTATCGCCTTTTGTTTTTCTCGTGTTTCCAGCGCTTCTGGTGCTTCCTTACCTCTTTTGTCCTTTCCTCACTGCGGGTTCGCCTTCTGCCCTATGGTCGATCGAGTCGCGGGCACCAACGGTCCCATTTAGTGTCTCATCTTCGTGCCGCGCGGCGCCCTGATAGGCCCGACGACTGTTGTACAGCGCTGCCTGTCAGCATTTCTCTTCTCTGCACAGCCCCGCCGCACCACTAGCACTGCCACAATAATTACAGTTTCCCACTCCCCACTCTCTTTGCGACAGGCTGACTGGCAAATCTGCCCAAGTCTGCCTCGTCCCGATGCTTTGCGTTTCCGTCCGGCCCCTTCCTATGCATGCCGCGACCGGCCAACTGGAACCAACCTGACAACAAAACCACAGGCAAAAGCGCAGCAAATACGCTCCGTACACGAAGCGTCATACCAAACGACCACTCGCGCTCGTCCTCTTACCGTTGCACCCCCCCCTGCTCCCGCAATCGCCAAGCGATACCGTCGACCGCAAATCGTACAACGCACTGCTGTTCGTGCTGGTGCGCTGCGAATCTGACCAGGGTCCCGCATTGCGTCCCAAGCAGCACAAAAGTCTCAAACCGATACCCACCCCAGAACAAGAATAGAATTTGGAAGACAAGCTAGCCCTTCTCACACGCATATACACACCACGCGCCACACCAAACGGAGTGCACCATACACTGTTCGCATACACAACCTAGACATATACCCAAGTGCAAAGCCCTCTACTGCATCTTCCAGCATGGACCAGATACAGCCTTCCCGTGGCCGGTCGCCTGCCCCGGTTGATCAACAGGCTCTAGATATAAAGCAAAGCCACTCTCCATCGCACTCACCTGCCCGCGCACTGGATGTCAATTACCAATCCGCCGTCTCCAACTCCAACTCTATCGGGTTGGGTCTAGCTCTTGACTCGTCATCGCAACCAGTCTTCGACACATCACAAGCTCAAGCCAACCTCTCTGCCTACAGCGGTGGTGCAGCCAACTTCCTTGCTACAGCAACACCAAGTCTTCAGCAGCAGGACCTTGCCTTTGACCCCAACATATCCTTCGCTGACCAACTTAAGGCTGACACTGCCGGCTCATACGGCCAGGGCTTCCTCGACCCCCAGCAAGCGTTCCCCAACGAAGACTTCACCATCTTCCCCACTTCGTCGGCAGACCAGCCCCCTACCCCTCTGTTTGACCAACAGCAACCACAGCACCAGCAGCAGCACCAGCAGGATACCTTTGTAAACACAGACATCAACACCATGGCTACCTCACAGGCACACCACAGCCCTACCCCGCCGCACTTGCTCGGCGTGGACGCCCTTGCGCCGGGCTCGGCACACCAGTCACCATCCTTTAACAACCACCAGTTTATCCAGCCTGTCGGCCGGCACTCGCGCAACACGTCATTGGCGCCGGAGGCGGCGCTCATGCACGACTGGAATGCGCCGCACTTCCAAGGCCATCGCCGTACCGCGTCAGAATACTCAGATGCATCATCCATTGGCGGCCATTCGCCATCCATCGTCGGGCAGGACAGCTTCACTGAGTCCATCCAACACCAGCAGAGCTCCCCCATGCTGCGCACAGAAGAGAATGGTGATGTTTATCAAGAGCTGCACGGCATCAGCAGCTTCAGCATATCGAGTGGCTTTGTGGGACGCAGCCCATCTCACAGCCCTGCCGTGTCCCCGCGCATTCAGCCTCAGTCCGTGACAGACGTGAACCAGGTGCCGGCCAGCTTTATTCTCCAAGCACCCACCGACGGCGCATACGCCTCATACTCATACGGCGCCGTCTCTGGCTCCGAAGCTTTCCCTCAGCTGCCGACAACCAGTACCGACGTGGCACAGGCTATTCCACAAATCGCGCCCACAATTGAGATCGACTTCGCGCCTACAACAGTCGCGTCGAGGGGCATATTTGATGGCAAGCCCATGATTGACACTGACGCCCTCACACCTCCTGAGCAACGTGGTACGTACACCGAGATTTTGCATCCCAGACGAAAATGCAACGATTGCTAACATGAATCGTTTAGGTCGTGCCAGACGCCGTGCCATTACTGACCCATATAGTGGAGGTGCATCGCCCAACGTCAGTGTCAGCAGCCTGTCGCCGAATGTCGGTTCCAGCCCGCGTTCGGATGCTTCGCGGTCTTTGTCGCCGCTCGAGCGATCTGGAAGCGCTGTGGCTGGCAACCGGCGCCGACTGTCGACGTCCGCTGTCCCGAACAACATTATGGCCCTCCGTCTAGCCGACCCCGAGTTTGCTGCGGCAAACTCTAGCGAGGCCGGTGCAGCTGGCGGCGCAGTCTCGGGCGCTGGTACAAAACGCGCACAAAAGCACCCGGCGACCTTCCAGTGCTCGCTGTGCCCGAAGCGCTTCACACGCGCCTACAACCTGCGCTCGCATTTGCGCACACACACCGACGAGCGCCCCTTTGTGTGCACATTCTGCGGAAAGGCCTTTGCTCGCCAGCACGATCGGAAGCGCCACGAGAGCTTGCACAGCGGCGAGAAGAAGTTTGTTTGCAAGGGTGATCTCAAGGTGGGCGGCGAGTGGGGTTGCGGTCGCCGCTTTGCCCGTGCTGACGCCCTGGGCCGCCACTTCCGTTCTGAAGCGGGCCGCATCTGCATCAAGCCGCTGCTGGACGAGGAGTTCATGGAGCGCCAGCGTGTGTGGCAGGAACAACACATGCAGGCACAGGCAGCTGCGCAGCAGAATATGATGATGGCACAGCCGCCGTCGCAAATCGACCCGAATACGGGCTATCCAATGGACGCTGCGGGCAACTACGCTCTGCCAGCGGCTCTCTTGGCACAGTACCCCGCACTCGCGCAGGTCAACTGGTCGCAGGTTGACATGAGCGGCAACGGTTCGGGTATGGAGGACGACATGAGCGGACGCAGCAGCTTTGATGCGAGCGACTTTGACGACGCCGACGACGGTGGATATGTCTCTGGCCCGGGCACCGGTTTCGGTGAAGGCAGCATGGCTGAGAACTATGGCGATATTGGATACAATTCAGACCTCGGTGGCCAGTAAGAGGTCAGCGGCTAGCTGTCATGCAGCAAGAGCCTTTTATCTCGTTCCTTTTTTGTATGGTTTTGATATTTTGTGGACATTTGTGGACATTTTATGACGTCGGCTTTTTTCGGCCTTTTTTTCTGGCTTTTAACGACACCCTCTTGTTTCGGGGCTCCTTTTTTGTTACTCAACGTCTTTCACGCTTGGCACGCAGCAGCTTCAACTGGGTATGACGGGATTGGTTGATAGAACGCTGCTTTCTTTGCTTATTTCCCTTTTCTTTTGGACAACCCCCTTTAGTTACATCTATATTTGGATTTTGGGCCTTTTCTTTCAGAGCTATTTGGATACTGCGCTGAGCATATCACAATCGTCCTTGCGCGATATTTTTTGTTTGGCGATATCTCTTTTCAGTTTGTGCTTCAACGGTCTGGCGGAGCTGTTTCTTTCTTGCGATACATTCTGCGTTAAATCAAGGGGAGTTGAGGGGGATCAAGCCATATCGATGTCTTGTTGTGTTCAACGTGTACTGAGCTAAAGTAGTTTTTCCATAGATCTGGGATCGTTAACAACAGGTACCTCCTTACCTTGGCGCTAGTTTACGTGCTCCATTGCAGATGAGGTGCTTTCTTAATTCGGGGACTTTATCTAGCGGCGGCGCTGTACTTTTTTGTGCTGATTGGTAAGGCGAGACGGTTTCAAAAATACGCGCATATAATTAAAAATCAAAGCCTTTTCAATATGCTATTTGTTTATTAATTTATTTTCTTTTCAAAACAGAAGAAACTAAAGTAGAACGGAGAAAGAGAACTGAAGTACTCGAGAAACAAATCCAGCAGCAAAACCGATACAGAAAATCGTACAGTCTCTTCGTCCCCGCATCCAATCGCAGTCCATTCCTAACCTGTAAAATGGTTTTGGACGGCCTGACATCTACCCGATGCAATCATGATAGACTGTCTTCTTACCCAAAAATCATCTGTTTGCACGCCCAAACGGTGAAACTGCAATTCAGCTTATTCAACCCCCTGACTTTCTCCCGTAAATTGATGCAGCTGTCGTGTAAATAATCATCGCACCTCCAGTTGCATCATCTCTCGCCGATTTAGTACTACGTCATTGGCTGGTTGTTAGTCAGCCATCCACGAGGAAGCCCAGTGCTAGTCTTAATTGGGAGAGATTCACCCCGCAGACCAAAGCTCACATCGAAAGAACGCCTATCACAACGACGGTTCATCCTTTTGCCGTGCCATGCAGACGAAACGGCGGGGTCGCTTGCGTCTCGTTTCCAGCAGGTTTAATCATAATTGCGTCTACTCCTTCTGAGAGTGGCCGCGGGCAATCAGACAGATATCAAGTTAACTGGACCCTCCCAATGACCTGAGAAAGCACATATAGAAAGAGCTGCCCCCTCGCTCGCCGTCCGTTTTGTAGACGAAAAGAAAACTTAAAGGTGTCAACGAAACGCAATCTTCTGTTGGGAGACCTCGAAAACTATCTCCTTCTATTCTCAGTATGCTCCTTCCCTCCTGCCCTGGACAAATGTCTTGACCCTGCTTCGCTCTTTCCCATGGCACGACTAGCCTTCTAGACTGCCTCCACTTCCCATGTTGTCCCCCCTTTTTGACCTCCCCCGCCGTCTGCGCTTCTTCAACGTCATGGCCAAACCAAGAGTCCTTTTATTCTAACGCAGCCAACTCCAGATCGAACCGTTACACGCTGAGCTTCACTCCACGCTCCTACAGGACTACTCTTGTTCAAAATGTCCTCGTCCATTCCTCCCACTACCCGGGCCGTTGTTGTCCGTGGGAAGGGCGACATCGCCCTGGATCCCGCCGTGCCAACGCCCAAGTTGCGGGATGACTACGTCCTTGTCCGCACGACCGCTGTGGCGCTGAATCCCACGGACTGGAAGACGGCCGACCTTTTGATGGGCGGTGACCCGACCGGCACGCGTGTGGGTTGTGACTATGCTGGCGTCGTTGTTGCGATTGGCGCCAACGTGACGAAGCCGTTCAAGATCGGCGACCGCATTGCCGGCGCTGCCCACGGATCGTACGTTGCTAGCTCCGAGCTATTGCGATACTGGCGATACTGAAGCTATGGCTTTGCTAACGACAATCAACAATGTAGAAACCAGGTGCAGAAGGAAGACGGTGCCTTTGCCGGCTACATTGCCGTCAAGCCAGACCTGGCTATTAAGATCCCTGATTTCTTGTCTGACGAGGATGCTGCCAGCTTGCCAGTCGCAGTGACTACTGTGGGCCAGGGCTTGTACCAGGGCCTCAAGCTGGCCTCGCCTGAGAAGCCGCTGACGACGCCCGAGAACATTCTCATCTACGGCGGTGCCGCGGTCACGGGCATCCTGGGCATCCAGTACGCGAAGCTGTCGGGCTACCGCGTCCTGACCGCAGCGTCGGCCAAGAACGCCGAATATCTCAAGTCACTGGGCGCGGACGTGGTCGTTGACTACCACGACACGGACGCTGCGCTGGCCGAGATCAAGAAGGCCCTCAACGGTGGCGCGCTGCGCTACTCCTGGGACTGCATCTCGTACCCTGAGACTGGGGCGTTCTGCGCCAAGGCGATGGCACTCACGCCGCAGTCGCTGGCCAGCGGCCCAGACAGCCTGCAGTACTACCAGTTGCTTGCCAACCCGATCGAGAAGCTGCAGGAGATTGACTCGCGTATCGGCGGTGGCATGTCGCTGTACTACACGGCGTTCGGCGAGGCGTTTGAGAAGTGGATGCCGTTCGAGGCCAACCCGACGAACTTCCAGTTTGCCCGGCAGTTCTGGGAGTCGACGCAAAAGCTGATCGACGGGGGCAAGATCAAGCCGCCTCGGGTGTACGTTAACCAGGGCGGCGCGGACTTTGAGGGCGTGCTGAACGGCCTCAAGGACCTCAAGGCTGACAAGGTTAGCGGCGGCAAGCTGGTGTACACCATTAAGCAGTAAACGGCATCTGGGGGGTGTTGGATCAAAAGACGGAAGAAATTTTCGTTTCATTCTACGCAAGGAGACAAACGGCTACACAGTTGTCAAGATTGTACTCGACTGGATGAAATTACCGCGCTAGGAAAACAAGAATGATAAAAAAGAATACGGAATACAGAAATCAAAGCAGAATAAGCCTGTCCGCAAACATGTGCAGACCATGTTGACCAGGGATTCCCAAACCCATTGCGTATACAGGAGGATATATCTTGTCTCGCTGTCATATATTTGCAAGCAAGTACAGAATCGAAGACGACGAGGACAAAAGAAAACAAGCAAAGCTCTGAAACACAGAAAACGAATACAGAGAAATGGACGCTCTCACATATACACGTAACTGGCCTTGGCTTGTTCCGCATCAGCAAGAGCGGCCTTGACAACCTGGCGTAAGATCTCGATGTGGCCATCTCGGAATTTGCGGCCGACAAAAGGTTTGATAAGCGACCCACACTCGACGCGGGCTTCCTCGACGATCTCATAGCCCTCCCCGCTAGCCGGGAAGACAACGTCGCCCGATCCAGCTCCAGCTCCAGCTCCAGCTCCGGCTGCAACGCCAGCTCCACCAGCAGCAGCAGCAGCAGCAGCAGCAGCAGGGTTGTGGCCGTCGACGGTCGGTGGTGTTGCTGGCGGTGTTGGCGCTTGTGCGAGCGATGCTACCGCGGCGACAGGCGCTTGCGCTGGAGAGGGTGTCGGGGAGTGGCTCCGGCTCCGTCGGGCCTCGTCTCGGGACGTGCGCCCTGACGACTGTTTGGACGACTTGCTGGACGACTTGCTCGGCGGCGTAGGGCTGTCTGATGTGAACTGTCCGGCGGGCAGCACGCGCCAGGTGCTCCATACGCGCACGCCGCCCATCGCCAAGCTCCGGCACCGCACCCCGTTGGCAAACCGCTGCATCACGCACGGGATCACGACATCCTTTGAGGCGACGCCGGGCACGAGCACAATGTTCTCGACGACCTCAAAGGCGGCCAACGCCGTCCCATCCTCGGTGAAAAAGGGATCGTCGACGATTTCGGTGAGGTCGACGGGCCGGCGGCGCCAGGAGGCCAAGTAGGGGTTGGGCGTAATGAGCGGCTCGTAGCGGTGCAGGGCATCAAGGACGCGCTGGGGCTGGCACTCGGCAGGCAGCGGATACGAGAGATTGAATGTGAGGAGCGGCATTCTGGCGGAGACGGGAGAGGGTTTTATGATGGATGTGCCGACGACGGACGTGAGGTGTTTGGCGCAAATTTGTGCCTGCGATGAAAGCCCGCTCTTGGTAGAAGACGCGGTACAGCAGTCGGCAGTTTGGTTGTATGTGAGTATTGTAAGAATGCACAGACGAGAGCGTGAGAGAGGCTCGATCGTCGCGCAGTAGAGGACGCTGGCGTCGAGAGTATATAAAGGTCGACAGATTTAGAAAGTCTGCGCTGAGACACGTCGCATTGTCTCGCTGTTCGACTTGCGTATTCAATGTTTCTTCCGAGCCGGCTTGACAGCCGTCCCCTTTTGTTTCTGTTTCTTTATTTGTTTCAAAGGCTGACCCTGTCTTTGTTTCGTTGGTTCCTGGCGGCTGGAGGTTGCTTTTATGTCACTGTGGCAGAGCAATGCGCTGGGCCAGATGGGATTGGCAGGAATGATGCAAAGGTCAGGGGAAACAGGAGACAACGAAGAACTAGTAGTTTCAAGGCGAAATTCGAACGAGGTGAGATTTGTGAGCGCTGACTGGGAGTGAGAAACTGGGCGTGAGAAGAGGGGCCTGTCCTCGAGCACGATGTTTGCGATGCGACCACCCTAAAAAGGTAGCTAGCAGTTTTGTCGTAGCGGGAGGGTCAGAACGGTCGCGCCTTCCAAACCTAAACGCGGGACCCCAAAAAAGCAACAAGCGCCGGCGCAGCACTTCAAAAAAGCTTATTATGTCGGCTCAGAGGCCGCACGTGCAAGTCCATGAGATAGAGTTACAGCCAGAGCAGCTGCCCAGCCGTTTTCGTCGCTCTGCGACTGCGCGAAGGAAGCTGGCGCGGTGTCAGGCGAAACTAGGTTCTCCTTCCTCGAGTTCCTCCGTTGGCCGACTCAGAGATCCTTTCGCGCCTCCCTCTCCCCTCCTTCCCCCTTTGACCTGAAACAGGGAGCGAAGTAGTCGTCCAATTGCGGCAAGAGCGCTGGCAATGTGAACAAATAGAAGCAACAAAACTGACCCCCCCCCCTCCTCCCCCCCCAAATAAAAAGAAACAGAAAAGCAGACGTATTTCGCTTCTCATGGGGTCCTTCCAACAGATCCGTGTGTGTGGCTCAGGCAGTCCTCCACTGGCCAACTGCAGGCAATGCCTAGCCCCCAGTGGCTGCGCGTTATGCCTTCTAAATTTAGCCTTGCGTCAGCCACCTATCCGCAAGATAAAAGTGCTGCGGCCAACAGCCGTTATCAACACTTGACGGTTATGATGAACTGTGGCTGCATCGTGTTTCCGTTGTTCAAACAGGTTGAGTGCGCCTTCGTTCCAGTTTGTATGCAATGCGGCTTCTGTGTGTTCAAAAGGCATCCTGTTCATTATCCCCTGGAAGTGAGGCCCTCAAGGTATTTGGCTAAGCTCTACCAACAATTGCGAATTTGCAACTTACGATGCATGGTGTTTCCATATTTTGTTGGACGGCGACTTGTTTGTCCCATTCTCCTTGTTCAGGGTTTAATATGCGCGCACTATACTTGAACTGTTAGCCCGTTGCTCGCATGCGGCCGAATCCATCATCCCTTGCCCGTTCCTATTCCCCTCGCTGAAAGAGGGCCTTTGTGTTGCCATGTTTGTACCAATGGCCGTTAGCTTGATCCGGAGCTTCAAACAAAGTCTAGTCCACGCGGACCTATACCGGGGCCGGGACACTGGCCGGCATGTGCCTTGGTCCCGAACCGTTTTGTTTTACACACAGCCGTTTTGTTTTACACACAGCCGTTTTGTTTTACACACAGCCGTTTTGTCTCGGCGCAGCTGCCATATGGTGCCTTGACCGGCACCCGGGAGCGCCGCTCTCTCTTGGCACTCCTGCGGCCCGAAACCGGCGATAGCGCGCTCTCATGTACGAATGTCGTGTATACTTTCTACGCGTGGCTGCCTTGATGCCCAAAACGTATGTTTCTTGCATATGGGCAGGGTGTGTTGGACGCGTTGCTGCAGTTATACTATGCCATGCCCTGCCGTCGCCCGGTCTTGTTTCTCTCTAGAGAGCTTCTCTGCCACGTTGCGGGTCTTGTATGTTTTGCCTCCCTCGACGATGCACACAAAATGTCTGCCAACAGAACAGCAAGAAAAGAGAGTCCCATCTCAGCCATTGACGCATATATCCGCATGAGGCGGTGAGAAACAAAAGTCATGATGATCTCACGCAAGCAAAAAATTCTGCCGATACAACCATGTCAATACCCCTCTATTTGTTTTCTTTTCACCTGCTGAATTTTTCTACCATCCCACTTCCGCATTTCTGGTGGTAACCTGTTTGCTGTACGTCGCGTCACACTCGCGTTTTCCTGTCATTCTTTGTGGTCTCTTCCCTTCTTCATGCCTCTTCTTCGTCTTGCCTCCCCCGCCTGCATTTCCGACCTCTCCAAAACCAACCTGCCCACCTTTTGCCATGAAGCGGTGAGCGAGGCGCTATGCTGTTTTGGGCGAGCAAGCTTTGCGCCAAGCGGGAATGTGCATGAAAACCAAAGGAGCCAAACAGCGTTTGGTGGCCAGTCGACGGTCCACTGGATGGGTATTGGAGGGGACGGACGGGTTGCCATCAGAGAAAGCAGCGAGTAATGCAAAAAAGAAATGCGGGAGTTTAAACAATTGGTCTGTTTTCGGCCTTATTTTTCTCATCAAATTTTCCCAGCCACCTCAATTTTTTAATATACATTCTTTCCTGCCAGCAGCTATGCGTGGACAGCTGCAGCGCAGACAAAAATTATATTTCAATTTTTTTTTTGTTTGGGGGGGGGGGTCTTTTTTTCTCTGCGCTTCTGTTGTGTTCTTTTGCAACATTGCCGTTTGCTGTCTGCGGGGGCAATTATGGGTTCCGATAGGCAAGAGATCGATTGGACGACCCTCGGCGGTGGTCGTCCAGATGTTCCATTGACACTTCGAGTATTCTTGGGAAGCAAGTCTACCCAACTGCGGAGAACCAGGCCGCAGACCGGTCCAGACGTAAAAAGAGAGGTAGTTAATATGGCCGGCGGCACAGGTGGCCGGCGTCTACTAAATAGCACGTGAGTATGAGTTTGGATAAATAATGACAGCCGAGTGCTTGCCCTGTGATACCACAGGCTCTTTTCAAGAGCTATCAGATGTAATACGGAGTACGACATACGCAAAGCCAGTTACGGGTGGAATCGGCTGTCTTCTCATGGGCTAGGATCGAAAACCTTTGCCACGCCAAGCCTGCCCTACGAGTACCTCACAGAGACGTCGTATTATGTCGCTGCGCAGATAAACCGCGTCATGCCACTCTGTAGCAACAATGCGTTGATGGTCCACATTTTCTTGTTCCGTAGCGCACATTTCTTTGACCCCCAGTGACGTTTGTCAGGCGCTTCCGGGCGACAACACCAGATCAGTCCAGTCCGCATTGCTTGTTCAGTATGTGTCGCTAGGTGGCATCGCATGCTAGCAGCAAGTATGGGTACGGCCAGCCGCCACTAATGGCGCATCGCTGCCCAGCGATGGATGTATCAATACCCAGGTGTAGACTGTGAGAAGGCGGTGGACGAAAGGACAAAGGAATGCACAATATGACCGGGACTCTAATTTGCCACGCGGCGGTGCAGCGGCGAATAGCGACCCGTCCCGAGTGTCGTTTTGACTTGATTAGTCCAACGCGACTTCGACGCGATTTGCAGACCGCGTTTTATGATGTTCCATTTTAGGCCTCTCTGTTATAATACGAGTAAATAGAGGTCGTGTAAAAAATAAAAAGGAAAAGAATAAAGCCAAAAAAAAAGAGCGAGGCGGTCAGTCCGCAGGTTCATGTCTATGGAAGCAATGAGGAAGCGAAACAACCCAGGTCTGTCTTGTCGTTGGCGGTTCGCGCACTGCTCCGTCAAACTGGCGCGGGATGATCGCGTTTCAGCCCCTGGGCAGTCTTCGACATCGTCCTCACGACGTCGTCGTTCCCTCTCTCGTAGACATGGTAGAGGGAAGCTCGTCCCGAAGCCTGGTTCGGCTGTTTGAAGCAGCCCCCGCCACCGCATTTTTTAAGTTTTTTTTCTGGCCAAACTCAGCTGAAGTTTTCCTTACCTCGTAATTACGTCGTTCGGTTGTTTCCTTTCCCAAGATCGGCTGCGGTCGCTATCTGTAATACGACATTCTCCATAATGACATTATCTCGTCTCTGACGTCCTGCGTTCCGTGCCCCCATATTTACCTTCTGCACAGACGCCAAAGAGTCCTGTCCCGGCAACGAGTAGGGCAAGGGCAGGGGGTGGATTTGAGGGTTTCGTGAGAGGAGCCGTGTGGGAGATGGAAAATGTGATGAAAATTTTATTCTGAGACATGACAATTGAGGGGTGACGTACTATTTTTGAAGACCATAAAAAAAAAGGTAAGTTATTGAAGTCGCGACGCATCGTCAATGATGAGCTCCCTAAAATCTATTTATGACGCCCTGGTCAATTGTCTTTTATCCGTACGATCCAAATTACGGAGCATCTCAGTAGGATGCAATTAGACAGATGCAAAACTAATAAAAAACACTGAATGGAGGCAAAACTGGCAGGTGCCGCCGATAGCTCCAGGGAGAGAAACGACAACAGGGTCCTTGCCCACTTTGAGCTTCCTGGCCCTTCCTGTAAAAATAAAACAAAACGATATCGCCGGCTGTTTCCCAGACGGTTAGACTGGGCGAGACTGGGCGAGACTGGGCAGGCGCGATCAGCGCAAAGACCGCAACACAGGGAAGGAGACAGAGAGACGACATCCATAAACGGCAAGCATCAGCCAAATGACCCCCAAATCCAGCGGGTCATCCGACAACTTCCTTCTCCCTGCCAGTTGTCTTGGAACAGACGAGGAAAGAGGGTGTGCGAGGCTACTTCCTTGACCAGAGAGCCAAGTACTCTCAAGAGGCTCTGTCTCCTGCTTCTGCCTCGATTTCTCTTTCGTCCTGTTTCTTTAGGAAGGTGTGGCTGGCCGACAGTTTATTACGCAACATGTGGCCGCTGGCAGCCCCCAGTCGTATCCCACGCCCCCCGAATCATGAAGTAAAATAAAATATCTGGGAAAATAGGTACCTAGCACCAAATAGAGAGCCCACTAAGTGCCAAACGCGGGTGCCTTCCCGGCCATCCCCAGTTTCCGCCCATCGACGCAAGTAACTTACCTTTTTTTTTCCTCTCCCGCGCTCTGCTTGCATCTCTTTCTTCTCTTTTCTCCCCAACAACATCTCCCATCCCGGGAAACAGACGACAAGCAACGAAGACAGCGCGCATACGAACCGAAGAAGAACCTGCGTCTCACGGAAGACGACGCCCTCAGCCCCCATTTCATAGAAGACGAAGAACGAAAGAACCCCCAAAGAAGGCAGACGAAGAGAAGACGGGCGTCATCGACGTTTGCCCGCCGCCCACGCTACGAACGACGACCCTGTTGCGCTCCCGCTTCCCACTACCCTGCAGCAGACGTGCAGTAGTCGGCTTCGCCCACGACCAGCAGCAAGCAGACGGCTCCAGGTGTGCTCGACATAACCCGTTTGGTGGTTTGCCTTTCTTGAGCGTGACTTGTTTTTCTGCCTCTCTCGCGCCTCTGGATTCTTATTGTTTTGCTTTGCATTTGGACTGCTTATTTGCTTTTGTTTTTCTTGCCTCTTTTCTTCCGCAACGCCTCCTGTTGTGTCTTCACGAGGCTACGCAGGCGCCCACCGTTCACAACACTGCCGGCCGACAACAGCCGCCTCACGCCTCCGGTATGTTTTCCTACGATTTTCGTTCGTGTCGAATATGCTCATGTTCTGCCCACATACTGCTCTGTCTGTCCTGTCCAAATCCCCGCTCCTATTGAGTTCAAACAAACAAGCGTGTACTATTCCACCCACACCTTTGCGCCCCCTTCTCCCCATCCATTCCTGCTTATCCTTTCTGGTCGTCGTTTTGCCCGTTCGCCTCTATCACCGATAAACTGGATTTCATGTCTGGGATCCCCTCTCTTTGACTTCACGCCTGCGCGCCTGACCTGCAAGACACCCTTTCTTTATTGTATGTACCGCCTTTGCCTCTTTTGACCCAGCTATTCGGTCTACCTTTGGTTTCTCCAGCCCAGCTCCTCTACGTTTTCGTCGTCACTTTTTGCCCCTCCTACCAGCCACTCGTCGGACCACCATTTGACTTTTTCTTGACTGGTTCACACGGCACTCACCGTTGTTTCTTATTTGATCTTTTGTATTTTTATTCACCCCCTTTTCAACTCTACTGCACTCTTCTCCTCCATACTCGCAGTAGGTGTGTCACACAGAGTCACCCTCCATGGCCTCGCCGTCTGGCCTCTCCCCGTCGTTTCCCTCCCTCCACCACACGCCTCTGCCTCTCTGGTTTCCTCCCTTCCTTACACGGTCCTCTCATATCCATTATCAACCCTCCCAATGCTTCTCAGACTCAGAGCCAACCACCAATCCTGTTCACCCACCCCTTTCCCAGCAAGATCTTCAGCCTGCGCCGCCCTTGCAGCTGCATCGGAAGAAGGCAACATCAAGACAACCTGACGAACAGACTGGAGCAGAAACAAACACACAGTCTACTTAAATAAGAAGATCGCACTCGTCCCGCAAAGCAAAACTGACTTTTTTTCTCCAGCGAACCGCGTTGCAGAAACTCACCGGACTCTGGGCTATTCGCTTTTCTTGCCCCTTCCCCTATTCCCCCTATATCGTATACTCTCGACTTTGTTTTTATCGTTCGTTTTTGTTTCGTGTTTCTCGCGTTATTGTTTGAGGCGTTTGTTGCGTGCGACGCTTTCCGCCGTCCAGCGCACTTTGCTTGGATGTACCTTGTTTTGAATCTTCTAACATTTAGGCCGAACGCGACGTCTTCTCGCAACAACTTCGACATCACCGACAACAGCATACCGACTCCACCTGTTTTGCGATCCCATATCTCGAAACCCTCGCTCTCCCTGCCGTTCATCCATCCCCCCCCACCCATTTGCTCGCTTTCGCTATTAGACACGTCGAGTCTTGCGGGCTCTCGTATTTCCATTGCGTCCATGAGTTTGACATTTGCGCCCGAGTATACCGTCAGCCTGCAAGACATTCACAATGGCCGCGGCCAATGTCCTGATGTCGCGCCCCGACAGCGCAGCCATAAAAAACGCCGGGTACGCCTGCGAAACAACAATCCACCCTGGGACGAGGACGACTGGGTGGGATGATGCGACTATTACGACCAACATCGACACCGACCGCTTGCCATGGTCAGCCGAAGACCTGCGCGTGCGCTTTCATACCATAGCCCTTACTTGGCTTCAACTACGAGTAAGACGTCCTTTTTCTTCCACCGCTCTCGTTTCCTCTCTCTATCCATTTCCTACAGCCTTTTTTTGTTCACACTGGGCGGGAACATGTTCCCATCCAATCTGGCTTGGTGATGGCCTGGTATCAGGTGGTATCTTTTCTGCCCAGAGTGTATCTCGAACCACCGTCTCTTATATCATTTACGTTGTCGTTTGAAACACACCTATTCTGGAAACGGTCTTTGCCATGCTATTCTTACGCAACATACTAAACGAGGGGGATGTCGCGTCTGGTGTGGAGGCCCCTTCGGAGAATACAAGGATGTTTCCCCTCAATCTCATAACCACCCCCCTTTCCCAATCGCCAGCCATCATCAGCGTGGCTGGCTGGCACGCGCCCCGGCGCATCGCATCAATCTCGTGTCGCGCAAAACGGCACGCAACCCCAAATCAAACGTTACCTTTTCCCTTTCACTTCATCGCATCGATATGCTCACTGGCTGCATGCTCTCTTTGGTTTGTCAATGTTTGCTGACGCTATTCTGCGATTAGAGCCCCTTTGCGATTGCGCGACAATCACCACCGAGAGAGCGGTGTCACGCATCGCGCCTTATTGTACCCAGCGTCTCCCCGAAATGGGCGCGTGATTTGCGTACTCCTTGCGCTTCTGAGCCCGGTATACTAGAAGACGACGGCAACCTTCTCGACCCCCACCACATCGATGCCGTCCCAGATCGGCGCATAAACCCCTTGGATCGACCCAGTGGTGAACCACCGGCAACAGCGGCAAGTGGCTCTCGTCACCCCGGTCGCAAAGACTCTGGAGACCTCTTCAGCGATCCCAACATGAATTTTATCGACTTTTCTTCCACCGATGGTTTCTGGCAAGCCGCAAAGAAAAAGAAGAAGCCGACGCAACAGTTCAACTGGGCCGACACCAACAACAATGGTAGTGGAGGTGGTGGTGACGAAGGTGAGAAAAAGGAAGGGGACGCCGGCGACCAGGCAAACAAAGACGTGGGCAGTGGTGGCGCTGGTGGTTCTGGCGACGACAAAAAAGACGATGAGAAGAAGGACGACAAACCCGCCGACGACCCATGGGGCGACTTTACCGCAGTAGGCGGCAAGAAGAAGAAGGACAAGAAGACCAATCTTTTCTCGCTTGAAGACGACGACAAGAAGGCCACCTCCAAATTCGACGACCTGCTTCCTGACATCGCCCCCTCTGGCGAGTTTGATGCCTTTCAAGAAATCAAACTGACCGACACAACACCGACATTGGACTTCAGTATAGGCAATTCATCGACGACAAAAACATCACAATCCTTTGGCACGTGGGGCAATTCATGGAACACGGGTTCCGCGTGGGGATTTGGCAAGTCGGAAGAAAAGGCTGCCCCTGCTGTGGAAGAGAAGAAGGAAGAGGACTCCAATCCATGGAGCATCAATCGGCCAAAGCCGAAGAAAAAGACCAAGCAAACTATTAGCTTTGGCGCCTTCGGCGAAGAGGAGGAGCCTACCGGGAAGGCTCCAGTGGAGGACGAAAAAGAGGACGACGGCTTCGGCTTCAGTTTTGGCAACAAAAAAGACAAAAAGAAGTCCGGCTTCTGGGGCGACGACGACCCTACCGAAGAGAAAAAGGAGGAGGACAACGCCTGGGGTGAGTGGGGCACGATCGGCAGCAAGAAGAAGAAGGCCAAGGACCCCGAACCTGAACCTGAACCAGCCAAAAAGGAGACGCCGCCCGAAGATGACTGGTTCTCTCCTGTCGCCTCCAAAAAAGACAAGAAGAAAAAGGCCACCACCTCTTCTTTCTTCGATGATCCGGTGCCGGATGCGCCGCCCGCAAAGGAGCCTGAGCCCGCACCCGCTGCCGACGACCCATGGGGCATGGCGACGTCCAAGAAGACAAAGAAAAAGGTCGGCAAGAACAACGTTTCCAGCAGTATCTTTGATCCTCCCGAGCCAGAGCCGGTAACAGAGCCTCCCAAGGGGTCAGAGTCGCCAGAGAAGGAGGAAGAGTCTAGTTGGGACGTTTGGGGCCTCGGTAAGAAGACCAAGAAAAAGACGATCGACGAAAAGCCTTCCGAGTCTCTTCCCGAAAACGAACCTGAACCGGAAAAGAACGTCGAAGACGATTTTGGATGGGGCGTCACGACCAAGAAAAAGAAGAAGGCCAAGGCTGGCGCTGTGAAAGACCCAGAGCCAGGGCCAGAGCCAGAGCCCGCGAAGGCCACGACGTCCTTTGACGACGATTTTGACTTTTTTGGTAAAAAGAACAAGAAGTCCAAGGCTGGTGTTGTCGAGGAAGTCGTCGAAGCACCACCGCCGCCTACAGAAGAGACCAAGACAGACGATTTTGACTTTGGCTGGGGCGCTCCAATCACCGGCAAGAAGAAGAAGAAGGGTGCCAAGGCAGCCGATCCTGTGCCAGAACCGGAACCGGAAAAGTCTGCCGAAGACGACGCAAAGCATGCCGCCGATTCCATGTTCCCTTCGTTTGTCTCCATCAAGACCGACTCCAAAAAGAAGGAACTCGAGCCTGAGCCGGAGAAGAAGGTCGAGGACGACCCCTGGGGCTTCACAACGACCACCAAAAAGTCCAAGAAGAAGAAGGGTGCTGCAGTCGCCGTCGTCCCCGAGCCCGATCCACCCAAGGAGCCAGAGCCGGAACCGGAACCGGAACCAGAAAAGAAGGTTGGGGACGACCCCTGGGGCTTCACGACTACCGCCAAAAAGTCCAAGAAGAAGAAGAGTGACATTGTGGAACCCGTCAAAGAGCTCGAGCAGGAACCCGAACCGCCAGCACCGGAGCCTGCTCCTTCTAAAGGATGGGGCTTTTCCAGCATCTGGGCGTCTGCGACCAAGAAACTTAAGGAATTAGATCCCGAACGTGAACCTCAACCAGATCCCCTACCCGAACCAGAACCTGAACCTACACCTGAACCTTCACCTGAGCCGGAACCTGAGCCGGAAAAGAAGATTGACGATGACTTTGGCTGGGGCACGACTACCACCAAGAAAAAGAAGAAGAGCAAGAAGGACGCCATCGTCGACTCTGTCAAAGAAGAAGTCAAACCAGAACCGGAGCCTGAACCGGAAGTGAACCCTGAGCCAGAGAAGAAGATGGAGGAAGACCCATGGGGCTTCACGACCGCCACCAAAAAGGACAAAAAAAGAAAAAGGGTGCCGCCGCTGTTGAGGTGGTTCCTGATCCTCCTGCTCCGGAGCCTGAGCCAGAACCGGAACAACCGGAGCCAGAGACCGAGAAGAAACCTGCTGAAGAAGACCCTTGGGGCGCTTGGGGCACAACGACCAAGAAATCAAAGAAGAAGGCAAAGAAGGACGCTGTTGTCGAGCCAGTCAAAGAACCAGAGCCCGAGCCAGAACCTGAGCCAACCCCAAAGCCAGAGCCTGAGCCAGAACCGGAAAAGAAGGTTGAGGATGATCTTTGGGGCTTCTCCACTTCGAAAAAGGACAAGAAGAAAAAGAAAAATGCCCTTGTCGTCGAGCCTGTACCGGAACCTGAGCCGGTTCCAGAGCGTGAGCGTGAGCCTGAACCTGAGCCTGCCCCGGAGAAGAAGGTTGATGATGACCCTTGGGGCTTTGCTACTTCAAAGAAGGAAAAGAAAAAGAAGAAGAATGCCATTGTCTTCGAACCCGAACCCGAACGCGAGCCCGAGCCAGTTGAAAAAGAGCCTACCAAGGCTGAGCCTGAAGACGATGCATGGGGTCTCAGCCTGTCGAAGAAAGACAAGAAGAAAAAGAAGAACGCCGGCACGCTTGAGCCGGAGCATGAGCCAACCCCCGAACCGGAGGCCGAGAAAAAGGAAGAAGAAGATCCTTGGGGTTTCGCTACGACCAAGAAAGACAAGAAGAAGGGCAAAGATGATGGCTCTACCAACGGTGACGGCGCCTCCATCAGCAAGACTACAGAGGACAATTCTTGGGACACTTGGGGCGCTACTACAACCAAGAAGGACAAGAAGAAGAAGAGCAAGGATGAAGCCTCTTCAAATGGTGACAATGCTTCAATCAAGCCTGCCGACGATCCGCCTCCTGCTGCCGACGACGACTGGATGAATTGGGGCACAACAGTAAAGAAGTCCAAGAAGTCTAAGAAGGCCACCAGCGATGTCTGGGGCGAGCCTGAGAAGGTCGACGACCCGCCTCATGACAAAAAGGCCGACGACGACGTTGACTTTTTCGACAGTTTGGGTTCTTCTAGTAAGACCGACAAGAAAAAGAAGAAGAAGGACATCGACAATACCAAAGATGCGCCCGCCGACGAACCTGCTCCGGAAGATGAAACCAACGACTTGTGGGGCGGATGGGGAACGTCTTCTAAAAAGACGAAGTCAGGCAAGGTGGCCGAAGATGCGGAAAAGCCACCCATTGTCGAGGAGCCAGCCAACGAACCTGAAGATGAGTGGGGCATGATAACGAAGAAAAAGAAGAAGAGCAAGCTGTCCAAGAACGCTGAGCCAGACCCACTGCCACGCGAACCGACTCCTCCACCGCCGGAAGAAGAAGAGGAGAACATCTGGGACGAGGTTCCATCCAAGTCCAAGTCGAAGAAGGATAAAGAAAAGGACAAGGAGGAAGAGAAGGAAAAGGAAAAGAAGAAGGAGCCGAAGTTGACCAAGAAAGAGCAGGAAAAGCTTGAGAAGGAGAAGAAGAAGGCAGAGAAAGAGAAGGCCAAAAGAGAGGCTCAAGAAGCACAGGAGGCCGAACTAGCGGCAGCTCGCGAAGCTGAGGAGCAAGCTGCTCGCGAGGCAGAGGAGGCAGCACAGCGCGAGGCTGACGAAAAGGCACGCATCGAAGCTGAGGAGCAGGCTGCGCGCGACGAGGAGGAGGCCAAGATCGCCGAGGAGGAAGAAAAGCGCACGACGCTCCAATCCAAGAAAGATCGCGGCCGCAAGCTTACTAAGAAAGAGCAACGCGAACTCGATCTACTTAACGAAAACGCCGAAAAGCGGGCCGCGGAGGCTGCAGAGAAGGCGGCTGCCAAGGAGGCCGAGGAGCAAGCGGCCCGCGAAGCGGAAGAGCAAGCCCAGCGCGAGCGTGAAGAGGCCGAGGCCGAAGCTGCTGCCAAGAAGGCATCCAAGTCCAAGTCCAAGTCGAAGGACAAGGATGCCGACAAGGATTCCAAGGACTCCAAAGACAAGAAAAAGGAGAAGAGCAGCAAGAAAGACAAGAAGTCCAAGGGCAAGGACGGTGACGACGGCGACGACTTATTCAAAGACCTCGAAGATGACCTCATCAACCTCAGTCCTGAACAGGTCGAAGAGATTCTGGCGCCCAAAAACGACTCCTTCAGCTTCTGGGGCACGGCCAAGAAAATGACACAGAGCAAGAGTTCACTGCCTGAACCGACGGGTTCTAGTGCTAGCGCCAAAGCGGCAGCAGCCGAGGCGGACGCTACAATGGCAGATGAGTCAGCGAAGGTTCTGGAATCGACAAAGGACGCTAAGAGCTCCAAGTCCAAGAGCTCCAAAAAGGGCAGTGCCGTTGCGGAGGCGACCAAAGAAAAGGAGAAGGACAAGGATAAGGACAAGGATAAGGACAGGGACGTCGTCGCGTCGTCGCCGCCGCCTACCGCGTCTTCCTCCAAAGTCAAGAAGGTCGGCGGCAAGATTTCCGATCGCCTCAAAATATTCGAATCCATTGCCGACGACAGCAAAAAAGCTCCTGTTGACGAAGAACCTACCCCTCCACCACCGCCTCCTCCTCCTGCGCTAGAAACAGTGAAGGAGAAGAAGAAAAAGTCCAAATCCAAAGACAAGCAGATCGTCGTCGAAGAAGAGCGTGAACCCAGTCCCCCGCCGTCAGCTCCTGTCACGAAGAAGGGAACTTCTCGGTGGTCCTTCACATCGCCGCTGAGTTTCTCCGTCGAGGAAAATGACGGCGCTGACGACGCCAACAAGCAGAGCCACGACGACGAGCTTGTTGTAGACATGGCGCCGACGAAGAAATCAAAGAAGGGCACCATCAGCAAGTCCAAGTCCAAGGTCGAAGCTGTGCCGCCACCGCCGCCACCGGCTCCTCCTGCTCCCCCAGCCGTTCCCGAAGATCCAACAACCCCACCGCACGAGTCTCGATCCGCAAAGAAAGAACGCGCTAAGATTAGCCGCGATGGCAGCTCGTCGTGGGGCATGTGGACTGCTGCAACACCACAGCCTTCGTCCTCGAGCAAGAGTCGCGAAATGCGCCAAAGCTCCTCATCGAAGAGAGAGTCCAAGAGCAGCAGCTCTAGGAAGGTATCTGGCGAACGAGATGAAAAGGCGTCCTCCTCCAAAGAATCGTCCGCGTCCGACAAAGCCGACCATGACCGTTCGATGAAGCTAGACAAGGGTACCATCAAAGAGACGCCCGCCAAGATGCTTCGCCGTCAGAGCGTGTTTACCAGCACGCCGCCCCTATCACGATCCACCTCAACGCGCGAGAAGCGACACAGCAGCTCGCGGCGCAACTCTGTCGACATGTCTCACGGTGTCATTTCGCCCCCACCCGAACCTGCCGAGATGTCGTCTAAGGCGGCCAAGATCCTGGGTGTTGGTGTGGATGGTGCAAATCCTGACAAATTGGAGCGGCGTAGATCAAAGGTACGGCTGACCCCAGACGCTTCACGTAACAGAAACGTTTTACTAACAGCGCGTCTCGTTGCTCAGGCCCGCCGCCAAGACGAAGATGACGTCACGACCGACGCTGCCGCTTTCCCCGTGGCTCCTTTCAAGCGCTCCAACTCGACCTCTACCAAGCGTTCCGGATTCTCCGGCCTATTTGGAAAGATCTCGTCTACCCCTACACCGGAGACTCCCGTGCCTCGCTCCGAACCACGACCCAGCGGCAGTAGCCGCCGCCGCGACCGCGGTGTGACAACCGATGTGGAAGACGGTGGAAACGTGACAGATGCCGACCAAGAAGCGCGCCGTCAAGCACGTCGCGCACGTCGCGCTGAACGAGAAGCCGCTGAACGCGCCGCCGAAGAAGCACGCCGGGCTAAAGATGAGGAACGCCGCGAACGCCGCCGCAAACACGAAGAGGCTGAAGAAGCGCGCAGACAAGAAGAACGCGAGGCCCGTCGCGCTGAACGGCGCGCGCGCCATCGTGAAGAAAGCGACCGACGTGCGGCGCAGGAACGCGAGACGACCGAACACGCTGACCGTGAGCGTGCCGATTACGAGCGTGCCGAGCGTCGTCGCATTCGGAAGGAGCGTGAACGTGCCGAAATGGAGCGTCAGATCGACGATGCCGATGCCGAAGCGCGTCATGCAGCGCGTCGTGAGCGTCGCAAGGCCGAAGCCGTCTCCCAGGCTACCCGGGAGAGCGAACGCGAAGGCGACGACGCGCGCAGACAACGCCGCAGTGAACGTCGTGTGTCCCGCGACATGGAAGGCAAGACATCGCGCAGACAGTCCGACACGGAAGACTACCAGGCTTACTCACGTGGCGACCGGGAACGCCGTGAAAAGCGCAGCAGTGCCGTCAAACCTAGCTGGCCGCACTCGGGCACCTCCTCGTGGGTCAAAGAGCATTCAGACGCCCCGCCACCGCCACTTGAGCAAGACGCTGCTGCTGCCGCGGCCGCTGCTGCCGCTGCCGGCGACGGTAGTACGCCCACAGACGATGACGGAGCACGTCGGGAACGCCGCGAACGCCGTCGTACGAGCCAGCGCTACCATGATGGGGAAATGACAGCTGCAGAGATTGAGGATGACCGCCGTCGCCGTGCTCGTCGTGAGGAGCGTGCTCGTGAGCGCGGGCAAGACAAGTCCTACCGCGAACGTGAGCGTGGCGAACGGCGTGAACGTGGCGAGCGCGCTGACCGTGGCGAGCGCGCTGACCGTGGCGATCGCACAGGACGCGGTGGCTCTGACGGTAGCGACGGACGCAACGGCCAACAAGACCCTGTGTTCGTGGACACGACACCGCGCAGCAGCTGGTGGCGCAAAATCACTGGCAACTAGTCTCGTCGACGTGTGACAACAGAACCCTTACTATCTCCCCCACTCTTCTTCTCTGTTGTTTCCTTTCTTCTCTCTTGTCTTTATCAAGGCCTTTACCTCTCCTCTCTGTCACCTTTCTCTTTTGCTTTTTCTTTTGGTTTCTCAGGCATCTTATTGGACTTGCCCATGGTAATTTTGGGATGGCGTCTTATGGATTTTACGGTTGTATCCGCGCAGCGAGCTTGGAATTTGTAATGTGTATGACAATTATGGTTGAGCATCTCGTGTTGTGGTTCTGTTTGGGCATATCAGTTTGCATTTCTGTTTTGTGTTCAAAATCAGTTTGTCTATATCTTGCCTTCATATTTGGAGACGGGGAAGATCTGTTTCTTGGACTGGTTCCAAGATCCCCGCTGCATTTGTTCATCTTTTGGTCGCTGCACATCCACTCCATTCTGTCCATTTTGATATTATTGTTATTCTGCTTTTGGGCCGTTGCTTTCTTGCATCAACACACTTGCCCTCTTATACCCCTACTGCACTCATCACCTACAAGTTTTGCTTCTTGGAGTATATTTTGTACCTGTTGAGTGTTTCGATATCAGCGAGGCGGAGGGGCTCTCTTTAAAGAGGACTTTTGATCTTGTTTACACATTTAAGGTTGTAATATCCCATGCAATTTAATAATAAGCGTGTCCAAGGAATACTCGAAGTTTTGTCTACTGCGACCCGACCCTTATACTTTCCAGTTGTACAAACGTCTTTCTGTCGTTTTATTAGCTTCTGTATATTTTCAATAAAAACGAAAAGTCGAATATTGACACACAATCTTTTCTTGCGTCTTGTTCCAGTTTGGTGGAGCTTAGTCATCTAGATAAAGTGTGCGTGTCTAGGTGGTGGCTCCTGCCCTGGCACACGTAGCGACGTCATCATTCCCAGCACCTGTCCAGGCAGGTGCCAATCCCAGACATAAAACCACTTGCCGACTTTTTGTATTTACGCTTCGAAAGCTTTGATTTCCCTCTTTCCCATCCACTTCTTAACCTCAGCACACAATTCAACCCACATCACAGAAACACCTGTATTTGCAGACGCAACACAATTTCCTTATTATTATTATACGCCCTGTCAACAGCAAATACCCACCATGCCTCTCGTCGTGCCCGGCGTGACCGCCAACAACCTCGGCGACAACAAGACGCAGGAGTGGATGTCCAAGCTCTTGGGCAAGACGCTGACGGATGGTGATTCGAACGAGACGGTAAGTCGATGGTAGGAACGATTGGCATGAGCTCATCAATGACTGCTAACCAATAAATGGCAGGCATTCTCCAAGAAGGACCTCCCGAAGAACGCGCGTGTGATTCCGCACGGCGCGACGGCGACCAACGATGTCTCGCCTGATCGTCTCAACATCTCACTCAACGAGGATGGCACGGTGGCCAAGGTGCACCACGGTTAAGCAAAGACGGCGCGATGAAAGACAGGATGCCTAGAACAGGCCGTTCCTGGCCCTGCAAGAGCGGACACGTCTTCGTTTGCGAGCATTCAGCAACTGTAGCGAGCAATTGCTGAATGGCCGCGAGGCACATGGCACAGCCATGCCAGCGTATACATAGCAAACAGACAATTCATTCACGATCATGTTCTATTCTTGCCTCTCTCTTCGTAGCTGCCAACCCATGTCTATGTTCGAGGCTCTCAGGCCATTTACTCAATCTTCGTACATCATACACTTTTTAGCGCCAGTTGCAGGCAGTCCACTCAAAATTAATGGGGCAATCGATCGGGTGGAGACGGTCTCGTTCCAGAAGCAGCCCAGCGCACTTCCACTGAATAACTACCCCGCGGCCGTCGATAAAGGCTGGTTGGTGCAGCGCCCGCAACTCGACGCGTGCCTCGTGCCCTCGAAATTTCAGTAGCGGGGCACGACTACAGATATCGTTCTCTCGTCTCTGCTCGTCACGTCCTATCGCCCACCCCAAAGCTCCCACAATGTTCAAAAAGGAGTAGGTGTCCGTTTTGCGTGACTTGTCGGCTGACTGCCCCTTTTCTGCACGTCGCGTCCTTGCTAATCCAACCAGTCTTCCGCCCGCGCCGCGGCAAAAACTCAAGTCGTCCGTTCAACGGTCACTCCGTCAGTCGCTGCTGTCCAGCTACCCACTCCTCACACCTTATGCGGACGAGATCCTCCCTAAGAAGGCGTCCCTGCAGTCCATAAAGCTGCCCGATCGCGCCGTCCTTTACGTCCTCGACTCCGAACCCCTCTTCTTCGAGTCGGGCAAGCCAGGCAGCGACATCCCCCTGCTGCCCCATCTGCGTCTCGTCCACCGGTTTCCTCATGCCTTCCCCAGCATCCGCATCGACCGCGGTGCTATCCGCTATGTCCTTGGCGGCGCCACGCTGATGGCCCCTGGGCTGACGAGCCCCGGCGGCCGGCTGCCACAGCCGCACGACATTGAGCCGGAGCAGGTCAGCGCGGACGGCCACTGGAGCCGGGAGCTCAAGAAGGGCGAGCCGGTGGTTATTACTGCCGAGGGCAAGGAAGAGGCGTGTGCTGTGGGCCTGTTGGTGGCGGACACGAAGGAGGTCAAGGACAAGGGCAAGGGCCCCGTGGTGGAGGATGCACACTACCTGGGCGACGGCCTGTGGCGGCTACCGCTGGACTGAGATCCATGACGGTTATGGGAGGGTGGGCCAAGTGGGAAAGATAATGCATAACGATAGGAGAGCGAAAGTCATTCTTTCGTTACACAAATCTGTACTTTTGAATATACCAAATAAGCATACATATTACGTGTGAGACGTCGAGGCCAAGCTCAGACATTCACCAGCAGCACATTTTACGTATCAAGCGTGCTTGTAATCGTCTTGTTCTATTGTTATTAAACCGCAGCTAACATCAAACGGGACAATGCAGAATGCTACTACCCATTTGCAACTGAGATGTATGTAATGGATGAACCCCGGATTCAACGCCTTAAAATAAATTGGAGATAAGATATCAAACATAAAAACATACATAGATAAAGAGATGGGAGACAGGTTCAGCGGCAAATGACAATACAAATACGGGTACTTTTCGAACCCAGATAGTTTCACACAAATTCATTAATGGAGAGAGAATAAAACAAACAGAAACAAAGGCAAATGCAACTCCGGTGATGTGCATTGTGAAAACACTCTTTACGCAACAATGATCGTCTCGTTCCAGACCGGCACGCGGCGCAGGCCGTCACCCCAGAGGCCGACAATGGCCATGCCGAATGCGAGGCCGCTTGTCACCGTGCGCACAATCTGCCGCTTCAGGAACGTCTCGACAGCCGCGCGCACCTCTTCACCGTTGACACCCGCAGAGCCGTTGCCTCCGTTGGCACCGGCTGCGGGCGTATCAGCGTCATCACCGGCGCTGCCGTCGCTGTGCGCGTCCGACACTGAACCACCCGACACAGAGCCGGCAGTCGCCGAGCCCAACACCTCGTAGCTGGCCTCCATGTGAGATGCCGAGGTGGACAAGGCCGAGCCGCTGCGCCGCAGGTCCTTGCCGAGGGGCGACGACGGCGCAAACGGATCTGTCGTCGGGTTCCCGGAAGACGACGACGACGAGGACGAGAACAGGTACGGCGCCAGAGCGTCCGAGGCGGCGAAGCGGCCGCCGATGACAAGTAGCGCCGTGTACAGGAGGTACGGGTGGCGGACGGCGCGGGGCGACGTGAAGAACGCGACCAGGAAAGCAGAGCTAGCGACGGTCGAGAGCGTGCGAATCTGGACGGAGGCGGCGTCCTTCAGGCTGCGGAAGGCATTGGAGGCGGTGCGAGCCGAGGGCAGCGTGAGGAGGGTAGGGACAGTAACGGTGGAGAGGGTGTAGGAGAGGCCCTAGGGACACAGCCAATTAGTTTCACGATAACAACGACAATGATGCTGACGCCGACAGTGTGACGATGACGTGCGCCCGCTGTCGGAGATGCTATCTTACCGTCAAGAGGCCAAGCGACACCGTCCCGACAAACTTGAGGACGGCCACGCCGCGGAACGACAACGACATGATGGGCAACGGTGCTTGGTGCTGGTGCAGCGAGTGCTGAGGGTATGCTATGTCGTGTCTATCGTTTGTTTCTTTCGTTTCTCGTCTTTGGTAGTTCGAGCGATTGGCTTCGAAGTGGGAAGTATCCTTGCCTGTCTGTCAAGCCGTTTGGGTGGGACGAGACACAAGCCGCGAGTTCATATAGAAGTGGGGAAGCAGGGCAAAGTCGATGGATGTGAGGTGACAAAGGAAATTTTGAGATAGAAATAGATACAGGGTTGGAAGAAAGTAAAAAAGAAAGGAGAATTGCCGTGTGAAACGCAGCAAAGGCAAAATGAGGGACAGTGGGAAAAGGCAGGAAGGGGAAAGAGCTGGCCACGCCAGGCAAACGCCGTTGACCACCGCACCTTCTCCTCTCGCGCAAAGTGACGCGGGGGTCGGACAGCCGGCGAGAGCCCAATTGCGCCAATCCAGCCCTCAAAGGCTCCAGCAGCCGGGCCATCAGGCTAGAGGCCTGGCCAGGCCCCACGCTGACGCCACCCCTCCGCCCAGCTTCGTCGCTTTTGTCGGCCGCCCTCCCTTCCGCCACAAACCAATGAGGTCACTCTATTCCCAAGAAAGCTCACAATCACGTGCCTCACTTAGTCATCTGACGTGAGTACATGACGGGTCAAAGACGACCAGTTGAATCGCAGCAACGTGACAAAGTAAATAATCATGAATGCTTGTCTATTTCGACCGGGATACGATCCACATTCAATGAGTCGTCGTACTGTTCTCGGTGGATGCCAAGCACGTCGTTGCTAATGTTCTTTAGAGTATATGTGTAGATACAATATTCATGTGATAACATACCAACTCTATTTGTATTCTTTAGTTTTTAATATTTATGTTTTTACTTGTTCTTTCTGACGTATAGTGGGTGATTACAACGGCACGGTACTAAAATATTGGACATACGGGTATGGTTCAGGATGTCGTAGATACTGTGTCCCCTTGCTGCATCGCATGTTAGCATATTTGTCACCGTCCTCATGCTCCGAAATCTATCTTCTCATGAGATTTTCTCACAATCCGGTCAAATTATGGGCCGCATCCAAGTATATTCACTCTTCTTGACCTCTTCACCCACATGTGTCACTGATATCATATAATATCCAGTTGGCTAATGTCGTTTGCCGTGACATAACAGGTGCGTGTAAGCAAACCTCTTCTTAGCGTGCTGTTGGATGTTGTATTTGTCGAGTAAGTCTTCAAGCACAGTTTGAACTATCTTGCGTCAACGTTTTACACTCTTTTGAAGGGGCTAAAAAAAGAGTGTCATAATCAGCAACAGCCGACAGCTAGGTTCACATTTCCGACGAGAATCATTTTCAACGCCGACTATTAAATTCAACATTTCCCTCCACACTTTCCCTTTTCCATTCTTATAACTTTTCCAAGCACCGTATGCAGCAATATGTTATTCAAACAGCCACCATGTTCAAGATTCCCGCGCTTCCTCCACCGAGACCGGCAGCACAACAGACACGTTCGACTGGTGCCACTGTCACAGACAACCCGCCACGAACTGACCGCCGTCAGACGATAGCACCGCCAGACTTACCAGTGATGGTCAAGATGTCGATAACCAGCGAATTCCGGAACCTTCGAAAATACTACCCCCAGCGGCCCGAGGCTGTCGGCGAGGCCATGCGTCTGACCCGCAAGCTCGTCCTCATGAAGCCGTCTCAATACAACTCGTCCTTGGACTTCTTCTGTCATTTTGAACAACTTATTCGCCAGCAAGACCGCACCGGCTTTCCTCTGGAAGATTATGTCAAGTGCGAATTGCTTCTGCGAGGCATTGCCATCATCTGCGGCTCGGCCGAAACTTGGAAGCGCCGTATGGAGAAGGGCCTGCTGGAATATCGGCAGCTGATGGAGGAGATGAAGACCAAATTCCGGGCCAACAGCCAAAGACAGTGGCTGCAACCAAACAAGAACGATATCTCAGCGTCCCAGCGAGCTACGTTGGCTACCGTCCTTCCGTGGCATGGTAAGAAGTGAATGGTGAGCCTTCACTCTCTTTCAAGGCATGTCGAAGACAAGGTTACTCATTGAGCTGCCGTGGAAATCAATTCGATACACTCTATTTAAGTGGAAGGAAGTGTGTAAGGAGTTTGGCGGGGGGGGGGGTTATGAAATTGTGAACTTGTACTTTCAGGAAGCGCACACAGGGCCATGATCTCCATGTACATGTCTGGCAACGGACGGCTATCCTTTCTTATACCCTATACTGACCTTTTGTTTTTGTTTGATGTATGAACCGGCTGTGTGAAAATTATAACTCCCATTTAAACTAACAACTTGCTTTGTGTAATTACACATCGACCTTTTGCCCTTTAGCCTTTCCTCTTATCACTTCCACGCCTTATTTTTGTTGTTAATAGAGATGCGTCGTAGCTGACTAGAGATCATGATCAAAGAAATTAGAAGCGAAAGTAAAACACGTCCTTTGACCACCAGATTAAAGCACAGCAACAATAACAAGAACGACATTAAATGGGATATGTTAAGCAAAGAAATAAAGTGAATAACTTGTAAGGGTGGTCCGTGCCTGCCCATTTTCACCATAAAAAATCATTTGGCGTCGCCCCACGGCTTGGTCTCCTCGCAGAAGGCGACCACGCGGTCGAACAAACGACCATCGCGGACAGCCATGTAGATCTCGCTCGCCATCGTGCCGAGGATGCGCGTTCTGTCCGCGCTCTGGACAGCACTCTTAATGCCGTTTGCGTGGCCATCTGTACGGCCACGGGCCGCAGCTTGCTTCTCAGCCACCAGGGTCGGGTGGTCATCGATGCCGCGGTTGAAAGGGATGTTGAGCTCGAGTCTCACGAACTCGTAGATGACACGCGACGCTGCGCTGAGGTAATCACTAGCGGGTGCCCGCTTGGCAAAGAACTGTTCCCGGATCTTGGTATAAGCGTTCACTAAACACATGGTGACCAGTTCCTGGAACGCGAAGATCGTCATGCCACTGGGGAGCACGAGAGTCAGCTGGACCATTCGAGAAAGAAGAGTACCAGAGATGTCGCGTGCGGCCGCCTCTCCACGGGCTTGGAGATCCAGGTGCGACAGCTCGTCCCAGCGATTGAGCAGCTGCAACAAAATATCGTCGGCGAGGGTGGACCCAAGCATGGACTTGTCCTGCGAAGACACGAACATATCCTTGATGATCTTCGATAGACTCTCAATGACGGCCGCCCGGAATTCGCGCTGCATGCACCGCAGGTCCAGTGCCTGGCACAGCACGTAGACATAGGTGGCCACCATGAGACCGACCACCTCGCCTGCCTCGAGCGCATAGCGAGCAGCCACCAGCGCCATGGAGTTGATCGATTGGTTGGCCATCTCGGCAACCTGCACGTGGCTGCTGATCGGCCGTGCGAGGTACGCCAGCTCAGCCTGGTAGGCGGCCATGTTGATGTCAAAGCCTTTGCAAAGGAATGATGTGCTGGGGTCATCGGGGCTCAGGTTGGGCGGAAGTCCGCGGTTGCGGGAATTGTCGACGAGCTCCGCACTTTGAGCATACAGCAGGCGGCCCAGATTTTGCAAAGCAGTCAGCGTCTTCTCCATGGCTGACGTGACAGCCATTGCCTGGAAATTGCCGCCGTGGTGAATTATACCACCGGCTGTCTGGTCCTCCGACTGGACGTCGATGAGCGGGTTGTCCGTGGTGGCGTTGAGCTCGGTAGCAACTTGAAGTGTGGCAAGCTCGAGGTCTTCGAGTTGAGGACCAATCCACTGCGGCGATGTGCGGAGGGCGTAGCGGTCTTGGGCCAGGCCAGCGCGAGCGGGCTCCCTTTCTCCAGAGGATAGCACCGAGCCCTGCAGGAAGCTTCGAATGGTAGCTGCCGCCTCAATCTGTCCACAGTGGGGTCGCACGCTGGAGATGAATGGATCGTAATTTTTGACGGAACCAGACAAAGCCTCGGTGCTCATGGCCGTCAGAAGCTGCGTCCAGACGGCCATCTGGTTGGCCATGTACACTGCCAGCGATGCGGCCGCAGCACTGGGAGCCGTGCCGTTGGTGATGCCTAGACCTTCTTTGGCCTGCAGCCGCACAGGCAGAAGGCCGGCGGCCTTGAGGGCCTGATCCGAGGGAAGGTAACGAGTTGAGCTCCCAAGAGGTGGCCCGATCTCGCCGCCGAGGCTCTCTTGAACGACACTTTCTTGCCACCGCACATACACTCCCGGGTTGCCCTCGAGGGTACCAGCCACATATGAAAGAGGTGCCAAGTCACCCGAAGCTGAGATGCTGCCTCGGAGAGGTACAACAGGCGTCATATTGGCCGCCAGCAGGTGCAGCAACGACTCGACGACCTCGACACGCACGGCCGAATGGCCACGGGCCAGAGAGTTGCCTCTGACGAGCATCATTGCACGCACAATTGCAGGCGGCAGGGCATGGCTGCGAACGAGCATGTCCACGTCGGCGGCTACGGCACCGCATGTCGAGGACGTCACCTGTCCCTTGTCCGAGGGCAGGAGAATACCAACATTCAGAAGTTGAATGAGGGCTGACTGCAGCCGGTGAAAGTCCTGGGTCCGTGTGTCGGCACTGCCACCAAATCCCGTGTTGACACCGTAGATTACCTCACTAGCGTTGAGCTTGGAGGCCAAGAAGTCAACACTGGCAGTCATGCGGTCACGGACGGTCTCGTTGGTGGTTAATTGGGCGGGAATTCCGTACCTAGAAGACAACAACGGCATGTTAGCACGCTATCTTGTCAACAAACCTGGCATGGGAAAGGGGGTCGGGCTAAAACACACAGGGCAACAGCCACGATATCGGCAATTGTCAAATCTCCACCAGTTACCGATACAACTTGACCATCCTTCTTCGATGCAGCACGGACGGCAGCCCACTCGCGGCAAACCATCTGCAGGTGAGACATTTTGCAGGTGGTAGCGGCTTGGATTGATAAAAGGTTGAATTGATCCATGAAAATCCGAGATGATACGAAATTATAGAGCGGTAAAGAGATCGATGATGCAAAATAGATCGAGAGGGGATGTAGAAGAAAACGCGTAGATGCTCAGGCAGAGTATCGTAAGCAGCCGGTGACAAGGACTTGAAAAAGTAGCAGTAAGAAATAAGAATAAAGCGTCTGTCCTCGATATGTGCTGGTCAAGATGGTAGCAAGGCCTCTGTGTGACACGGCTTGTTGCTTCCTCTGCTTTGCTCTCTATCTTCTTCCTTATATTATCATCTAGAAACTGACTGCACCGACAGCAGTCGCGCTTGCCACAATAACAAGGCAGCATTGTTTTTCCTACCTCTCGCACTTTCCTTTAATGCCTCATATCCCTCCGGTGGCTCCTTCCCTCTTATTTTCCTAAGACGTGGTGGGGATCCACAACCGGGCAGCTGCACACGTATTCAGTTTGCCTCGTCGCGCTTCATCGTAGCTTCCCTTTTCGTCTTACATCCCATACCTTCCGATCAACGACGTGCCTTCCTCGACCTGGACACCGACCTCGTCATGGCCTTGGCCCCATGACCATCATCGCCCGCATCTGACCCCACGCGCGGTTCCTTTTATTTGGACTCATCAGATGCGAGGAATATCTTGCCTCACTATCGCGTGACATCGACCAACTTTCCTCGCTGAGACCTCAGTATCGCCATTGCACAGCTTTCAACTTTCGGGCTTCTCGAGCCTGTGGTCTTGGACCATGGCCCCGACGTCCCCAAGACCTTCATGCCAGGATCGAATATGGAAATATGGGCTCTTTTCAGGACTCTGCACCGTCCTCCTACCCTATCTAACTTTTGTTTTTGTCCCCTCTCTTCCTATTCGCCGCCCTTTTCAGATCCTGATAACAAAGGCTACATCACTGTGTGACGCGACACGAAGCAGCTCCGCCATTAGCTATGTTTTGTCCCTTTTCTCACTATTTTTCCCATCAGATATATTCCATTTTATCTCGAGCACGCCTAACCAATCGAGCCAACCATAGCAGCCATTTATGCCTCTAGCAATGGCCTCCGAGACCGGCTTCTACATACGACAATATACTATTCTTTCCATCCAAATCGATGTCTAAATGGGTTCCTTGGATTCCTCCCACGGGCCACCACGACCGGGTCTCATGATCTACGAGTGAGAGACGTCGCAAATGCAATATACGGTACTCCGTACACAGTACAAGATATCGGGGGCTTCCTACTGTGAAACAGATTTAGCCCCAGATCTTGTGTTGCCTGCTGTCTATGCCCGGCACATATTTCATTTCCAGCGCCCTTTCTACGCGCCTACATTATTGAGTATGTACGTTTTTCGTCATCCTAATACGCAGGTGCCTTCACTATTGCAACTTCGACCACACCTCAACAATATGCATTGGTACTACCTTGCTTTCGTCATTCACTGATCTACAAGACTGCGTTACCGCGCGTGTTGTGAATCCAAAACCTGTGTTATGTGATAGTTCTCGACCGAGAAAACTGGCTCATCACCACATCACGATGTTGCCAGTCAAGAGCAAGTTTCATCGCGGGCTTACGATCTAGTGACAGAAACCCAAGCTCTCTTCCTAGTTCGATCCCCCTTTTGCCAGCCATAAACGACCTCTTCGACCTCACCACTGGTACATGAACATCTGTACCTACTCGATTATGTTTCACTTTCTTTCTCATGTGCTTGCAACCGGCCCTGTGGATCATTGACATTGCTATCTTATCCCGCACATTAGGTTTTATTTCGTACCACCTCCCTCGATTTCCCAGTGGGGCAACAGGCCTTGCATCAGGCTCGATATTTGATACCAGCAGCTCGACGAGCGGATCGGCCATCACGCTCTGTACTACTTTGTCTAAGGCACGAACCATGGTTCACTGTCTATTGATCCAGATCCATTTCATAGTGCCTGCATGCCTGCAATGTGTTTTTTTTTTCTCCTTTGAGCGGCCGCGCAGCATAGGTATGCGTTGTCTTCTCGTATCGAGTCCGTTTGCATTGGTCTTAACAAGCGATATTGCTAGCTCCTACACTCGCGTCCATAACGTTTTTGCTCAAGTACAGCCGTCTAGTCTGTCGTCAATTGCATCGCAGTGTCGTGGTGGACTTCGAAGGACGATATTCACATTCACCAGTCACACCAGCCACCACCTGCGGCTTGTCAAGGTCCTGCGACGTGGCCCTATCTACGAGGACGGCGGCGCCCCAACCCTAGAGTCTCTGCTCGAAAAGGCGGTGACATCAAGAAGACCTTCCGCGGCTAGAGTGCCATGCTATGAGTCGTCTAGGGGGCTAGATGTTCCTGCTCAAGTTGCTGGTTGAGAATGATCTTTCTCGCCATCGGCTGCAACGCTTTTCACGGGAGCGTGACACAGCCTTGGTATGCCATGGAGAGGGATTTTCATAACCAGTCTTGTCGATAATCAATCCGCTCTTGGCCGCTTCTCGTGGTTCAATTTTGAATCATGATTAAAAGCTTCTTCGCATGTTATTTCACGTCATCCTGTCGTTCTGTGAAACGTCAACCACTAACAAATGTAAGACGCCGCACGCAACTCGGGATAACCTTGTCACAGCAGCATCAACGAACGTGCATCTGCGGCCCGCACCCGCAACCAAGTGTGCACCAACGTTTTGTAGCGCCGTTGTCAGTTTGTGGCACAGCATTCTCAGAGCTGAACCCCAGGTTGTTTACTATTATCCCTGCAAATCCAATACGTCGGACATTCCAAGAATAGCCTCGTCCACACTTTTGACAGAGCTGAAAGCAAAGTGTTTGGGTGCGGCTGAATCCACCTTACATAGGCTGGTGGTTCCCATCTTTGCTTGAGAGAGTACTGAACTCTTGGTCTGGACGGGAACCTCGGCAGTTGATAGAGCGTGTACGACATACCACATACGGAGTGATACGTTGCTTCGTTTGTACGAAGCCATTCATGTATGCGCAACGACAAGATGAACCGACCAGGTGAGACAGTGTTCGGTGTTGTCTGATTGGCTAGTGCTGCCCATTGGTCTCTTGCAAAGGAAAGGAAAATAGGGGTAGCTCGGTCAGCGCAAAAATGGCTCTAGACTAAGGAGGCGCCATAAGACAGAAGGCGGTTCTAACGGTCTTTGGCAACTTTATGGGTTCATGGAAAGGAATGAGAGACCGAGAGAAGCGAAGGAAAGTGACCTGTGGGTTGCATCTGGGCAGCGCATGGCCCCAAAACCTTGGCGGATGTAGAAAACAGAGAGGGTCAAAGCGTCCTTGCAATATACGTTTTACAGGGGGGTTCTTGTTTTGACAGTGCCTGATAGGATGATGCAGATCCGCTATATGACATTGTCCACAGCGGGAAGATTTCCCAGTTTCTGGGATTTGGGATACCAGGTGTTGTTGGCAAGAACGGATACAAGGGGACAAAGTACGCCTTTGAAAACGACTCTCGCTTGCGAGACAGCATCTGGCATAACATCCACCCCTTCTCGTCAACGGTTGTTTGAGAGTACTCTGCAAGACATGAGACAGAAACTACGACGTAACAGTCGAAGGAGACAGCTCGGCCTAGTGCTGCAGCAAGACGAAAAGAGATGGAGAAAAGAGGGGACAATGCTAGGAAGAGAACGAAAGCTCAGACTAAGACCAGAGCACGCAGAGGTTCGTGTGGAAGCAGAAACGACGAAACGCAAGGGTAATTGGGGAGAAGCCTTGTTCTCCAATTTTCCTTTTCCAGACCACCAAATCACTTCCATGGCATGAGAAAATGAGCACGCAAATTGCAAGGACACCACGGCTGCGGGACAGACACCGAGAAAGGAAAACAAACCTGGGCTTGTGGGGTCCATTTCCAGGGAAGCGTGCACGTAACAACGTCGTGGCTCGGCCGGGGTGTTGCAGAGAAAAAGGCGAGAAAGCTAAGCTGGAAAAGAATAAAAAGAGGAGAGCTGATGGGGCCAACGGCAGGGATTGTTGTCGTGCGTTCATATTGCCTGCCATTTTCGCAACACGACAAGGAACGAGCCACATCGAGATGTGCACTAAAGGACTAGAGGCTCGTAGCACGATTAGCAGAGTCGCAGTCGACGGAAGACCCAGGAAGCGAAGGTAGCAGAGGAGTTTTTCTGGCGTCTGTTCTTGAATTTCTAGCTTCTTTTCCGCATTCTTTCTTTGCATGTCTGGCTTCTAGGCAGACCGTCAGACGTCGATCTTATCCTTTCCCTCTGTGACTTCTGTTCCTTTCAATCTTTTGATTCTCACGATCTTTTCTTGACGTACTCTGACATTGTTTTTGGTCTACTTTCATTTTGGTCCTTTTCTTACCGGCCGATGGCCCACCGAAGCGACCGTTGATTACGATATCTGCGTTACCGTCACGCTTCTTGACCACGCCTCTCGCAACTCCTGTGCATCTGTCCACATCCTGTGTGTGCCACTCCAGCCGGCGGAAGGGAGTGCGGCCAGCATAGTTGACACAGTTGAGAGGTAGGGGAGGCAGCGGATATTCCACGACCCCTGAAATCAGCCTCCGACCAGCGTCACACAACAATATGAAATCGCGGCGCAACACCCCGGATTCCGAGGCCGAGGCCAACGGCAGTAAGCCGCGGGCATCGCGAGCGACGCAGGACAGTGCCCTTTCGGGCATGTCAGTCGAGATGAACGCCTGGACACGGCGAAACGGCAGCAGCCAGAGTAACTACAGCAACAACAACGACAACGCCAATATCACTGGCTTCCCGCAGCCGAGGTCGCCCAACACCGCAACGGCACCACTTGGACAATTGCCCGTTGTCCCGGTGCCGCAAGCTGTCTACCAATCGACGTACCGACGGGCCTCGTCATCTTCATCGCAGGATGGCCGCAACTCGGGGCGAGGCTCACGCGGCAACGGTTCAATGCGGCCGACGCCCGTCCCGGCGTTCAGTGTTGACGGCGAGGAAATGTACTTTCCGCTGTCACCAGCGCCGCCCAAGCGCAAAAGCGACACGGGCACGCGTCTGACACACGGGTCCGAGAGCGACGTGCTGCCGCCCGAAGACCGCAACTATCCTGTGCCCGTCTTTAACGCGGCGCAGTTCCAGCTGCTACCACAGCAAGAGCCCCTGCCACAGCTACAGCCGCTGCGTCAGCAGCAACAACAAAACCCGCAACAAAACCCGCAACAAAACCAGCAACAAAATCAACAACAACCATCTGGCACGCATCTACGAATTATCCACGCATCAGCAACCGGTCCGCCGTCCATCTATTGGTCGGACGACGGCGCCAGCGCAGTCGACAGCGCAGGTGGCGGCAACAACGGCAGCGGCAACGGCGGTGGTGCCGAGGCAGCAACCTTTGCCACGTCCACCAATCCGTCGGCTTTCACCTTCTACCGGGAAGGAACCCCACCACCAGGCCATCGCAACTTGAGTGACGACGACGATGACGACGATGACGACGACGCCGACGATGATTATGATGATGACGACAACGGCGCCATTCACACGGAAAAGCTTAACCCCCACCGCTCCCAATTCCGCGAGATTGGCCTCGCCGTGTCGACACCCAAGCACAGCAGCAAACAGAAGACGACTGCGTCTGGTTTCCGGGACTTGACCGGGGGCAGCAGTGGTGCCGGCAGCGGTGGTGGTGGCGGTGGAAACGGTCGCCGGCCAGGTCAGAGAGGTGACGCCGACGAGGAGGACGACATGAATCGCGAGGAGGGGAACCTGGCCGAGATAGAATTTGTCAACGGACGCTATGTGCCGCCCGGCCTACGTGATGGACGCATGCCAGGCCGCAAGCCGGTGTCCGAGAACCACGACGACGCATCCGACAGCTACTACGAGCGCGACCGCAGCGGTCGCCAGTTCTGGTACGTGGCCGGCTTCATTGTCTTTTTGATTCTCGCCGTGGCCATTGGCGTTGGCGTCGGTGTCGGCATCGGCCTCTCCAAAAAGAGCAGCGACGAATTTATGGCGCGGCCGAATGCGACCGCGCCGGCCACGGCCAGTAGCAGTGCCACCGGTGGTGTTGGTGCCGCGGCGGCGACTCTCTCAAACACTGCGGCCGCCATCGTGTCCACGCTGCCCACCACCGCCACTTCTTCTTCGTCATCCCCGTCGAGCACGTCCGCCCCTCTGACTGACTGCCCCGCCGCCAACGGCACCACCTACAACGTCCCCGGCTCCGGCACGACGTTCTTGCGTCTCTGCGGCATCGACTTTTCCGGCACGGGTGCCGCCGTCGACCTCTCCCACCTACCCACCATCAGCATGGACGACTGCATGAACAACTGTGCCGGCACCTCTGGATGCACCGCCTGCGGTTGGGGCCCGGCCAACAGCAGCACCACCAGCAGCGGCGTCGGCAGTTCTGGCTTTGAGAATTCGGGCAAGAATTATTTCCAGTGCTATCTGAAGAGCACACTGGGCAGTACCAAGACGGCTGTTTATGCCGACAGTGACTGGTGCTTTGCGATTATGCAGTAGGCGGGCACGATGGAGCGGCAGCGGACAACGACGCGAAAGGACGGGCAATACGACAAAGAGGAGGGACTCGGGCGACAGCGACGGCGTTTCTTGTGATTTTAGCATTATTTGATTGCAACACAAAGCGGTTACAGTCATGCATTCCTTATGATACCCTAATTCCTCGTCGGAATTATATACATTACACACTATTTTATAGCCGATTTGTTAGAAGCCGACCGCCTCTCCTTTGTTTATGGCGGCGGCTGATTCGACTCGCACAAACAATTTAATGCTATTTACAGTTTTATCAATTACCATCAAGCAAATGCCACGCGGCATGTGCGACATCGCACACCGGGCAATGCTCTGAACACGAAAATATCGAACAAGTTGAATACGCCCCGTGTCATATCCAGGCTATGTAAGCAGAGCATGGACCACGAGGTGGAGGTCCTGGGACATTTCTCGATAGAGGTGATGGAGAGAAGGTACCCTTGTCGTCAGTACGAACAACGCAAGGACATGGGGCAATACTAAGCAAAATGGCTTTGGAGACCAGACGAAAAAGCAAAGGATAAACCAAAAAGACCAAGATGACAGGGGCCACCTCATAGTCTTCGCAGGCATAGGGGGCGTCGCTTGCGCGATAGCACGTCGCGTCCCGCGAGTTTCTCTTCACGACCTCACTGTACCAAGATTTCTTTGAAACGTACAACATATACCAGTATCATGACTTAACTCGCAGGCCGCTATGCAGCAATACGACATATTGTGTTTTCAACGTTGCAAGCGCTCCTTCCTTGACTATATCTTTGCTTCGAGAACTTCGTCTCGCGGTAAGAGCTATCTACCCGCTCTTGCCCCCTGTTGTCATCATGCATAAGACCCTCTCAGGAAAGAGGGATCTTGCATAACGCACGTTTTTTGTGTCGAAAAGCAACACGGACTTATCGAGATGGCCACAAGTCCAGCGACAGACGATATGACATTTAGTGATAGACGTCACCTATTATCAAGTTGGGCTGTGTTAATGTTGCCGTTAGTTTTTTGCGGGTGGCTCCTTCCTTACTATCTATCATACTCCGTACACATATGCTCCTTCCTAAATTTTCCCATTTTCCTATGTTTTCTACCCACATGTCTCGATTCCCCCGATTTGGTCATATTTTGCTTCTTCTCTAATTCGTATCTCTCTCTCATTTGCGCATCATTTACCGGGTCACAACCATTCCTACTCCCACATGTGCAACATGGAACTGCAATTCTGGAGTCCACTTGTCCAGTTGCATCGACGCATGCACTTGTGTGGGTCCCCGTGCGCCCTTCGCAACCAGTGACGGTGCTGCCTCACCAACCTTGATTCGCGGACACAATAAAACTGGCTGAACAGAACATCATTCAGCTCTTTCAGTTACGGTGTATGTTTGATCACTTGAGCGAACGAGCCGGAAGAAAGTGGGTGGACGGAACAAGAGGAAAAGGCTGCCCGTGCATGCATGCATGCATGCAGTGTCCAGCCAATGTCTCACACTCACCGTCCTCGACAAGCAGTCACCGACTATCCCACAACTCGATGTACCACAAGAGAATCGGAAGAAAAGACTCGATATCGACTCCAGGCACTCGGGAATCTGCTCGAGGTCGTAATCTTTTGATCTTCGTCGTCGAAGCACACGTTAGCCACGTTACCGGAATCGTTTTGCATCTGACGGTCCTGTGGCTTGATCACCATTGCATCGTCTTGATCGCTCCCTGGAAAGCCCGTTCGAGCCCTATTCAGCCGCACCTGAAATGGTGAACAGTCTTGGTATCTGCCCGGTTCTCTGAATATTGCCCTGGAGGATACCATCGACCTCATCGACCTCTAGCTCTCCGCACGTCTGCGAATACCAGGAACAAGAATAGCATTTCCAGAAACGGGTTCAGACAGCCAACAGGGGTCGTTCGGCACCGTCATGATCCTCCCAGAACAGCCGTACCAATCCGGGAACCCCCACAGGGGGGGGACACAAGGCGCCAAGGAAGACAGTTAAGTTTCCCGTGTGCCCTCTCAAAGCTCCGTGGTCTTGAATGCAGAAAGCGATTTTCGCGCCAGCATCAAGAATCAACACTGGCGACCATCAATCCAACGGTGCGACAAAACATTTTTATTTTCCTCTCGAGTTTTTAGACTTAAACTTGATTGTGCGTGCCTTGCAAATGGCACATGCACCACATCATTTTATGCACCACCTCACACCATCTGTTCAGAGCGCTGGTTGCTGCTCGACTCAGGGGCAAGCCGCAAATCTCAGCATGATTTGGGTTGGCCCGTGCATGGAACAATAGCACCAAAGGCAACCTTGCTAAACCCAATTCGTCATGGGTCCAGTCTACCTCGCTCTCCCAGTCGGTTGCGCAACGCGGAGGGATGTGGGATGGAAAGAAAAGGGCATCAGGGGTATCCCCATTCGCAAATCACAGCACACTGCCCAAAAAAGTGAGCATGAGCAAGACACATTTTGTGCAGCCGCATCTTTCACCTGCATCGCTCTGGCGCAACAAGGACCGTTGCTCGAGTAATACTTCGTGGCACAACGTCCCAGTCCAATGAAAATTTCCAGCGGACCAGACAGCTGGCATGACAAGTAGGTGCAGGGAGAAGCAAATCAACAAAACTGACAAGCCCCCCAACAGAACCCCAATTTTACCTTCCAGAATCCTACCGACGTCTTCTCCATGGAATGCATCCGCAAAAGCAAACTGAAAAAACCACGACCTTTCTCCTAAGGAAGAGACACGCCTGTTGCTTCTCCTCGTCCACATTGCTCTTGGACAACTTGCCTGTACGGCCTATTACGGAGTTCGAATTACATCGCTCTTTTCTATTGCAAGGATCACACCCAAAGACGACAAAGGTAGGTAGTGTCCACTTGATACTTGCCCATCGCGCAGAGCTTGCCCCATCACAATTTTAGCTGCTTGCCCACGGCCTTGTTGACCTCTTCTGCCTGCGATTTACTCCTTTCTTGCTGCTGCCCCGTTGCTGTGTTTAATTTCCCTTTTCACTTGCCCTGTCACACCTGGTGGAACGTCTTTGGGAGCCCTGGTACTCTACTGTATCTCTCTCGTCCCTGGACAACAATGGAAGTGTAGGAGAAAGCGGGCCTTCCACCGGCTTTTTTGTTCGTTTCCCTTCTTTGGCAACCTTTTGCGATCTCGTCTGCTTCATATGTATCGCCTTATTTCTTCCCTCTTTCCGACGCGTCCTTTCCAGCAGTCGCTTTGACCAGCAAGACTAACAGCAAAGCTGCATGCCGAGTTTTAGAACGGGCGTCAAAGCTCCTCACTTCGGGCTAGCGGTTCCCGCTGCAACGCACTGTCTTACCATTCCACCTGCGACACCACACACCCCAATCGCAGAAGTACGAGTTCGACAATTGCTTTTTTCTCACGCAGCAGCGCCTCTTGCCTATCTCAGTCGTGTCGGTTCCAACCAGTTTCCTCCCTCGCGTCGAAAACCTGTCTAGTTGACAGGCAGACCCAGGTCACCTTGCTTCTTTTCTTTCTTTTTCCTCGTCTTACCTCGCACTCCGCTGCTCACAGCTCGGAAGGCCTGCGCAAAAAGAAAAAAGCTAGTCGGCACAGTCCCTCCTTTCACCCTGTACCTACCGCCGATATTGTCTGCCTGTCATCGTTGGTTGGCAGGTTTAGGAAAACAGTCCGCCCCTTTCTCAACACAAAATACTGCACCAGGGCAAAGCGCGCGTTCTCATCGAAGTACAACAAAACGATACCAGCGACATACGTCCAGCGCGACAGCGATACTCGAAACTTTTGTACCTGTCTTCCTGCACGTTCCTTGCCATACGGGTTCTTCCTCTTCCCGACCTTCTTACATTCCTTTTTCCTCCCCATTTGTTTTACATTGGATGCCCGTGCCTGCGCCAAAACACTTCGGCCACTAGATTTAGTGGACACCGATGCAGGTGCAAATTGCCCCAATATCACTTTCTTCTGGCGCATCGGCCTAAACTCAGAGCACGCTCTTTATTGACTGCGCTTGAATTGGACGCTCTAACCTGCTCTATTTTGGTCATCTGGGGTCATCAGACGGAAAGCCAGGAAAGGTACTCTAAAACACGAGGCCAAGCAGTCAAGAGACAGCCCAACATGGAGACCTCTACGAGCACTTCTGCTGCTCCAGCAATTCCTCCCGTTCCCTCCACACCTCCAATTCCGCGACAGACACACCAGCAAGCTCGCCGAAAGAACATTGCCTCGTCTGCCTCCACGCCGTCCCTATCACGAAACCTTCCCTCCTCCCACGGCCCAGCCATCTCGCCCGCCTCTCCCGAAGTTATCTCGTCCCTTATTACGAGCCTGTCTATTATCTCGAAACCGGCCAACTCCCACTTCGACAGCCCCTTCGGCACGTCACCCGACAATCTCGGCTCCGTCCCTCAATCACCAACCGGCGGCTCGTTTGGCGTCGACTACGGTGCTTTTGTCAACGCCGCCGAAGCTGACGCTGTCGACGAAAGTACACCCTTAGACGAGCTTGCCGCAAGTCCTCCCGTCATTCGAACCTCCAAGCCCCCGAGCGGGTTCTCGCCACTTACCGCGCCTAAATCTCCTGCCAAGGACCCATCAAACGCGGGCGGCCTGAAGTCGCTGCTGTCTGGCCGTAGCAGCTCCCGCCCATCGTCCAAGGGCTCCTTGGCGTCGCGGGATGCGGATGCCCAGAGCATAGGCAACGTCTCCATTGAGCGCGGTGCCGTGTCGCCCGTACCTGAGCTACGGCGCCGGTCGTCACACGATAGCTGGGGCAAGAAGTCAGGGCGCGCCCAGAAAGGCCTCATGTATATGAGCAGTAAAGAGCGCCTCCGCGAAAAGGAGGCTGAGAAGAAGCGCACCAGCATTGGCGGTGCCAGCGATCGGATGAGCATCAACAGCGGCGCCGCGCCGCGGGCTGATCCATTCTTGGCCGAAACCCCTATTAGCGAAGAAACACACCCCGACTCGCCTAACAACAGAGATGCTTCCCGCCCGTCCCTCGACAATGGCGCACCAAGCCCACGGCCCATCCCGGCTCGCGATTCCAGTCTACACAAAACCGGACCCAATGCCAGCAAGCGGTCATCGCGGCGTTCCTCCAAGCAAAAGCAGGACCCATCAGCGAACAGTACCATTCACGAACTTGATGAGCACCACTTTAGCAAATTTTCGGATGTTGGACAACGCCCTGAGCTCGTGAGGAGAAAAACACAAGAGCAACAAAGGCAACAGCAGGAGCAGCAGCAACAACAGCATCAGCAGCAACCGTCTCAGTCTCAGACGCAGTACCCCTACTACTCCTCACAATCTAATTCGAAGGGCGAATCATCACATTACGCAAAAGAGCCAATGCGGGGAAGAGGCGAGAGTGGCGAGGACACAGCTCTGGCGAAGCAGCCGAGCGGTAGCCAACGGCCAGTCGAATCCAGTTCGTTTCCTTTTGCCTCTAATAATCTCGGCTCCGACACAGCCTCTCCTGACGAAGATATGGAGGATGGCGCGCCCTTCCCGGCGGTTGCCCAGGGCAGGCGGCGCGATCGCAGCCTGGATGGCCGCCGCCGCTCCGGTCGGAATAGCACTGACCAGACCGATCTGAAGCGGACTGGTTCGAAGCTGAAGAGACTGTCTGGCCCGCTCGGTAGAGATGACAAGTCAATGCTCTCTGTAATCGAGGGTAGCCGGAGCGGTAGAACGTCCGCCGAGGATACTCACGTCGTCTACGAGCGGCCGGAAAGCGCAGACAGTGTTGACGATGCCGTCGAGGCATACCTCTGCTCGCCAAGATTATCCCAGAAGATTCGTCACCCGCAGACTGGCCGTATCATTTCCTTCTCAGAGGTTGGTGACAGTGAGGGCTCCGCCGTCTTCTGCTGTGTCGGCATGGGTCTGACACGGTACATCATGGCCTTCTATGACGAGCTTGCTTTGACGCTCAAGCTACGCCTCATCACGCCAGATCGACCAGGTGTTGGTGACAGTGAGCCTTATGCGGACGGCACTGCCACCCCATTGAGCTGGCCTGGTATGTTATTTTTTTTACTTTGTGACGTACTCGTTGATTGCCTTTGCTGACCAAAGATTCCTACCAGATGATGTGTACGCCATCTGCCAGGCTCTGAAAATCACCAAGTTCTCGATTCTTGCCCACTCGGCGGGTGCCATATATGCTCTGGCGACAGCTCTCCGGATGCCTCAGCATATCCGTGGTCGCATTCACCTCCTCGCGCCGTGGATTCCTCCCTCTCAAATGTCCGTGTTCGGCTCTTCAGCACAAACACCCCTGCCTCCAACGAATGCCATCCCGACGTCTCAGCGTATTTTGCGCGCCCTGCCTACTCCCTTCCTCAAAGCGGCCAACTCCAGCTTCATGTCTGCCACAAGCAGCTCCATCACCTCGAGCCTCCCCAAGACGCCGAAGCGGAAGCGCAAGTCGAGCGCCAACCTAGCCAAGGAGCGCGAAAAGGACGCGCATAAGAACAACCCGCTTCCCGTTGACAACAAGGAGAATATACTGGCCGCACGGCGGGGTGCGGGTGACGCGTCCGGCTCGTCCCCACCAAAAGAGTTCACCTCAATCGAAGAGATGGACCGGCTGCGGCTGCATGGCGCCTCTCCAGGCGCCGCTGTAGGCTCGGCAGGTCTAGTGCACAGAAAGTCGGCATCCGGCGCATCCGGTGCGGCTGCGATGATGTCGGCACGCGAGGCGCGCGAGGCAGCAGTGTTGGCTGCTGCCGCCGATGCGATTGCTGACCGCGAGCGGCAGGCTACGTACGACTCGCGTCTAACCCACGCCATCTGGGACCTCGCCACGACAGGTGCCAACCCAGCCGTGGACCTGCTTGTCTGCCTCGAGCGGCGCCACACGATCGGCTTCCGCTACGTGGACATTACGCGCCCCGTCATTATCCACCACGGTTCGCGCGACACGCGTGTCCCCGTTGAGAACGTGCGCTGGCTCGGCAAGACCATGCGCCGTTGCGAGGTGCGTGTGCTGGAGGGCGAGGGCCACGGCCTGATGGCAAGTGCCGCTGTGATGGGTGGTGTGCTTATGGAGATCGCCAAGGAGTGGGAGGACTGGGGCCGGCTGACGGGCTCGACGCGCACCCGCGACGGTGTGCGTGAAGAGCGCGGTCGCCGCAACACCATTGGTCTGGCCCGGTAGTTAAGCAGTCAAGCAGGCTGGCCGAGGCACTGCACGACATTTTCTCCAATTGTATTTCTTTTTTAATCTTGATATCACAGTTCTTGGGGGGTACATCTCTACGTATCTTTATTTTCTGTTCTACATCTTTGCTTTTTATTATATCTCGAGCTTTTGGATTTTATGTCACGACAAAACGCATTTTTGTTTCATTATCAACGTTCAAGGATTTCATAATTGTCGGAGATACTACGAAATAGATTATGGTACAGCTATACCAAGTAAAAAATATACATCACAATGCATAAACAAGCACGATTCCATCAAGCAGGCAAAGCAAGCCAGAAACAGACGTAGGCTGTAGCACACTGTATGCTGCCTAACTAGAAGGGTACTTCTCACCTTGGTCCCACTACATGATGTTAGTTGGGATCCAATTTCAGAGCATAGGCTCGCAGCACGTAGACTGGAAGTACAGAAGAGACACTTACGTGTTCCACAATGCAGCCGGCGTCCCAACGGTACCGATCGACAACTTCTCCGAAGCCGCCAGCGCGGTAGTTGAGCCACCCATAGTTGCCCTTGAATGTCGTCCGCAACACTGTGATGTTCTGCGAGGCCCAGATGGGACTCAGTATGCCCCATGCGGATGCGGCGCCGTTCTTCGCGGCAGGATTATGGTTCTACAGGCTCTGGTCAGCAAGCACCAAACGATATCCTCTATTCATAGTGAACTCACAATGTAGCCCTCGGAAATGTAGGTAAAGGCCTCGGTAATATTCTTAGTGACGAGGAAGGCGTTGGCAAACTTGCCGAAGCGTTCCTTGGTGGCGGTCTCGTCCGGCGGCGGGCTCATGGGCTGGCACGGAGGGGGCGCGGTGAGGCCGGCGGCGTCGGCACTGTCCGCGACGCGCGAATGAAGCCTGTGTTTATCGGCCACCGTGTCGTGGGTGGCGTGCGGCGCTTCAGTAGTGGTGCCCTTCGGGGCGCTTGCACGGACCGGCACGTAGACGACAGCCTTGCCCGGGCTGGTGTTGCTGCGCTGGAGGCGATAGCCGTAGCCATGTTCGAGGCCACGCAGGGGCAGGCGGTGGTGGGTGAGCTTCACCGTTTGGTGGATTTTGTGATCTTGGTTCTCTTGGTGCTGCTTGTTCTGGTCAAAGTCGTCTACAAGGGCGCCCTTGTCCTTGGCCGCCATCTCAGCAGACGCAGGCGTCGATACCGGTGGAAGAGACAGCAGTCGGAACGGAGAGGCCGTGGCAATGGCCACGATGGCGGCGATGGCGACGAAAGGGCGCATGTTGAAGATTTTGCTGTCAACTCTGATAGTGCTACTCTCTCTCCTCTTTTTCTGATTGTTTGATCCGCTTCGCAGTGAAGTGTGACGACGGTACTGGGACGAGAGAATGCAAACTGTCATCACATCATGAGAGCATATCCCCTCCTTTCATAAAATAAAAGGGCAACGGCAGATGTCGACCCGCTTTCGTTTGCCCTCCTCCCCGTTTTCATCCATGACAAAGGCAACAATGCATGGCATCCTGCCGGTAATATGGGCGGACTAATCGGAATGGAAGAGCATGGCATAGAGCACGGAGAATAAAAAGGCACCTGGTAATTTGAATTAGACATATATTAAAACCCGTCTTGGGTTGTGCAATCAGTCTCTCCGTGATGGTCTGATCGCTGAGTTGCCATAAGCAATTTACCCGCCATTCTGTCACCGATGAGTTCAGAGTCGTGGCGGTTTATTTGAATCTTTTGTCGCGTACTTTGCCATTGAAAATAGTGAAAAATGAAAATAAACACAAGGCAATGAAGTAAAATGAAAGAGATTTTCTGTAAAAATAAGTACCATAATAAAATTCAATAAATAGGAAACAACCAAAAAATGTTATAAAAGAGTTATTGTAAGTGAGTCGTCATATACGGTCATTCATAGAGCACAATAAAAGAATGCACGATCAAACCGGACTTAAATCAGTTAAAAATTGCTGGGTATCTGTATCCACAAGAAACCTCAAACAAAAGCAGACGTACAACAGAACGAATCCGTTAGATAAATATAAACAAAATAAAGAAGAAATCTAGCCTCAATATGAAAATTGCCCTCTGAAATTCAAAATGTTCAAAACAAATCATCGTCATCAAGAGCAACATCCCACTTTCTCGGCGAAAGCTTGCGCATCTTCTTTGGACTGCCGCTGCTGGCGGTGGACTTGACGGACGCACCGCTGGGACGCCCGCTGGGACGACCCATAATGGTGTCAGCATCATCGTCGCTCATGCGTAACCTCTCCATCTTCCGCCGGAGGCTTTCGCCGGCCTTTTCGAGCACTTTTTCGGCAGAGCTGCCTGCAGCGGCATGCCTGTCGACGGCTGCGCGACCGGCGGACGCTGGCGTGGAGGCACCTGGCGAAGCCGTCGGTAGATCGTCGCGCTCGCGCAAAGGCTTGCGCTTTACAGGTGAGCGGCCCGTGAGTTCCCGCTTCAGAACGGCAATTTCGCGCCGCAAGCGCTCATTCTCGTCCTCAAGGTTCTCCACCAGGACATTCTCCTTGTCTTCATGATCGCAGCGGCCACGACTGCCCTGATTCTCGTCAGTCTCTGTGCTCTGCAGACGCTCCATCACCTCGACCTTGCGGTCCCAGTGCTCTTCGCCACGCTCCTTCTCGACCTCGAGGCTCGCCTTCCAACGAGCCATCTCAACGGCCAAGCGCGTCTCAAACTCAATCGCACAGTCTTCGCGGATCTCTTGCTCTTGCTCCAGCATCCGGTCGGTCATGGAGAGCAGGTGGGACTCCGCCTCATGGCGCTTCTCAGACTCCTGTTCGAGCGAGGCCCGCAGGTAGTCGATTTCTTCCGACATGCGCGAAATCTCCAGAGCAGCAATCTCCATCGTGACGCGGTCTTCGGAAGACGCATTGCTGATCGGGGAGAATGTTCGGTTGTGTGGCGCTGAGCTGGCTGTGCTCCCAGGCGGGAAGAAAGGCCGGTGGTGTTGCACAGTGTGATTGCCGGCATGGTGGCCGCTGCTAGCGGTGCTGATGGTTGACAGAGGGGGCGACGTGCCGAGAGGACCATGCTGCGAAGTGGCCGGCGCGGATCCCAGAATCGTCTGTGTAATGGACGGGATGCGCGGAACAGTGATTTCGCGAGCAAGGGCGCTGTAGCGCAAAATCTGTGACGTGGCGTTGAAATCGCCGTGCGGGTCGGCGGTGACGATCATGACGGCTTTCTGAGGGTTCCGCCGAACAGACTGGCCGAAGTGCGACGACTGCATGGACGCGGATGGGAAGGAGTTGGAGAAGAGAAGCTCGGTGAGTTTACACTGGCGGAATGGCACCATGTTGGGCTGTAGCATGTGTTAGCTGCGTGGCGGCGATGGCACCGGAGCGGGTGATTGCGGCGTTATCCCTCCTTACCTTGGTCGAGCTACCAACGTCGCTCTGCATCTGCAGACACTGTCCCAGATACATGAGACTCTCGTTGATCTTGCCAGCCTCAGCAAGAGTCGCGCCAGCCGTCTTGGCGTCGCGTGCTCTCTCGCTGCCAGCCAGATCAACAATTGTCAAAACATTCCCGGTCCACAGCGCTGACTCCTTGTGACGACCCTGTACGGACCGCTTCTTGACCTCGATGCACACAAAGCCGTGGCTGCGCGAGCTGACGCTGTTGCTACCGGTACCGGCGACACGGCGCTCGTGAAGGCCTGCCTCAAGCACCAACAGCGCCTGGTTCAGGTTGCTGCAGATGATCTTGCGCAGACCAGCGACCACCTTCCGATCAGGCGAGAGCTCTGTGCTCTTGAACAGCAGTGGCCGCCGGCGGTATTCCTTGGTCGCAGCTGACTTGATGGGTGGCGTCAGCAGGTCGAAGATGCGGTCGTTGTAGACCTCGTACATCGACACCAGCACGGTATACTGGGAGCCCGGATCGCTGTTGACATTCACACCGCTAATGTCGGGTTGTTGCGGGAAAGCAGATGGCCGGTTGAGAAGACGGCGAGGGGTTGGCGGCGGCGGTGCACCGGCTGACGAGTAGTCGCCCTGTGAAAAGAAACATTTAGCATTCATGTGTTTTTGCTGCTTTGACGACGCGGTCGTGGACGCCATAAAACGTCGCGCCGTCAGTGGCGTTTTGGCAGAGGAGGCGGGCTTGGTCTTGGCCTTGTTGCCAGGGCCCGGCAGCACATTCAGCCCGCATCTTGCTACGGCTGTCTGTTTGACGGGCGTCACTGGTACCGGCAAAGCACAGCTTGTTGTAGGAACTGCGTAGTCTTCGCGGCGGACGATTCGGACGCTGGCCTGTCGAAGGCCTGCAGTTTGACGCCCACTGGGGCTTGGACTGGTCGGAAACATGCCTGGTATGGGCAGCTCACTGAGACTGCTGTTGCATTCCGGCAAGTCGTCTTTATCTTTATATTGCTGCCCTGGGGAGGGAGGTGTGTCAGAGAGATCATGAGGAGAAGGGGGTCGTACGATCATGGGAGTGGGAGCCCGCGAGCTGTAGTGGGACGGCCCAGAAGCGTCGGCATACACCGAGTCGAGGAAAGTCGATGCTGTGTAGATGGTGGCTTCGGATGCGTCGGATGCGTTGATCGAAGCTTCGAGAGACGAAGATGTTGCGCAGTCGGCAATGTTGTGGCCGATTGAGCGGAAAAGAACGTCGAGCGTGAGCTGTGTGAGGCCGCGCTGGGACCGAGAGCCGAGAATTGTGTGCGACTGTAGAATTCGGTTAGTGTCTGTCTGTTTTAAACGTGTTTGCAATGCCGACGATGCCGATGACAATGGCGAAGCCTCTAGCTGTTGATACCTTTCCAGAGCCCGTGACGCCGAGCGTGGCGAGCAGCGCATCGGTGCCTTCACCGCCATGGGGTGCGAGCACGCCCTCAACCAGCGGAACAACATTGGTGCAGTGGAAAACATCAAGCTGGCTGGCGTCCTCCTCAAAGACCTGTGTGAAGCAGAACTTCTCAATCGCACGCCGCCGGTCGTTGGGCGGGTTGAGGCGAATGTGAGTCGGTGCGGTCGACGCGGCATCTGTTGCTGGCGGCTCTACATCGAGGAAGCGATCCGCCGCGGTGGCTCCAGTCTGTGGTGGCCGCAGTCGGAGGTAGACCTGGAACAGGCTGTGTGATTTCGAGTTCGACGGAAGCGAATCCATCGTGAATAATGAGGAAGTCGAAGAGATGCGATGCGAATGGTATCAGATTTGATGCATGTAGGTGAATAGATGAAATGGAAGTATATAAAGATACGTCGGAAAGAGAGCACAAGACCGTGATGCAAGAAGGTTGATGTCGGACAATGGATTACTCTATCTCAGTGGACCAAAACAGCACATGGTGATGCACAACCTCAAAAGCTTGAGCCCGACAACTGGGTCCCGTATATTTACTCTTGCCTAATTGGGAATGGCAGAGCTCACCGGGCAACGGGATGGCGGCCTAGCGATAAGATAAGGACAGACCCACTAAAAAGTTTTTTGCGAGAGTCCTTTTTTTCTTTTTTTTCTTTTCTTTTCTTTTTTTTTTTTTTTTCTAACCGTAGGCTAAGACAATGACACTGACCCCCGCGTTGGCTGGATTTTGTTACGAGTTTAGGCGGCTCTGCCTGGAAAACGACAAGGCGAAGGAGGTGGCGGTTCGAATATTGTGACTGCTCCGTACGTCGTACTGCAAGCCTCACATGGCATGGACGCGTTGTTGATATTCGGATGAGGTGTCACAGTGAAGAAAATGGATTCAGTGTTTGTTGTAATTACCCTGTACGCGCACTGCACAGTAGGTCGTGCCTACCCCGTTGGTACAAGGCACTTACTTGCCAAGAGAAAACTCATCACCAGTGGGTCAACTGACTCATAGCAGCCGTGGTGACTCTTTCCTTCCCTACAATAGTGAACGCTGAGGGAGGGGGTGTTTAAATGCCTGCCATGGATTGGCTGCCCTGCCGGAGCTGGCTCCGAGAAGGTTCGCGCTTTCCTGTTTGTACGGGCGGAACGGGACATCGCATGACAGAAAACCTCGTCGCTATGGACGCCTCTTTGGTTTCGCAGAGGTACTTTTTCGAGAAACGATGACGGAAGTCAACTGGCCGAGGCCTTCGTGGACGGCTGGAGCGGTGGCGCTAGCAAATTTCCGTCGACGGATCTCCCGGTGGAGACCAGCGACATCACTGGCGCCTGGAGTGCATCATTGCCTACGGCGACGAGGGCGATGGTCGCCCGTCGCCGTCATTGCCCCTTTGTTCAGTGGAGCAGCAAAGTTTTCCTCGAAACCTGCTGACCGGAGGTCGCCTGGTAAGGGTCCTTGGCTCGCTGAGGCTGCTGTTTGGAGCTTGCTGTGGTGTTCCGTTTGCCTTTGGAGGCTATTCCACTGTTTCATAGTCGATGTTGTGGCAACAAGGAAATTAGTGAGCTCCTGTGGGCATCGCTTGCTTTTTGACATTGTAACATGCCTGTTTTAATTCGGAGTCCTGTGGTTTGGCCAATGCACATGCAGAGCAGTGGGGATCAGACACGGCAGACGGCCCTGGCAGCTGTTTTTGGGAAACTTTTTGAACGCGACAGCGTGAACAGAGGGCCTGCGCGCTTAGGACATTTTTCTTGCAGCGACGACTTGAGAGAATGGGAAAAAATGAAAAAATGTACATTGTGTGCGTAGTGTCCATCCTCGATTACTAGGACGGTTGGAATCTGAGAATTGCTTCGGCACCAGCAGCGTCCATGTGCTTCGGAACCGTGAATGTGCTCCATCGGGCCATCTTGCAGCTGGCGGCCCGTTGTGACCGGCCACGTCGTCGCGGCGTCGAGATATTGTCGTGGTTGAAATGGCGGTGTAAGATACCGCGATGTGTCCTGGCTGTTTTGTCGCTTGCTCTCTGCTGCTTCTCTGCGTCCTGCGCCGTCTCAAGGGGCGGGGACCCGCTGTTACAACATGGCGGGAAGTAGCCGTGCCAATGGGACAGAAGAGGGCAAAGGCGGTAGAGCGTTTCCTTGCTTCTGGGAAGGGAGCGAAGCGATGTTTTAATTACAGCCTGCAGCATGCATTTGTGTCCTCCTTGGTGGGTGGCCGTTTCTGGAAATGGCCGTTTGGTTAATCAAGGCGGAAGGCTCTGTGCACTGCTGTATTGATCGTGTTTGCCTGTTGCGTCGAGTCGAGTCGCGACTGGGACGCTTATTTTTTGCTTGAGCTGGTAGGCGTATTTACTCTCTTTCCGAGGCTTCTTTTCTTACTTCTCATCGAGAGAAGCTTGATGCGTGGCACTCTGGCAAGACCTCTTCTGGTATGACTCGCCGATTTAGATGACTGGTGGCATAGTGCCGTCCTTGCTTAGAGAAATAGCGGTGGTCGTGGATCTTTGGGGCGTTCTGTGACCAAATGTCCCACTAAGACTTTAGTGCCAACTGTGCACATGCGCTGATACATTTGATAGGGAAAAAAAGTTACAGAGAAGGGAAAAAGTGGAGCCATCGAAAGAAATATCTTTTTCCCACCGCCGCCTCTTCTCACCATCCTTCTCCGTCCTCTCCTTCCCTCCTCATCTTCAACTCCAAACATCAACAACACCCCTTACCAGACAACGAAGTCGACCTACCGCTCAGAGCACCAGAAAACATACATTAAACTTTGTCGAGAATTTCCCAAGATGTACACCGCCGTCGCTGAGCTGTAAATGCCCACTGTGGGACGCTGCCTTCCTTCTCGTCCATTCCGTCGACGAATGTGACGGAGAGGGAGGGCAGCGTTCTGCAGTCCCGCAGCTTCAACGACCGTCTTCAAATCAAGATCTTTGCCAAATTCTATTTCTCGACTAGAGTTTACCCCCTCCAGGCCTTGCCGCTGCCCTGGGACCGCGATCGACTTCGACCTTTGCAACAGATCGTGGCATTCACAACCCAAAAATTCTGAATCCCTCGCGACAAACGCCTCGACTTTGATACAACCAACGTGCTTCAACAATACCGCTTTCGACCTAGACTTTTATTTCCTATTTCATCCTCTTACTCCTTGTTTCCTTTGTCTTTTTAGACCGATTTCCACATTTCTACTCCGTACCATTATCTCTGCCTTCTCTCCTACTCGAGATTTTCTTGACCGCCCTCCCCGTCTTGAAATCCATTACACCCTGAAAACCTTTTGGTTCAGGTTTCTACGATCCGATATCGACTTCTTTGGCCTTTTCCCCTGCCATTCAACAGAAGTGAAAGCATATCAAACGCTATTGTGTCGCCAGTTGACAGAAATATTCCATTTTCAAAAATTTCACCGCCTTTTTTTTTTTTTGGTGCGGCACTACCCCCCTGCAGTACTGTTTTCTCCTCACGAACAATTTACCCCTGCCCACCATGGTCCGAAACATTCGCCGCAAGGCTGCGCTAGCCAAGTCCAAGCGTCGGCGAGACTCCGACGTCTCCTCTTCCCTCGACCTTTCCTCGGACGGCGGATACTCCGCACTCGAAGAAGTTAGCGACTCCGAAGACAACGACGAGGAGGATGTATATGCGGCCGAGGAGAAGCATATAATTCAGGGCGTGACCAAGGCTCGTCACGCACCTTCTCCCCGGCCCCCTGACCAAAACGAAGAAGAAGACGCCGACGAAGAGGAAGCAGACGGCGCGGCTAGCGATGACGACGACGACGACGACGACGATGAGTTGGAGGAGCTGGATGACGCCGACTTTGCCGAGCTCGCCAACGAGATGGACACCAGCAGTGGCCACCGCGACGGTACTTTGGCTCTCAAGGCCAAGTTCGTCGACGACGGTGCTAGCTGGAACGGTGTCTCCGAATCGGATGCCAACCAGGCTGGAGGCCGGGCGACACCCGCAAAGCGCCAGGTACGCTTTGCCGGCGTTCCAGACAGCGACAGCGACTCTACCACCAGCGACGTATCTCTGCGTGATAGCCAGTACTTCCCCGACATATTTGTCGAGCAGGGCTCGCTTGACCCCGGCTTCCGCCGCGAGATTGAGCACGACTCGGATTCATCCGTGAGCTCGTCCTTCTGGGATTACAGCTCCGGTTATGGCCTCGAGCAGGAGCCCCTCATCCACTTCTCGGATGCCGACCTGCTGGCCGCTGAGCTGCCCGATCCAAATGCGGATGTTTTCCCCCAGGCTCTCGCAGACGAAGAAGAGAAGAAAGTAAAGGATGAAGATGAGGAGGAGGACGATGCTGAACTTGATGGCTATGAAAGTGAGTCTAAGCCAATCGGGCATTTGTTTCTGATTGTTGTCCTTTTGTTACTAATGCGTCCGTCTCAGCCGACGGCGATACGACTGAGGATGAAGAGCCAGAGTTCATCCCCATCCGGCGAAAGCTGGCCCGCCGCATCCAGCTCATCGACAGCGACGAGGAATTCTCAGACCCAGACTCGGATGCGGAGGTGCCCCTTCAGCGCCAGGGTCAGCCGCGTGCTAGACGGTATGTCTTGACTCCAAAGCGTGGCAAACGGCCTGTTGCCTTCATCCACCCGCATACCGGCAAGATGGTCATCTACACGCCCCAGAAAGCTCCCCACCAGCAACAGGAGCAGCAGCAGCAACCGCAGCAGCACCTAGATATCATGTCTGATCCTTTGTTCGACCTGAACCCGCTTCTTCTTCCGCCCCAGAACGACGTGACCCAGTCATCCCCGCTCATGAGCAATTCCTCGTCAGTAATGATGGGTGCTATGATTTCTTCCAACACATTGGGCGACTACATGCAGACCCACAACATTGGCCCTATCGAGGCCTTCTTCCCCAATCTCAGTTCCGACCTGTTCGTTGCCGAAGATAGCGACTTCTCCGGCGAATATATTGAGGACGATGGCGAGTCAAATCTTCGCATCGAGGACTTTATCCAGTTCGACCGTAACACGGCCGAAAGTGGTGACGGAAATGGCGTTGTTGACCCTGCCGACGAGTTGTTTGATTTGTCGGTCCCGGCCCCGATGCCCGGTGACGAGTTGTTTCTCGATCTGGACAGCGGCGTGCAAGATGAGGACGATGCCTTGACACCTCTGGCGACACCCATGGGCCCACCTGCAAACCGCCGCCCGTCATTTGCTGCCAGCAGCTCGATTGGTGCTGACGATGAGCAGGAGGACAATGTTGGCGAGGACGACAACGCCATGCCCCCTCTGCTGGCACACTTTGGCAAGAACTCGGACACCGTCAGTGCTTTCCGCCGCAACCAAATCAACCAGCAGCTGATTTACAGCAACAAGGCGACGGCGGACTCGCTGGCCTTTTCGGGCCCCTACACTATGGGCACCCTGCGCGGCATTCGGAATGGCAGTCTCGAGGCAGTCACCACTCCAATCACGCCGCCGCGGCGACCTAAGCAGCGCCAGACCTTGAATGGCTTTGGCACAGAATTCAACGTGCAGAGCCCGCAGGAATCTCCAGTACAGAAACGCAAGGCCTCGAGCTCGATGGCCGATGTTGCTAACCACAAGCGGCAACGCAGCATCTCTGATCTCAACAATATCTTTCTATAGGACAGAGGGACTTCTTTGATTTAGACAGGACGACTGTACGCAACTCAACCCTCACTATGGATATACGATATACTTTGCTATTTCTACGACACCCCCCATACCTGAACCGATTAGAACAACTACGACAACTTGGATTCTAACCTCTTTTCTGTCACCCGCGAGAAGAATTTTTGCTTGCCAACAACAATGTCCCCTCCCTCGTTACTGCCTCTTCTCGATGACTCTTTACTAACGGCCGCCAATCTCCTTCGCCTCGTTTCAGACTAACGGCCTCGACAAAAGCCCCTTTCTTACGATTGTCTATTGTCTTCTTGTTTGGCTGGATAGAAAATGCGGCAACCACTAGACTGCAGCTTTGAACTTATCGGACTTCAAGTCCTTTGTAAGGTTTTTGAAGTTTACGTCTATTCATTATCGGATCATTTCTGAAATTAACGGCAACTGCGGTTGCTTAGACGCGACGATTTCATGAGGAATATCACTGGCTTTCTCTTGTATTTTCCTTCACCCTCCCCCTCGCCAAGTTTCGCCTTCGGTGCAGCGAATATGAACTGTCTGAATCCTTGATTGGACTCTGCAAAGAGCGGTAGATGTATGTACCTTCGGACGACAGTTGTTCATGCGTGTCATTGATTTGCGACGAATGGCTTTCTCCCCATACTTATGTTTCCCTTGTTGTTGAGACGCTCCAGAAAGGGCTTCTCTACTATTATGACTGTCGATTACTTTTTGTCTCTTGTTGCTTGTATTTTAGCTTTCATTTGTCTATACGCTCTATTTCGCTGTTTGTTTTTATTCTTCATCTTTTTTATTTCATTTCAGCTGTACCCTACTCTTTCTGTATACAGATCGTGCTAGGATCTCAAAAGTTTCTTTACCTGTCTGGTCGGCGTTGGTACTTGAAGATACGGCGCAAATGCATTCATTTTCTACCGTTGCTTCTTTACTGTTTCCTTTTGTTCTAGTATTATATATTCGTTATGGTTTCCTATTGAAATTAAAGCAAATAAACATTTCAAGAATAAATCCCCGCCCATGCCAGTAGCTCCTTTATGGCAGTGGCCATTACATGTTGAACACTATTGAGAAAAAAGAAGATAATTATGGCATAAGATCCTCCTCCATTCGCACCGAAGAAACCGCCGGGTCGGAGACTGCAGACATCTTCGCCACGTGGGCCTGTCCGTTCGCTCACATGTGGTCACCCTCGCAGGCAGAGCAAAACGGCCTCGAGGGCCTTCTCTGTTCCGCAAACATCAATGATGCAAGGGGCGGCGTTGCCGCGGAGTGCATGGACATTAACGCACTGGCTATGGTGCAAGTCGTGCCACTGGGCACAACTTGATCGATTGCGATATTTGGGTCTGCAAATGCGATGCTATTTTTTCAAACTAGCTGGTTCAATATTTGCAGGAAGCAGAGCTTTTATTTTCCTCGGACCGTGGTGGCCACAGAATTGCATTTCATGAGGATTTTGATGTCTTGGCGAAAGAATATGACAAATTGAATGTTGTCGTATTCGTGGCTTAACACGTCCTTAACGTATTGTTTGAGTCCGCCTGAACATGGAAAATGTCGCCAAAAAACGCCTTCGTCATATGTTAGAAGCACCCATGTTGACATGCGGATGCTGACAGTCACAATAGCGGGGAGGTATGTCAAAAGAACGGTTAGAAAGCTACCACTGCACGACATGTAAATCGTGGACGTCGTTTTCACGTTAAGCAGCGAGCGGATGTCGGTGAAACCCTGGAGCAAGGAGAATCATGAAACGGCACCATACTTGAGTTGTGCATACGTGCGAGAACAAGATACGGACAGTCAGAAATGCTGATTCGACGTTCATCATCGTTATGATATTTAAGATGGGCCTAATGCCTCTGTGAATGATTGAAGCTGTCTCATACACAAGAATTCATCTGCCTAATGATTTTTTCGTAACCCATAAAATCCCATATACAATCTCTTCACAACCTCTTCACGTTTATTCTCTTCCTCCTTGCGTCATGTCCCTGGATTTGAGGTAAACTGGGTTAATGGTTTTACGAACTGTGATTTTTTTGTATTGGTTCTGTAGCTTTGACAAAGTCAAGAACACGGATTTTGCTCTGCTGTCGACCGCGGTTTGCATGCTGCGAGGCACGCTGGCTTCCTTCGGGTACCGAGATCGGGTATTTTCTTGCTTGAGTATGGTAGTGTTTCCGATTTCCGCGATCATCGTGCCTTGTTCCCCATATGACGAGCCGACCTTGGCTGAGACAAGGCGACGGAACTCGCAACGAAGTAGACGAACGGCGGACGTTTGGAACATGAGACTACTTAGTCATCCAGTTGCTGGTGCCTTTGATTGGCTTACAAGTGTAGAGAAAAGGTGCTCCGCATATAAGCATGATTAGTGTGCCTCCAACCTAAGAATGACATCTGCTCTAGAAACGGGGTTATAGTTTAGTGGCTAGAATACCTCGTTGTGGCCGAGGAGACCCGTGTTCGATTCACGGTAATCCCAGTAGATTTCAGTTGAGTGCCACTACTCAATATTTTTTTTTCGTATATTTTCTTACGTTGTGTATGCTGTTGAAGATTTTGGGGTTGTTGCTTGTCGCATGAATTTTTTTTTCTGTGACCAGACCGTCGTTCAATTAGGGCGCTGACGGACTTTGTTCTTTTCTTTTCGCTTTTTGTTGGCCGCTGTTGACGTATAGATCTGCTCTTGTAACCCCTACCAGGCACGGTGACAAAAAAAGGTACCCGAAGGAGGCACCTGAACAAGCGACAAAACGAACTAAAGAAAGTCAAAAAATTGGCACAATTGCCGCCAAATATGCATCTCAACTACTCCATCCCGAGGATATAACCTTGGGGCTACGTGAATCGAACACGGGTCTCTTCGGCCACAACGAAGTATTCTAGCCACTAAACTATAGCCCCTGAGAGGACTGTTGTGGCCCCTTTGTCCAGCACCCATGAGGGCAGGTGACGGTCAAGTGCCTGCCCAGTCGAGTCCGTCTTTGGAGCCGGCCACTTGCCCCGACTGGTGTACGCCAAGGCTGGCGGTACAACCTACTACGTAGGACATATTCTGTAGTTTGGCCGTAATTACAGGCGAGCAGCTCCCCTAAACAAGCTTGGGCTTAGTGACGACGGAGCCGTCATGCTTGTTTGTTCGCGTCTTGTCAAAAATGCCGGACATTGGCATCGAGCCAAGCCCAAAGGCGTCGGCTGGCAGTAGATGGGAAGACGAACTTGTGTGGATTACTGTTTTGCTTGCATTGTGACCGTTTGTGTCGTCGTTTGTCGTGTCGGTTGTTCTTGCCACTATTTTGAACGACCGCCTTCCTCGGGCGAGCGCATGCAACGGGACAGGCAGGGGAAGCAGGCAAAGACGGCAAGAGCAACCGAAAAGGACACGGCACGACTCGATTCGGGACGAAAGACCCACAACCCTGGCCTTTCAAGGAGACTCGAGCATCGAGTCCGTTTCCCGCCTTGTCGTTGTCTTTGGCCGCCCCTTCAGTGCTGCAATGCCTTTGACGGCAGTGTTGTCGTTCGCCTTGTGTTCACCCGAGAGGGAAGAAGAGAGAAGGAAACAGACACCAAACAGCACCAAACAACGGTTCATCCTATCCGCCGCAGGATCGTGCCGCCTTTTTCCTCGATAGACCTTCTTGAACTTCCCGTTCATCTTATCTCAGCGAATATAAAGCGCCAACGGACCGCCCCTGACCATATCGCGTGGTTGTTCTTTACTTGCTTGGTTTTATCTTGCCTCGCTGCCAGCCTCGCCAGCGTCTTAATTTTGCACCGCAATGATATTTCTCCGCCTCTCAGATCGCGCCGTCAACATCCTGGTCTGCTCATTCTTACCCCTCATCCATCGACTATATGGCGAGGACCACGGTAACCTTCCTCCCTTCCAAAGCCGTGTTGGGTTACGTTAGGTGCGCTCGTGCGGTTCGACCCCAGGGTTGGCATCGGACAAGACGCGAGGGTGGGCCGCTAAAGGCACTTGTGATGTGGAGCGATGTCGGGGTAGAGACAAGGGAGCTGCGAAGACAAGAGTAAACTAGATGAGGGAAAAGAAGACTGGTCGTCTCCTTCTCCTTTCTGGTGAACCCGACATTTCACAAGTTGAGTTGTGTTGCTCATGCATTGTCTCACCACAGAAATACAGGTCACTTGGATGACGGAGAAATATGTCGTGCTTGAGCCATAGTTTGTTATTTACCTGTCGAGCTTCCCCTCTCGCGACTCGCTATTCTCCAGCGTCCCCTTCAGGCTGAATGCGCTGGATGGCCACCCAACTTTCCTCTGTGGGTCAGTCTCTGCCAGGCCAGATTTTGTTCGGTTGTCTTTGATCTATTTTTCTTTACAAGACAACGTACATTTGTCATACACAAAAAAGGAGAGAAATGGCGTCTGGAGGATGCAACAGCGAAAACAGTCGACACGACAGAGTTCTTACGACATGCTTCGTTCAGCAACCTCACGGATGACCTACCCCATACGTCGTAGGGAACGGCAGATCGTTTCTCTGTTTAGCATCTTGATTCGTGGCCGAGCGGCGATCGCCCTCCACAACCCCAGACTAGCGGAGACGTGGACGTTGCTTCTCAGGGATAATGGCTGGATTTGTTAACCATGCCACAATTTCTCCGTCTTGGCATGGGGATAGGTTCTTGCACCACGGCAGCGAGGGGGGAGGGACTACCAAATACACAGTGACAATGCGTGCGAACCAACGAGGCGAATCACGCGGGTAGGGATACACCGATGGACCGATGGATGGCTTGTCGTGCTTGTCTTGTGTGTGCTGCTTGCCATGCGTCTCTCCCGTACTCCCGCCGCCGTTCCGGAGTCGATTCCGCGCAGGGATTGAGACGTCGTAGAAGGACCCCCAAACTCGCCTCTCCCAGGTGTCAAATGGTATGCAGGGCAATATGTCGTAGGGTTATCACAGTACGGATGCACGCTACTCGAGATGCAAACGGGCACATGGGAGACATGGCTGCAACGATAGAGTGATTCTTGGGGGTGTTTCTTGGCAACGAGGCAAGAGTTGCGTTCTGGACACTCTCTGTTCCGCTTTGCCCATCGTCCACATCTGGTCCGCACGTTTTTCGGTTTCTCCGTCTGGTGCTCTTTGCTTGGTTAATTTGTCCGTGCATGGCCCGTCCTGCCCTGCATTTGTTTTGTTATTGAGCTTGATTAACGTTGGCCTTGGCTTCCCGTCTACCCTCCTTCGAGATTCCGTGCCCAACCCTTTGCTCTCTCTTACCATTCCCTTTAATTTTTGTCGCATCTAATTTTGGGCATCGAAGCTGTTACGCTGACAAGCTGGTCGGCTCCGTGTCTAGTTGTTCTCCTGCAGCTGCATCCCGACTCTGTGTGCCCACAACGATACCTGACCATTGCGCCCGCCCACGCGCTCGCCCACCATGACGATCGGCGCCGCCTTTGTGCGTCACGTCGTGCGCAACGATGCCGCGAAGCTTGACCCTCCCGAGATCTACAACTGGCGCGTCTTCGCCCTGGCCTCGGCCGCCTGCTTCGGCGGCACCGTCTTCGGCATGGACACGGGCATCATCGGCGGCGTCCTGACCATGCCCGACTTCAAGCGCGAGTTCGGCCTTGTCGAGCTTGCCAAAAAGGACCCGACCGCCGCCGCCAACCTGTCCGCCAACCTCGTCACCGTCATGCAGGCCGGTGCCTTTTTGGGCGCTCTGCTGGCCAACCCCGTCGGCGACCGCTTCGGCCGCAAGCCGGGCCTGCTCTGCGTCGCCGTCTTTGCCTTTATCGGCGGTCTGCTGCAGGCCTTTTCGTACGGCAGCCTTGCCTGCTTCTACGTCGGTCGCTTCGCCGAAGGGTTCGGCCTCGGCGGGGCCACGATGCTGGCGCCCACCTACGTGTCAGAGAACGCCCCGCGCGCCATCCGCGGCCTGCTCATCGGGTTCTACCAGCTGTTCGAGACCATGGGCGCCATGATTGCCTTTTTCATCGACTACGGCTCGCTGCTGCACATCCCCGGCCGCGGGTCCTGGATGGTCCCGCTCGCCATGCAGTCGCTGCCGCCCATCCTCATCTTTTGCAGCATCCTGCTGTGCCCCGAAAGCCCCCGCTGGCTCGCCAGCCAAGACAACTGGGAAAAGGCCACCAACATCTTGTCGGACGTGCGCCACCTGCCCCCGTCCCACCCCTACGTCCAGCAGGAGCTGCTGGAGCTGCGCGCCCAGCTCGACGAGGAGCGCCGCTCGGTCCACGGCACGGGCTACTGGGCCGTCATGAAGGAGTGCTGGCTCGTCCCCGGCAACCGCAAGCGCGCCCTCATGTCCATCGGCCTCATGGTCTGCCAGCAGTGGACGGGCACGAACGCCATCAACTACTACGCGCCCGTCATCTTCACCAACCTGGGCGTCAGCGGCACGACGCAGTCGCTGCTGGCCACGGGCGTCTACGGCATCGTCAAGATGGTGAGCTGCGCCATCTTCATCACCTTCTTGGCCGACACCCTCGGCCGCCGCTGGTCCTTTGTCTGGACCGGCTTCTTCATGTCCTTTTGCATGTTCTACCTCGGCTTCTACGTCCGCTTCGACCCCCCCGTCAAGAACGCCCCCATCCCCGCCGCCGGCTACGTCGCCCTCGTCATGGTCTATCTGTTTGCCGCCGCCTTCCAGTTCGGCTGGGGCCCCGTGTGCTGGATCTACGTCTCGGAAATCCCCACCAACCGCCTGCGCGGCTACAACGTGTCGCTGGCCGCCGCCACCCAGTGGCTCTTCAACCTCGTCGTGTCGCGCGTCTCGCCCATCATGCTCATCAGCGCCGGCGGCTCCACCGGCTACGGCACCTACTTTATCTACGCCTCCTTCTGCTTCACCATGGCCATCTTGGCCTTTTGGGTGCCCGAGACCAAGGGCATTTCGCTCGAGCGCATGGACGAGCTGTTTGGCACCGCCGACTTCTCCAACATTGAGGACCTGGGCCGGGCCGCGCAGAAGGTCGACGTGGAGGCCAGCCACTTTGAGACTGCGCCAGAAAAGTAAGACCAAAGTGTGTTGCCAACAACGAGGGGAGGGACAGGGACCATGGGTGGAGACGAGAGCCTTGCATCGTGGTATGGTGAGCCGAAAAGTGGATGTCGAATGGTCATCAAGCGGAGGAACTCCATGCCGACTATAAATGCCTATTCGGGGTGTAAGTGATATACACTGGTCGATTAAACGGGGAAAGCAAAGACGACATTTATAGGACTAGCACAAGATGGTGTATCTATAAACTACTCGTGTAATATGTACTACTTGGATGTTGTAAACAGTGCGATGTAGCGACACTATTGACAAAACGCCACGTGTTTTATGACAACAATGCTTACAATACGTACAACAAGAAAAAGCTAAGGCTAGAAATGGACGATGGGATATATATAATGTGTCGTGAGTATCGCACGCCGAAAAGTAGACTTGACATTCCTGAAGGACGACTTTGCGCCGGCAACATCGCCCACCGCTAGATATGTGAGACAGGCACAACACAACACGACCTTTTATGCCAGCCAGAACCAGAAGCGCTCGAGCCAATTGCGCGGCTTGAGGTCGGGCCAGTGCGCATCCTCGGCGTCCAGCTCGGCCTTGCCCGTGTGCAGATCGGCCTCTTCCGGTTTGACCCAGCGCGTGCGCTTGATAATCTTCCAGATAAGGTACAGGCCAAAGAAGATGGGAATACCAATGTACGCCGCGAGGAAATCTGTGATCGAGTGGTTAGCTATGACTATACACGCACTGGGATAGGTATGGGGAGAGGAGAGAGGGGAGAGGGGAGAGGGGAGAGGGGGATACGTACTGCTGACGTCCCAGTGGCCGTGCACAAAGACGTCAAAGCCGTTGAAGAGGACGATAATGACAAAGAAGCCCAGTGAGGCATAGGCCAGGAACGGCTGGAAAGGGCTCTTCATCACCAGCGTGTTGCGGTCGATGCCCTGCGCCTTGAGCGCCTTGTGGAAGCGGATGTAGCACACGCAGATCGAGCCCCACGTGAAAAGACTGGCAATTGTCGTCAAGTTCTGGAACCAGTTGAAGGCCGTCGCCGCACCGCCCGAGCCCGCTGACAGGTACGTGAGCAGACCGACCGCGGCCGTGGCTGCCACAGCGTAGTAGGGCACGCCGCGCCTGGAGCAGGTCAGGAAGATGGCGGGCGCCTGGCGGTTCTGGGCCAGGGCGTACAGGTAGCGCGAGCCCGTGTACAAAAAGGCGTTGGCCGACGACGAGGCCGAGGTCAGGATGACTGCGTTGATGATGGACGGTAGAACCTTGATGCCGACGTTCTGGATGCCAATCACCCACGGCGAAGCAGCAGCACCGGGCGCACCGTCTGCCTGGGCAGTCAGCAGGCGCGGATCGTCCGCGGCCACGAGCCATCCAATGGCGAGAGAGCCCAGCACGTAGAAGAAGATGATACGCCAAAACACGCGGCGGACGGCCTTGGGGATGTTCTTGCGCGGGTTCTCGGCCTCGCCGGCGGCAACAGCCACCAGCTCCACACCACCAAAGGAGAAGGCGGCGTTGACGAGCGTCGAGAACAGACCCAGGAAGCGGCCCGTGTTGCCGGTGCCATCATACTCGAGCATGGCGCCCGGGTGCTGCCAGTAGTAGAAGCCAAGGCGCTGGTGTTTGGGGTTGCCGCCCAGCATGACGATGAAGGCCATGATGAGCAGGCCGACAATCGTGATAATCTTGACGGACGCGAACACAAACTCGGCCTCGCCGTAGACAGAGACGGCGATAATGTTGAGCAGGATGACGAGGACGAGCAGCAGCGTGATCCAGGCCGACACGTTGATGTGGTCGGCGCCGGGCCAGTAGCCAATGACGACCGAAGCGGCCGAGATCTCGGCGCAAATCGTAATGGCAGACGAGTACCAGTTGTTCCAGCCGACAGCAAAGCCAAGAGCGTCGTCGACGTAGCGAGCACAGAACTGGGGAATGGCACCGGGCAGGGGAAGCCAGGTGGCCATCTCACCGAGGCACTGCATCATGGCGAAGATGGCAATACCGGTAATCGAGTAACCGAGAAGGACGGACAGTGGACCTGCTCGCGTAAAGGCCGAGCCAATACCGAGGAAGAGACCGGTGCCAATGGTGCCGCCAAGTGCGATGAACTGAATGTGTCGTGACTTGAGGCTAATCGTGTGATCGTAAGATGATGTGAGTATAGTAAACAGCAGTGAGCTACGCATATCCCAGAATGGGGTCAATAAACAACGTACCCGCGAGACACGTAGCCGTATTCCTCGACACGCTCGATGCCGCCCAGAGCGGTGCTGCCCTCGGCAATCTTGTCCCGCCTCTTTTCTTCATTGCTGCCCTCGTAAGCCGGCAGGCTTTGAGCCTGGACCTCCAAGTCTTCTTTCGACATGGCGGGCAGGACGTCGGAGATTGTTGTTTCCTGGGCAAAGGGGACACCAAATAACAAAACACTGGTGCGTCTTCTGTAATGAATAAAAGAGAATAGAAAAATAAGTTTATGAGGTGGACGAATGCTGTGAACCAACAAAAAAAAGCTATCAGAACGCCAGTGGTATGGGCACCGGAAAGGTTAAATAGATTAGCTAGGGTGGGAAGCGTTGGACATGAAGAAGAAGCAGGAGCCAGGGACGCAGTGGAAGATGAGTGACAAGGATGGGGGCCAAGCGAGGCACGCAAGTCCAAAGAAGAGGCAAAGGAGGGTGTGTGTAGTGGCCGAGGAGAAGGGTGTGCTTGCAGGGTGCAGGGTGCAGGGTGTGTTTTCGTGGTGGCACAAGGAGCCCGCCACAACCCAAAAGGACGATATGGAGAGGGGCGTTCTAGTTGAAAAGAAGGTCATAATCGAAGAGGAATACGTTAAGAGTGCCTTGCGGAGATTTCTTGCGTGCTTGGTGTGCATGGAGCTGTGTGGAGCCTGGTTTGGGCACACGGTCTTTCCTAATTGTTGTTTTGAAGCCTCCTTTTTTTTTCTTAGTTGTTCAAGCCTGTCTCTCTCACCTCCTGTGCCCTGGGCACTCAAGTCACACCAACTGCGGCTAGAGTGAGATGATGAAATTGTGATTGTGTTCCCATTTGGCGCGTGGCTGATTTGATTGTCTTTGTATATTCTTGGACACTGCCGGCCGGAATGCTTGTCCTTGGCGTTCTTCCCTTGTCGCTTGTCGGTGTGTCTCGGAGAACGGAGACAGGATCGGCAGCTTTAGGGTAGCCTGGTTTCCGTTGTGTGTAAATAGGGGAGCGGTGGAATATGTAAACACGCGAGCCGTCTCGAGGAGGAGGGGTAACGAAGCTTTTTTGGCTGTTTCTCGTCGTTCGTACCTAAGCTTTTGCCATCGCTTTCCCAGAATGGCCGCCCGTCACGGCATGGCTACCACTGTGCTCATATGCTCTTCGTTGTCTGCTCTTTTGGGGCCCTGGTACGACATACAGCCACACCCCATCCTACCTGCTCGTCTAGACCCCCCTCGCCTGAAATGCTCAGCCCGGGAACAACCTATGTCTATAGGCCGGGCTAGTATGTGAGCGACTATTCCCAAGCCGCTCCTTTTGTCCTTTTCGCCTTCCGATTCATCTTGATATCTTTCTTGTGAGAAAGCTTCTCCCGACCTTCTTGGCCAGGATAAAAGTTACCTAAAAACTGCCCGTCTCCTGCTGTTCACCCAGCTTTGCCCGCGTTGCGGGTGTCTTCAATTTGACAGTGGCCATCTGGTTCGTTGAGTGCTGTCTGCCGGCGCCGCGTTGTCAAGCTGCAAGGGAGGCAGAGACAGTTGATACAGCCACAGGCCACCAATTGTCTCACTTGACCAACGCCCAGAGAGAAGACAGCCGCGGGATAAGAAGGCACAGCATGCGCAAAAGAGGCTAAGTAGGTGTGTCAAGGCTGCACGGCAGGGATTCAGGTGGCATCCCACGACGAGCACGACCAAGGGGACAGAAAACGCGTGGGAGTAAGCGTGCCGTGCTGTATGTTTGCTGTACAGCTCGAAAGCCACTGGGATGTGGTACCACACTGACAGGCACACTCTGGGTACTGAACCAAAAGCGCATGTCCGTCCTGTCGTACGTAGCACGCGATTGGAAGTTTTCCGCATATGTTTATTTGACCGAGATGTATGAAAGCCCCGCTTCGGTGCCCCCGAGAGGCTGCTTTGTACTGAACGTGCGGTGCTAGATACCGAAAGAGAGGAGGCCGAGGCTGGCAGAAAGAAGGCAAAGTGCAGGGCTGCAAAGAAAGGCCAATTGTTGGCTTCTGTTGGAGTCTGTGTGTTGAAGAGAGAAAGGCAAAAGGGGCAAAAGGAAAAAGTACAGATCAGGCCAACCAATAACAGAGGAGACAGAGGCAAGAGCGGGACGGTGGCGGTGGTCCGTTCCTTCCTCGCCAGCTTGTATCTTCAGCAGTCGAGTCAACAAAGGGAAGGAGCACTCAGCGGGGTCATGGGGAGTCTGTCCAAAGCGTCCGCTAGTCGATTTTCCAAGGCTCCCGACGCCACTCTGGGAGGCGGTCTCGCCTCGTCTTCGTGCACTCTTCTCAGTGCTTGACAAGAAACGCCTCTCTGTCGGCCAGGGAGTTTATCGGGGAATATATCGTATCAGTGGGCCGGGCCTTCGTATCATCTGCAATATACTGCTATGTATGCCGTACTTCGAACTGCGTGCCAGATAGGGCCTAGAAAACAATACGCACCACGGAGTAAATGCCAGCAGCATGAAAGCTTGTTCACTAGTAATACGAGAATGTCCCGTTGTTCTTTATCGCTATCGCGTCGTCGCCTTGCGTGATTGTGTGCGTCGCATATGCCCATTGGTGTTTCGATGGGACAGGTCGTTGTTTACGTCTGATAAGCTCCCTGGACTGCACAGTGTGAACGGGTGCTCAGGAACTGTATCTGCGTACCAAGCACACCCAAGTGAGAGTCAACCCCCACGAATTTGTACATCGTATGGCCAAACATTTCGCACTGTCCACCTACTCCACTACTCCGTCTTGGCATGCTCTACTTGGCCCTCTGCCGTTATCTCCTACGGGGAGGATTGACAGGGGGCGCTCTAGCGGCCAAGAGTGGGTCGCCGCCTGCCTCTAGGCTCTAATGGTAAGCACGAAATCTGGCTGTGTGGAAGACACAGAAAGCTTGTTCTGGAGTGAAGCTAGAAGGATACGCACATACAGATTTACGAATGTACATTAAGCAGTTCCCCACAAGCCCGAACGTCTCGGAGTCGCCCATCTCGTCCTGAAATGAATACCACCTACATCACGACCACGAGCCTTGTTACGATTACGTACCAACATAATGTACGTCCTGCTGACGACTGGTGGTACAAGACAATGGGATGCAAAAAGGCCAAGCTTGTTAGCTCCGCGGATGAAGGAGACGATCGTTTTTACTGTTCGAAGTGGACGAAAGGACGCAACGACCACATCAGCAGACCCTGTCATGTGAACAGCAGCAGTGCCGCAGTTATTGGTATGTAGAAGGGGAAACATTTTCATCCAATCAGAGTGCCCGTCTTTCGGGCGAGAGGTTCAAACTGAGGCGGGCTGAAAAAAGGGGAAAATACGAAGTAGCAGTTGGACGCTGGGAGACCTGGGACCAACCTTTGCCAGAGAGACTTTGGGGCCGGTCTCAACAAGGAAGGTCGTCAAGGTTGTCGCTCATAGGCTCATCAGGCGGCCGGGCAGATGCCGTGATGCGATGGTGCAAGACCAGGCCCAGACTACAAGCGTGGAACAAGAGAACGACGTGGGGAAATGAAATGGCTTGGAGAGAACAGACGAGCGTTTTGGTCCCGACTCCATAATTCTGCCTGCTTTGAATTCCAAACCCGACGTGCCATAGTATTTCGCAATTCAAACAATCTCTTTCACATGCCGTATTCAGCGTACTTTGTCTTGTGATTTGGTCCTTTTATCTCTCTCGCGGGGACACCAGTCCTTACTTCTCCTACATATTTTGAGCTGCTCTCCAGGTATCCACACGCACTACCTGTGCCGAGCATAATAGAGTGCTAGGCAGTTAAAGGAAGAGAGCCGAGACGAGGGAGGATACATGATGGTTTCGTCAAGCAGTCGTAGTTGTAGCTGGTCCTAGCTCGCAAGGGTGGCTCCGTGTCCGTGGAAGAACCAAGAGTGGAGACGGTATATATTTGACTGCGGATGGGATACAGAATATTTGCAGGTGCTTTTCAGGCGCAGGCCACAGGCTGGTCAGACAGTTTGGAGAAAGAGCCACATTGCCGCGTGCGCCTTATCTCTTGGCGGCTGGAGCTACCCAAAAGAGGAAGCTGCTATCTGCCCACATCAGCTCCTCCCTTTTTGATTCTATTTGGTCTACTCGCGAGTATCTTGTATCTTGCACCATTGACTGTGTCTTCTAGTCTCTCATTTGGCCGTCAATTCGACTTTTCTACTTGTGGCGGAGAGCAGTCTATTGAGGGACTCACAAGATACAGAAGTACTGACGCAGGATAGGATCCTTCGCTTGTGTCACTAACCCTTCACTCCTTACTTGATGTCCTTTGTTATTGCAGTCTCCGGCCCCGCAGATATCCAAACAATTGTAAGTTTCCGTTAGCAGTAAGAAGAGCAATGCGATTGATGGGAGGTACGCAAACAACTGACACGCTCGATAAACCCCAAAAGGTGAACATGGTGAAAAGGCAAACATGGCATGCCGTAAATACAATACTCGAGAGCACATGATCAAGGTCATGGTCGGGCTTCCTCTTACAGTAGTGACGTGTCAATCTATTTGTTTCTTGCCCGCTTTTGGCAGAGGAATTGACCACTCTCAAATTCATCACACGACACAAATCCATTTTGTGTATTTTGTGACACAGAGGCCACACTCGGTAGACAACGCCCAGGCTGCAAGTCCTACAGCGAGTAGAGGCAGTGCAGGGCAAATGTGCAAAACGCAAAGCACGGTCCTAAATGAGAAGCCCTTTTTACTCTCTTCTGCCTTTTACTCGTGTGCCACCAATCCCAGATGAGTTTCAATCGCAAGATACAAGATACTTGCAGGCTTCTGTAAATGGATACCGAGCATTTGTTTTCTTCCTTGTCGGCATCAGCACATGCTCTCCGTTTCAGCGGTTCTAGGAGCGTGCCCGGAACCATCTCAGTTCTCACGTCGCTCGTCGATCTCTGCCCATCCTTGTGGGGTGCACACAAAACTATCTACACCCCTCATCTCTAGATGGAAGCAGTCGTGACCTACGAGGTCTTGTCGGGCTTCCATTTTACTTCTAGAATCTGTAACCCGTCATTTCGTTATTCTTTCCCGAATTACTTTGAATTCCTCCCGTCGGGAATCCTCCAGTTTCCTTAGCTTCCTTCCTTTTCTGCCGCTCGCTCCCCGCACGGTAATTATCTCATACACGACATATATTTGTTGCATCGCTAAACTTGCTCTGTGTGCCTCACTGAGCCCCTTTGGTGTGTGTGCCATCCCGAACCTTGTTCTTTCCAGTCTTCTAGAACGACATCCAGCAAAGCGAAAGGACGAAAAACATTTGTCTCGTCGCCTGTAGATAAGGCGCCTACGAAGTAAAGCAGGAGTTGTTCTTGTTACAGTGTCCTTGATAACGATAATCCACCCTTCCTTCTTCGGCGTCACCGTGATCTCACTCGACCGGTTTCGTTGTTTTACCTGGTGTGCTATGAGGCTCGGGCGCTTATCTCTCTGTCTCCCAGCATTATTCTCGCTCAAAAAACACCAATCACGAGCATTCCAAATCAAGGACCTGTTTGAACTAAAAAAGTGAGAGAAACAAGGCTCCCCGAAAGCTGATCAGAAGGTTAGAGTCTATGGAAGTTCTACCATACAAAGCTCGGCAGACGTCTCTCCTTATGCCGCCTGCAACTTAATATGGGATACCCACTACGCTTTTGAGCACAGTCCTGTGTAAAGGGCGTAATTTAGTCAACTGGGGGCTAAATCATTCAACCCTATTTGACGGCAGCAGCTTGACGAATCGAGCCATCTGCGTATCAATTTTAGTTGCCTTCTCCTTTCCTCTTTTCTGTCGTTTCCAGAGCTGCTCCATCAGAGAGGATGGCTGTCATTGAACCGCGTATGCATCATACACTGCCATAGCTTTGCTGTCGCTCTTTTGTTGTCTACAGCGTATTCCCGTCCACATAACTTCGTAATCTTCAAGCTGCTTCTCTTCTCTCGAGATCAGCTTCTAGTGCGCCCGAAACACCAAAGAGTCCACAAAGCCTCCCACACTTCAAATTACAGGTAGCGTGCATGATCTATGTGCGACTGGGGCGGGAAAAGGTCACCTTAGCGACACGGGGATTCAAGCAGGCTAACCTGTCGTCACACTCCGGATGGAGCAATATGGGGACATTCTTAGCTGGGAGTTTCTCTCTTAGCATGTTGATGCAACAGGTCTCTATTCTGTATCCAGCTCAATGATATGTCCAATCTTCTCCACACACACCTCGCCATACAGGTACGGGGTCCTCTTCCAAACAGATGCCTCTTTCCTTATCTTATCCATTGACAGGTAGGTGGCATCATGGGAACCTATCGTGGCTTTCCGTATTGTTGTAGCTACGTTTTTGTTTCCCCCAATGGCGTCGAAAACAGAACGCAAAGTACTCCATTTTTTCCTAATGCAGCGTATTGACACCGATGCTGACCGGGCAAAACTGCAGGACGTCCATAAGACAGCAAACGAGTTGCAACCAGTTGGAATGAGCGTAAAAGCAACCTGCCTCTCCTACTTATCGTATAAATGGAGCAGTGGCCCTTCAGGTAAGCATCGCAATCATAACTAGCTATATGAAGAACTGTACAATGCAAGCCTCCCCACCAGCAAAAGATACGAGAGATACGATTGAAATATGCAGGATATCCGGAGTAATTCAACAGGCAATAGGAGGACAGAAGATAGCACCGCAGAGCCGTATTGTCTAGGGAACCATTGTAAGACAAGTTGTACATTGCTTAGCGACAGGGTCCTCACAACACTCCCCCGATTCGACGGGACCCGGATGCGCGGGTGCTCAATCGTAGTTTGGTCCGAGTGCGACAGATAAGGGCGGTCTTCTGACACAATGGAACGTATTCTGACAAGGGTGCACTCTAAGGTACCTTGGACCAACAGAGAGTATCGCAGATGTTGATACAGTTGTTCGTAAGGGATCCTAGTCCGTTCTGGTCCGTCACACAGATGTAAATAAAGTTTGATGAATGCGTTCCCCCGTTCCCGCATAGCGCCATGATGTGCCACCGATATCACAATGTGGTGCCGCCCAAGGGACGGGAAACCATGATGGCCACCATAGGCAAGGGGCGTTAGGCACCTGAACGTAGTCATTTACTTGGAATCCAAAATATATACTTAAACAGCGGCTGGCCACCGCACATACCGCCGCCAGCCTCGGTGCTTGTGCTGTGTCTGTTGCACGTGCAGCTTTGGTCGTTGGATATCATCCGCTGCTGCGGGCACGACAGCTTCGACAACCATCCCTGCCTTTCCCGCCGAGCCTGACTTCGAAGCCGACCCTAATACAGACCCCCATCGCGAACCCCCAGTCCAGACAGACGGCCGTTTGCGTACCGATTCTGTTTCTGATGCGTCAATCGTGTCGCACGTCGGACAGTGCGTGTGCGTGTTGGGCGTCGAAGGGTACACATCACGCCCATATGTAGCGTTGAGAGACACGTTGCCGACGACATCGCCCGTTTCCAGGCGAATCCAGGTATCCACAGCTGGCCGGTGGTTGGTTGGTGACGATGCGGCCAAACCCGCCTGCCTCAGGCTCTCCTCCGTGACACGGACCTGCCGTCCTCCGCGCGTCCAGGTGCCGTACCCGCCGTAGCCCGTGTGCTGCCCAAAGCAAACATGAACGCCAGTGCCCGGGATGTCGACACCAGGCAGCGTATCGCCCGCAGCCCAGGTATGACACCAGGTGTCACCATGGTCATGGCCGACAAACAGCGCCACGATGCCTGTGCCGTTGCCGGCGGCCGCAATGGCACGCATAAATGACTCGTCCTGCCCGCCATAAGCACAGCCAGACTGGGCTCCATCTGGGCACCAGCCCTCGGCCTGTTGTGCCAGTGGCTTGTCGTCATTGATGCCCGGTTGTCGGTGTGGATCAACGCTGTCGCCACTACCGTTCCGGCCCTTGCTGCCCGGGGCGGTGTTCATCTGCAAGGCATACGCGACATTGGGCGGGATGTGGACGAAGGCGAGAGCAGGAATCACGGTCCTGTACGTGGTTTCTAGCTCTGCCTGTGTCTGTTCGAACCAAGCGACAACACTGTCGTCCACCCAGTTCTCCTGTCCAACGCGCTGGTCCGTCGTCCCGTCCTTTTGCTGGTAGAGGAACCCTCCACGGCTGTCAAAGAACCATAGGACGAGCTGTGGCACACAGTGGTTGGCCATGTCCTTGTCGTTGCCGGGCGCACAGTCAGTTCCATACACGGGGAGGTAGTAGTTGGTCACACCTGCGCGGCGCACATCCCCTGGCCCGGGGTTCGACAGCATGTTGGCTGTACGAGCGAGTCCCCTTGGCAGCAGCTGCTGTTCCCGTGCCAGCAAGTCGGCCCGCGACAGGTTGAAGTCGCTGTCGTGGTTGCCGTATGTAGAGGCCCACGGCACGGCGCGGTGGACCATGGGCGCAACGATCTGGTCGACGTAGACGGTGCTGTTTTCACGGAACGCATTCTCGCCCGTGATGAGGTCGCCATTCAGCACGACAAGGTCAGGCTGCTCGGCGTCGAGCACGGCCTCCATGACCCGGACCGTACTGAGGTCCTGCTGCGGGCCCCAATGTGTCCAGGCGTCTATTTTGGGTCAGCAGGCCATCCGTATCGTTTCGATGTTTGGGAAAAGCACGACTTACTCTCTCCAAAGTGGAGGTCTTCAAAGATGGCGATCTGGAACGACCCATCGCTGCGAAACTGGAGCGGTGCAGCCGGATCACGAGGCGCCCTCACGTCTCTCCCGACGACTTGGCGCAAAGGTGGTACTGAGTTTGTCGATAAAAACACCACCGACGTGGTTATGATGCTAACAACACCGAGCGCCAGCGCCAGCGCCGCTCGTCTAGTCAACATCGCTGAGACAGCGTGGGTGGAAAGTGCTCAGACAGAGGTATCGCGCTGCGTCTCAGCGACCCTCATAATACTGGCTTTAGGGGCCATGGGATAAAGATACGTCTTGAGACATACGGAGTAGGTCATCGTGCATCGTGAGATTTCTGGGTAGAAAGAACGTAGTCCTGTCCAAAACGGGTCGTCGCTGCAGTTTAGGCTGTTCAGAAGGCAGGAAGACGTATTAGCGGAAGGTGCGCTGGACCCGTTGTCAATAAAAGGCAGTCGCGACAGCACGTGATACATATTTACACCAGTCATTGGTTGCTTCGTGATTAATTTGCATATTTTACTCTCCAAATATCATGACATCCGTCACAGCTTGTCCTCGTCAAACGGCCCGTCCTCCTCGACCCGCTGCCAAATGTCATTCAGCACACTCGCGTCCCGCTCGATAAATTGGCCGTACCCTTTGCGTCCGACAATGCCCTCGCCGTCGCGGTCCCACACAACCTCACCGCGCAGCACCGTATACCGCGGCCAGTTCGTCACACGCTTGCCCTCGTACGGCGTGTAGTCGACGTCGTGGTGCAGCATGCTGTTGGTGACGACGAGGTTGTCGAGGCCCGCGGGGCGCTTGGGCGAGCCTACGCTGGGGTACCACACGACCAGGTCGGCATCGGAGAGGCCGGGCATGATGGCGCCCTTTTTCGGGTAGAGGCCGTACAGCTTGGCGGCGTTGGTCGCGGTGACCTCGACGAACTTGTTCAGCGGCAGCTTGTCGCGGCGGTCGGTCGCCGAAAATGTGAGGGGAAGTCGAGTCTCGACGCCGGGCAGGCCGTTGGGGATGTGGCGGAAACGGCCGACGGGGAACTCGTCCGAGATGCACGTCTTCTTGCCGGTGACGTCGTCATCAAAGTTGAAGGGGCAGTGGTCGGAGCTGAGAACAGAGAACGTGCCGTTGCGCAGACCCGTCCAGATCACGGCCTGGGCGGCAGCATCGCGCGGCGGCGGCGAGCAGACGTGCTTGGCCGCCTCGAAGCCGTGCGGCGCGTCCAAATGCTCCTCGCGCGTCAAGAACAGATACTGCGGGCAAGTCTCGGCAAAGACAGGCTGGCCACGCGTCTGGGCCTCGCGGATGCGCTTGGTGGCGCCCGTGTCGCTGATGTGCACGAGCAGGATGGGCGTCTGGGCGACAATGCTGGCGAGCGCAATGGCGCGATTGGTGGCCTCATCTTCCAGCAGCTGCGGCCGCGAGTGGGCGTGGTAGCGGGGGGCAACCAGGCGCCGCTTCTCGAGACGCTCCGTCAGCCATGTGAGCACATCGCCGTTCTCGGCGTGGATCATGGTCAGCACCTTGTTGGCGCGCGCCTCGGCCAGCACCGACAAAATCTCGTTGTCGCGCAGCTGCAGGGCCTCATAGGTCATGTAGATCTTAAGCGAAGTGACACCGCGCGAGGGCAGGGATGCGATCTCCGACAGCGCCTGATCGCTCGCGTTGCCAACGAGCAGATGGAAGCCGTAGTCGCTGTAGCAGTTGTTGCGGGCGAGCGAATGGGTGGCTTCGAGGGCTGCCAACAACGAGGGTTCCGTTCGCTGCTGCGGCGCAAAGGCCACGACCGTCGTTGTGCCGCCGGCAATGGCTGACCGCGTGCCCGACTCGAACGAGTCGGCCGACGAGCCCTTGCCGAACATGCTCGGCTCCTGCAGATGCACATGGCAGTCGACACCGCCCGGCATGACGTAGCCGCCCTCCGCGTCGATCAGCCGCTTTGTTGGCGCCGTTGCCAGAGTTCCGGACGGCGCCAACACTGCAATCTTCTCACCTCGAATGCCAATGTCGTAGGCGGCGATATCGGACGCCGTCACGCACACGCCATTCGTGACAACCAGGTCGTATTCTATGCTGTCTGCCATTATGAATCATGAATTATGCGGATTTCGCTTTAAATTTCGAGGAAAAGTCGCGAGATCGATGTTTTTAAATGAAAACTACCTGGTGAATTTGGCTATACAAGAGCAACAGGACGCGCAAAGCCTTTTAAACATGCCAGTCTCAAGTTTGACAGCTCGGGGCTCGTCGGCGCGGTCCTCTTGCATGAATCCCAAAGAGGAGAAATCACGATAAGGCAGACCAGACATATCGGCGCTTTCCACCACTCCACTTTCCTACTGCGGTGATGTTTATGTGGAGGGGAGGGGGGCTTTGGGAGGGCCTCTTTAGCGGTTTCTAACGGTTTTCAGGGCATCCAGGGGTAATGTTGGTACCTATTTGCGCGCCAAACTTCGGGTCTTCCGATAAGTCCTTATCCCGCCCGCGTGTAAGTGCCTGTTATCGGGCGAGACCGACGGAAAGCAGTTCGGCGCGCCGTTCTTCCACCGTCGTTCTTTATTAGCTTGATAATGCCCCCACAATAGTTCTTTTCCATCTATGACCACGGTTCTCTTCACGACGTCGACTGTACTTTCTGGGAATTCCTCCTTCTAATTTTTTTGGTTGTCCTTTACTCTTATTTTCATTTTAAAATATTGACAGAACAGAAGAAAAATAATTTTCGTCATGTCAACCTGTACAAACGAAGGTTTTTTGATCAAAGGTGTGCTCTAGAGAGAACAGGGATATCGAATATGTTCATGGAAGCGAACAAACAAAACAATAAAAATGTTTTAGTTTGAACAAAAATGCCTGTTCATTCATAAAGTGAGCGCTGTTGGTCTGTGTACGATTCTTTGTTTAACGCCCTGAAGCGAACAGCATCCTGAACAAAACGGTCGTTCCCATAATTTTCGCGTCGTTGGCAAGAAAACATATAAAATGCTCTCATTCCTCTGCCTCTTTTGAAAAATATCATCTTTTCTCTCCAGTCACACTTCGATCTTCACTCAACACTTGGCCAACACACCTGTACAAGACATTTTCCTGAGATTCCAACGCAAGATTTCAAACAGAGCTTTTTCTCGCAGTCTTCTTCCGTTCTCATTGATTTTCTTCCATCAACGAATTATCCTTTGAGAAATCAATCCAAACTCGTCTCTGAAAATGTCTTCCACCGGTGAGATACCCTCTTTCCCTTCTTCCTCATTCGTCTCTACCTCCATGTCCACCCGTACCGCCTCCTTTCTCTCTGCCGATGATATGTTCCATAACAATCTGTCTCCCGACGCCTTCCTGGCTCGCACGGAGGGCCGGGGCTATACGTCGGCCGAGACCGAGATCTGGGACACGGCGCACCGCCTTTATGTCTACCTGGCTACGTGCCAGCGGGCGCCCAAGCCAGAGCGTCTTCGGTTCTTCCGTCTTCTGGTTCGACTCTGCATCCGTCATCGTTCCATACTCCTTAAAGGGGTATCTTCACAGGCTGAGGATAACGGCATGGCCTCCATTGAGGCCTGTGCCGTCTGTTACCGCCGAGAGTACTCGGAGGAGAAGGAGCTACAGTCCGAGCGGACGACTGGCCACTGCTGTTGGTTCCGTCCCGATAGCCACGCACGGGGTTTCCTCAATCTGATGCGATCACTCTGCGACGACCACCCGGAGCTTTTTGGTGATGATGTGAGTCTGGAGGAGCTTGACGGTCTGTTTGTTTTTGCATAAGCTGTTTGTTTGATTGCTACTTTCGTTTGCTTTGTGCACGATTCAATCTTGACGGTGAAGTCCATTAATAAGTCTGGCTCAACTTTTTTCTTTCTTTTTTCTTATCGGTACTTTATATCAACAGTAAAAATATAAAATCACCCCAAAATAACAAATGTACAAGTAGTCTATTGCTCTCGTGATATAACTGGTATCAAAGAATTCATGCAAGCGACCCATAGAAAATAAAGTAATCCGTCATCTGAACCCGTATTCTCTACAAGACCTGGTCAACAGATGCAATGACAAAGTCGACACAGCTCTCATATGTCTGCTTCGCATTCGTGCCGAACCAGAACCACTGCAGCACACAATCGCCCGCCACAAGGCAGGCGTCTTCGGCAATGTCGGCCGGAATCGTGACGCTAAAGGCCGTGTTGTTGGCCGGCAGAGCGGGCAGGCTCTCGTCGGCGTAGCTGTCAAACACAATCAGGTTGGCACCCGTCGCCAGGATGCTGTTGTTGGCCGTTGACACAATCGACACGTTCATGGGTCCTTCGTGCGAGATGGGGATTTGTGCCGTCATGTTGACGAGCTGGCCCGGCTGGAACGTCTGGAGGCGGTCCGTGTTGTCTGCAAAAACAGCGCCGCGACAGAGGTCAAGTTGGCCTGAAGGTTCCATATTAGCGTTGGTCGACCAAAAAGACAAACAGGCCGGTCGTGTCTTCACCCCCGGTACGTACATCCTGCAGCTGGCGAGAGGACATCCTCAAGTGGAATGGTGCCGTCTTTCAGGACAGCATCGACAGCCGTCTGGCCGCACGCCGCAACCATGCCCGGTCCGGTGAGGCGCGCTGGAGGGGACGTGATGTTGCCATGCGCCGCAGCAGAGGCGGCAAAGAGAGAGACGACCACCGCAGCGGTAGAGGCCATGGACGTCTTCATTGCGAATTGTGTTGGTTTGTTGGAAGAATCGGCAGAACTAAAGGAAATGTATGAAGAGTGGCCGGCACTGTAAAGAATGGTTGAATATTGAGTCGAAAATGGAAACTCAAAGGGACAAGGTATATAGAAAGGAGAGACTACTGGATTGATAAAAGGAATGGAAATAGTGTCTTGGCACCTGAATGAGCTTGAGACCTGTTCGCGCAAGCAACAGCGACAAACCAGGTGTGGGATGAGGGAAGAGGGTCTTTTATGTTACTGCGAAGCCGTCTACAGGCACGCCGAGACAGATGCTCGATTCGCAGCAATAATGACGAAAAGACAGGGGTGTTTTAGAGTTGAGGAACGGAATTGATAAGAACTGGTGATCCTCTTCGGGATCCGGGAAGGGGCAACAACGCCGAGATAGGCAAGCTGAGTATGTCAAGTCTAATAAGTGGCGGGTTATGATTGTGATATTGAAAGTATGAAGACGACGCATGGGAGCCATCACTGGAACCCAAGTCATCGTGGATCGCTTGTTGGCAGAAGGAATACAACAAAGGCATGAATGCTATTTCGCCGCACGGAATCAATGGACCTGTCCTCTTTCCTTCAACTCCAATGTTTGATTGATTATCTTGCTTTTCTTTACCTTACCCGCGATATCTCGGCAGTGGCTGTTGCCACATTTTGAGTTTCAAGCCTCGTGCGATCGACAAAAGTGACGTTTTTGCCTATTTACGACACGACGGGCAACAGTCGGACTCAATACACAAGTCAAGCGCCTTTTTTGAAAGAAAAAAAGAAAGAAAAAAAAGGGCCGGCGATGGGAGGGAAGCGTGCTCCATCACACATGAATGCTCTTGATACCGGGACTCCTATCATCTCGGAGAAAATAAAGATGCCAAGAGCGACCAGCTCAACCAGATCATAACAGATGAGATGAAACGCACAAGTAATTTAACAAAAAAGTCAAATGGAATAATCTACGAAGTCGATCCTGGCACTTTTCAATTTGCCACCGGATTTGTCAAACATTGCACCGAAATGTGCTGGTCCTACGTCGTGTACAGTCTCTGAACGTGCCGTTGCAATCTCCACCGTCAAATGTAAACAAGCGTCGAAAACCCTCAGTAGCTGCTGCCTTCATTTTCGAGTCTCCAGTCTCCCATTGCGCATATCTGCACGCTTTACCCTGGATAGGGTCGTGTAATTCCTCCTGAAGGTATCCGCATGTAGCTAAAATGCTGGCACCTGCCCATTACAGCTCATCGTTGGCCTTCTTCCGGTAGTCCCCGGCCTTCTCTTGGGCATAGCTGGAACCAAGCTGGATTTGAGCCTTGATCCAGTCAACCGAGTTCCAGAAGCTCTCAGATGCCTTGGCGAACAGCGTGCTCGTAGGCGTGGTCGTGCCGTACCGGAAGTAGGTGGCCTGCTGGCGGGCGAATGCGCGGAGCTCGTTGACGGTGCTGCCCTGAGGAACAGGCTGTAAACTTGGTTAGCAACATTTTTTTGCAAAAAAAAAAAGAACAAAACAAAAACAGGAAAAGTGATCCTGAACGGGCTAATACGCACAATGCCGTAGCTGTCAAGGTAAGCCTTGATTTCACTCTCGCTCCACGTATCAAAGACGCCGTTCTTAGCCGTCTCGGTTGCCTTGGCCAAGTAGTCGGTCGCGGTAGCATACTTGTCGCCACCAGCCTTAGATGCAGCGTTGTAGTAAGACTTGGCCGCCTTGAGCAGCTCTCCACGGGCAGCGTCCGACTTCTCGGCGACCTTCTTGGCAGCGTCGTCGCCAGTGGAGACCAGGTAATTACGGAGGTTGTCGTACGAAAGATCGTCAAACGTCCAGGCACTCCAGCCAGAAGCAGCCTTGTGCGCGTTCTTCCGGACAAGAGCACGAAGCTGGTCAGAGTTCGACTTGTGGGGAACGGGCACACCGCGGGCATCGAGGAACGCCTTGAGGCGACTGTCCGACCAGCTGTCGACGCTGTTGGAAAATGCGGCCCGTGCTGCTTCAGAGACGGCATCCGTGGCCTTGGCGAACTCGTTACCAGCCCTAGTGGTTGCAGCGCCAAAGCGAGCGGCAACGGTGTCGTCAAGCGCCTCGGCACGGCGTTTGCGGACAAGAGCACGAATTTCGTCGACCTTGCTACCTTGAGGGACTAGAAGAATGTGTGTTAGTACGCACTCTGTAGTAGTTCTACAAGTTTGTCGATGGGTAGTCTCGTTCTAACATACCACTGATGCCGTTCTTGTCGCAAAAGTTCTTGAGCTCAGACTCGCTCCAGCTGTTCAGGAGGGTGTCGGACAAGTTCTCGTAGGCAGCCTTAGCGGCCTTTTGCAGGCGCGCAGACTCGTCCTGCATCTGAAGATAGGCCAGATGAGAGTTACGGCGAACCGTAGAAATCAACTTGTCGCGCTGCGGGTGGTATTGTCAGATATTTTATATTATGACACCGGACAGCATGCAAGATTTCATTAATACGTACAGTAGAAGGCTGCGGAGCAGGGTAACCGTAGGTGTCAAGCCAGCTCTTCAGATCCGACTCTGGAAAGTAGTGTCAGTAATCATTCGCTTTCGCATCGAAACGTATCTACAACAAGAGTACCGGGTGCCATACCAGTCCAAGTGTCGTAAAGCCAGTTTCCGGGGTAGCCAAAGGTCTGGTGCGACTTCTGGGCAATCGAGTCGAGGTTCTGGCGAGCGTTTCTGAGAAGCACGTCGCGCTCACGAGGCTGGGGAACTATAGTTGCGTTAGTACTACGTATTGGATGAAAGAGCTCTGTACAGACTGGGGACATACCAGGGATTTTGTAGTGGTCACAGAAGGACTTGAGCTGGCTGTCACTCCATGAGTCCAGAATCCAGTCCTTTACGTCGACATACGCATTTTGGGCCTTGTCTTCGGTCTCGGTCCAGACTGACTGGACCTGGGAGATGAGCTTGTTCTTGTCCGTCTCGGCGCTATTCTTCGTCTCGATGCCCTTGAGCTTGAGATACGAAGCAAGCTGGTTCGTGTCCCAGCTGTTGTATGGTGTCACGACATAGCTGTTCCAGTTCTTTTGCACGCGATCGGTCAAGTCCTTACGATCTGCCGGCGTTGGGTACGGGATGTTGTGATCCGAGAGCCACCGCTCCAGCTCGGTTTCATGCCACTTGTTGTAGGCTTTGGCGGCGCGTTAGCATCCAGGTTCATATCGGTAGGGCCTGGGTCGTAGCGGCGCGCTTCTATTCAATACCAATTGAGAGGCACAAAACTTACCAGCACGATACAGCCAGCTGTCGGCCGCGATCGCGACGTCCGCCACAATGGCAAGAGGGAGAAGTGCCTTGAGGAATCTCATCGCTGTCCGGTGGGGAGCTTCAAATGTGTTGTTTTGGTGATGTGGTAAGGAATATGATGAAAATGAAAGGCTCTAAATGTTTGTAGAAAAGTATGTTTCTGTAATTTTACCATCTATCGAGAGGAAAACGATGAAGGGACGCGTTTGGGGAAGGGAGGGATGAGGAAGGGGGCAAGGGCAGTTTTATTGAGGGGCCTCAAGTGATGATGACTGGCATCTCTCAAAATGGAAGGCTAGAATCAATCACGTCACACAGAGGGAAGGTGCATTTGGTGCTCTGGCTCTTGGCCTGGACCACCTCCCTTTGTTGTTTGTATCATCAACCCAATTTTCAATGACGTGGTACTTCTCCCCGACTGTCTCGCGCGCTGACTGGACTGCTGTGATGGTTAAAAACTGGTCAGACTAGGTAGGAGCTGCCAGTAACTGGGGAAAGAGCTGCATCGCACCTTCCCACAAGCGCCAGTGAGAATCGTCGATTTGCGCACCGATTGGGGGCGATCGAGAGGAGCTTGGTTGTGCTTGCTGTTTTGGGTACCACATGACGTCACCTACATACTTTCCACCGGTATTTCGCAAGAGGGGCCGAAATACACTGCAATTGGCTCCTTTGCGCGTCATAAAATTGCTTGTGACAGCTCAAGATAAAAACAAAGCTTCTCAACATCTTTCTTAATTAACAGCACTCCCGGTCGTCGTGTTGTAATGATCGATGTTGGTCATAAGCAGATGCGGCAAGTGCGTGTCGTGCAATTGTTGTGATATTACGGCACAGACAAATATTAGCACGTGATAAGTCACATGATATTGATACCAATTTTTACAAAACGGAGTGCCGAGATCAAAACACAATTATATTGAGGGGCATTCTTCACCGGACAAATGTAGACTGTGTGGAACAGTTCTGGATAAAAATAATGAAGTGATATTGTACCTGAAAACGTACGATATTCGCGTCATTTGTAGTGAATTGATATGCAGATATGCAGTACATTTCGCTGGCGATACCGTTCGCCGTTGGCACAAAGGTCCGGCCATATTTGACAGCCGATTCCCCTGGCCAATAGGCCCACAATTTTGGCTTCTCGTTTCTGCCTCGCGCTAAAATTTTCAACCCTCGAGGACAGCCCGAGCCTCTTAGCAGCTTCCTTATTTTCGAGGCCCAGCCTACTAGATCTTCAGCCTGCTTGTGACTCTTCAAAGACCAGGAAAGAGCGATTGGCCTCAGCACAAAGCAACACAAAGCTTTAAAACAGAAGGAACACGGCTGTGTGATTGGCTGCTGCCTTAGGAATAAGATACAGGATCCTTCTCTTTTACCGCTTGACTCAGAGAAGGCGATCCCGCCAAAGCTTCACCAACGAATCGTCCAATACTGCGAGGCTAAACGCATATTTGACCAAGTCGGGGTATTGAGGCCAACAGGTCTAGGGGCGCAGCCTTGTCCCACATGAGCGACGTTTTGACCAGTGCTCACGGCTAATGGAGAGAGCTTCTACATGCATTTGAGTCGCTGTGCAAACGTTGTTGCTGGACTTAAAAGAAGTGACATCGTTGCTTCTCATCGTCTGCTTCATTCTTTCAGTTCATTCAAGACAAACAACACCATTGGAAGCGCCACTTCGGACCGTCTTTACTCTTTCTCGGTCTTTTCTCCCTACCCCGCGAGCTCTTTATTGCCGCCGTGTGTACTACGAGGGCTCTTTCACACATCAGCCTCACCATTGCTCGAGAAGATCAAAGGGACAACACACACCGGCTCACATATCAGCATGGACAGCACACATATCGAGACTGCCGCCGCCGGTATGGCCACATCATCTCCGGTACTGCCCAAGGCACCATACAAGGACCAGGACGTTCAGGAGGTCGCAGAGGTCATCCGCATTTTGGACGAGGCAGTCAAGCAGAAGAAGCGCTCTGCTTTTAGCATCAAGAAGACGCGTTTTACCGTCAGCAACTCCGAAGATGGATACTACGTCGACTCATGGAAGATGAACGACTGGGACTACAAGCGGCGCGACCTGCCGACATATGCACGTGGCCTATTCACGACCAAGAACAAGCACGGCCAGCCGTCTATTGCCATCCGCGGCTACGATAAGTTCTTCAATATCAACGAGGTCCACGAGACTCGGTGGGAAAACATTGAGGAGCGCACACAGGGGCCCTATGAGATCACACTCAAGGAGAACGGTTGCATCATCTTCGTGTCTGGCCTTGCCGATGGCACTTTGCTGGTGTGCAGCAAGCACTCCACCGGCGACCGCGGCGACGTCGAGCTGAGTCATTCCAGCGCTGGCGAGGCGCGTATTCAGATCCAGCTGGAACGGTTGGGCAAGACGAAGCAGGACCTGGCACGAGAGCTGTACTCACGGAACGTCACCGCCGTGGCCGAGCTCTGCGATGACTCTTTCGAGGAGCACATTCTCGCCTACGGCCCCGACAAGGCCGGCCTCTACCTGCACGGCATCAACCTCAACCTGCCAGAGTTCCGGACGTATCCTAGCATCTTGGTGCAGAATTTTGCGGAACATTGGGGTTTCATCAAGACAGATCTCAAGGTAATTGATAGTATATCTGAAGTACGGACGTTTCTCGAGTCTGTAGCCGAGACGGGTTCGCACGATGGACGCGACGTTGAAGGTTTCGTGATCCGGTGCCGCATGTCCCCAAAGCCCGAGTCCGTGCCGTACCAGGATTGGTTCTTCAAGTACAAGTTCGAGGAGCCGTATCTCATGTACCGCCAGTGGCGCGAATGTACCAAGGCGCTGATCATGGGACGGACGCCGAGCTACAAGAAGCACCAGGCCATCACCCAGGAATACCTCATGTACGCGCGCAAGCGGATTGCAGCAGACCCGAAGCTGGGCCGGCAGTACAACAAGAACCACGGCATCATCCAGCTGCGCGAAGATTTTTTGGCGTTCAAGCACTTGAACGGCACCGATGCTGCCAACTTTGAGGAGGTCTACGGCGGCGGTAGCAAGACCGAGGTGACCAAGGACGTGATTCTCGTACCCATCGCCACGATTGGCTGCGGAAAGACGACGCTGGCCATTGCGCTGGGTCATCTGTTCGGCTACGGCCACATCCAGAACGACAACATTACGGGCACGAAGCGGCCGCCGCGGTTTACGCGCATGGTGCTGGACGAGCTTCAGACCCACCCGGCGGTTGTTGCGGACCGCAACAACGCACAGAAGCATGAGCGGAAGCAGATTCTCCACGACGTTAAGCACATGCATTTGTCTGCGACTATGGTTGCGCTCAATTTTGTTCACGACGATGTGGATGCGATCCGTGCCATTACGCACGAGCGTGTGTTTGCGCGCGGCGACAATCACCAGACGATCCACGCCGCGACCGACGCCAACAAGGTGGTCGGCATCATGGAGGGCTTCATTCAGCGGTTTGAGCCGCTGGACCTCTCTCGTGCGCCGGATGAGGGCTTTGATGCAGTGATTGACCTGTCCCCGACAGCAGGCAGTCGTGCGAACCTGGAGACGGTGGTTCGACAATTGCACAACCTGTATCCGAACCTGGTCAAGGAGGTGCCGTCTGCCGAGGCGATGGACGAGGCGATTGCGGCCGCGATTGGCAAATACAATCCTACGCTGCGCCACGAGATTGTCGACCGTGGCAAGAACAAAGGCCCTTCCCAGACGCCGAAGCAGAACCAGCCGCCGAAAGCGGCCGTGAAGAAGAAGCCGCTGGAGTACATGGCCGTGCACGTCGCGGGCAAGGATGTCAACGCGCAGCTCGAAAGCACCTTCAAGAACCAGCCGGCCGACGCCTCCCGCTTCTACAAGCAGCTCAAGCAGACACGCCGCGTGCAGCCCAGCTTCCATGTGACGCTGATGCACCGTGCTAGTGCCAAGGAGCGCCCGGAGCTGTGGGACCGGTACCAGAAGCTGCATGCGGATGCTGATGCGGCGGCCGAGGCTGCAGCAGCAGCGGGTGGCCCGACATACATTGTGAACGGCACACCGCCCGAGGTGGGTGAGGTGGATGTGCAGCTGGAGCGCGTGGTGTTTGATGACCGGCTGATGGCATTTGTGGTACGGTTGGTGAGCAAAGAGGCCGAGGCCGGCGGCGGGGGTGCAGAGGACAACTGGACGTGTGTCAACAAGGTGTCTCACATCACGGTGGGGACTCGCGACGACAGCGTCAAGCCAAAGGAGAGCAACGAGCTGCTGGCCCGCTGGTTAGAGCAGGGCAGCACGGAGACGAACGGCATTACGGACATTGTGATTGAGGGGCAGCCCCTGCTTCCCGGTGTTGTGCGTGGCGTTTTGTCCCGTTAAAGCCGTGCGGATGCAGCGTTGTGTATTTGATTTGTATTCCGCGACCACCTTCATAGCGATGCAGGTCACTTGGTTCAGTTTAAAGGAACATTGTATGGCTGGGAACTAGAGCAGCATTACTAAAAGCTCCATTTTCATTGATTTACATTTGATATATGTGCATGTTCCTCAAGGCAAAGATCGCAGTCTTCCGTATACTATGCTGACGACGAGGGCTTGATCTGGTTTGTTGCCTCCACGAACAGCTTCCACTGCCGCCGTGCCTCGCCACTGCTGACGGCCAACCGTGCCAGCCGCACGCCCTCCTTCCAGCGCAGACCGCCAGGGCCCCGCTCTGTGACGACCTCTGGGTCCTCGGGCAGCGCCGAGCTGTCGGCAGGCTCTGCCAGGCCGGCCACCACCATGAGCGCCGCCGTATTGATGAGCACAAACGCGAGCAGCGGGTCGTTGGCCGGGCGCTGGTTCTGCAGGATGCTCGTCATCGTGGCGGCGTTCTCGGCGGGCGATTTTCCGGGTGACACGTCGCTGAGCGGGCAGGCGGCCACGCCAAAATCGGCAGGCGATAGCTGGAAGTGGTCGATGACGACGTCGCTGCCGGCGGTGTCCTCGTGCAGGTACCAGCAGAACGTGGGGCCGGCAATGGAGATTTCGTCGAGCTCCTCGGCACCGCAGACGACCATGGCCTTGCGCGCGCCGGTCATGCGCAGTGCCTCGGCAAAGACGGGGCCCAGCTCGCGGCGGGCGACACCAATGATGCGGGTCTCGAGCGGAGACTCGCTCTCGGGGGTGTCGCGGACGTCGACGGGGCTCGCCAAGGGGCCCAGCAGGTTGAACAGCGTGCGCCAGGGCAGCTGTTTGCGGATGGGCGCGACGTAGCGCATGCCCGGGTGGAAGACGGGTGCGAACAGGAATGCATAGTTGGTGGAGGCGTAGATGGAGGGCAGAGTGGCGGGCTCGATATAGTTGAGGTTGGCGACCAGATCCGTCGACTCGTTCTCAATGTCGCCCGGGTGCTTGAGGTTGGCCAGCAGGTCGGCCGACCCGGACTTGCTCGTTGACGCGCGGTTGCCGTGCTTGGCCATGCGCAAGTAGGCCGAGGCGACAATGGACGACGCTGTCGAGACGTTGAAGGTGTTGTGTGAGTCACCACCGGTGCCGACAATGTCGCACAGACCGCCGTTGTACTTGCCGCGCTTCAGCGACTTCTCGGCAGCGATCTTGAGCAGCGGCGCCGGGTCGACGCGGGCAGCGGCTTTTCGCATGCGATCGGCGCAAGCAGCCATGACGTCGGCCTGGCGGTCGAGCCCCGTGAAGTGCAGGCACATCAGCAGGGAGCCGGCCTGCACGTCCGAGACACGATTCGTGAAGAAGAGGGCCACGGCATCGGCAATGTCTTCGGCCAGCGGCGTTCCAGCTTCCGGAAGGGGCCAGAGGCGGCCGAGGATCGGCTTGATATCGATGATGTCGTCTGCAGCATCCGCTGCGCCAGCTTGTTGTGAGGCCATATTGGCGGTGTGCAACTCGTGTGTAAATGGCCAACGAACCTGCCTGAGTCAATGGTCCGTGGTGGTGGAGAAAGTTGCGAGCGCCGATCACAGACTTCGATGTGTCCAGCTGCCAAAACCGTCCAAATCGCTGTTGTCCCCTATGTTGTATTATAGCGTCCTAATTGCAGTGGTTTCTAGCGTCCGTATTCGGCCTTCGACAGCAGTGTCGCTCCGTCTCTCGGCAGACGCAGCGCAACGAGAAAGAAGGGGAAACTTAGAAAGTCGTATCGAGAAGAAAAATAGTACGACGATAGAATCCGGAATACAAAGAGCTCTTGGCTCGTGGTGTTGGTTCGAATAGCTGGTGCGACCCCAAATCTTCAGGAGGCCCGAATTGGGGTCCAATAGCTACCAAAACGTGGGGGGTAGGTGCTTGGGAGTCATCGGGCGGTGAGGCGCGGCAATTTGACGGTTCCTGACAAAACTGCATTTGCGGCCAGTAAAGTGGATACTCGCATTGGCCTGTGCTACTGGCTGGAAGTCAGATTGAATTTTTAGAGGCAAGCGCATCGAAGAGCTTCATCGCAGCGGAGCATGCGACCATCTGCATCACCAGCCGCCCACGACCGCCGCTAGCTTCGACTGTCCCTCCCTCCCTTTTCAAAATGCCGGCACGGCTTCCTTCTCGCTGGACACACTCGCTCGGGCGGTGTCTGTCCGAAAGCAGCGCATCGTCGCCATGCCGAGCCTCGTCCTTTGTCTCTTCTCCTCCGCCCACGGCCTTGAGATTAAGGCTAGCACAGCCTGTTGCCGGCTTCCACACAAGTACGAGCGCACATGCGACCGCTGGTGCCGCGGGCGCGCCCATGGGCATCAAGCTCACCCTGCCCGCCGATTACGTGCCTCCCACACAGCCGCCAAGCGCGAAGAAGCCCGACATCCGCAAGTCGCAGCTGCTGAGGTCGTACACATCGCTTCTGCGCTCGACGCCGCTCATCCTCATGTTCCAGCACAACAACCTGACCGGTGCCGAGTGGTCTGCCCTGCGGCGGGAGCTGAGCTTGGCCCTCCGGATAGTGGCCACGCAGCAGAAGCAGCTGGGCGTCCAGTGGCCCGACACACTCGCAGACAACATCCGCCTCAATGTCATCGGCACGCGCATTTTCAGCGTGGCTATGCGCATCGCTGAATTCTACGACCCGTCAACCGTCACAGCAGAGACTACGGCGGCCGTTGTCCGCGGCCGCGGCAAGAAGGGCGCCATCTACAACCACGACCTGTCGGACGCCGCCTACGCGTCCATCAAGGAGGCCGAGCAGGATGGCAGGACGGGGCCCGAGTCTTCAGTGTACGGCCAGCTGAAGCCACTGCTTGTCGGCCCCATGGCGCTGCTGACGTTCCCGGACGTGTCACCGGCACACCTCGCGGCTGCCCTGTCGATCCTGTCGCCCAGCCCGCCCCAGTTCCCCGCCCCGACGCGCAAGAAGAGCCCGGGCTACTACGACCCGCTCGTCCAGAGCGCCGTTCAGAAGCTGCTCCTTGTAGGCGGCCATATCGAGAACCAGGCCTTTGACATGGACGGTGTGCGCTGGGTCGGCTCCATCGAAGGCGGCCGTGCTGGCCTGCAAGCGCAGCTGGTGTCTCTTCTGCAGAGCGCGGGCCTGGGTTTGACAAGTGCGCTGGAAGGCGCCAGCAAGAGCCTGTGGCTAACGATGGAGAGCCGCAAGACACAGCTGGAGGATGGCACCAAGGACGACAAGAAGGAGACGTGAGCATCCGGGCGTGCGGTCTCCTCTGCGTCTTGTCTCAAAATAATGTATTACTATATATTTTATATCCGACTATTAAATATGAAAAGCGAACATGGTACGAAGTACTTCGTACAAACCTGTCCGTTGGCGGCGCGCGTGAATGACTATCAACAGTGCGGCTTATAATATATACACTGTCAATATACTGTGTCAGCCTACGTCGTAATACACGCGACGCTGCAGCTCAATTAGTGCAGTTCCCCCCCGTATTTTACATTGCGCTCACTGAAACCGGGGGTTGTAATTACGACGTATTACTCTTTTGTACGAATTAGTCCCTTCAAGAGCTTGATTCTCGTGCACATCAACCGTCTCTCTCCGCACAGCTTCGTCATCGCACGTCCCACTTCAGGCACCCAGAAATCGAGGAGGAATATCAAGTACGAGCCAGTTCTCGATACCCAGCACGACTGGCAGACCGGTACTTTCATTGTCCTGCAAGAACCGTCTTTCAAAGCACATTTCCCACAGCGCGTTGCGCACGCGCCTCGTTTTCGACCTCGTCTTTCGACCACCGAACTTGATTCTATTCCATCCTGTCCCGTCCGTCCGTGTGCCAACCATGGATTTCGCGCCCTACCAGTCCTCGCCGCCTGAGCACGAGCGCGTCATGTCGCCGCCGGCCGGCAACAGTGCGACGTCGCCGCGTGCCTCGCTCGAGCGGCGCTCGTTCTCCCCCAACAAGCCCACGACCTCCAACGCTGCCAGCCCGCCGCCCCTGCAGCATCCCCAGCCACAACGCCGGTGGTCCAACAGCATCCCGAGCCCGAGCTACTTTTCCTATCAGCAGGGTGGCCACGCCAACAATGATCTCGAGGGCGGCGGTGGCGGCGGTTTCGGCGGTTCGCCCGATCCGATCTACGACAATGGCCGCGACGGTGTGATCAACGAGTTCGACACGAGCCTGGGCCTTCGTCTGGACTACGAGGCATGCATGGCGTACCTGCTACTGCCACCACTCGGCTCGATCCTGCTTCTGGTTCTGGAGCGCAAGAGCGACTATGTTCGGTAGGTCTTGCGGCCGCGCGGCGACGTCTTGTACATCATCATGCAAACACTGACACATTTGTCTCCTTCGCAGCTTCCATGCATGGCAGGCCAGCCTGACGTTCACCCTTACGATCATCCTGCATCTGATCCTCCACCGCTCGTCGTTCCTCAGCTGGGTCCTGTTCCTCGCCGACCTTGGCCTGATCGGCTGGCTGACGCTCAATGCGTACCGTGATGCCGACACGCTCGACAGGTATGGATCCGCCCCGACATATGGCTATTGTGTTGTATCTTCTAAGCTCTGCTAACCCTGTCCCTGCAGATACGAAATCCCCTTCATTGGACCGATCGCGAGCAGAATCGTCGACGACGAGTAACCAACCCAGACCATTCCGACTTCTCCTGCATTGTCTTTTTTCTTTGCAGAGCTCACTATTGATACATACCCCTTTGCGCTCCCTACGATACGTCCTTAATACTTATTTTCTGGTCCCCATTCTGCCGTTTCCGTTGCAGTCTCTTTTTATGTTCGCGAATTGCCCTCTGGCTTTGCTTTTCCTCCGTATCCTTTTGTTTTCAAGGCCCGGCGTTCAAGGTCGCAAACCTTTTCTTGGCTGTCGCCCGTTTCGCGACTGTCTTTTCTATACATCAATCAATGCTCGCAATTCATATCAAACAAGGCCTTATGTAACCACTAGCGAAGACCAGAATATCTAATAAATCGCATCACGTGACTGAAATTTTGTTATTGCTTTGCTTTGTCATTTTAGCGGCAACGCCACACCGGGTCCGGGTGACGCGCGCTACGGCGCCTGCCTGTGCCTGCATTTGCTTTCGCAGCTTGCCCAAGGCCAGACCCCAGCCTAGACAAGGTGGAAGCTTCCCGTAGCCGCTCCATTGCCAGCAGCCAATTCTCATTGTCTCCCATCCAACCTTCTGCGCATTCACACCCAAGATCTCGAAATCGATCAACCAGCATCTCGATTTTCGACGTCACGCACCACAACATCCAATCCCTAACGGTTTCCTTTCGATCGACCGCTGATTGCTCTCATCCTCATCCTCACCTTCACTCTCTTTTTCCGCCTCTCCCCCTCCCTCCGCACAACCTCTTCTCCCACAACCGCCTACCATGTCCACACTCGAAGAGCTCGACGACATCGAGCGCCACGAGCGCGAAGACAAGGACGAGAAGAAAGACGGCGACGACGACCAGTCCGGCAAGGACGGCAAGGATGGCGCCGGCAACGGTGGCAACAAGGGTGCGGCCAAGGCCGATGGCGACGCCGAGATGGAGGACGCCGAGACTGAGGAGGACAATGTGATCGACGAGGAGATTCTGAGTTTAAGCACGCAAGAAATCATCACGCGCCGGAGGCTGCTGGAGAACGAGTCGCGGATCATGCGGAGCGAGTTCCAGCGGTTGGCGCACGAGAAGGCGACAATGGTCGAGAAGATCAAGGACAACCAGGAGAAGATTGCTAACAACAGGTAGGTCCCGCCTGTTGCTCTTCTTCCCTATTGTATCGATAGCCTATGCTAACCTCACCCTCTTCTCGTCCCCTGCAGACAACTTCCGTACCTAGTCGGCAACGTTGTGGAACTGCTGGACCTGGACCCGACGGCCGAGTCCTCAGAAGAGGGCGCCAACATCGACCTCGATGCCACGCGCGTCGGCAAGTCCGCCGTCATCAAGACCTCGACGCGACAGACGATATTTTTGCCTCTCATTGGCCTCGTCGACCCGGAGACGCTCAAGCCGGGCGACCTGATTGGTGTAAATAAGGACTCGTACCTGATCCTCGACACGCTCCCCGCCGAATACGACAGCCGCGTCAAGGCCATGGAGGTCGACGAGAAGCCGACAGAAAAATACAGCGATGTCGGTGGTCTGGACAAGCAGATCGAGGAGCTGGTGGAGGCCATTGTGTGGCCCATGAAGGAGGCCGAGCGGTTCAAGAAGATTGGCATCAAGGCACCAAAGGGTAGGTTGTTGTCGTGCTTTTTCGCTTGTTCGCTTGTTACTTGCGATTGGAGAATCGCAGCATTGGATGCTAACAGTCGGAATCGCAGGCGCCCTCATGTACGGTCCTCCCGGTACTGGCAAGACGCTCCTGGCGCGTGCATGCGCTGCCCAGACCGACGCTACCTTCCTAAAGCTGGCCGGCCCGCAGCTGGTGCAGATGTTCATTGGTGACGGTGCCAAGCTCGTGCGCGACTGCTTTGCCCTCGCCAAGGAGAAGGCCCCCGCCATCATCTTCATCGACGAGCTCGATGCCGTCGGCACGAAGCGTTTCGATTCCGAAAAGTCGGGTGATCGTGAGGTGCAGCGGACCATGCTGGAGCTGCTGAATCAGCTCGACGGTTTCGCCTCGGACGACCGCATCAAGGTGCTGGCGGCAACGAACCGCGTGGACGTGCTGGACCCAGCGCTGCTGCGGTCGGGCCGTCTCGACCGCAAGATTGAGTTCCCGCTGCCGAACGAGGAGGCGCGTGCGCAGATTCTCAAGATCCACAGCCGCAAGATGAAGGTCAGCTCGGCCGTCAACTGGGGCGAGCTGGCACGCAGCACGGACGAGTTTGGCGGTGCCATGCTCAAGGCAGTGTGCGTGGAGGCTGGCATGATTGCGCTGCGCATGGGCAAGAACCAGATCAGCCACGAACACTACGTGGATGCCATTGCGGAGGTGCAGGCCAAAAAGAAGGATGTAAGTGTCTTGTCCGCTGTTTTTGAATGCTCTCCCCTTCACCTCGTCCCCGATCACCAGCTAATCATCACGTCTACCTCCAGACCGTCAACTTTTACGCCTAAGTATTGCTCGATTACATCACGACACCTACCTCGACCTCTATTCTCGACTCGTCACGGCTATGTAATCCGACAGCGAAAGAGAAACGTGACAGGGAGGGGTCGCACAGCGAGATTGGGCAACGTCAGGATACGACGTTACTGGCGGGTTGTTGGTGTTTTCCTTTATTTTATCGTCTGTACAAGTAGCTATTGCGGCGAACTTATCTCGGGCGCTGGAACGAGGGTCGTAGAAAGGAGGAAAGAAGCCAATGCATCATTTTTTTGGCCATCATAGCAATTTCAGTCATCGTGCGATTGTGTAGAAAGAATACAATATCGTTAATAAAATGCTTGAAACTGCAAAGCGAGGGGACATCTGGTTAACATGGTGCCAGTTGATATTCCGATTGTAAAACAACGTGGGATATCTATATGTATTAACCTCTCCGGGGACCGGTAAAACCGTGCCAGGCTCCGCTATGTCTTTATATGAAGTAACGCCGAGGGTGGTAAGACTTCCGAAAGGAGAAGAAGAAAGCAATGGCAGGAAGGGAGGCTGCAGAGCCTTATCCTATATTACTTCGGGCCACCTTCACCTGCCACACGCACTACCTTACGTGTGCCTGATGCCGTCCTATACACCAGCTCCAAGATCTCGTTACTGCCACTGTCGTCGGCATCAATCTTGTCACCGCTTCCCTCGTCGGCATTGTCGTCGCCGGCAGCAAGGATATCGGCATCAATGCCGAGCGAAAGGTGACCCAGACTCGACCGCACGGACGCCGCGGGGCTGCCTCTTGAATACGGCCGAGCAGCCGAGGAGTCAGGGGCCGGAGACGTCGCGGCGGGTAGTCTCGCCGAAGACGGTGCAACTTCTGGTACCCTGCGCGTTACCGTTCTCCGAGGAAACGCAGAAGAGCCAGGCCTCTGCAGGAACTGGGTCCGCAGGGTGTTCTCGTCAAAAGCAGTATCCCCGTCATCGTCTTCGCCATCGTCCACTTCTAGCGGGTCGGCCGGATCGAAGGCCGCTAATGGTACCAAAGTCTGTTTTTGCGGTGGTATGGTCGATGTGTCCGGCACAGCCATGGACGCCGGGCCTTGTAAAGGAATATTTGATCTGTTCTCTGCGGCCTCGTCCGTCTCTTGCCGTCGCTGTTGCTCCCTTTCCTGCTCCTGGCGGAGCCGCCGAATTTCCTCTTTTGTGGCGGCCGATACATCTTCGAGCCACTCATGCAGACGCGCTGCGCCAGAGTAGTCGCCGTCTTGCAAGAGCTTATCAGATATGTCTTCAAGCTCACTAATCACCTTTCCGAGCGTCGTGTCGAGCATCTCAGTGAACGTTGGGGCGAGGATTAACGCTCCGCCCATAGCGCGCAAAGGGGCCACAGGCCGACTGTATATGCCAGGAGTTGCCGTATGTCGTACTGCCAATGCAGCAGCAGCCGCAGCAGCCGCACTCGCAACCGACGACATGCCGGGTCTGCCTTGCTTGACGGCACGGTGGAAATTGTAACGCCTGGCCACCACATCGCGGTAAAGCGTCGCCAAGGTATGCTGTGACTCACTGTCGTAAAAGGAATAGCCCGTTTTCTTGGAGCGGATGCTGCGCTGTGGTAGTTTGAGGTCCGAGGTAAACTCGGAGCGCCGTCTCTTTCCAACAGGCGGCGATGCTGGCGGAGGCACGACGATCATGGTACGATACCCACCTGCTCGAGTGTTGCTGCTAGGAACAGGGTGCTGCGGAGTAACAGGCCGTTCTAACGGCTCGGAAGGTTCAGCGGCCTTTTGCTGGGGCTCCTCTGTTACTTTGACAACATGAGATGGCGTTTCGGCAGGCATGACGATCGGTGTGGCAGCTGGGCTGCAAGTGTCGGATGGTTCTGGCTTCTTAGCAGTTGCCAGCTCGTCTTCTCTGTGCTTGATTTTGACCCAATCAAACACATTGTCATTGGCAGCCTGTTGGTCTTCTAGAACCCTGGTGAAGAGGCCCCGCAAGTAGTCGTAATTCGGATCTTGTTCAAATTCCATTCCACGTGTGTGAGCGAGGTATTCAGAGAACTGGGGAGGTAGGCCCCGACAAAGGTCGTCGATACTGGTCGCCTGCTTCTTCTCGCACATAATATCGTGGCGGGTATCGTTTTGCGGGGCCTTGACGCCTTGCCATGGCAGGTTTCCACGTGCAAAGTACAGAAAGACGTGACCGAGAGCTTCGAGGTCGTCTCGCCGGGACTGATGGCGTCTGCAGTGAGCATTGATACTCATATAGCGGGCCGTGCCGGACAGGGACTGCGATTCTCCTGAGGGGATGTGCATGTTCGTGTCCGGCTCGCGGTACACTTTGGCCATGCCGTAGTCGATAAGGTGGACAGAATCTGCTGCATCTGTTCCCGGCAAGCCCATTAAAAAGTTCTCTGGCTTAATATCACGGTAGATGAGATCATGTGCGTGTAACGTTTGTATCCTTGTGATCTATTAGGGGTGCTGTTAGTGTCGGGACATGACACGCAAAAGAGCAGCAAAGGTGGTCAGAACCAACCATTTGCTTGGCCAGCATGGCAACGGTTTTGATCGAGAATCTCCGACCGCAATCCTGGAACAGGGTCTCTAACGAAGGGCCAAGAAGGTCCATCACCAGGACCTTATGGAGGTCCATCTCGCCAAAGGTGTATATCCTGGGAATACCAGCTGCTAGGTGTCAGAGAGAAGAAATATGCGATTCATGTGAGACAGTTTGGTAAGGGTGCAGCAAATCAAACGTACGACACCCGTCAAGCTTCTTGTACATCCGAAACTCGTTACGCAGCTGTGTAGAGTCGTTTTTCCGTAGTTCCTTATACAGTCAGTTATACGTCCCTACCAAGAGACGCCCGTACCCGGATGGCCTCTGTAACCTACAAATTTGATCGCGACGGCTCGACCGTTGTTCTTGGTTCTTGCATCGGATAAGATGGTGCCACGAAAAACCACGCAAAACGTGCCCTCGCCCACGCGCTCGCTCACGCGCAGCTGCAACTGCTCTGTCGACATGCCGATTTGCTCGACGGAGCCGCCGTTCTGTAGGAGAGTCCGTTGCAGTGCATCGAGCTGCTCCTTGGACTGCAGTCGTGCCGTGAAGCCGGGCAAGGCATCGGCCAAGTCCTGGAGGGCGGTAAGCGGGCCAGTGTAGGCGCTGGCAGCCCCGGCGGCAGCGGCATCACGTGCGGAGCCCGCGCCCGTGCTAATGTTCCAGCCGGGGGCGTCCATTCTGTCACGGCGTGTCGTTTCTAGACAAAGGACCAGCCCGCCGGCAAAAGCGGTGGGTATCGGGTTCTGTTCGATCTGTCTCGTGTGACCAGTTCGCTAGTCGTCGATATTTGGTTTGCTTTGTCCGCAATACTGCGCTCGCCTCGACGGCGGCGTGGTGGAATAGTCGACGTTGACTATCTGAGACAGAACCGTGTTGCAGGTTGCTGCTCTGCTTCCCTTGTGATTTGGGCCCCCATATAAGAGAGAAGGATAAGATAGCGGGTGTCAGCCTCGTCAAGTGAGGCAGCTGCAATTAGTCGTCTCCGTTGCTAATAATGCTCGAAGTGGCGCAAAAAGTGAATGAGGGGTGCGGCGTGTGTTGAGCAGCTAGCTAAAGTACAAAGGACAGAGTGCAATAAGGACGGCGCGTGAGTGTGAACGAACCAAAAAAACGTGAACTCTACCCGACACGGTTGGTCCAGTCGCTGACAACCGTTGACGATGATGAATGAAAGAAGTAAGGAAGTAAGCGGTAATGGATTTTTTTATATATATAAAAAGAACAAGAAAGAGGTATTAGCCGTCGAAACCGAAAATTGACAAAACGCGAGGTAGTATGAAGCGGAGGCGGCAAGAGGGAGGAGTTAGTGGTGCAATCCTAATCTCGGTAGGGCAGCGACTGCTCACTGTCATAATTTCGCCTGGCCTTTGTGGTGTTGTAATACTGGTGTGTTTCCAGCGTTGTCGTTTTCTATCTTCCTTTTGTCGGCTCTCATTCGGGCTTTCTTTTCTTGTCTCTTGCAAAGCGGGTAGCCCACAATGTAATCCAAGGTTGTACAGAATATTATTCAGAGAATTTAAAAGAAGGCTTGGAAGGATGGAGAATAGTTAAATCAATAAGCAGGAGCAGTGGAGGAGACAATGAGCGATCAAGGAGACCAGGACGTGAGAGCACCACAAAAATCGTTACAGTACGACACTGCGCACGATACAAAGCCGCTGCCGGTTTGGCTTCCAGGTGATCCAGTTCTGTGCAGATAGGTGAACTGAAAGAAACAAAAGTAGACGGCCAAATTCAGAGACAAAGAGCTGACACGGGTTGAACGGAGGCGTCATGAATACGCACACAATGTGTCAAGGGTATCGAGAGATGGAGGGAAGAATTAGTTAAGAAGGGGAAGGTATAGGGGGTGGAAATTTCGACAGGTGTAGAAGTGAACAACAGGCGGCGAAAGCAATCCCTGTAAAAGACAATTGTCATTCCTCCGTAATGCGCTGTTTGCAGTGGCCTAGGCCAGAGTTCGTAAGAGGCTGACCCAAAGCCCAGGTAAAAGAGCCAAGTTTGCGGCGTAGTGTAATATGTAGTGTAATATGTCGTGCTTGAAGATGGAGCTCAAACAACCAAAAATTCGTGCTGTCGTGGGAGTGCTCGATATCGTGCCTTTGCATGCGACCAGCCCAGATTCAATATGGCAAGCTGAGGCGGCAGGCAAACGCCGTGCTCTGTATGGAATAATCACAGAGTAATACCGCGTACTCTTACCGGGTTGGGCGGACGACAAACTGGTCCCAGATATGGTTCGTCAGTGAGCGTACTCCGTACGACATAACGTGTGTGCATGTGTTGTGTGTGATTGGCAATCAACTAGGTTTGCAAGTCGATGCGTGTGCGAGAGAGGGCGCGTGCCCTGGCGTTCCAATCTGGGCTGCCGTTCGTTAGAGCCGTGCGCACCCTGTCCGGCATGCTGCAGGTGCACTGACCGATGAGTTGCAATAGCCAAATTACGACAATGTCGATGTGAGATTTGTTGTATGTTGCAGACTGTTTCCGTTTTCACTTTTTAACCCCTGAAAATAAGCAGTTGTCAACAACATACAACAACAACGCAAAACGGAAAGAGCAGTTTTCAATATTTCTATAGTTTCGCGGAAGGAACGAACCGCACGGTCGAGCTAGATAGAGCCTAGGAAGGAGCCGGCGTCACGCCCGGTTAGCTCAATCGGTAGAGCGTGAGACTCTTAATCTCAAGGTTGCGGGTTCGACCCCCGCATCGGGCTCAAATCCTGATGCGCCTTTCCAAAAGGCACCGCATTGAACTCTTATCTTTTATTGATTTTTGTACGTCGTGCATTCCCGATTTTATTTTTATTTCATTTTATCTCACTATGTATGTATTGGGCCTCTAGAGGACGTTAACTTTATGAGAAAATTTGGAAAATCAAGTACTGGCCCTTGTTGTTCTACTCTTTCTCGGGGCGATGTACAGCGTCAACTAGAAAAAAACACTATAAAAAGGCTTTGGGTGATTGCAGAAATCATGAGAGGCCAGGAAGATCGAGACAAACCGCGCAGGATCGTACAAACACGCCTGGACAGATGCCAGCCCTCGTAGGACATGTGCTGGCCGGCCGAGGCCCGCATCCGAACGTCTGTTGCTATCCGACGGGAGCGGGCATCAGCCCAGAGAATATCCGCCATCTGTCCCAAGATCGCATTGTCGGGTACGGGTCTACAGTGTACGGAGGTACGAGATGTTGTTTGCTGTTTGCACGAAGCAGTTGAGCAGCTGACCTAGACAGCAAAACTTCATCTGTTCCGCGTTGTGCAAGCTGCGTGCATTGCCCTTCGCTTTACGTCTAGGGGCTTCAGCTACCTTGACTCAGCTCTCATTCCCCTACACCTTTACCAGCACGATACCCCCCAACTTTGCTGCACGAAGCTTACCACGCTGTGCTTTGTACGCTGTATGTAAGCATCAGTCAAGATAGGAACAGATCCGTGGCGAGCATGGCCACGGCCCGTGACCCTTATCCGCCAGCACTAATGTTGTATGACTCGAGCCATCCATTGCGATCCTGCGGAATGCTATTCTGCAGACTCGAAGAACCGATTTGATTTAGCAAATATCCCCGTCCGTGGCGTTTCGGACTTGATGATGTTAGGAGCAGCGCTATGGAACAAAAAAACAGAATCCTAGTCAGCAGCATTCTGCTCTGTTATAATCCAAAGGGTGAATTGCTTAGAGTAGCTGACAAACAGTGTCGAAATATCGAAAAAAGACAAAATGAGATTATTGTGTTGACCTGGTCAATGAGAAATTAGAAATACCCATTTGAATCTGGTACTTAATTGTACGATCAAAATATGGTAAATGAATGCACAAATAATATATTGTAAAGTCTTGTCATAGAACAATCGTTTAATAGAGGCTATTATTATAGTTGTTTTTGTTTTTGTCTTTTTTTATTTTTTGCCCTTGTAATATTTAATACGAATATTTGGGTAGAAAATACAAAAATAAATTGAACAGTAAAATCTTAGAACGGAAGCTTTGTTTATATTATGCTATCTAATATATTCATTCCCAAAGGCACTGCACTCTCATGGTCACTAACAAACAACGCCACTAAAAACGGAAGCTGCCCCACGGCGCGTGGTGGGCTCTCTACTGGCAATCACGGTGGAAGCAGCAAAAACGTGCCCCGCACTGCAGTAATTTTTTTGTGCCGTCATCGCCGACCGTCTAACAAGGTAACCGCATATTGAAAAACAACCACGAACCATCGTACCACCCACGCAAAACGCACAAAATGGCTCCCAACCAGTACATCCTGGCAGCGGACAACAGTCCCGCGCTGCTGCCGCTGCTGCGCGCCAACCCGGACCTGGCGCGCGAGCAGGACGAACATGGCTACTCGTTGATTCACGCAGCCGCCAGCTACAACCACCTCGAACTGCTGCGGACGCTGGTGACGGAGCTCAAAGTGCCAGTAGACCTGCGCGACGAAGACAACGAGACGGCCCTGTTTGTTGTGGAGACGGTGGACTCGGCACGCTGCTTGGTGGAGGAGCTGGGGCTGGACCCGTCACTGAGGGGAGACGACGGGTTGACGGCGGCCGAGAAGATTGCCGGCGAGGCGGAGTTCCCGCAGGTGGCAGAGTACCTCATGGGGCTGCAGTCGATGCTGGCGGCAGCCAACGACGTATTGAAGGAGGGAGAACTGCCGCCGCCGCCCGAGGGCATGCGCGTGACGATGGGGGCGATGCCAGTGGCCACGGTGGAAAACGCCGAGCAGGGCGAGGGCGGAGAAAGCAGCAACAGCGGCAACAACAACAACGACAATGGTGGAGAGGGCAGCAGCGCCAACGCGTTTGACGACGCGCTGGGTGGCCAGCCGGACCCGGAGCTCCGTCGCCGGATTGAGGAGCTGGCAGCTCGGCCCGATTTTCACACAGAGCAAGGCCAGGCGGCGCTGCGGCAGCTCGTGCAAGATGCGCTCTTAGGCCAGGACCTGACCGAGGACCGTAACGTGCGCCCGCGGCAGGACTGAGGACGTGTTCCACGTTTTAAGAAAAGAAAAAAGACAGAAATCATCATAACCTGCCGTCATTCGTGGCTGTGCACATCCCAGAGTAGAAACTCACGCGGCGCATCGGCCGGGCGGAAGAATGTGCACTCGGCGCCGTCGCCAGCCAGACCCATAGACGACGAAAACCCAGACACGCTCATGGACAGCCAGGCTGAAGTGGGAGACGAAGAGGAAATCGACTGAAAGGCGATGAGAATGTCCAGAAGAGTCTGGCAAGCCCACGTCGGCGAGAGGAATCCGCTGCAGGAAATCGTGACTATGTTGTCAGAAGGATGTGTTGCCACATCATGATCGTCGCCAGAAGATCCGGGCACCTGGTAGCGGCTGAGGTACGGGTCGATGGAGTCCGCTGCGTGGACGCGAGGGCTTCCGAGTCGCACGAGCGAGAGCCACTCATACAACTCTGTGACGGCCTCTTCCGTCTCCATGCGATCATTGCCTTGACCACCACCGACAAGGAGACTGGGCGGGCGTATCAGTGGCGGCAGTGCGATGTTGGCGTGTGTTGTCACAGCAGGCTCGACTGTGATCCATGTCGGGGCAAACGCGTCGAGAGGATCGGGGTTGGGGACTGTGACGTTAGAAATATAGATCTTGTACGGACAATAATGCAAACCCGTGTACATACCATCAAACATGTTGCAGAACAGCCAGGTGCGTGCCGTGTTAAACACGTTTTTGCACGCGTAGATGAGCCGGTCAAAACCGCTCTTGCCGGGCCACATAGCCTTGGGATTGAGGTCCAGCTCGACGATCCACCGCGGACGCAGGCCACGGCTACCTTTGGCGCCGTGCGTCTTGCCCACAAGGCCTGCGCGTTCGTACGCCTCGCGCTCGAGGTACAGCGTCAGGCGGCCGTCTTTGAGCGAAAAGACATTGTCCTGGCCGAGACGGCCGTCGGACAGCATCAGGACGTTGCCAGCCTTGACGTACTCGGTGAAAAAGGCGCCCTCGAGTACCTGGCCCAGCGTCATGACCACCCGCGCATACCGTGGCCGCGCGGAAGATTCTGGAGAATGCTTGGCCATTGTGCGTTGGACCAACTCGGCACAGGTCTGCGGCACAATGAGCTCGAGCCGACTGACGAAGCCGAGCGCCTGGATGCTGGACCAGGGCTTCTTGAGCTTCTTGGCCGTGTTGGGCACACGCGTCGCAGACGACTGTGATGACGGTGTCGACAGGGCTGGCCGAATGCTCTCAATAGCTGGTGGTTGAGTTGGATCAATATGGCCCATGACGCCGTGCGAAAAGAAGCATTTGGACGCCTGAAAAACAGACGGTTCTGGTGCGAAGGGCAGCATGGTGACGTGACACGACGTGACAGAAGATGGCCCTGTCGGCGACTGTCGAGCAAGACACAATACAACAACAAAAAGATAGTGGTCGCAAGGTTTGAACGTCTACAATGGACAGCACTAGTTTGGTGACAGTGTCGCGGGAGTAAGCGAGTCGTCCGAGGGAAGGCTGCACGCTGTGGGATGCACCTTCTCGCAATAATTTTTAAGTTGCCCCACTAAAAAGTTTAACGTCACTTGTGGTTGTCAACCCAACCCGACGACAATACAGGAAGGAACGGGGAGAATTTCAAAGCGGAAGCCGCACAGGTGTTCTATTTATGTATGTTCTAGTCATTTCCACACAGTCTACTCATAGAGAACAGGGCGCAAGGAGACCGAGCTAACCTCACCAGTGCCCGCCATGGAGTACCTCGTGCGCTTCAGCCAGTCGCACGAGTCGTTTCGACTCGCTGAGATCCAGGCGCTGGCCACGCTGGAGGGCATTGAGCTCGAGATTGTTTCCTACATCACGGAGGCGAGTATTTATCCTTTAGGTTTTACGTTTGTTGACTCGCAACCCCCGCTCACACATCGTAGTCCCCCTTCTGTGTCATCAAGGTCGCCGACGATGATGCTGCCACACGGCTTGTCCGCCGCTCTCTGCTGGCCCAGTCTATACACAGCCTCTGGGGTTGGGGCGATACCCTAGACGAGTTCTATGCGGACATCAGTCGACGTGCGGCGCCGCTGTGGCCTCCCTATGTCAAGTCCAGCTTCAAGCTGGAGTCCGACGCTTTCCAGGGCAAGCGCAGCAATAAGGATCGCCTCGCTCTCATCGACAGCTTCGGTGCCGTCCTGCCGCTCGATGGCGACATTGATATGCGCAATCCCGAGCTTGTCTTAACTGTATTCGAGCATTGGACGTTTGGGTCGGTGCAAAAGAAGCTTCCAGACCCGCAGCACTTCTACATGGGGCGCTTCGTCGCCAACACCGCCCGTGACGCCAGTCTCACATTTGACCTGAAGAAACGCCGGTATATAGCAACCACCAGTATGGACGCCGAGTTGTCCTTGCTGACGGCCAATCTGGCACTGGCCGCGCCTGGCAAGCTGTTTTATGATCCCTTTGTCGGTACCGGCAGCTTCCCGCTGGCGGCGGCGCACTGGGGCGCCACGGCCTGGGGCAGCGACATTGATGGGCGGGCCGTTCGTGGATCGGCAGCGGGCATCAATGGCGCTGGTGGTAGCGGTGGAAGCCGCACCGGGAGGGCCGATGTGCGAGGCAATTTTGAGCAGTACGGGCTGCTGGCTGCCTTTGGAGACGTGTTCACTGCTGACTTGACGCACATCCCGCTGCGCCGCGGTGCCGAGCACCGGTGGATCGACGGTATTATCTGTGACCCACCATACGGTGTCCGTGAAGGACCTCGCGTGCTGGGTGTCCGGAACCCCGAGAAGAAGCCGTGGGCTGTGGAAGCAGGAAAGAAGATGTATAAGTACGTTTTGTGGACTGTGGAAGCATTTATGGGTGCCATGGTAAGCCACTAACGGTTTGTAGGGACCCGACTTTCATCCCGCCGAAGCAGCCATACAGCTTTATGGCGCTCCTCAACGATCTCATGTGCTTTGCTGCCGACACACTTGTCGACAACGCCCGCCTCAGCTTCTGGATGCCTACCGCCAACGACGAGGCGCAAGAGCTTCCTGTGCCTACGCATCCCTGCTTGGAACTCATTTCAGTCTGTACTCAGGTGTTTAACAAATGTAGGCCACACCCGCCTCCCACGCAGGTATACCGCATTTCACCACTGCTAACTTTCCAGGGTCTCGACGCTTGATAACGTTCCGCAGACTGCCCAACTCAGAGGTCGACGCCGACGCACTGGCACTCGTCACGAAAGCCGCTTCGGATGCACCCAAACTGAAAGGCCAAACAGCCAACGACCTCAACCCATTCCGGAAGAGCTACTTTAGCAAGTTTGAAGTGTCTGGCAGTGCGGCATCAAGTTCTGGTGATAGCACACCAGCAAAGCCCGATCCAATTGCGGAAACCCCTGACGCTCTTCCTGCGTCAGAAGTACCCACAGCCACCGCGACGGCGGCCAATGGGTCAATACCACGGCCAGATTCGAGGCCGGGCCCGGCCGTGACGTCGGTGCCGACCCCTGCTCCTGATTAACAGGCCCAAATGACGAGATTCTATAGACAAAAGAACCAAAAGACTGGATTCACAGAATAGACCTGAAGCTTGGGTAAATTGCTTGTCCATTTTTGCGTGCGATTTATAAAGGGTATTCGAAAATAAACACCGAGATGACAAAGAGAGCAACGCGAAGATTTCCATGATTTCAGTTTCCCATCCACTATCGTAAGCAAAGAAACAAGGCTGCCATCAATCTTTTATGTTTTGTCTCCAGGATATAAAAAGAGTGGAAAAGGAATAAAACAGACACAAAGGAAAACAAACTTTCTACCATGAGCTGACAGTTACATAACCTCGAAAAATTGCTGCATAAAACGAATGTTCCAAAAATGTGACGCAATGGCTGAGAAGGAAACCGGTAAACGACGTATAAAAATAACGCGAAGAAACAAAAGCAATAAAAGCAGGAGAAAGTGTTTAGTTGTCCAATTTGCGCCACTACTGTCGTATTGTAGGAAGATGAGGATAGGGAAGAATAAAGGAACGATGCATAGGTGGTACGCCGACGCGGTGGGAGGTCGTATAAGGAGACGAGGTCGGAGAAAACAGTATGCTCAGTTGGCTGAGCATTGGCTAACCGGTATGCGAGTAGGTGGCAGCTTGCCCGACGACCATTTGTCAATTCGGGTTTGGACGTGTTCCATGCATGCGAGATGGGTTAATCGTGTTGTCGTACATCATTAGCGTCTCGCCCTTCATCGGAACTCCACGGCGCTCATGCAGCCCTTGTCCTCAACATGCTTGAGCTCGAGTTGCTGGAACCTAGACACATTGTTAGCAAAGGCAGTGCTACTTAGATGCAACGAGCGGTGTCTTGTTGAATTAACGCACTTTTCGCTCTTAGAGTGGAAGTAGATGCCGTGGACAACGCCCTCGAGTTGGTTGAAACAGATGTAGTAGAAGCCCTCGAAACTCGCACCGTGGATTGTCCGCACACGATGGTCGGGCACAAGGAAGTGTTCCTTCCAGCGCATGAATATGTTTTCTTTTTGCAGGTGCTCCTTTATCGTGAAGTTGCCTTTCTTGGCCTGCTTTGCGTACGGCCGGAATGCAGCAAACTTGGCCCAGTGCGACATGTCAATGCGATCGTTGGCGCCCCACGACTTTGGTTTGGTATTGAAGCCGTACTTGGAGCCGATAATCTCGCCTTCAAAATACGTCGTCAATGTCGGGTGGTCCTCTGTAAGACCTATTGCACATGAGTGTTAGTGGATCCGGTTTGGAATAAAAGCAGGACTACGAAAGAAATAAGGTATGCCCACCTTGTATCCGCAAGTAGCCGCAGAGAAACGATTCGCGCAAGTCAACATGCTTGATCTCTACTTGTACATCGTATACTTGCCGCTCTGATTGCTGGGTGCCGACAAAACGGCTACCGGGACGAAGGAACTTTGACGGCGCTGCAGGGATAAGCTGAATGGGAACGTTTGTTAGCGGTTGGATGGCCGGGGCCGTAGCAAGCATGTGGGGAAAAGAAAAGCATACTCTTGGATAGGTTGGATCGCAGCCAGCGTACGGAGACGCGAAGTCCGACCAGTCGTCCTCGACTTTAATGTCTTGATCCTCGGCCTTCTCGCCGTCCATGCCTGCCGGAAACAAGCCATCGTTGCGTCCGGCTGCTCGTCTGTTATCACCGGACCGGGCCGCTTCGGCCTGTCCCCGAAAGGCATCATTTGTACCATATGGTTCCCAAACCTCCATCTCGGGGATCGAATACCGGGCAATCTCGTGGCTGCGCATGTGCACGTCACTGGGACGGCTGGGACGGGGTATCATGTTGTGGCGGCTGTGCGAGTCACTGGTATCGCCTTGGTCATCGTGGCTGTCGCTATTGCTCGTGGTGCCGGGGGTATGCATGTCCGGCATCTCTTCGTCTGTGTCTGATGGCTTGTCGGCTGGATCCACGGGGTCCGTCGGGCTGTCATGCAATTCGCTTGCATTCAAGTATATCGATTCGGTCTCGGGGGCCGCCGGTCGATCGGTGTTTAGTGGGGGAACTGGCGACATGGTTGGTGGTGACGGTGCGGGCAAAGGCGACTGCTCGCCGTCAACTGCGGCCGGCGGCTGTGAAAGACTGCTACCGCTACCGCTGGCGATTGCAATTTCGTGGTGCGAGTGACTACTCTCTTCGTAGGGGGACTGTGTTGGATGGAGCCAGCCAGATTGCGCACGAGGCGCCTGGTCATCTGGACATGAGGAGTTGAAGTTGACAGAATCGTTTTCGTCGCGGGAGGCTGGAGTCGGCATGGTTGGTGCGAGGACGGAAAGAACGGATGGAGAGCGAGGAGAAACGTAGAGGCGGTAGAAGTGATCGTGGCGCGTATAGAAATGACGCACTGAAGATGAGAGGGACCGAGATCGGGCAATCGCGAGGAAAAACCTACAAAGGTCGTCGTGCCCCTTTCCGTGGACTGTTCGTCGGCTTCGATACTGCCGTCGAATCTAGTGACGCACTTGGAGGTTCGAGCGGACGAAATGGTGGCGATCAGCCGATGAGAAGCGTGTGTCAAGGTGCGCAAGTGCCACCGGGTCGCCTTGCGGATGAATGCCAAAGGCGCAAAAGAGAACCAAAAAAAACGCAAAAAATCAGTCGATGCGGGCCGAAGAAAAAGATCGACACAGCGAATTGATACGGTTGTACGTCGAGGCCCGTCGATACGGGTCGGCCGTTGGTCACGGAGAGCTGAGAGAAAGAGAAGTTGGCTGGAGACAGGAGACGAGAGGTTGGATGGGACTGATGGACAGTGTACGGGCCAGCGCCGTATTATACACAGTGTCGCGAGAGGGGGCAGCCGGCCGTAGATGTTCTGAACCCCGGATTTTGTGATTTCAAGGATGCAAAAGCCGATGAAAACGCAAAACGACGACAAATGTAGATCGGCAGCGGCAGTAATGCGAAAGGTCGTTGAAAATGACACGGGCGGATGCGGTTGAGCGACGAAGGCGCACGGCTATGACGATGCGTCCGTGATACGAGTCCTAAATTCGGGCTGCAGCAACAGGATTTAGGAAGAGTCGGGCAGAGGCTAGGGATAATCGAGGCCGGAGGAGGTCACGTCGCAGCAGAAAATGCAAGTACATGCAAGACACGTCGTACGGCTTCCTATGAGTGCCGTCCTGTAAGGTAATAAAGTCGTTTGGGGTTGAGGAGCGTTGGCAGCCGAAGGCGTGATTGAGAAGAAGATAGCGAGGAAAGGCGAGAGCGCAACGACGAATGGCAGGGCACTTTGACTTTGCAGCCAAATGACATTCAATGGCTGGGCGTGTGCTGTGAGTCTGTCGACAGTTCGAGAAGGCGAAATGGGGCAGAGGCACCAGGGCGAAAAAGGCCGCTAAAGATCACTAGAGAAAGCAAATACTAACGAAATCGAGACGGTGGAGGTCTGGTTACGATGCGACGGCAAAAGGGCAGGACCGGGCGCGAAAGAAGCCGTCCTAAGGATATGACAGTGGGAGAGCCGCAAGAGGACGAATAGGATCGCGATGATGCAGAAAAAGGAGACGAGAAAGAGGCACATCGATTACGAGAGGAAGATGCAAGAATAAGCCAGAGAACATCAAAAGCAGAAGGCACAGGTGCCACATTTGGGCCACATTTGGGGAAGGTACAAAGAAACATGACGACTGGGGTCATTGGACCAGAGACTGGGAAAAAAGAGGGGCTCTCTTGCCCTAGCAGGCAGTTGATGGTTGGGATGCCGTCTCGCCGTCCCAGGGACTCAACGCATTGATTTGCAGGCCCTGCCGGGGGAAGGAGCGGTCGCGGCGCAGTTACCAACGCGGCATCTGATCCTGTTGGCCGTTTTCGCATAGAAATGCTGTGCGACTGTCACATTTTTGACGCATTCATTTTCACATATTTGATGCTTTGTACAGAGTGAGATGAGCCCAACAGGCCGAAGCCGTTTAATACGCGTGACGTGGGAGTTGTGAGGGTTGCTTGCAGGAAGCAATATCTCAAGAGTATTACCATGCGCCGTACATATTTCGTATGTCACACTTGCAGGTAAGATGCAGCTGTTTTGGCCTGCTGTGGATATCGCCTATGCCCGAACTGCCCTGGCCTTGTGGGCACTTTTCAGCGGCTGCTGGGTACGATTGGGCCTGCCCAGCCAGGCCCAGACTCAAGGACCTCCGGGATGGTACGCGATGTAGACCAAACACACGGCTTGAATTCACCCAAACAAAAAAGGCATGGCAAAATCGAGAACAAAACATGACAACTGAGTATGCCTGGAGCCAAAGCTATGGCTAGAAGAGGGGTTCATCGCTAGCACTCTAATATTCCGAGGCTGATTGAATATGGCCGGCTCATGGCTCCGATTTAAAACATCTATGCGAGTCGCGTTTTGCCCCCACTTCAGGATGGCTGTGACTGAAGAGAAGTGCAACATATAGTTGGATATGTTTTGGTTTACGTCGATCTCACCAGTTTACTACAAAACGCCCACCGGTCAAGTCCTGTTCACATGTGCATGCACGTCGACGTCAAGGCCAGCGAAGAGACATGCACCAGCCCTTGATCACAGCCCGCATGCCCAAGTTAATATAACAAGTAATATCAGGCGGGCACTCGTCTCTGCGCTTGTGTCGATATTGCTCACAGGATGGCACAGAAAAGGGAGCACATGAGAGGCGTCAGACTACGCGCACTGTTCCTTTTGCACCTGTCCCAAGCACCGACCTGGTTTTGAATCAGTATTGCGTCACCCCCCTCTGCGTCATTTGAATGTCGTGAAATCTCGTTTATAATTCATATATTATTCTAGATCGTTCACGTCGTGTGCCTAGGGATGGGTTGTCTCTTGCACCCGTCTGGTTTTCCGTCGGCTTTTGCCGCATAGGTCATGAATGAGACGAGACACTGTAGGCACGACGTGCTCTATCGCCTATCCCCTTTCTCGGTTGTGCCGTATAATAAATGTCCCGTAACTGCATGTGTTGCATTCCTCTATCGTCCCAATACCCGATATGGAGGAGTGCCTGTCGCTTGCGCCGCTCTGCGCCGGTCGGGTATCGATTTCGTATTTGTTTTGTACGGGCGTCTGCCTGCCCTTTGGCGTCCGCTAGAAGCTCTCAAAAAGAGTGTCGTTTAGATCGGCTTGATCTTGAAGTGCAAAGAGATCAAACTGAAGACCAGCGCCTTCAGATCCTGCACTAGGTAGTAGAAAACGCGGAGTCCCTCGGGATCCGATGATTCTGTCACGTCGACCAGTGACCCGATCTTGGCCGTCTCAAACGAGATGTGTTCGCTGCCAATCCGCAGTTCCAGCTCCTGCCGTCCGTCCTTGTTCTTCTGGGGCCATTTGGCATCGTCCTCCCTGTTTGCGCCACAGTTGTTAGACTCTAGGATGTAACGTTCGCTCACGTCAGTAGAGGGGAGAGACGGACTTCATGATCTCGCTGAGCTTGACGATTCGCTTGATCTCCTCGATAACAACCGAGCTGACATACACTGTGGTAAGACTGTTAGCTACAGCCACAAAGCTAGCAGGGTGGTGATAGAGAGCCAAACATACTCTCTTTCCGGATGAGACTGTCGTTGCGGTAGTTGGAGTTGTTGGCATAGCGCGCAATGGCGCTCCGCCCATCACCAACAACACGGAAATCGAACTCTGGAGCACGGTTAGCCAATAGCCTGTGAGACACATGCGCAGAGACGCAGTTGCAAACGTACCAAGGAACTCATGGCCAAAGCGACCCGAGTGGCCGGAGCTGCAAACGAAGTGTTAGTTTGGACCAAAAAGAGCTCGGGCGAACCCCCAGAAATCGACCTACTAGTACCGCAGGTAGAACTGCTCATTTGTGGACGTCATCGTGGCTGCTGTCGTACGCTGGCGAAGGTAGCAACAGATGCAAGCCCCAAACACGAAGCTTTTCGCGTCGTCGACGAAGCACAGTGTGGGTAATGATCTCTTAGCTGCTAAGCCAACTCTCTCCAACGTGCGAATTGAGGGCTGGTGTCGCGCAGCGGCCCATATTTCACGTGACATTACTCGAACCCGATTCGTTTCTGCCACCTGGCCCGCAGCTCACCGCCTTAGCTTGTAAGCCCCCACAGCAGGCACAAGCCAGCAAAGGGGGGGTCAAGGCCACAATTGGCAAGGGCCAATTTGGCACGCTGTTCTTTGGGAAATAGGGAGAAGGAGGACACGACCAGAGAGCAACGAACCTCTCTGCCTCACACAACCTGCAACGTCACCCCGTTCGCGCCCGTCTTCCATCACCCACGCCGCACCTTTGGTTCGCGACACCTCTCTCCAAGCTGCGGCATACCTTTGACAGTCAATCCCTCCAGGAGCGCGTGTTTGTGCGAGCACCGTTTCCCCCACCCCTTTTCGACCCGCCACTTTGCCAAAACCACGGAAAGCGACCTCGCATTGGGCTTTCACCGTCCACCGTCTTTTTGGCCCTTTCCCCTCCTCCCCTGTCTCCTAATCTAGTTCCCGATCGACCTTGGACATTGCACCACGATACTCTCGCTGTCTCGGACCTGCCGCCATCATGTCTGCGTTTCTCGATGGGGCGTACAGCCTGATCCACCAGGACAATGCGGCCGACGTCCCTACCCTCAACGACCTCAAGAACCAGCTCGAGAAGGGCAACGATGAGTCCAAGTTGGACACCATGCGCCGCATCCTGGTCATCATGCTCAACGGCGACCCGCTGCCGGGCATCCTGATGCACATCATCCGCTTCGTCATGCCGTCCAAGTCCAAGCCGTTGAAGAAGCTGCTCTACTTCTACTACGAGATCTGCCCCAAGCTCGACGCTGCTGGCAAGCTCAAGCAGGAGATGATCCTTGTCTGCAATGGCATTCGCAACGACCTGCAGCACCCCAACGAGTACATTCGTGGCAACACGCTGCGTTTTCTCTGCAAGCTCCGCGAGGCCGAGCTGATCGAGCCCCTCCTTTCGTCGGCGCGCTCGTGCCTCGAACACCGCCATGCGTACGTGCGCAAGAACGCTGTCTTTGCCATTGCCTCCATCTTCCAGCACTCGCCGGCCCTGATCCCCGACGCGGCCGAGCTCCTGGCGACCTTTATCGAGACCGAGACCGACCCCACCTGCAAGCGCAACGGCTTTGCCTCGCTGGCCAGTATCAGCCACGATGCTGCCTTGACATACCTCACAAGCGTGTTCGACAGCGTGCCGAACGCAGAGGAGCTCTTGCAGCTTGCCGAGATTGAGTTTATCCGCAAGGATGCTGTCCAGAACAGTCACAACAAGGCACGTACCCACCATGGCCTAGCCTCTACGCGAGGCATGCGCGCATACTGACCTAATGTTTTTTGCAGGCCCGGTATCTGAGACTCATTTTCGACCTTCTCGAAGCCAACACGTCCACCGTCGTGTACGAAGCTGCGTCGTCTCTGACGGCCCTGACCAGCAACCCCGTCGCCGTCAAGGCTGCCGCTGGCAAGTTCATCGAGCTGAGCATCAAGGAGGCCGACAACAACGTCAAGCTTATCGTCCTTGACCGCGTCGACCAGCTGCGGAAAAAGAACCCGGGCGTCCTCGACGACCTGGTCATGGAGGTTCTCCGGGTGCTGCCCAGCCCAGACATTGATGTTCGGCGGAAGGCCCTCGACATTGGCCTGGAGATGGTCTCGAGCAAGAACGTCGAGGAGGTTGTCCTGCTCCTCAAGAAGGAGCTGTCCAAGACGGTGGACCAGGACTATGAGAAGAACGCCGAGTACCGCCAGCTCCTCATCCACAGCATTCACCAATGCGCCATCAAGTTCTCGGAAGTGGCCGCCAGCGTGGTTGACCTGCTAATGGACTTGGTTGCCGACTTCAACAACGCCTCTGCCGTCGACGTCATCAACTTTGTCAAGGAGGTCGTCGAGAAGTTCCCCAAGCTGCGCGCTACCATTGTGCAGAAGCTCTTCGAGACCCTGAACGAGGTGCGCGCGGGAAAGGTGTACCGTGGCATCCTCTGGATCATCGGCGAATACTCTGTGGACGAGAACGACATTCGCGAGGCATGGAAGCGCATCCGCGCGAGCCTCGGCGAGATCCCCATCTTGGCGTCCGAACAGAGACTCCTGGACCAGGGCGAGCCGGATGAGGAGACCAAGGAGGTCAACGGCAACGGCAAGCCGGCTGCCCCGACGGGCTCCAGACGCGTGCTCGCTGACGGTACCTACGCCACCGAGACTGCGTTTACGAGCCAGACCTCGGCTGCTGCGGCTCGCCTAGAGGCCGTCAAGGCCGCTCAGAAGCCGCCTCTGCGCCAGCTGATCCTCGACGGCGACTACTACCTCGCCACTGTCTTGTCCGCGTCACTGACCAAGCTGGTGATGCGCCACTCGGAGATTTCGCCCGACAAAGCCCGCACCAACGCGCTGCGCGCTGAGGCTATGCTGATTATGATTTCGATTGTGCGTGTCGGTCAGTCCCAATTCGTCAAGGCGCCAATCGATGAGGACTCGGTGGACCGCATCATGACATCGGTGCGCAGTCTTGCCGAGTTCAGCGAGCACAAGGAGCTCGAGACCGTGTTCCTGGACGACACGCGGAAGGCGTTCCGCAACATGGTGGTCGCCGAGGAGAAGAAGCGCGCTGCCCAGCTTGCCGACGAGAAGGCCAAGACGGCCATCCAGGTCGACGATGTGGTGTCGATCCGCCAGCTCAGCAAGAAGAACACGCTGGACAGCACGGACCTGGTGGAGGCCGACCTGGACCGGGCGACGGGCGGCGACGCGAGCGGCGCCGAGGACCTGTCGAGCAAGTTGTCGCGCGTTGTGCAGCTGACGGGTTTCTCGGACCCTGTGTACGTCGAGGCGTACGTCAAGGTGCACCAGTTCGACATTGTGCTGGACGTGCTGCTGGTGAACCAGACGACGGAGACGCTGCAGAACCTGTCGGTGGAGTTTGCCACGCTAGGCGACCTCAAGGTCGTGGAGCGGCCGACGACGCAGAACCTGGCGCCGCACGACTTCCACAATGTGCAGTGCACGATCAAGGTGTCGAGCACGGACACGGGCGTCATCTTTGGCAACGTGGTGTACGACGGCGCCCACTCGACGGACACCAACGTGGTGATTCTGAACGACCTGCACGTGGACATCATGGACTACATTGTGCCGGCCACGTGCACGGAGACGCAGTTCCGGTCGATGTGGACCGAGTTCGAGTGGGAGAACAAGGTGAACATCAACAGCAAGGCGCCGACGCTGCGCGCCTTCCTCGAGGGCCTGATGAAGGCGACGAACATGAACTGCTTGACGCCCGAGGCGGCCATGAAGGGCGACTGCCAGTTCCTCAGCGCCAACCTCTACGCACGCAGCGTGTTTGGTGAGTACATGTCGCTGCACTTTTGTTTGTTGAAAACGCCCCTACTAACCATCTGCAGGCGAGGACGCTCTGGCCAACTTGAGCATCGAAAAGGAGGGCGAGGACGGCCCGATCACGGGTTTTGTGCGGATACGCAGCAGATCGCAAGGCTTGGCCCTCAGCCTGGGCTCGCTGAAGGGCCTCAGCAAGATTGGCGTCGCGGCTTAAAAAGGAAAAGGGCGCTCTCGTTTCATTTTTGTTTTTGGTCTGCCGTCTTTCTAATTATTGAATCTGATGTTGTTCACAACCCTGCTGCTACTTTGCTACAGCTGCTGGTGATTGCTGTTGATGGTGATGGTGTCTTCCTTATCTTTGCCTGTTTGTGTCATTTTAGGGACGTGTTTCTAGCTCCATTTTTCTTATATTATTATTTGTCTCCCTCTCCTGACTTTATCCTTTCCGGGTTCGTTTATCATATGCTGCCGGAGACACCAAAAAAAGTGGGCATGTTTTGCACGATGGGATAAAGGAGGACGCTTTGATGTTTGGCAACATAAACTAAGTCAAAATTACCTGGGTAGAAGGGAAAGAAGGAATATACAAAAGTACATCGAAGTAGCAGAGATCGTGATCCAGTTTCATTAATGCGGTTTTGTCATGAATATATTGCATTCAGGCCACTGATTCTGGGTATATGTGAGAGAGTGAGATATGGCGCTGCCGTTGACAACAAACAGCGAGAAAAAAAAAAGCGATTACATTTAGACCAAATTTGGTATATAGTGCAAAATAGTATGTAGCCGCCCTATTTGCGGTTGTGTATGACCGTTGGCATCCTTGTCATGGAGTAGATGATCAGAAAGCGAGGGATAAAAAAAACTTTGTAAATGAAAACGAAAATGATGGAACAGTGCATGGGGGTATTTTGGTAGCGAAAATGCAGAATAAAGACAGACATAGGAAGATATTGTGCAGCCAAAAGTGAACAAGAAACGTGTGAGGCGAGCGACGAGGAATCGTAGACGGCCACAGCCCTTTATGTCGCCCCGAAAACAAGGGCATTGACGATATGGCCCTCTTTCCAGCCTTGGGCCTGGAGCGAGGTGCCGTCCTTGAGAATCTTGCCGAGGTAGGCGATGCGGACGCGAGTATCGTGCGGGAGCTTGGCCTTTTCAGAGATGCGGTGGGCCACGCTGCGGACGGGCTCCTCGCGACCGAGCGAGACGATGACGTCGCGGGAGGTGACACTGAGGCGAGCGCGGACGGTAAGCTGGTTGGCAGCGGCGGCGATGTTGACGACTTCCTTTCCCTTTTCTTCGCGGCGGCGGCGGCGGCGGCGGGGATTTGTCGGCGAGGCGGTCGCGGTATCGAGGCGGTGCCGGGCTTCGTCGCCACACGTATCTTCGTCATCGTCATCGTTGTCGCCGTCGCCTTCTCCTTCGTTGTCATAGTCAGAATCCTCCGACAGGTTGGCCTTGCTGCCCAGGTCATCGAGGGCGGCGCCCTTGGTCTCATCGACGTCGGAGTCGTTGTGCTCTGGGTCGCTGGCCAAGTTGGTGGGGTCAGAGACGATCCACGCCGGTAGGGCATAAAAGTTACCAAAGGCGTCGTATGCACCCTGGGCCATGTCACCGGTGGGCAGGGTAATGTCGGCGGCATCGAGGATAGTTTGGGCGGTGGCGCGAGCTTCCGTAGCTTCAGAAGATGCCGTAGAGCCTGCGCTTTTTGTGGGTGCTGTAGGTGATGTAGGTGATGTAGGTGATGTAGGTGATGTAGGTGAGGTAGGCGACGTGGGCGACGCTAGAGAGGCGGTGGTGGCTGCTTGGGTATCGGTCTCAGCACCAGCATTGGCATTCCTTGCTGCATCGACGACGTCGGCCTCCCACATAATCTCAAGGGCGGCACGTAGGGTCTGCCAGATCTCGGCGCGGCCTGTAACGCGGGTATCAAAGAAGTCGGTGCGTTCGCGGTCGATGGCGCTCCGGGTCCATACGCGGTTGCGGGAGGTCCAGCGGCGCCGTTTTATTGGTTTGTTGATATGCTTGGACAGCTCCTGTGCGGGCAGCCGCTGTTGTGTCGAGGAAGAGGAGGTGCCAGAAGCGGCGGCTGCTCGTAGCTGTCGGCTGCCACCGGTCGGGGGTGTCGAGGAGGAAGAGAGACCGCCGGCATCTATACCGTCGCGGTCGCCGCCACTTCGTGCACCAGCACCAGCGCCGGCCACACCAGCGGTCCTTGCCAGAGAAGCGGCGGCGGCCGACGTAGCCGAACCAGCGCCAGAAGCTTGGATATTGATGGCGCGGCCAGAGCCAGTAGGTGCACCGCCGGGATAGGGCGAGTTAGGGCCATCGGGGCGGGAGAAACAGCAGCCCTGGTGATGTGTTAGCAAGCTCTGGGATGACGAGAACGCAGTGTGGAGGAAGAGGGAGAGCTCACCATATTGACTGTTGTCCGATGGTAGTTGTATCTAATACTCGCACAAGAACATGGTCACCGAAGAAAACGGTCGAGGCTGAAAGGGTAAAGGAGAAGACGCGCGGTGGACGAAGAGAGCAGGCGACGTAGGAACGGACAGAAGCGGAGGGGCAACAGACGATAAAACGAAACAAGGACAGAAGGCCCGCGGAACGCAACGGCGGCGCTGGCAGGGCGATCGCGAGATGCACAGATAGGGTACGAATGTATGTATGGGGTAGAATGGGTTGAGAAAAGAGGGCCCGGAAGGGGACAGGAGACAAAATGACAAAGGAGAAAGAGCAACTAGACGGCGACCGAACGTGCGGAGACGGCAAGAGCGCGCAAGGACAGCGCAACGGCAGGTGCAGCCTCGTGGAAAACGGGTCGTAGATCACAGGTGATCAAGACCCTTACGTGCCTTATTGTCGGCCAAGGACTTTGTGCCAAAACAGAATCAACGAGAGGGGTAGAAATGGTCCCCTGGTGCGCACGTCCGAGACAGAGCCATTGCTGGAGAGACTGAGAAGCCAGACGACAGTCGCGACGGAGGGGAGACGGTGTAGACGGGCGGAGAAGCTGGCGTATTGCAAATGGGCGGTGCTAAACGACGCCTGAAGGTCAGGCTGGGTTTAGCGACATGACGAAAAGTGGAGTGCTTTTGCTCGAAAGTGGCCAGACGTCACCACGTGGACCGAGCTTGGGGGCACGGTTGCGCTAGCGCGTTGCGACACCCACCTGTTACCACTGCGGCTGTGGCGATTGACGGCTGAAGGCTTGCTGTAACATGCGCTGTGCGACGCTTTTGGTGGGCGCTACGAATTACTGGGCAGTGAATCCGCTGCACGTTGGATCCCATGATCAGCCTCGCATGGAGCTGACTTCTATTTTTATTGATTTGGAAGCACTTCCAACGCGGGCTATGAACATCCGGCTGACTACACCCTGGCCTTCGTATCGATTCTTGAATTAAAATATTTATTTTCCTGCTGTTATGTGCTTTCTCGACGAAGCTTAGTATTTCTTGTCATAATGTCGTGAGGCAGATGCGTATCATGCATACTGTCAAGATCAGACGCTTGGTGTCCGTCCTCGTAAACCGTTTTCCTCTTCGCTGTCACTGCGTCTTTACCACAGAAATTTACGGCAGTTGGGACTCTTGCACAGACACGGTGTCATGCCGGCAACGTGGTGCCGCGCGTCCGACGCCAGATCCACGATGCCGTCGACGTAGTCAAATGTCAGCTCGTCTCCAGCAGCAATGTCGCTCACCGCAAAAAATGCCAGGTCGTGGATGTGCTTGTCCGCGTGGTCGCCGACGCGTGCAAAGATGCGCAGGTTGGGGCTGCACGAGTGGTTGATGAAGCGTGTCGGGCCTGCACGGAACTCGCCGTCGCATTCGAGCGGCGGACCGGCCAGGCGGCTGTCGAGCGAGTTGGCGTCCGAAAACTTGTCGAGGGCGAACAAATACACGTCTTTGCGGCGGGCCATTGTAGCTGCCGAGCGACGGAGGTTGGCCTCCCGCGCTGTCAAGATCTCACCGAGGTAGCGGTCGACAAACTGGCCCTTTCGAAGGTCGACGAGCGTACGGACGCCCCAGCCACGGTCTTCGGTGCGGAAAATTTGGAGCGGGACGCGGCGGCCGCGCTCGACGACACGGTTGGCACAGGTCGTGTCGTCCGACACGTCTGCCCCAATACCGCCCGCCTCTGTGCTCGTGCTCGCCGCACACGCACACCCTTCGTGGCACTCGTAGATGGGCTCCCGGCTGTCGAGGTAGCGGCTGCGCAGGAGTCCTGCCTTGTCGCCCTGGCTGTGGTAGGCAAACTTGACACGCTGCTGCTTTCCTCCTACGGACTTGGCAGGCCGGCCAACCTTGTTACCGCTGGCCCTTGTTTCTGTTTCGCTGTCACCATCGTCGCTTGTCGGCTCTTCTTCCCAGAGCATGTCCGACAGACATTCACAGCCGTCGTAACGGCACGCTCGCGCATCCGTGCAGCTGCACCCGCTGCGGAAGCTCACCTCGGCCGCACGTACACCCTGCGTCAAGATCGACTGTGTGATAAATTTAAAGTCCTTGGGCAGTGCCGCACCATCGCCGGTTTTGTTGACGATGGTGACCGGGTACTGGCGATGCGTAGGAAACGCCCTTAACTGGCACCAGTGGCACCCGTCTATAATAGCCGGCGGTGGAGGTCCCTGTAAGGTCAGTTCTTGTTCTTTGCTCTCTACTTCACTAGATTCCGGCATTCGGTGGCCTTGACGTACAGTCTTCCAGTTGTGATTGAAAAAATGCTCTCGGTATGAATCGCGGTCGCCCATATTTACGTGCTATAAGGGTGGATGGATGCGAGGCGTGTGTTGGAGGTTAGGATGAGTTGTACAGTGTTGCTATGAAGGTGGTGATGAGTAGCTGCAGCTTTACGCACGCGTGTCGACGTCAACGCGATGGGGCGTGTATGAAGATGAGGAGCTTGGTGAGAGCTCTACGGCGAACAGTGGAAGTTGTGAGTTCCGGATTAAAGTGGAGCCTTCAACTTTGGCAACTCGTGGTGAAAACCAGCATAGTAAAACAGCGGTGGCGATATCGCCCAACAACAGCCTTCTTAATCAATACTTTTATTATATTTACTTATTCTCGAAATAATCAAGCCTCGTAGCCTGGTCAGTTCATACTACACACAATGCACTACAGAATACCGTATGCACAATACCGGCGGACTGCCTATCCGCGTGCTCTGATAACGAAGTAACGGAGATGGCCGGAGTTGTGTGGGCTGCTGGCTGGATAAAGCTATCTGTGGGTGGGTGCGACCAGTGTAAGTAACCGAATTGGGTTGCGAGATTGTTTGTCTTGATGGACTATACTTTTCGTGCCTCTATTTGAACTTCTTTTGTCGTCTGGTTATTGATTTTACTTCAGCGAAATTCTGTACACTACACCAGCATGGCTCCGTCTGCTGTCAAAGCGGACGGCGCATCGTCCAAAACCGAGGGTGCAGTCTCTGCTGCCGACGTGTCCGGCGACCCAACTCTTGCGCACGTCAATGAAGAGTATGGCCGCCCACCGGTATTCACAGACCCGATCAAGTACCGCTCGTGGCTCAAGCACCGCCTTGCATTGGCCTTCCGCATCTTTGCAAAGCACGGCTTCTTGGAGGGCATCGCCGGACACATTACGGTGCGCGACCCCGTCGACCCGTCCAGCTTCTGGGTCAACCCGTTTGGCACGCACTTTGCCCTGATCACAGACGACGATCTACTGCGGGTTAGCCATGACGGGCAGGTGCTCGAGGGCGGCTCCAACAAGATGCTCAACTACGCCGCGTTTGCCATCCACTCGGAAATCCACAAGGCACGGCCGGACGTACAGTGCGCGGCACACTCGCACTCGCTGTACGGCCGCGCCATGTGTGCTACCGGGCGCACACTCGACATGCTGACGCAAGACTTTTGCATCTTTTACGACGACCACGTGGTCTACCCCAACTTTGCGGGCGTTGTGCTGGCGACGGACGAGGGTCGGCGCATTGCAGAGGTCTTGGGTTCCCGCAAAGCCGCCTTTCTCGGCAACCATGGCATCCTGACGGCGGGTGCGTCGATCGAGGCGGCGGTCAACTGGTTCGTCCTCTTGGAAAAGTGTAGCCGGGTGCAGATGATTGCGGAGGCGGCCGTTGGTGGTAGACGGAATGAACTGACCACGATCGGCCCCGAGGAAGCGCTCAACTCCTGGAAGGCGATCGGCACATCAGATGCAGGGTACTTTGGTGGGCTGCCACTCTTCCAAATGGCCGAGAAGGAATTTGGCGAGAGCACGTTTCTGGGACGGGGAGTGTGAACGTGCAAGTGCAGCTAATGTGAGCTGACAGGAAAACTACAGCTTTCGCTCCACAAAAGTCTCCGTACATTATGCATACAGCACATATGGTTTGAATTGCGCCTAGAGCGGTATGACAACGAGCGAGATATATTTCTGTGGTTGTCTTTCTGGGTATGTGTTGGGATACGGAGCGCATCACCGCTATTATGAACGTGATGCACATACGCAGATCCTCCCTGGTCGATCCTTCTGGGGGATGAGAGGTCCTGCCAGCGGTACCGACCTTATCCTGAGCTTATCTGGGGGGGTGATAGACTGGGTGTTGTATGTTTGCCTCTTGGCGGGCGACCGCGGGTTCAAACACATCACATGTTCCCATCTTGAATCACGAACACAAAAGAAACCAGGAAAACCCGCAAAACGACCTCAAACGACAAACCTGAACCTGGTTGTGGCTGTGTCTGCGGGTTATTCGCGGCAAGCAAGCACGGACAGAGCGGTACGGAGTATTAGGGCGGCCTGCATGTTTTTGTTTGATTGTAGAGGGAACAACGGCACCAATGTGTCAAAATGTTACACTTTGTACATACCTCATACGCGTTCCGTATGCTCTCCTCTATGGAGGATTAGTGCACAGATACACACCGCTGGTCAAACACAGAGTATCCGAAGAGGCATTGGCTCATTGGGTAGCACTGGGACTTGATGGGCGTTTCCTCCGACTCCTAGCAGATTGTTTGGGATCGCCACGCGCAGCCTAGTCTGGCTTGCGATTCTGATTCTTTCTTGCCTCTGTTGCCTGCGTTCTTTTACGATTACTTTCGTTAAAGAAAAATAAAATAAAAATGAGAGCCGCTAGTCGACGCCGGCGCGTTGATTTTCTTCTATTTCCCGTTCTCGTTCATTTTGTCAAGGTTTGTGGACGATGTAGGATCGAGTGAGGGGTGGTGAAGATGCAGGGGGGAGGATGCGAAACTGAAACGGATTCCGCCTTAGATGAGGGATAACGACGATAGTGCGGTTTGCAGAACGTGCAGTTAGAGAACGGATGCGACCTGATAAGAAGGCCGAAGGTTAAAAACGTAGCAAGCGCCTCGAATAAGAGTTGAATAAATGAAGAAGAAAATAGAGAACCGACCCAGCCGACAACGTCACATACATTTGTGATGGAATCCTTGTTGGTCTAGTCAGGCCCGGCCGCCTAGTACCAACATTGTCTGTTTCATCGACGACCGGGGATATTTTGAGCGATCTGTGATCTGTGATGTGGCGGATTTGATTTTCTCTTCTCCCTCTCAGGATGAACAATCTCCTTCTTTTTGTGCCATTTTGAAGCGCTCGTCGTATCTTTGATAGACTGGACGTTCCTTCCATTTGCGCCGAACGCGGTGGTGTCACTCATATTCCTAAAGCAGAAAGAGCCCACTCACAAGCCTTACTGCGAGACCAGCTATTCTACACAAGCAGACGATTGACAATGCGTCTCATTTTCATCTAGAGTCAATGATGGTGAAGGTAAATGCAGAAAATAAGAATCCTGATTCGTTGTCGATCGACCTTTGCTCCGTCCTGTGTTGAGCTGCGGCCTACATTTTCTTTTTTTTGTTCCTAGTTCTTGTAAGCCACGAGGCGCACTTCCTTCCTTTTCTATGCACCTTCCCAGCCCTGCTGCTCTGCTCCTTTGCTCCTTCCGCGCAGGAACAGCCTCAGCCGGCAACCGGCTCCTGCCCTGTCAAGATAAAGCGCTGCCAAGATGTCACCAGTGTAGCATCTGAGGCTCGTTTTCTCCACGATACTTGCTTTTTACCGCTCCGCGATGCCCTTTAAAGCCTCGACGCTGCACCCTTTCCTGCTGACACCCCACTTCTCCCCTGCTGTCAGTCGAGACACAAACATGCCTTCCCTTGTCTCGGGTCCTGGGTTGCATTTTGGCCACCCTCGCCTGTGGCTTTCCCCTTCCCATCCTTTTGCATCCCGGCGACCTGCGAGTTTCTGTCCACCCTCGCCATATATTTGCACATCCTCTGTGCTGTTTCCGGGTCTGTGCCTGAGTCTTACTGCATGTGTCTGCCTCTCACTGCCCACTTCAAGGCCACCCATTACCATCATCTAGTGTGGATGGTGGTCTGAGATTCGGCATGTTTCCTTTTTTTTGCTTTCTTTGTCATGGAAAGCTCGATGGTGACTTGGACCAGAGACAGGGCTTGTCTGCTGAGCCTGTCTTTTGGCCTGGTCGTCTAGGCCAGCCCGGCCCCGGTCTGCCACAGACACACACCTCGATGCTATCTGGGTGGTTCTCTGACACGATCCTAGACAGGGGAGGGGAACTCTATTCCCCTCACTCCTTGCTCGTACAATCGGGGAGCTGTTACCCACGATGTCCCCGTCTTGTGTCTCATTCTGAGATTTTCCTATGGGACTATCATTGTCCACTCCATATACCACCTTGATACCCTCTTTCTTTTTTCTCACCTCTCTCGTCTTTGCTTTCTCTCATTTTTTGCGTACATCACCAGCTTATGCACATACATCATCGCATCAATATCACTCCCATGGCGTGCGTCGGCGCCGCACCGTCGTCCCCTCTTCCACCATCCTCACCATGAGCGCAGACTTGCACGGCGGCACCGCCCCGCTGGCGGCGCTGACTACCGTCTTCACACCTCCCTGTCCGACGTCGTGGCTGGTGACGACGACCAAACTGCCGTCTCAGTTCCCGTCTTTCCCTTCTGCCGACGTTGCGGTACCAACGTGCGACCCACCGGGGTGGGCTGGCAACCTGGCCGGCGAGGGCTTTCAGTACTACTCGCCGGCTATCTGCCCAGACGGCTTTGAAGTTGGGGACGAGTGCATTCTGACGGGCACGCCACGAACAACTGAGGGGTTTCCCGCCGTGGCTCCCGGCGAGACTGTGGCATGGTGTGTGCCGAGCGGACAGACCTGCGCATCAGACACAACCGACTTCCGGGGCGGTGTTTGGGGTGTATCGCAGACGAGCACGGGTGCCGGTGCCACTATCACAGTTGGGCCGGCCATTCAGATCCGGTTTCGAGACGTCGACTTGTCCATACTGGCAACGCACCCACTGACGCCGGGCCGGATACTACCAGGAGGCAAACCATTAACGCAGTCTACACGGCCTCCTTCACCGACACCGCCACCGACCAAACAGACACCGGACGCATTCACCAGTTCTTCAGAAATTGCGCAGAACACACATGTTTCATCATCGTCGTCGTCTTCATCGTCGTCGTCCCCATCAACAACATCTACAGCAACAAGTGACGGCACTGCCGTCGGGTTTATGACGGTCATAGGAAAATCCACGACTGCGTCACTCTCGTCCACACCAGAACCAGTCACCAGTACTGTCCAAGTCGTGTCGCACGGATTGACGTTCAAGTCGACTGTGGTGACGTCTCCAACGCCGTCCGTTGACAACGGAGGCGACGGCGGTGACGATTCTACTGGCGCCACTGCCACCAACGGCACCAGCAATGCATTGGCCAGCAAAACCCCTACAAGTGCCTTTACAGCCACCATCGTCATGGCGGTGATATTGAGTGTCGCCGCCGCTGCCATTGTGTCTTTCTTCCTTCTGTCAAGACGGCGCAACCTTCGACAACAACAGAAGTTGAGCGAGCAAGGGCGTGGCTTACCAAAGACCGAGCCCCCAGTACACGATGGCAATTCTTCTCTTGGATGGTCGTCCGTTGGTGTCGGCGCCTGGGTCCATCGGAGACGACCTCGCTGGCAGGCTGGTTGGCGCCGGCTACGAGCATGGTGGAGTAGCCTACCGCGTCTGCCTTGGCAGCGGCGGAGTACCCTGACGGGCGACAACCGGAGATGGGCTCGGTGGCGCCGTCCAGTACCACGGCGACATAATCAAAACGCGGAAGACAGGGAACCTGGCCGGGCACGCACGCCTATGGCAGAGTTACCGACCTCGGAGCGTGTGGTGGCCGACTATGCCGAACTGGAGGGCTCCCCAGTACCCCAGAGACAGGGGTCATACAATGACGATGACGATGACGCCGACTCATACATGAGCATCCAAAAGTTCAAGGGCATTCCTGCCAGACGCATGAATGCCCACAGCCCGACCCGTGCCAATCGTCTTAGCTGGATGTCCCGCTTGTCACGGTACATGCGAGGACGCTCGTCGACGGGAGGCGGGGACGGCCGGGACACGCCTGCAAGTGGTGGCACCAGCGTCTACGATGACGCCGCTACGGTGGCTGACCGAAGCATTCTAAGCCGTGCATCCACACGGTCGTCTCACTGGACGCGCTCGGGCGAGGTGGACGACAGTCCGTTTGGGACCATGGAGAGCGGCGATGTTGACGAGAGCAGCTGGGCGGCCTTCTCGCGATCACGCGAAGGACTCGGCCGGTTGCTGCAGGTGAAAAAGAGTGCTGGAAGCCCCATGCCTGCTTCGTTTGGCGCCCGTCGTGGCCACCAGCGTGGCCTGAGTGCGCCGACCAACAGCACCGCCAAGGGCCTCCCTCGATTGCCCTCGCCAGCAATTACTGTGCGAAGCGACCGAACTGGGACGCCGGTCCCGGGATGGCTGGGCGGTGCCAATGGCGCCAACACCGATCGCTTCTCACGGCTGAGCAGCGGCACGTTTGGGCGCATGGACAGCTTAATCAGCCGAGACGGCAGTCGAATTGGAGACGTGCCGGGAGTCGGTGCAGGAGGAGCACAATATACTGAAGCGAATCCATAGAAGGAGAATTCGTGCAGCATATTATGATATGCGAGAGAAAGTACAAAATACCCCTGAATGAGAAATGGCTCAAGGATACAAATAAATTCGGAAGCAAATAGCACTGTCAAGACATTGCGCAGCGACACAAAGGTTCATAAATTTTAATGTAGATGTCGAAACTCGTGCGAATGTATGACCAGAGCTTGGCGAGATGACAGAGGCAAACGCCACACGATACCACACGATCTTCTAGAATCGTGTGGTATGATAGTATAGATGAATCGTGATGATAAAAGAAAGACATACACCAAGGAAACGATCACCGTTGGGGATGTGCGATGGATGGGCGCACTGGCTGAGACATTGTCGCGTGGGTTTGGTACACGTGGTAAAGTCAGGGGAAAAGGAAGTAAACAAGTTGAAAGTTGAATGACCGTATTTTATTGTTTTTTTGTTCTCTTTGCAACTATGGCTCGACACTTTGGAGATTAATAATCATGCTATTAATTGTTGTGGATGTGTCTTTGAAATAAACTTTTTCAAAAATGATAAGAAAAATGTGTGACACAAATATGAAAATTTATGAGAATAAACATGCTAAAGTAAACATGCCGAGAATGCCATGGACTTCTAATCGTATCCGGAAAAAGAGAAAGAAGATGTTGAGAATAGAATAACAGGAAGACGCTGGTATCACAAGAAAGAAAACGAAAAGAAAACTCGGCATACGAAGAGAAGGGGGAAAAAAAGAAAGGAAAAGAAATGCAAGCAAAATCAACGCAGACAGAGGAGAAAAGGAAGACACGAAACACATGGGACACAAACCCCAGTGGAATATGTTCTCAGACAGCCATCCAAGACATATTGTTCTCGGACAGATTGCTTGTCATCTCTCGTCATGACCTCGTCCAATATCTCCGTCTTCTCCTTTTCTGCTTGTTCCTTCGCGTCATAGCATCACGTTTCAGCCACGGTTGGCGTGCGCCTTGTGGCACCTGTGCTCAGGCCCTTTTCGACATCGACCGCCTGCTCGGGCGAAGAAGGAGACGGCGAGGATCTGGTGGCAGCCTCAACACGCAATGGCTGGGCGGGCGGCTTCGCGTTGCTGCCAATCACACCCGAACTACGGAAGGCGACGAGGACGACCAGGAATGAGCACACGCCCAGGGCAAAGTTGAACCAGTTGGCGGCGCGCAGGCCGCGTAGTGTGGGCTCGTCGTAGACCTTGGTGCCGCCGACGTTGGCCACCGAGACGCCGCGGGCCGAGGCCATGACGGCCGTTTGGATGGCGGTGGCAATGGCGAGGCCGATGGCGCGGCCAACCTGGCCGGCCATGTTGACGAGGGCGCCGCCGAGGGCCTGGTCTTCACGAGGCAGGGCGTGGGACACAAAGAGCGTGAGACTGGGCCAGGCCGTGTCGGCGCCCATCACCGACAGCACCATGGCCTCGAGGCCGTAGGCGAAATACGACGTCGTGCGGAACGGAATGGGAACCGCCAGGAGAAGACTGCTAATGCTCACGCTGGCGTTGCCAAACAACAGGATCCAATACGTCGGGACGCGGCCGAGGAGCGGGGCGACGCAGAAGCAGGTGATGATGCCGGCGATGCCCGTCGGAATGAACCGCAGGGTGGTCTGGATGGCGCTGAGGCCGAGGTAGTCTTGAAAGAGATAGGTCGCGTAGACGAGGTAGCCCATGAAGGAACTGAAAAACAAGCCCATGATGACGAGCGACGTGGCAAAGAGGCCGCCGCCCGCCGAGCGCGAGAAGATGGACATGCGCACGAGGGGCCGCGGCGGCCAGGCGTGGCCGGCGATCTGCCTGCGGACGTTGCTGGGCGTCTCGAGCCACATTTGCCAGCCCACAAAGGCAGCCACAAGCAGCAAGGAGAGGCCAATGATGACACCAATCCAGGGGGTGGACCACCCGACGACGTTGCCCTCGGTGAGAGCAAACAAAAGTCCGACGAGACCGAGCGTGACAAGGAAGGCGCCGAACCAGTCAATGCTGCGGAAGGTGGCAGGGACGGGTACGGCGGAAAGCGCGACCGAGGGAGACGTGGCGTCGTTGGCATCGGCAGGAGCAGTCGCAGTCGTGGTGGCAGCGACGGCCCGAACAGGAATGACCGTCTGCGGCGGCGGCTGCGCGGGAATGATCAAGTAGCCGACAACCGTGACAATGCCCGAGAGGATGGCCAGGGCACCAAACACCCACTTCCAGTTGGCGTACGAGGTGATGAGGCCCGCCATGAGGTTGCCAAAGACGGATCCGAGCGGGGCACCGGCACCGTACGCAGCAAAGGCATAGTTCTTGGCCTTGCCGGGCGGGAACGTCGTGCCCAAAATGCCAATGGCGGTCGGCACGTTGGCGGCGGCGCCCAGTCCTTGCAAGCCCCGGAAGAGGTTGAAGACGATCTCGTTGGGGATGAAGGGGTTGGCAACGGTGGTGGCCGTGACCCAGGCCGAGCCGGCGACGAAGATGGCCTTCTTGCCAAAGACGTCGGCGATGCGGCCCCACAGCAACAGAAAACAGCCAAACGCCAACGAGTAGGCCGAGACGATCCACTGCAGACGGGTGTCGGGGATGTTGAGGTCGCGGCCGACGCTGGGCAGGATGATGACGACGGACTGGACAGAGAGCGTGTTGGTAAAGGTGGCGCCGGTGACGGTGGCGACGAGCGCGATGCAGCGCCACTTGGAGTAGGGCAGCTTCTCGGCGTCGTTGTAGCCGTCCATGGCGCCGTCGTCGTCGTCGTCGCCGTCGTCGTCGCCGTGGCCGTCGGCAAACTCGACGGGGGTGTCGTGGGATATTGGCGGGTTGCAGCGCTGGCGCGACGAGGCCGTCGAGCGGACTGGGCGGAGTTGGAGTGTATTTTTGTCCATGGCGGTTGGCGATGGGCTGGGTGGGCTGGCAACCGGCGTGTTGTCGTTTTGGGTATAATCGACTGTGTTCTCGTTGTCGATGCCGTCGCTGGTGATGTCCGTCTTGGGCGACGGTGGCCTTTCAGATTTTTCTGTGTCGGGGGCCATTGTATTTATGACTGTGGGTAGGCTGGTGATAAAATGACAAGAGGTAGGTTGTAATGCGACATGAGAAGGAAGCTGGTGTGAGAACAATCTAAGGATCGATCGACGGAGATTGAGATGGGAAGAGGTCAAGCGTCAAGGGGCAAGACAGGGAAGCAATTACGATGATACGATAATAGAGCCAAGAGCCCGGGCAGGAAGTTGAAGACAAGAAGAGAGCCGACGACAATATAAAAACGGAGATGAACGACGACGCTATCCTAGTCGCGGGCGAGACACGGCCACGACGAAGCGAGCGGCAGTGGGGGGGTCAAGGTTGTCAAGCTGAAGGGCGTAAATATGTCGTCGGTTGATTGACAAGTCAAACCGGCCAATATAAAGGGTTGTGCAGAGAAAAGCGAAAGGACAACCTTGCGTGGAGACTGTAGATATGGGCAGTTGCGTGAGGACGGACCAATGCTATACCGGCGCCCGAGTCCACGGCCGACACGGAGGGTGAGCAGACGGGAGAGAAAGGTTAATGCAGGTTGTGGTGATCTTTGCCTATTCGATTTCTCTTTGCTATTATTTTTCTTTCCTGTCTTTTTTTCGTTTGTCAATAAAGTCCGCTGCCGTCGACGATTCTGGGGTTGTGTCGGTGCTTTATTGCTTGTCTGGGTCCTCGCCTGGGACCTCTTCGTGTCCGGTTGCACTGTATTGCTGTCTCGCCTGTGCTGTGTCTCGTTTTTATTGTCGATTTCCTCTTGTCGACTATTATTTTCCTGTCAACTTTTTTTTTCGTTTCTTTGATTCCATCTGTCATGGGTCTTTACCCCGGTTACGGTACCCACTCTGCACTCTTGTCGCTAGCGGCCCTGGACCGGAGGCTTTGGCGTTGGACGGCCAGGCCGCACGTTTTTTTAGCGGCAAATTCACCACCGTGCTTCACTCATGGCAGCCACGTAGGTCACTACTCCGTATTGCCATGCCGTAAGTCCGTGGATCTCCGCTCAAGGAACTATGTTTCCCCCATCAAGCCCTTGGTCGACTTCCTTTCCTGGCTTAGACGCGAATAACAAGCATCCTGGTCTCCTTTTCGCTTGCTTTAGGAGGGGCACTTGGGGCAGGTAAGGCTAGGTAGCAAAACTCCACAGTGAATCCATGGAGAATCGACGAGACGATGACTGCGAAGAAAAGTTTCATGTTTCTTGAGATGGTAGACCTCGAGTTGTTGGGATGGTTGCCGTCGTCTCCGCCTGCCAGGTCGGCGGTCACAATGCAGATTCGCATGCCGTTCGTACGAAGGCCATTATCCCCTGCATCAAGCAAACAGAACGCATGGCGGACGAGCCCCGACCCTGTCCAGTCGCCTCGCTACGTGTACTGGAACATGCATCGGGACGGGGGGTCGGAGGCCTGTCCTGCACACCTGTCTTATCGTCCCGGCCATGGTCCTTGTTGTCGTCTTGTTTTGCTTTCTTTTTTTCTTTTGGTTTTGTTCCCTGCAAGCAGGTCATCAATCTCGCAGCCAAATCTCGCTTCCTCAAGACGTCCAGTCGTACTCGCCCCGATAGATTGTTTCTGTATGACTTCGGGCGGACTAAATCGGGCGATGCGAGGTGAAGACTGTGAAAGGGAAGTAAAAAGAAAGAAAGAAAGAAAGACCGCACCAACGGGTCTGCGCTTATCGCTTGACCCACGACCAGGTTAGACGATCTTGCAGCGTGAATTGTGTGAATCTTTCCACGTTTGCAAATACGTTACGGCTGGCAGGTATAACCACACTTTGACTCTGGTACTCTAGTACACCTGTGGTGGGTACGGTCACCGCAGATAATTCCTTGCCTGTTCATCCAGCAGTGATTAGTTGTCCTGTGCGGCAAGTTGCAAACACACAACCTGCTCTGCGTACGGAGGCATAATAGGCATGATCTCGTACATCTGACCGATCAGTGAACACAGGTACAGGCACAAGCACAAGTACAGGAACAGGAACAGGAACAGAAACAGAAACAGGTACAAGAACACAACCACAGAGACATGCACGAATGACAAACACAAAACACAAAAACACAGGAGGACAAGTTGCAGTAGAGGTTGTCAGCAAGTTTAGAGGTGGGATCTGCAAGTGAATGAAGAAACAAAGTAGTTGGAAGCAAAAGGCGAGGGCAAGGTGAAGAGATGATGACAGCAAAGATGACAAACCAGAAAATAGCTTTTGTTATAACTGCACAACACTCAGTAAATAATGAAGAAGACTGACCTGCAACGGAAAGCAACCAAGATCCGACGGGGAAAGGAAGGAGCGACACTCACATTCGCATTCGATAAGAGTGGCAGGTGCTGTGCAACGTTTCGGCGTCTTGCGTCCCGTTGTCACAGGGCGTGCCTGCTTGACATGTCCATATAAATGTTGGTGCGGGGAGTGGCCCAAGGGCAACTGCGCAGGCGCCGATTGCCAGGTTCGTGGTTGCCGCGCTGGCCATCACAACAACCCCGCAGCCGTTCTTTCCAGAAAGGAGAATGCCAATGTCGCCCTCCCACTTGGCCACAAGAATCGAGACAGCCTACACTTCTTCCCCTCACAACCTATTGGTGTCTATGCGTCGAGCCTCTTGACGCCAATTCCGTACATCCTCTCAAGATCCTCTCAAGGAGAAGCTTGCACCGAGTTCGACCGCTGTTGATTGACAACAGTTGCTCTGTTTCGACCGGGTCGACCAAGAAGTCGCATCTTTGGCCAAAGTCTGTTGGCCAGTGCTAGGCGATGCTGCTTTTGTTTAAGAGGGCGCAGAACGGCTTTGTCTCTGAAGAAAGCCACGGGTATCATTACCGCATAGACGCGACGAGTTAAAGGTAGGTAGCTGCCCAGGGCCTTTTAGCAGCACAGCCAAGGCGGACAAAGCAAAGAGATACCGAAGCCAAACAAAATCAAAAGATGGCAGTCAAAGGGTCAAATAAAGGCTCTCAGCTGTCCATCCGTCGGTCGCTTCGTGAGGAAATTCTGGTCGTTATGCTGGCAATTATGTTGCCAGGGCAGTCAACCTCACTCAGCCTTCATTCAGAGCAAAGCTTAGCATAACGAACCAGGTTTGGGGCGCAATGACTGAACCGACAAGATTGGGAGGCTGCCATACGACCACAGCCTCGGATTTCGCGCTAGGTTTATGGCTGGCCGTGCCGACGCGGGCGTCTAGTGAGGCAGCTATGATGGTCTTCATTGGCCCCCTGACCTCCAATGACTGCCTTTTGTTGCTCTTCTGCCTTGCACTTATCCTGAACTGTCCGAGTTCCAAGAGCTGCTTGCCACGGTCAGCCTGGCAGTTTTGCAAAACGGCCAGGCCTCTGGAAGGTCACTTCAGAATACGGTTACCGACAGCCTTTTCATCCCACCGGCCGAGAAGAAGGACGGAAATGGACAAAACGACTGCGATCGAGAACACGGGGGTGTGACGCTTCGTTGGTTGGGCATAACTGGCGCAGGCGCAGCGCGGCTGAAAAGCAAATGACTCGATCTACTCGAGCAGAAAGGTGCACGAGACACGGCTGGAGGCCTTGAAATCGTAGAGCTGGGACCTGCAGGCCTTGGAATGATTCGCTTCTGATTTATTCGTCTGATTTCATCTTTTCTTGGCCTTGCTTTGTTTTGTTTTTTTCTACCTCTCCTCTTCAATTAGTTCGTAACAATTTCGACCTTTCGCACAGCACCGAATCACAATGGCACCAATACCAGCCTTTATGAGCCGCCTTTTGGCACCAACACACGACATATCCAACACAGCATCCTCATCCTCTCTACGAACAGGATCGCTCACCTCACGAAGCTTTCAATCCACGATCCCAGTCACATCCGCACCACCACAGACACCAATCACGCCTTCGATTGCCTTCCACCGCGTCGCCCGCGTTCTCCTCGAGCATTTTGACAACAAGAAGAATAGAGCAAAACGAGACGACGAGACCGATACCGAAACGAATCATAAACGTTACGAAATCATCTTGCCTATCATCGGTGGCTGCATCGTTCTGTGGTGCCTTTATAGCTGCACTCGCGACCATTTCCGCAAAGGCGGCACTTGGAAAGCCTACGGTAAACTCTGGCTTACGGGCTTGAAGTATTTCCTGTTCCTCACTATCTTGCTGCCACTCACCCTTCTCGGATGCGTCGTCGGGTGTTTCAGCGCTTGCAACAATAGTCGGAAGCCCAAGCCGGCCGCGAACGCGGCCAATCCCAACCGGGTTGGCGCCGTCGCACCCATAATACGCAATCGTGACAATCGTGAACCGCCGCCATTAAACCGTCCACTGATGCCTCTGGATCCCGTGGTCGTGATGCCCGACTTGCCCGACCAAGAAGATCCCGATGCTGTTGAGGTTTTACCGCCACCACCACCGCCCATTGTGCAAAAGAATGAGACGACAGCCGAGGCCACGGAGACGTTTCTCTCCAGCGATGGAAAAAACAACTCCGGTGGCAGCGGTGCAGCTACGCGTGGTCTTGCCAAGGGTTCTTTCTAGCTGCAGCCGCCCCGTGAGCGAAGAAATAACAAGACAAAACAGCGCAGAGCGTCTTCACATGCAGCCAAGAACACTAGGTTGACGGGCGAGGCTGAGCTCACTGTTGGCATCCATCCCTGAACCAGTTAAACCCCTCACATGCCAGTACACAGCAACGAACACTGGTGCAGATATGCGTCCTAAAACTGGTCACGACGTGAATGAGGCTCGCCTTGACCGTTCCGACTCGTCGTTCTTGGCTGGGCGCATCTCATGATAGGCTCTTACACAGGCTGCCTTGGAACCGCCTCTCACTTGCTTCGACCACTCCTTAGTGGCCCAACGACCCACATCGCTGACAACCCGTCCGCCGTCCGCCAAAACCTTATTTCAACCCCAAAGGCTCACATCTGATTCGGTTTTCTTCTCTGCCTTCAATTTTTCTTTGTACAATTCCATTGTTCTTTTGCTCCTCATTCTTCCCATGTGAGACTCACACAATGGCACCATTGAGCAACACCGCCCTGGCACCTGCTATCAGCAATCATTTGTCACATCCCCCGGCCTTCTTACCTCCATCCTTTTCGTCCATCACCACTCGCGACGATGCTTCCGATGCTGCCCGTGCGAAGAAAAAGAAGGAGAGGATCCGCAACATTCTGATCATCGCCATTAACCCGGTGACTCTCATTGTTGTTGTAATGGTGTTCTACTACCTCATCAAGGGCATCCGGAACGAAATCCGCTACCGTCGCCAGAAGAAAAAGAACGACCTCGAGGAGCTGGCGATACAGCAAGAATGGGAGCGCCAGTGGAACACCCAGTTCGGCATTGGGTCCAACAACTACATACCTCCGAAAACGGCGCCGGTCGGGGAAGGCGGAGCAGTAGCACAACCTGGCAACAGCAATACCAATGCCAACGCCAACGAGACACCACGGGCGGCTTCTTTTCCATCTTCCACTGGCGATGGCCACGCAGCAATACGGCGACAGTACCCGCCATACCGGTAGACATGACGGAAAAGACGACGGACAAAGACCCCACGTTTGTGTCTGAGAAGGACGAGACGTATGCCCGCGCCAGTAACGATACCGACCGGACTGCCGTTGCCGTGGGTGCTGCGCCTACCGTGACGACGGACGATGAGAAGAAAGGCATCAGCTAATCCTTGGCCGTGGTCTATGATGTCCAATGTTGTTATTTTTGTCACTGATTTTCTTTTACGTTTTCTGATGTTTACGACTCGCGAAGCAACATTTGTACTCTCATAAAGACGATACCACCATGCACTGCTTCCTTATTCCCATTTTTAACATACATCTGTAATTATTTTGTACAATTTTCACACTTTTTTTCCATGTTCATGATCCTGTATACTACTAATATAGCATAGACTCCATATTTATGTTATTTCCATAACAAAATGTGCCATTACAAGCGTGACGCCATGGTCACTCTCCCATTTGGGATCTGAATACAACTACAACCACCAGGCAGCTAGGTCGACGGTTTCTCCGCCACGCCGAAAAACAACCGCAGATTGCCACCGCCAATCTGCGGTGGGACTTGCGACACCTCGGTGTTGACCCGAATCTCGCCATGGACCAGCCCAGCCTCGCCAAAGATGCGCAGCATGTCTTTTTCGGTGAAGCCGCGGCGGACAACGGTATGCAAGCCGCCAGGTGCCTCGGCGTTGCTGTGATCGGGGTTGTGACCGTGGTCGTGTCCGTGGCCGTGGCCGTGGCCGTGGTCATGGCTGTGCCCATGACTGTGATCATGCCCGTGCTCATGGCCGTGCTCATGGCCGTGCTCATGAACGTGTTCATGACTGTGTTCATGGCCAGTGGGTACATCCTCCGTCTCGCCCTCCGCCATGTGCAGGTCAATCACCAGCAACTTGCCACCCGGCACCAGACGGCTCGCCATACCTTGCAGCACGGCCACCGGGTGCTCCACGTGGTGCAGGGCCATGGAGATGAGGGCGACGTCGAACCCCTGGAACTCCTCGCCCTCGGCTGCCTTGGCCAGTGAAGAGTCCGTGCCGGTGGCCAGGTCTGCCTCAACCGCGCGCATCCGCTCCGGCGTGAAACCCGCTTCCACCGCCGCCTCGTTGTACCGTTTCACCATGGTCGACGAGATGTCGATGCCGCGCAGATGCTTCGCATAGGGCGCCAGGGCCGTGGAAATGCGGCCGCTGCCACAGGCATAGTCTAGCAGGCGGATGCCTGTGCCGTCGGCGGCGCTGGCCCCCTGCGGGACGCCGATCCACACGCGGTTTGTCGTCAGGTAGTCAATGATCTGGCGGTGCATGTCGGCGATCCACTTGATCTTGAATGTGTCCTCGGGCAGGTTGCTACGCAGTTAAGTTGGTTAGGGCTCTGAATACACAGCATTACTACCCATACCGTCCTCTTTACTCACTCATAATGTTCTTTGTTAACCTCCTTCCAGGTCTTGCCGTCCTTGGGCTGATTGGGAATTTCAACGTTCATGATGGTGGCTGGCGTCGACGTCGTTGCGACTTTTGTTGTAAGGCGAGACGGAAGGTCAAAGTAGGCTGCGAGGAGTGTGAGAATAATTGTGAGGGCAAGGAAACCTGTTGTGTTGTATAGAAGGCCGGCCCTTTTTTCGTACTTTTGAGACGTTTGGTGTTGCTTATTGTAGCCCAAGTCCGTAGGCATTACCTGTCCCACGCTTCAAGTCGAGTGGTTGGTGTTTTTGATTTGGGTTGAAGATGTCAATGTCAAACATGAGGATGATACCTTTCAATTATCTCATGGATCTATACACTTTCAGGAGTATTTATACAGAATCGACGACAATTTGCCTCTTCTCGGAGACTTTTTTGCTGCGTACCTTCTTGGTTCTTTGTGGCCGAAAAGTCTCCGAAAGGCACTTCTTGGCCGGTCAATGCGTCGAGAATAAAATTACAACTAGGAATGAACGACTTAGCTCGATAAATGATTTTTTGGAAAGGACAAAACTTGCTCAAATATACCGCCATGATTGCAAAGTGTTGTGATGCGGTCTGGACATTGGATGTGGTGATGGAGACTTGCTTGCTACTCCACTTGGCATGGGTTGCATCGCACAACAATACTCCCCATTGTCGTGTAAATGTACAAAGCTAGACAGTTACAACAGGCAGTCTGCTAAAGTTCCCAAGTTTTAAAGTACCGCCGCCCTGCTGCCCGTTGTTTTCAAGATCGAATTTCGGCATATGACTCGTCTTCAATTTAACGTTCCTGGCTAGGTGACAGGCGGTCCGCTGGTCCACTTTTTCAGCACTTACACGCCAACAAGCATCCACCTCGGAGACATTTCTTCGTTCAACATCGGCGCCATTTCCTCTGGACGCAGGGCGAACAAAGAATTAAAGATGCCCTTTGAGATACAGTACGTCCCTCGTGTGCACAGAGTCATGCTCATAGGTCGTGGCAGCAGAGCCGAGAGTCTGGCCGAACTTCCTGAACCGGACCATCTTTGGCTTTGGCGGCTCTCCGCCCTGCCTGGCTTGTGTGTAATCACGGCCAGAGCCGTTCTTTCCTCCAGGTGACTGCGTCCAATCCCAAAGTGCTTTCTTCTCTCACATACCGAAGTCGGTGGTGCTGGCGGTCTGTTGCTCCCTGCCAGAATTCCACGTCCGTCGGCGCCACGGCGTACACGAGCCATCCGGGCGATACGTACTCCGGGTCCTTGTCAAACAGGGCCTGTACCTCGGCCGTCCTCTTTGAGAGTTCATTTTCGGACGTCCCAGGGTCCACCATGACCTCGCTTTGCGGCGACGCCACCGCGCTGACCCGCGAAGCCAGTGGCCTGGCCAAGAAATCAGCGGCGCATTCCTCAACCGGCAACGGCAGGGCCCGGCCACGGATGCGCACCTGCCGGCCGAGTGACGACCAATAAAAAGTCAGAGAGCACGCCGGATTGGCCGTGAGCTGGCGGCCCTTGGGGCTGGCGGCCTTGACGGCGAAATGCCAGCCGCGGCCATCCACGTTTTTGAGGATGAGAACGCGGGCGTCTGGCAGCCCCTCGGCGTCGACGGTCGACACAGTCATGGCGTGCGGCTCATAGGGCGTCGCCGATGCTGCGGCGGTCTTGCCACCCTCTGCAATGGCGTCGCGGAGCCACTGCACAAAGGCTGCTTGGGGCGTCGCCGGAAAGGCCGCCCAGTCGACAGGCGCGTAGGGCCCCTTGAGCGACGGCAAGTTTCGAAGCAATGAGCGGATCTGGTCGCTGTCGTCAACGTATCTTGAGTCGTCGGAGATGGCAGCAGCTGCCGCTGCCATAGATGAAGGACCCGACATAATGTTGCCTCGATGTGGCCAGTCGTATTTGTGCTGCGTTTCGTATCCCAATAGCCCAGGGCAGGTTGGCCTCGCGCCGTTTTGACTCGATCGGTGCCTTGCCGTGACTCAATGCTTGGCCTGCTTGTGATGTTAGGACACGGGATGAAAGATGAGAAGGAAACGTAGGATAAAGACTTTGTCGCTTCTGCATTCGCAACGTTTCGCTTATCTCACAGTTTGGTGGACACGGAACATATCGTGCTGTGACAGTTATCACTATCGTGACGACTCTCAAACCCGACTCGCAATGGATGTGGTGCCGCCTCTCTCGTTTGTCTATCGTGCAGTGTATGGTTGTACGAAGGGGAGACTCCGGTGTTATGTTGTACCTTTGCTTATGTCTGTGACTCAAACAACGTTGGTTCGGAAGGAGCTGCCCGCACGTCATTATGGTCTTGTTCGTCCCGTTTCGGGAGTGACGTCTTGTCACGTGATACTACAAACAAACTTTAACCATGGGATTTTTTTATGTTTTTTTTATGTTTCTTTGAATATCCCACGTACATGGAGCATATCCTGACCCAACGTTCTGCTGGCAATAAGTCGAATGAGACCTGAAAAGGGAAACCTGAGCGCCAAGCAGGCTCGGTCTGCAGGATACTTGGGCCAAGAGCGGCGCATAGGTGGGCGCCCAGAGAGGCGCTTGCCGCATTGTGGGGTCGACGCATCTTCCCTCCTTCTTTTACAGGCAAACTGTCACATCCCCCCTCTACTCCAAATATTTGTCTCTGACTGCCTCCTGTGTATTTTATTTCTTGTCCTATTAATTTGCACTGAAGACCATTGCCCGGTCTCGTGGACCCCCGTGTCGAGCCTTCACTGTACGGCGTCATCTAGCCGGGTCCTGAATTTGGGTTTTGGCCCCCAAATGTGCTGCATCATATCATCTGATCGGAAAACGGAGCGCATATGGTTACTTTCTATCCATTTTCTCTTCCTGTTGGTTTCTTATAGATTACCTTCCTACGAGTGTAGGTTCTGAACTGATCTGCCTAACGACAAGGTGCGACCCAGGTTTGAGACCCGTGCAGCTGTTGTGGCTATTTACGTCCGCAACTGGCTCCCTTTTACCCCCATTTGTTATTTTTTACCTTTGTCTTGGGATTTTTCTTTGTCTAAACAAGGAAAGGTAGGCCAATATGTGAATGTTGTTTCTATTCGGGCGAGATGCAACCAACTGTTTAAGCTTCTGCTGTCCATACAGCACACAAGCTGGATATCCGGCTCGCTCGGTCTGAAACATCCCAGCCCTATGTTGCCACCCCATTCTACAGCTTCTGACAGCTGCATCTTGTCTTACCACAATCGTCCTGGCTCGGTGGCTGCCATGTCTCGTGTCTCATGACAGAGGTGAGAGTAAGATGGAACTTCAGCCTTACCACGAATCGGCAGGCTTCAGAACAAGCTTAAGCGGCCATGGCTTGGTATCGTCACCCTCCAACATCCCAAAGAATTCCCATCCGGCGCTCGTATGGGGAAGAACGATGGTAAAAGGGGTCGCCGATGCGATCCTTCGTTTCGATCCCCCACCTATGGAAGACAAAGATCAAGTATGAATGGTACGTTAAAGGCGGGAGGGGGGGTGTGACCAAAGGATCGGGGCATGTAACATGGGCGAGGGAGGAGGGGGGTGAGACGAGTTGGGCGACGACATGGGGGCATTTGCCTATTGTAGACTGGCTACGGAGTACACGTTATTATTCGAAAAAGTAATACAGCCAAGCATCCACCAGTCGCATCGTCCTGTAACATGATTCTATATCCCAAAGGATTTTCACGTTGCCGTAAGGAGTCCACGTTCGTAGGGACAGTTTGTCGCGAATTTGTCACCACGGCCACTATGGTTGCAACGCAGACAAAGAATTGAATTGACTGTACGAATGAGGAAACCGAACTATGGCGAAGGACTGCGGCACGACTGGGCAAGAACCGCCCCCAAATTCTAGGCAAAGGACAACGAGACGGCACAGTGGTATTCTAAAGGTTCAATGTTTAAACGGTAAACGCCGTCCTCATGTAGTTCTGTCCTCTGCCCTCTGTGACTTGAGTTTGTACACAAAATAATTGCATTCAGACTCCTTTATCTGGCAAAGACCAAGTCAAAAGCGGCACGGCGGCGAAGACATCATGTGCGCCTCTGTTTGTTTCTCCTTCGTCTCCTTTTTTGGACAACTTGTGTACATTTCTAACAAGTAACGTTTATGGAAGTACTTTGTCGTTGGCAACCCTTTCTATCATCGTTTTTCTGCCTGCCGGGGAAAGATCCATATGCTCGTATGTGTCCGAAAAGATTTTAGCTTTCGAGACTGCGCCACTCCGCCTTTTCGTACCTCAGGATCTGGCTTGGCCTCGCCGGTTGCAGTACGCCGTTTACTGCATCCAAGATGTTGAAAGCAAAACGGGAAGGGGAGAATGAGGCCGTCCCACCCGCTTCGCCAGTTTTATTTTACCTGAGGCAACTAATGGCGACTGGATGGTCTTGACATTCGACGCTTAACTGTCGGGGATATAACGGCCGCGTTAAGGTTTGGCGCGGCAAACAAACCAATTTTGCAACATGCCTACGACTGCCTTTGAGCGTAATGTGCACAGAAGACGTCACCTTTTAGACCAAGGAAAATACAAAGGATTGTAGCGCGGATAAACGAGAGATGAGACCAATTGTGTATGAACACTACAAAAAAGCTTAATTCATACATCACTGCGAGAGACGTTCCATATTCAAAATCAAATGTCCACGCCATACCGATCCAAAATAAATCGGCTACCAACACTTGACGGTCCGGCGCAGTCGCCTTTACGAGTTATTCTGCCCGACAGCGACACCAACTTCTGAAATGACGGGAAAAGAACCACCGCCACAAAACCGGCCCATCGCAAAGCGTTGACTTTCTTGTTTCTATTGGGGCGCGGGAGAGTCACATGCCATGCAGTGACCTTGTGCTCTCTGACCGCGAGCCGGTGTTTTCATCTCTTCACATCTAGGCCTTTCCAGAGTTTCGTATTGTGCTGGACTCGACACGAATGTCTGTTTTAGTAGTCTTATACGGAAATACTCCGTCGGTTCAACTACACGGGCGGTTTCTCAATAAACCCGTTTCTCAGCACCCCGATTTGCCTCATAACCGTATTTTTCAATTTTGCACGCAATGGCACATACTGACCGTACCCTCGTAGTGCGTGTCATTTAACGGTTTTCACTCAACGTTTCCAGCATCACGGCAGAACACTGCAGCGCACTCGTTCCATACCGTTGCTGCGGTCTGAACCGCAGCCTCCTTGGCAGGTGCCTGAATTCGACTCTGTAGAGTCACTTCTGTACTGAAAGTCATATTGAGGTTTGGTTGTCGGATATGTTGTCCTTCTTGAATGAATCGCACGCGTCCCGGCTCTGGTCCTATCCGATTACTTTGCCAAATCCTGCGCTACCAGCCTCAGCCAACGTAGCAAATATTGAACGACACGATAAGTTTAAAATAAAAATTAAATTGAAAACGACAATTCCATTTAGCAGCCTTGGAACCAATTTCAATAGATTTTGAAGAATGTTACTTCACAGTGATCTTTACAGCATTTGTAATTCACTTCCTTTGCTGTTTCGTCCGCCTTCTTTCGTCCGCACATCCAACGTCTATAAACATTTTCGAAGGATTCAAAGCTGACACCCCGTCCTTATCCTCCCGGTCAGCACAGTTCAAACTACCCTTTCAAAGTATTACGACGGGAATTGTGTTTTTTTTTTTTTTAAAAAAAAAAAATGAGACGCTAAAGTACACTTTCCTATTACACGAATCGGACTTTTGACAGTCCTGATTCAGTCGTCTCCGAAACAACCTGGCCCGTCACAAATCAACACAGGCCCCTATTTCCTCACATATCCATAGTCGTCCACTCAGCGTATGGACTATATTGTTCCCAAGGATCCGACTGTGACCAGTACCACTGTGATCCTTCGGCGAGAAACCCAAACACCAACCAAGAATCAAGGAAAGGCCATGGACAGTCTGCGCCCCTGTAACGCTGTGGTACGGTGGCACCTCCGGCTCCATCGGTGCCTTGCGTCGAGCTGTCATGAAGATTCTATTCGTCCCCCATACTTCCATCATGCGTCATACCTTCATGGTCTCAGCCTCGCACAGACTGTACATACCCTCCTACGTTCCACCCAACAGACACATCACTTACAAATGCACCCCCCTTCCATGGGGCGTACAGTCGACCGGTCTGTTTATTTTTATTTTTAATGTTATTTTATATTTGCCCTACTCCACCTTGGTGTGTTACTCTCGCAAGCCCCGAGTATGGTGACGTGCGTGGGGTAGACATTTTGCACGCCCCCTCCATCCGTGTACGCATTTTGGGTCTCGTTGCCTGTCTTGCCATCCTTTTCAGTCGTTTAAACCATGATCTAAACTCCTTATCTAAGCGGCCAGAGCCAAACTCTCCTCTCTGTTTGGGCACCCTGGATTCTGGGACCACGCAAGCGACCTTGAAAACACCGGGAGGGTGTGAGGGTCTGCAGCTGAGGGTGTGTGGCAGATGATGTGCACCTGCCCGCGTTAGTTGTCTGTCAAGTGGTTCCCCCATTCATGAGATATGACGACGATGGGCGACGGGCACCCGATGGGAACTCAAGGGTAACGAACCGAGACGAGGGCCAAGCAGCTGGATTTCGAGAGACCGTGAGCATGGGCCTACTCCGGTCGCCATCACGGACATATACGCAGGGGTAAGAGAACTATAACACCAACACAGCGTCAGGACGACGGACACGCCCGTCATTTGTCGAGTCCCTTTGCACCAGGGCGCAGTCAATTCGCTCGAGACCCTTCTCCTGTCATCACTGGCTATAGTGCCTCGACACCGTTCTTATTCCCGTGTACTTCATCCTTTTAATTCCTTGCTGTCTCTCGCTCCCGAGCACTTGCATCTTCTCGTTCCTATATACGTCAGAGCCCCATCTGTCTCACACCCGTCCTCGTTTCGTTTCATGTGCCAACGGGGGCTGGTTAATAAAGGGAAAAGCCTTACAAGGTAGACACTTGACGGTTACGGACTGGCCCGGATCCGCGACCCTTGGCCTATGACTTCATCCATCTATACTAGGCTGCGGCTCGTGACACTGTGGTGGGAGTAGGGCCGTTCCTCGTGATGAAGCACCCCCATGTATCTGCCTATTCCATATGACAAACACCAGCTTCGCACATCGCCGGTACCACGATCAACAGCAATCCTTTTTATGGAAATAATCACTCCGCGCTGTCCTTTGCTTCTGCACGGCTCTGAATCAGGCATAAAAGTGAGAGTAAGAAGGACTGTGCGTCTATTTTGGGTTCGATTCTCCCCCTTTCTGTGGCTTGCATTTGCCACCCGTGTTCAACTATCACCGAATGTCAACAAAAGGTACGCACAGCAGCACTGTTGGCCTCACTTGGCATCACTCTGTGTCGTTATGCTTCAATTTCCTGAGTTACTTGACGACCTCCCCTGCTCTCTTACATCCTCCTCTCCGTCGTCTGTTGGGGGCCAAGTTTGCATGCTCATCGCCTCATTGCACTTGGTCTTTACTTCCGTCGTTTCATCAGCCATCAATACATCATCTTCCCGCTGCGTTTTGTTGATATTCTTTTCCAGCTTCGCACATTATAACCTAATTTTTGCTTTACGCCTCGGCTCCCGCTCGACAGCCCAACAGACATCATCAATACCACCATCAACATATTTCCATATTACTTGAGCCAATAAAAACTATATAAACTGGCATCTCCAACGTCAACATGTCTGTTCCTAAAAAGGTCAGTACTCAAGGCATCAAGACAATATACCCAAGACAAAGTCAAGTGCCACATACGACACTCTCCAGAAAGCATCCATTCACACTAGTTTGCTTCAACAGTCATCCAACACCGACATGTTCCGCCCGGAAAAGGCCGAGGACTGGGAAGAGTTCCGCGATGTGATCACGGTCCTCTACCAGAACAACACATTATCTGAAGTCATTGTGCAGATGAAGACACTGCATTTCTTCAGCGCAACGTAAGTCCCTCAAGACGATACCTATGCCAGCCTCCACCCCAAGTTTGCACTGACACACCCCAACATCCCAGTCCCAAACAGTACAAGACCAAGTTCAAGGAGTGGGGCCTCACGACAAAGTACGTCAAAGGTACCGAGTATGAGGAGCTGCTCGAGCAGGAAGAGCAGGACGAGTACAATGTCCGCGGCAAACGCGTCTCGCACCAAGACGTCGCTCGGTTTAAGCGCCGTCGCGAGAAGAGCGAGAGCAAGGCAAAGGGCGGCAGCAGTGGCAAGTCCTCGTCCTCGTCCAAGGGTGGAAGCGCAAGTAGCGCGTCCGGCATGGACACCGGCTACGAGTACGAATACTACGACACCAGCGGCGAGGGTGGTGGTGGCGGCGCGTATATGATCTCCTCTGGCGACTACATGGCCTACACAACGAGCGGCGCCGCAGGTGGCGGCGGCGGCACATACATTACCGCCGACGGCACGCCCGTCACTACGGCCACGGACTACGGCGCGTATGCGTACGATACCAGTGGCGGTGCCGCACAAGGATACGACCCAAACCTCGAGGGTGGCTATCAACAGCAAGGTTATGGTGAGTGAGCCCTTCAGACAAAAAGTAAATTCAAAAAGACGTGCCATAAAAGACAGGGTGAATAGAAACGCAAATAATTTCAAGTCTTTGCAAGCTAACACCGACCATAGGCTCCGGAAGCACGGCCAATTGGGGCTATTAATATCAGCCGTCACATTGGGTTTGCGCAGAGAAAGACGGCCATGCTCCGACAACAGGGAACGAGAGTTGCACATGTGAGCTCCGTCCGGGATTAGGAGGATAGAAGGAGATGCAGTCCATTTGCCCGGATCCTCTCTTTCGGTAATGATTTTGACTCGAAATACGATATACGACATAGCACGGATGACTTCTTGATGACGGTTGGTGCTTGCTGGTCATCGGCTGTCGGCAGTTTTGGTTTTCGCTTATGATGTACCTTTTTGCCCTGGGACTTGGTTCTTTTATGTTTACTAATCTTTGCATGGCAATTCTTTCATATTGGTCCAGGCTGGATCCTGTCGACCAGTAGCTCATCTTGAATTTCGATTTACTATTTGGTTGTATTTTCGGAGACGTAAATTCAAAACGTTACTTCCGTGGGTTTTTTATTCTTTTTAATTAGTTCATGAGTTGTGCTGATATTATTTTTTATTTATTTATCAAAATACAGTAGCAACACGAGAATACCAACGATGAACAGGTTCAACACTTTCAATTCAACCATAGAAAAGGAAAACTGACGACACAAGAACCCATGAGTGCCAAAGTACGCTTTGCTCGCGCCATCGTTGACGTTGGTTAAAAGTGGGGCACATCGACTCACTTGCATCCATTGATTTGTCGTTAGTCGCACCTGCCGTATGCATTTGCTACGGAGCGGGCTTTACCGAAAACGCCGTGCAGACGGACTTTTCTAAAACACCAGGCAAGAGGGTCATCTGTCAAGAGAATAACATAGTTTGCCATTGACAGACCCGCTGTGGGTTGCCTTGATTTTATTTTCTTTTACTTGTCCCTTTGTCCTTCCCCAAAAAGGCGTGCCGTGCTGCGACAGGACCATCTTGGCCACGTCGGCTCCTTCCTCATTTTGCGGTGCAGTAGGCGATTGAGTAAACCCGAAACCCGTTCCTGCCAACAATAGAATCCCATGTTTGAACCCTAACGCCTTGTATGGCATGCCGCTCTGTTTAATTCGTGTGGTACTGAGGAGCATGTTAGTCGCAATAGTTGTATTCTGCTTGTGTTTTTAAAGGGGAGGAAACGGACGTCGAGCCAGGGCATATGGGCATATGGGCAGGTAGGCGCGGTCCAGGCGTGGCACTCGCGGCCGGGCCTTCTGAAGTTTGTTGGGATCGTACACCAACAGAAATTTCATATAAAAGAATATTGCTTCCTCTCATTCTCTGAGCCCCCATCATATCCAGTTCCCCGTCTCATCACTGCCCTCGAGATACTCCACCGGGTCGTTCTCATAGTGTCCAACATGGGGTCCAACAAAGAAGAGAGCGAGTCGTCCACATCCCCAGCGGCAGTTCCAGAAGCAGTCTCCGCAAATGCACGAGGCGACGAAAAGCCGGGCTCTGCTGTCCTGGGCGGCAACGCAGTCGACGACACGGGGAGTCCAGCCGGCAATGCCAAGGACGGCGACAATGTCGAAGGTGACAAAACGGCTGACACAGAGAAAAGCGAGGCTCCCACACAACAATACATGACAGGCCTCCCATTCGTGCTCACATTCGGCTCGCTCATTCTGGCGACTTTGCTGTCCGCACTGAATGCGTCCATGATTTCGACGGTAGGCGGGACAGGGCATGTTTCTTATTTGTCTATCTGTGTCCTTGCTAACACCAGCTAGGCCATACCGTCCATCACCAACGCATTTCATTCGATTCAAGACGTCGGCTGGTATAGCTCGAGCTATCTGATTTCCAAGTAAGTCTGCTCTGCTCGGGTTGCAGGCCGTTCACCTGCCGTGACTAACGTTACAGCTGCGCAATGTTGCCATTGACAGGAAAACTATTTGCCATATTCCCTCTCCGAGTACGCAGACAGACTAATTTCCCCTTTCCTACCGCAATGGGGTTTCCGTATTGACGCTTCCAGTACACATTTATTGTATTTGTCTTCATCTTGGAGGTTGGCAACCTGATCTCCGGCGTGGCTGTATCGTCTCCGATGCTGATTGTCGGTCGCTCCATTACGGGGATCGGCGGTTCGGGCATTCTCACGGGTGCCACGGCCATCATCACCACGATCCGTCCTCTCGAGAAGCGACCGATGTTCATCGGTACCCTCATGGCTGGTGTAGCACTCGGCCAGGTCGGCGGACCCCTCCTTGGTGGTGCATTGGCCCAAGTGACATGGCGCTGGGTGTTTTATATGTGAGCTTGATACGCGGGCATTCATAGAAATGACAAGACACCAGACTGATGCTTTTTTTCCCCCCCATAGAAACCTCCCCATTGGCGGCATTGTCATCCTGCTTTTCCTCTTCGTCGTTCGTCTGCCAGCGCCAACACAGAAACCAAAGCAACTTCAGCTTCTCGCACAAAACACAGCCGATCAGGCCGGCAACAATGCTGCTGGAACTGGCTCTGGCATCCCGGCCCAACTCACCCGCCGTCAGCACCTTGGTATCACGTACAAACAGGTGGCTCGCATCGACTTCCCGGGATTCTTTTGCTTCGCCGCTGCGTGTGCCCTGTTCCTGATCGGCCTCGAGTGGGGCGGCACCAAGTACGCCTGGGGCTCGGGCGTCGTCATCGGGCTGCTGGTTGCGGGTGCCGTGCTGTTTGGGGTCTTCGCCGCCTGGTCGCAGTACCTGGGCGACCGCGCGCTGCTGCCGTTCCGTCTGCTGCGGTATGGCTACGTCAACGTCTTTTGCGGAATCACTGCCTTGGCGCAGTCTGCGAGCGTCTTTGTTCTCATGTCCTACCTGCCCATCTGGTTCCAGGGCGTCAAGGGCGCCACGCCCGTGGTCAGCGGCGTCATGCTGCTGCCCACCATCGTCGCGCAGCTCCTTGCGGCGTTACTCTGCGGCTTCCTGGTCCAGCGCACGGGGTACTACATGCCCGAGCTCCTGAGCGGCAACTCCATGGTGCTCATCGCGTCGGGCTTGTTTACGACGTTCTCGCCGTCCACGGGCGCCGGCTCTTGGATCGGGTTCCAAATTCTGGGTGGCGCCGGCCGCGGGTTCGTCAACCAGCTGCTGGTCACAGTCATCCAGGCGAACGTGCCGCCCTCGGACATCCCGCTGGGTGTCAGCTACGTCTTGTTTTGCCAGTACTTTGGCGGCGCCGTGGCCATTTGCGCGGCGCGGACGGTGCTGACTTCGACAATTGGCGCGGCGCTGGCCAAGTATGCGCCGTCCGTGGACGCGGCGACGGTCATCAACACGGGCGTGACGGACCTGCGCCGTGTGATTCCGGCCAGCGAGATCAACGGCGTTGTTCTCGCGTACAACAAGGCGCTGGTCAATGTTTATGTGAGTCGTTGTCGCCGAGCCTGCGTATTGTCGTTTTTGTTTTCTTTTTTTTTTTTTTTTTTTTTTTTTTTCGTCAGAATGCATTGCTGATGAGCCGCGTAGTACCTCCAAATTGCCTTCTCGGCTACCGCCTTGGTCTGCTCCTCTTTCCTGGGCTGGCGTGACATCCGCAAACCCACACCGGTCCAGACGGAAAAGAGTGATGTTGAAAATGCCAAGACAGAAACACCAGAGAAGACGGAAGACGGAAACGACTGAGAAGACCGAGAAAGTAGACGAAAGCAAGTAATTTGCTGGCTGAGTACAATGAAGTTCACTCACGAATCATTTTGAATTTAGAGGCTGCGTTGTATTTCATATTTGTCTATTTGCGTACTGTATAAATATAAGCAATAGGCCATTAATCTTAATCATTAGTTTTCGTACAATTTCGGTCGGACGGCAGCGTGCTCTGCCCTGCTTGCCTGTGCTCAGAATTCCGTCTACTTCTGTCGTCGTGGGTGCCTCGTACATGGGCATTGTAAATAATATATAGTAATGAACAATATAAGAATGGAAATAGTGTGTGTGTGATGATACATGGTGTGAACTGAGCTGCCGCGGGAGAATAGAAACGTTGAGGCAGAGAGAACGTTTTGGCATTAGCGGGACGCACGGAAGCGGCCAGCAGTGCCTTTCTCTGGGGGGTACGTGGTGTGCCATTGTCCATTGTCGTAGCTCTTTGACGACGAGGAAGATGATGACGAAAAAGACGAGGGAGGGGCACTGCTGGTGGTCGGCCAGTGCCATTGCCCGTCATTAAAGGTGGTGGTGGTGGTGGCAGATGAGGACGAAGACGTCGGGGAGGATGACGAGGTGGAAGAGGAGGAGCGGGTCGGAGAGGTGGGTGTGGGTGGATGCCAGAGGCCGTTGTCATACGTTGTACTGGATGTGGTGGAAGTGGAAAACGTAGACTGGCTGGGTCGGGGAGGACCGTAGCCTCCGGACCAAGTGGAAGCGGGCGAGTGGTAGATTAGTGTGGAGGAGGAGGACAATGCTGAGGACGAGGACGCAGTTATCGAGGATGACGATGTGGTAGAGGAGAGTGATGGAGAGTGTGTATGAGATTGAGAGGACGAAGCAGACGATGAGGCCGGAGTGGAGGAGCCCAAGGACGGCGTGGAGAGTGTCTTTGACGATGAGACAGACGAGGAGAATGACGAGGGTGACGACAAGGACGGTGACGACGACGGTGACGACGACGCTGCTGAATGCGCCACAGAATGAGCCGGAACCACCGTCTCCAATACCGTCACGACGACTACTCCCGTAGACGCCGTGTCTGCCGTCGCGTCTGTCGTTGTGCTCAACGGCCCCTGCACGCCCACCACGGAAACCTTTGTGACATGTGTCGTCACTGGCAACTTTGGTCTGGTCGTGGATGTCACCACAACCGTGTCCGTGTCGGTGACTGTGGGTTCAGCCGACTCGACAACCACAGTGGTGCGAAACGCGGTCGCTGTTTTTGTGCCCGACGCCGGTATTGTAGACGTTGTCGTTGCGCCGCTGCCACCTCCGTTTCCACTGTCATCACCGCTGCCGCTGCCGCCGTCAATGTTGACGACAGAGTAGGTAGCTCGTGGAGCGACTGCGGCGTCTCGTTTTTGCTGCCCTCTCGGGGCGTTGTGCTTGGGACTAAAAGGCAGGGATGAGGCGACTGTGGAGAAGGCTACCGCCACAGTCAAGAGTGACGCGGGGAGGTGATGCAACTGCATCGTAGCAACGAGAGGAGGAGGCCAGAAGCAGGCTGTGTGGAGATGAGGATTGGTAGTAATTTGTGCTATTGGTGGGTGGGTTGTGAATGAAAGGAGAACTTGAGTGTTGAGCGAGGTCGTGATAATGTGATGTTGTGCGGTTGGCGGTGAAGTTGGAGGAGCTGATGAGTGGTGAGGTGTTATGAAAGAGCTAAAGTGATGTCGGTGAAGTGAGGTCGCTGAAATGCCGCCTGATGTGAAGTGAATGAACGAGTAATGAGTCAAAGGAAACAAACCTTGAAAAATGTTGACGTGAAGAAATAAAACGAGGATGAAGAACACGTCTCCAAAAATAATTGGAGTATGCTGGGGTCCTTTTCTTATGTATTCTCCAAGTGATCCTTGTTTTTTCTGTCCTGGCCAGATGCGGTCGGAAATGCAGCAGAAATGCAGAAGGCTGGAAACGGTGATTTGCAGCCGTGGCGAATGTAAATAAAGCATTTTTGGCGGACAGAGAAATACTGTGGCTGGGGAGAGAAACCAAACAACGGAAAATAGGGGCTCGAGCGCAATTTTGATTGGCTGATGGCCGTTTGATTTTCAGGAACAGGCGAAAATAAGTGGGGCTGTATTTCAACCAACCTCCCGTTGACATTTACTCCTAGCGCTCTCGTTCACTTAGCGCCCCTGTCGCTGCCGAAAGAACACGATAGAACGTTTTGCGCAGGGTCCAGCACCGGATTTGGCTGCAGCGAAATGCCGGTTGACAAACTACGCAATAAATACCTAGCCATAAGATACAATGCCTGTAGCTCGCAGCTCTAAGTCGCCCAGCCAGTTTCTCCGTTTTCCATATCACTTTAAATCGAGCGCCCGCCGAGCTGCTGGTCTGGGCGCACCGCACGCGGCACAAAACGAACGATGCAACTGTCCAAGTATCTTCAACATCTGATTCACTGCCGTAGTGTTCTGATTTGTCTTGGGGATGGATTGATGATAAAGGTACTGTGTACTGAGTACTCAGTACAGCCAGGAGCGATTCCCAAAGTGGAAATATAATAACATGGAGCACTGCAAGACAAATGAGAGAGAATTAAGGGAGGATAATCATATCATCTGGATTGGTTCTACCTGAGAGACCAATGACCAGGATTCTAGTCTATTCCTTTTTTTTCTTCTTGGTTCTTCTCCCGTTATGATGCTACTGATGTTGAACTGTGAAAACCCCGAATATCTATAAAGTAAAATGTAAATAAAACGTGCCTGAGAGCCGAGAGATGCAAGTGAGGTCGTGTGTAGTGACGCACCTGGGGTATCTGTAATCCGATGTTCGGGTAAATGGTATAGTGGTGGTGCTGTTGTGTGATTCATATCACCGAGAGTAATTTCTCATGATGTTTGTGTCGTGTCCAGTCATCAAAATCATTCCTTTTTTGTTCTCATTTTTCTTTCTCTCTCTTTTTTTTTTTGGCTGTTTTCAAAGGGTTACTTCGGGTCTTTAGTTGATGATATTATGATGCCCGTGTGCCCACTCAGGTGCTCCGAGGAGTGGTGTGCGGCTTCTCGGATCTCCAAGATGCACCGGCCGACACCTCGGCGAGCTGAGGACAACTAGTGCTTGCCATTCTCTCCATAGGAGCTCGAAGAAGTCTTGTATGACTTGTGGGCATTAGAGTAGAACGAGCTGCTCTTGGAGCTAGACCCGTAGGGGGACGATATCGATATCTTGACCGCGTTCTCCTTGGAGGACTTGGACTTGGACGATTTGTACGCCTTCGACTCATTGTAGTAAGTGGCAGACTGCCCATCAGAGGGCATGTCGGCCGTCTAACAGAGGTAGGATCGTTTTTAACGTTGCTACTGTTGGTCGTCTTGTTCACTTGTGCTGTTGGCACGGAGATGACTAGAAGTAGTCAAAGGCGTTGACGTGACTGCACCTGTGTAGTTGTTGGAAGTTTTGCGAGAGACAACTTAAAACAAAGTAAGTCCACAAAGAAGTAGTAACACCTACTGTCTTTTGTGAGGCGGTAGTTGGAGCTTGAAAGACAACTTCGTGATATCAATATTGAGATTAGCTAAAGGTTGACATATGATGCTCGTTTCGCAGGATGGCTTTGATTTCTTTCTACATTTTTGTCAAGAACACCATCAAGAGAACATCATCGTTTATAAGTAAAACAACACACACTGCGGTCCTTCCTCTCTTGTTCTCTCTCCCTCCACATTCACTCTCCATCTTCTAGTGCCTTGAGACGGGAAGTCCAGCATGGCATTTTCGTCTTCACTGTCGGACTGACTACTTTTCGCGGATGAGGTGACTGAAAAACGAGAAGAAGTGCCCAAAAATGGTCGAAGATTATTAAAAAGGGCCGTTTGGGTGAATATAGTCCTTGATATCGTGACATTGGTAAACAAAGAAAATCGCAAGAGCTGCATATGGAGTGTAATCCCTTGCCGTGTTCCCCGGAGCGGAGTCCAGATCGCAAGTAGGCCAATCAGACAGTCCAATTTCACCAGGCTGATGAAACGAGCGCGGACATCACTGTTGTAAGTGGCAAAATAAGTGAACAACGTTCTTTGTTCACCAAAGTGGCAGCCTTGCCGTTGTGTCACATTGGCAGTGAACAGCTGCTGACGCATTTCGGACTGCGCGCCTCTGCCGTGTTCTCGACACCCCTTGCGTTAAACCTAACCTGCTTAAATGCCATAAACCACCTCTATTCACGTTAGAAATCTGCTCACCTTCCAACAGACAGTTCTCCCTGTTCATAGGTCGCCCCCAACAAGTGATGTGAATGGTCTTGCATGCGAGCTTGTGGCGTTTTTACAGTATTCTCTTTATCGACTACGACATATAAAGTGAATGAATGCTTGCCTTTATTTTGATTCTGACCTTGTCCCATATTTTCACGACAGTGATGTTACCTCTCTTCTCGACATTTGGCTTCTGTCTCCAGATTCTTGTGGCCGACCCTTCAGATTTTTGAATACCAACTCACTGCGATCACTTGAGTCCTCTGATAGAGCTGCGCGAAAGTATGTCTTCTGATGCCACTAAAAATGTTCCCCCAACTCGCCTCTGCTCTCCCGTCACTGCGTATTTTCAACTATTTTACCGGCTTTCATAAGACTCAGTAGGACTACATTTTCTGCCTTGTCTTTGTTCTCGTAAGTCGAATATATACTTGCATGATCTTGCAACGGTGCTGCGTTCTGTCGCAACTGCGTCGGGCATCTGGATACATATCTTGCCTAGTACCCTACAGTCATCGCCTGAGGAACGCGACCCGTGTCTGTCAGACGCCCAAGATTCTCCTGAAATAAATGCTCCCGATACAGTTCAAACACGACTCACACCCTCAAAACCTCAGCTTTTATTTCGTCGGTCGTCCTCTCCGTGCTCTTCAACCCAAGACAGGCGGCCTCTTTTCGCCAACAACATATTTCTATTCGTACGCCAACTTGTAAAAGGTGTCGAAATAGTTTTGGATTTCGACAGTGACGACTTTCTAATCAAATTCACAGATTCATAGCAGAACTGCTCGAAACCCATGATTCCAAACGAAATCTCACCCACCCGACTCCCGACCCTGATCATCACCAGACCGCTGCCTAGCACTTCCCTTGACACCGTTTAGCACATTCTGACGATTCACTTGATATGGCTAGAAACAAGCATACAATACCGAAGCCGCCATACTTCACTCGGGAACAACATCACGATCTGGGTTATATTTCACGAATTTCCATTTTCCAATCTCCTAGTTTCACGGTTATACGACGTACGCTTTCTTCCTTTTACGACACGGTTCAGCGCTCGACGCTTTTATGATGTCGAATTGACGTTGCTTCGCAACACTCTGAAGCGCAAACCCATGATGGACTGCAACGTACTTACTCCAACATTTGTTGGTTTATTGGTGCATTGCCAAGACCACTACTTCCGCTGGCGCACTTTGCAGTCGCAAACAGGTCCTTTGCAGCGGCCTAAGTGTTCTATCCGAGGTATTCTTTGCGTCCCCAGCACCATTTAACAAGACTTGTCGTCGCTAAAGAGCATTCAGCCCACCGCACAGCCACAGTTGTTCCTCCACTGTCCGGCTGCGCCGAACGTTACGTCTGTTTCGGCGCGAACCTGTTCACTTTGGCGTCATTTGGCGCCGCTGACCAGCTTCAAATGGCTGTTCTTATGTCATAGCGTACTGGCAGTCTGTATCCTGACGTTCCCGCTGTCGTTCGGCCGTTGGTAGGAAGTTACTTGTCTGTCGATATATATATCGGCCACGACTGGTCGTCTTCTCCAGAGTGTTTCCCTGACCTTTTGCTTGTTCCTTTTGGTCGGGCATCTACTCTGGTTGCAGTATACCGACCGTCCAATTTTGGTGCCAGCTCTTTTCCGCTTGGCTCCAATATCGCCCAATACATGCAGACGACCGCGTTGTACCAGAGTCGATATCGGACTGCTGCATGCCGAAGTGTACGGTCGCCCGCCGCGTCTTCGAGGTTACCTATCCATGCCATCCCCCATCTTCCCAGGCCTCCAACGCCTCCAAAAACGTCACTCACTCGCAGTACAAGTGCACGCACGCTCCAAATGCACCGCCAGAAGACGTCAGAAGAGCAACCGTTTCTGCCAAACTTTGACCTTGGTTGAGCATGTACGACGTATTTACAGCGGGTCAGCGCCAATAGCCACCAAGTTGCCCCGCCCAGATATTCCTACCACCAACTCAGCCTCTCCGTCTTTTGCGCCATCAAGTTCTTTTCTGCCTGGCCGCCAACAACAACGTTTGCCCAGTCCTTCAGCTCCTTCGGGCAAGGCTTGATGCAGGATGACCAGGCGCCAAACGCCAACCTCCATAGTCTAGACCAAATAAAACAGCGTCAACAGTGTCACCAGTTCATTCGTCTTCCCCAGTTCATCTTCCTTCTCAACGGCCGCCAGCCTTGACGACGACCCTCATTACCATCGTGCTTCAAACGAACCCGGCGAAACAGACTCTGGAGATGTCCTACTATCCTCCTTACGGTCGTACGTATAAGTCACACTTGTCCTCCATCTGTGCCGCTCACGCGTGCTCTCAGGCCGTTAGCAGTTTTCCCCTGCGACTGCCCCTCTTCCCCATGTTCTCTAGCTGGTCGGGGTGCGCCTGCCTCTTTCGCCCTTCCCGACCAATGCGACATGCAATAAACTGCAGCAGTGACCTCTGTCACCCTCCTTATCGCATCATAGCATATAAAGCGACCGCATACTAATGCCATCGCAGAAGGGCCACCACCGCAGGGTGGCGGATACTACCAGCAACCGCCTCCCGGTCAATACCCTCCCCCGCAAAAGGGCGGCTATCCTCCCCAGCAGTACGGTGCACCTCCTCCACAGCAGCCTCCGTACGGCGCACCACCGCCAGGCCAATATGGCGGCTACCCCCAACAGCCACCGGCTCCTTACGGCCAGCACCCGCCTCCTCCGCAGCAGGGACCATACGTCCAGCAGCCCCCCTACGGTCAACAACCGCCCTACGGCCAACAGCCGCCCTACGGACAGCAAGCCCCATATGGACAGCCGCAGCAGGGCCCCCCACCGCCGGCCGGCTACGGACCACCAGGCGGCGGTGGTGGCGGCTATGGCGGCGGCGGCGGGTATGCGGCCAATGTGCCGCCCACACCCCCGTCGGTCGGCTACGCCGGTCCGCAGTCCATCAACTGGGACGCCAGCCACGATGCGCACGCGCTGCGCCAGGCCATGAAGGGCTTTGGCACGGACGAAAAGGCCCTGATTCGCGTGCTTGCGGACAAGGACCCGCTCCAAGTCGACGCCATCCGCAACACCTACCACCGCCTGCACAACCGCGACCTGATCAGTGACATCCAGTCGGAGACCAGCAGCTGGTTCGAGTACGGTCTGGTCGCGCTGTGCCGCGGTCCGCTGCTCAACGACGTGCACATGCTGCACAGCGCCATGAGCGGGCCCGGCACCAAGGAGTCGATGCTCAACGACATTCTGCTGAGCCGCTCCAACGCCGACCTGCGCGCCATCAAGGGCCTGTACCAGCAGACGTACCGCCGCTCGCTCGAGGACGCCGTGCGCGGCGAGCTCAGCATGAAAACGGAGCGCCACTTTATGATTGTGCTGCAGGCCACGCGCGCCGAGGACGCCGCGCCCGTCCAGAAGCACGAGGTCGACCGCGACGTCCAGGAGCTGTACAATGCCACCGAGGCCAAGCTGGGCACCGACGAGATCCGCGTGTGCAGCATTTTCAGCACGCGCAACGACAACCACCTGCGCGCCGTCGCCTACGAATACCGCCAGCGCTACGCCCGCGCCCTCGAGGACGTCATCCGCAAGGAGTTCTCCGGCCACATGGAGGAGGCCCTGCTGTTCCAGCTGCGCCACGCCACCGACAAGTACATGCACCAGGCCGCCCTGCTCGAGGACGCCATGGTCGGCGCCGGCACCCGCGACAAGCTGCTCGTCAGCCGCGTCGTGCGCGTCCACTGGGACCGCGCGAACCTGGCCAACGTCCGGGGCGCCTACGAGAAGCGCTACGGCCGCAGCTTGGCCCAGCGCATCCGCGGCGAGACCAGTGGTGATTCTGAGCGGTTGCTGCTAGCGTGTCTCGGCGAAAGACACTAAAGCAAGAAGAGGGGAGAAGAGAAGAGTACATTGTATGTTTTTCAAATGGTCTCCAGGATTTGTGGGTTGTCGGAAGGCTCTTCTTGGGTTGCATTTTTAATTGTCTCTTATTTTCACATTTTCACATGTTCTCGATATGCCACGTTTCTCACGCTTCATGTACTTCACGTCTCCATAGTCTTGCATAGTCAGCTTTGTAGCTGTCTCGCTGTGTCGTGTTGTGTCGCCATGATGAAGTGCTTGGGATGCTTTTGTGTCGCACTTGCGTGATCGATGTGCGCAGTGTAAATTACTTACTGCTGCAGGCCGCTATGGTACGGGCATAGTACGCTATAACATTAATTGCCATGCTAATACTCCGTAAATTTAGTAACAGCGGCTCCAAATTGAATAGTATCAGCACAAAGCCGAAGCCCCACTTTAACCATTTTACCTGGTGGCAACTTAGCAAATCACACGCTATGATTGGTGTCTCGGTAGTTTTTGCAACTTCCTCAGAAATTCGTCTTTGATTGTCCCCGTCTGAAAGTAACGCACATCTCACAACAATCGGAATACACACGGCATGATATGCCGCCGTGCTGCTCGTTGCGGTTGAAACGCGGGACTGGCCAGTCTCGAATGTGCTTTTGCTGTGACAAAAATGAGGATTGGCAGCCGTTTTACCTCGATTGTTGCCTTTCCCTTCAGCCAATGGTATGCAAAATAGTGGATACGTTATTCCCATTTTAGTACATAATTTAACCACGCTAGAATGTACTCGGCTAGCGCCATTCTTTTCCTTGCATAATTACGAGTTTTTCCGTGTATTCGGACCCCCATTTGAAACCTCCAACATACATGTTTGGCAAAAGTCGGTATTTCTAGCAGACATAGACACTGTATCTTATTAATTACTACCAAAAAGCAAAAGCCCCAACGCATGCTTCTAGTTGGTCGCTACGAAGGCCATTTTACTTAATTATCACGCTTTCTTACCCAATCGTACTTCGTGTTCCGTACTTAATCTCCATTCTTTTAACCTTGTCTCGCTTCACCTCTTCACGGCCGCAACATCATCGCGCGTCCACGAACCAACGACAAGAACCGTTTGCGCCGTGAGGGATCAGCTGTTCATCGGCGCATTATTGCTTCACGCTTTTCAGTTTTAGCGGTTATCATTACCATCGTTACAGGCGTACTTGGCTTGCCTCGATTGCGCGGTTCTCATCACCTTTATTTCGGGATTTCTCACAAATATTTCATCACGCGTCACGTACCACAGACAAGGCTGTGAGAGCCATTCGCACCTTCCTGCGGCTCATACACGTTTTTTCCTGCTTTCAGCTTCTTTCCTAAATTTTCATATAACTCATTTTTACGCGCCCCCTTTTGTCCCTTGGGCTCTGCCGTTTGAGCTTTCCCGTTTTGTGCAGTTTTTCTTTTCGTCTCGCAACACACTCCATCGCGCCTTCCGCGTTGTCACCAGTGAGACGTTTTTGAACACTGCAAAGCAAAAGTCCCCTTCCCTGAACATTATTTGGATCTCTTTTTCTTGGCTTTCATCTTTCCTGCTATTCGGCAGCTCCTCGTCGAAGCTGAACAAGACTGTCACCAGTCGTCGTGTTTGCGCCTCACACTGCCTCTACCCGCGCGCTCACTTGTCGTTGAGGGCGCGGCCTTTCGCGACAATCCTGACATGACGGGCTTTTGAACGGCTCCTGTGGTTTGTTCTCTCCGCACAAAACACCGCTTGAACGCAAAACTCAACTGCCTTGCGAGACGACGACACGGCGGATGGACGAGCAGTAGTTTTGCTTGCAGTCTGACTGGCATTCTCTCACTTCCGAGCCAATCTTTGCAGTTGAGGCCCTGGCGCTACGGCGCGCATCAGGCTCAGCTGGCAAGATGCCCGGACCCAGTCCCTCCCCGGCCGGAGCATCGCCGGCCGGTGCGGCTTACTCTTCCACGCCCAAGCAGTCGCCGGCTCTTGCAACAACGCATGTGCCTCCGCCAACGACACAAGTTGGCCTTGTTCGTAGCACAAGCGCCAGTGTCGCGCCGACGACTCTGACGGCCGGGGGGTCACCATCTATCATGCCGTCCTTGCGGCCGGCAACAAGTTCTGTACCCCTTTCGACGCCGACGCCACCAGCTTCGGGTCTAGCTCCAGTTCTAGTCCCAGCATCAGGCACAGCGGCCAAACCGGCACCGGCTCCGGCTCCACCTGCCCATGTGCGGGCACTGTCCTCTGTATCGTCACCAAGTCCCTCACAAGCAACGCCACTGCAGCCTCCACAACAGCGTTCTAGTTTAGACGTCGATACCGTTGAAAATCGACGGCAGGATCTGACACAACAGAGCCAACAAAGCCAGCGCGCACAAAGCATGCCTCGGCAAGTGCAGGTACCAACCTCGCAGCCTCCCCAGCAACGTCAGCAGCCTCCCCAGCAGCAATATGCTTGGAAGACTTCACAACTGTCACCATCGCCGCAGCCATCGTACCCGGCGAACCAGCCTGTACCGCACAGTCACCAACCACAACGGCCGCTGCATGCTCCAGTTCGGCCACCAGACCCAGTCATAAGTCGCCGTGCGCCCATTGTCAACCGACCCCCGCAAGGGCCCCCTCCACCGGCTCCTCCACGTGTCGAGCCGATTTACTCGGATCCCCGCGGCGGTATCCCGCATCCGTCACCGGGGCGCGACTACGCGCGGGAGAACCCCAAGATCCAGGAGGACTATATGCGCCTGACCTTTGCGATCGAGCAAAGTGTGTCAGCTGCTGTCCGGTGTGCAATACGCCAGAACTGGCAGAAGTGTCTTATGGGTACCAGCTTCCACCAAGGCTTTATGGTATGAGTTAACATCTGTTCCTTCATTTGATATTTATCTGCGGCTAACTTTGAGCTTTTCCTTTCCTTGCCTACTAGCTCAACGCGCTTCTTGATAGTGCTCCGCCAGATGTTGCAAAGGGCTCCATTAAGGATTTTGGAAGACGAGTAGTGAAGATTGCGCGAGCCGAGCTTGTGTCACATCTGGACACGTCGGACATTGACGAGATTGCCGGTATCATCCTGGCCAAGGCCAGCAACCAGTTTCTCGACGCGGCACTCGAAGCTCGATTGCGTACAATCGATGCGAAGCCGCTGATCAATGCTCTTGCGCGTGCTGAGCGGCTTGGCTACGAACCGGACGACATTGTTGAAGAGCCCGTCAGTGGACAGGAACGGGTCATCCCGCAGAACGTGCCAGAACCTCCGCCGCCAACGTCTGCACCAGCTCCGCCGCCTATGAAGCAGTGTCGAATGTGCAACCGGGTCTTTGACAAGGAGCCACCTTATGTTTATGTGAGTCGTCCGGATGAGTTCTGGCCACCAGCATATGTGCTAACAAAAGAATTTCTATGCAGCATGTCGCCAACCAAGTTTGCATGCAGCGGCCTGACGGCCAAGAAGGATTTCTCTTCTCGTGCTCAAATTGTGGTCAAGGCTTTGAGAACAATTATGCCCTAACATATGTAAGTAGCACCGTGTTCTGCGTGTTGGCATAAGACCACGTAGCAGGAAGCAAGCTCTGACCTCAACACCTAGCACAACTCTACTGGCGCCTGCTCAAAATACGAGACACGGAATGATGCTATCCCGGCGCCAAAGCCTCCGGCAGCAATGCCATCGACAGCATGGCCTTCGGCCACGATGTCCCCGGAGCCGACAGCGCACGGTGCTGTAGGTGGTAATTTTGGCCAGTCAAAGGAAAGTACCTTCCCGGCAGCACGATCAACGGCCACTCCTGTCCGCACGATTGAGTCTCAAACAGGTTCGCCGTCGGGTCCTGGATTGAAAACGCCCACCTCCGACCCGTATGCACACTTGTCCGAGGCACAGCTCGCGGCGCTGAACGAAGAGCTTCAAAAGGCAGAGAAGATGTACACCGAAAAGTTCCGCGAAGCAGAAGAGATTGCCGACCTGGCCGAGCGACAGACGATCATCGGCAATCTAAAGAACTCGTTTGGCACGAGACAGTCCATCATCCGGAAAAAGTGGGGCGTACGGCTGCGTGAACGTCGCACCAAGGCCGAAATTGAGGCGGAGAAGGCGCGCATGGGCCTGCTGCGTGGCGCCAAAGACAGCTCGCCGACCACCGGTAGGTCGTATGGCAGCCGTTCGACGCCCACCTCGTCGCAAGCCAACGGTACCAATTACGATTCCATAAAGCGCATGCGTACAGACGATGGCTCGGGCTCGCAGCATGGCACGGGCTCACGGGGCTCGTTTGACGCATCGGAGCCCAAACGAAAAACTCCTACGCCGGCATATCACTTGCTTGAGACGCCCCGCGCGCAACCGCTGCCGCGACCCGTGGACAACGATGACGACAACGCCAACAATTCGGACTCGTCATCCGACAACGACGACATCCCGGCCCGGCTGCCCGACTCGGTGCGGCAGAGTTTGAGTGCGAGCCAGCGATTGTAGACCGGCGCTGGAGGATAACCTTTGCTGCGGCGCCTTGTATGAAATCAACAAGTCTTTTTTTTAGAGGGAGAAGGTGGTTTAAAATATGATATTCGGGAAAGTGTGAGGCATTTTAATTATGACATTCATACATTCAGCTTGTCTTACACGGGATAGTTTACAAAAGGAGTTGAACGTTCGGGCAGGCTTTACCAAATGGTATCAATTTAGGGAGATAGAAAATGTACTATTAAGAGCCATTCGTCGAATCTAATTTCTATTCAAAGTCGGTGTAAAAAAATATTGCATTAGCACTGTGAAGAGAAAGAGCCATATGTTTGGCGTTTACCTTACCTGTTGCCTGCTTACGGCTGACGCGCAATTTTCGACACCACCCCATCCAGTGAAACATTACTGAAATAACTCGCGCAAATAGACAACACCGAGTGGGTTTGGCGTGTGCAGGTGGAGATATGTGGCATGAAAAACGTCCAGTTAATGACCGCATCTTGTCGTCGTTGACGTATTTGATACAACCAACGAAAATGGGTCATGTGAGAGGTAACTCTTTCGTGTACATTGATGTGTAATATTCCCATAAGTCAGGGAGGTGTAACTACTCTGAAATACGACTCTTCTCTTTATCCATTTAGCTTTTGAAGTATGTGAGAGTATGGGAGATGACGCGTCGATAGGCTACCCACAAAGGATGTCCTGTCCAGACGCCCGTCCACAGTGGATTCTCGTTAATGGCGTAGTGCCTGTTCATTGCACCTCCGCATCCCACGCAAAGCCGACAGTAACACAGGCGGGTGGCGCCGGGAAGATCCTTTGGCTAACGCCGTTTGTTGTACATTTGCGCTGGGTAGGGCAGGATGTGTCACAGGGATGCGGAGGGACAAGTTAGACTAAGCATTCGATGCTGATTCTGGACTTGCAGACTATGACTGACGTACGTCGTATGCACAATGGCAGATTCGGACGAATGCCTTCAATTGGCTTCAGTCTGTGCCGCTGCACAGGAATAACGAACGGGACGAAGCAGAACAAAATCAGTGGTGGAAGGGAAGGCCGTTTAAAGCAGCCAAGGAGCGACAGGGGGTTGACGGACACTCAAAGAGCGGAGGAGTGGGCGTGCGGCGAATGGAAGGCTGTGTGCACGGGCGGCACAGGACGCCCCGTTTGTCGATGAAGGAAAAGAGAGGAAGAGAGATAACAAAACTGCCCCAAAAGATGGTTTGCTACACACCCGGCCAGATGAAAGCATCGCATTTGTTTGCTTTCGTCTCCTGTCCCCTACTGTTTGACCTATAGTTACATGGCGATTAATATAACGACGAAGAGACGGACGAAACACGAGGCTCAGGTGATGGCATTGCATCTTCCCGTGTCCGACACGCGTATGGTTTACATTTCTTGGCCCTGGAGAGCAAGTTCTGGTTTGAAGGGACGGCTGAATACATCCTGTCTACAAACGACAATTGCCGTCATAGCGTGTGGCCAAGAAAGGACACGATAGAAGAGTGTATGGGAAGCAACCAAACCACAAAACCACAAATAGCGGAATGTGCGGATAGAGAGTGCCGTCTCGTGCTCGCATCGGTTCTTGGTTGCTGTCTTTACGGAGTGTTGTTTCTACCCTGCCTTGTGCCGGGCTTCCCCTCCTCTTTGTACAGAGGATCTCTGTTTGGTCTTGATAAACGGTGCGCCGTCCACAGCCTGCGCATGGCATTTTCTTTTCTATTATTTTTAGTCTTTCGCCGTTCTGTCGCCGATTTGTGTGAAATAAAAGGGGGCAGGTATCCTCAAAACAGAAACGAAATACGACGTATCTACTGAGACCAAGAACTACTGGAAACACCACAATCCACACGCAAAGCCATCTCCGGTAGGAACCAAAGGAGTTGACAAAAGGAAGGAAAAAAAAGACAGTGCCACAAAACCGACTCAGCGGATCAACCAAGAAAAACAGCACGAGACGCCGGCAAATGCATGGCAGCCAGCGAGCAGCTCGCTACTTCAGCCTGAAAAGCGACGATCAGGGGACGAACCTGCAAATGGCGTCAAGAAACAACAAATAAGTGACGAACCATTGAAGTGGTCGCTACCAAAAGCCCACAGCCTCGCCACAGCAGCGTCCTGTGCGCTACCTTGTGCGAGATAGCCTTGATCTTGATCTGAAACGAAGACGATCCTTACCTTGTCGTTATTGTGTAGAGAAACATTTCATCCCACGCCACGCATTACCTTTCAACAACATTGACGGCCATCGGCCACGAGAAAAGAGATTACAGCCTTGCCGTACGCAACGCTCAATCATGAGCAACCCATCAGAAGAGGTGTCCGCTCCAGCGGCGCCGCAAGACGACACCGCAGTTGCACCGGCCGCACCGGCGACAACGACCCCAGGATACCCACAAGACACAGCGGAAGGCGGATCAGCAGAGTCGGAGACACGATCTCTCAGCAGTTTCTCGGTTGGACTAAGTGTATGTTGCCTGCATCTCGTGGCTGTCGTTGGATGGCGCCGATACAGCAACTGACGGCAATGCAAAATAGATCGACACAAACGACGACGATGCCATTTCCAATCTCGGCGAGATGGATACCTCGTACGTTGTTCGTCTACCAGTTTGGACACCGTCTTCTTCCACTGACAACACAGCCGCTCGAGCATCTCGGCATCGTCAAGTGTCTATGAATTTGTCGAGGAGTACGGACGAACGTATCACAAATACAAGGAAGGAAGTAAGTGAGAAGGCGTCTAAAGCATCGTTGTCTCTCTGTGAGCCGTACGCTGACCATTCTAGAATATTTATTACCAAACGACGAGGTGTGTCGCGATCATAAGCTCAAGTGTGCCTCGCACACCAGCCACCACACGAAACTTACCCCAACTCCTCTCCACAGCAAGAACAGAACCGTCTCGACCTGCAGCACCACCTAGCCACCCGGCTGCTCCAAGGCAAGCTCTACCTGGCGCCCATTGGCAGCGTCAACCGCGTGCTCGACATTGGCACCGGCACCGGCATCTGGGCCGTCGAGTTCGCCGAGCAGCACCCCGAAGCCGACGTCCTCGGCACGGACCTCAGCCCCATCCAGCCCGAGTATGTGCCGCCCAACCTGCGCTTCGAGGTCGACGACGTCGAAGACGACTGGGTCTACAGCCATCCGTTTGACTTTGTCCACGGCCGCTACATCCTGCCGTCGCTCCGAAACCCGCGCGCCACCCTGCAGCGCATTTTCGAGCATCTGCGGCCGGGCGGCCACGTCGAGATCATGGAGACGCTCATGGTCATCGAGGCCATTGACGCGTCCCTGCAAAACACCGTGCTGCCGCGCTGGCACCAGCTGATCCTCGACGGCGTGCGCAAGCTGGGCCGCGGCGACCCCATGGCCCCGCTGCACACAAAACAGTGGCTCGGCGAGATTGGCTTTGTCAATGTCACGGAAAAAAAGTTTGCCGTGCCGGCCAACGGCTGGGCCCGCGGCGACGAGCAGAAGATCCGCGGCCACCTGATGATGACGAACCTGCTGGAGGCGGCGCAGGGCATCACGATGAGCATCTGCATGAAGGTCTGGGGCTGGAGCCAGGAGGAGGTCGAGCTGTTCCTGGTCGATGTGCGGGCCGCCCTCAAAGACCGCGCCCACCACGGCTACGTCCCCATGTAAGTCGATTCCCCAGCGATGTCGCGGCTTGGTGGCCAGAGCACTGACATCAACGTCGTGAAGCATTTGCGTCTATGCCCAGAAACCGGAGTGAGAGACGTGGTGGCACTGTGACATTGGCGAGGGGAAGGGGGGTTGGCGCGTTCTTCCATCTCTTTTGGAGCGGTCTGTGTTCTGTGTTCTGTGCTTCCTGAATATAGTTATGATTTATCGGTGTGTATCCGGTCTTCTCTCGTTGCTTTTTCTTTTCGTTTCTTGTCGTTTCTTGTCGTCTCTTTGGTCTTGTACATGGATAGCATGGCGGCGATGTGGGCGTACGAAGACCGAGGAGAGTGTCCTCTGTATGTCGAAGTCTGAAATGAAAGGAACTGTCCGTGAGACTCCACGCGTCGTTTCCGGGCGCTGATGGCACAACATGTCATCGTTGCGAATGGTCGTTCTGTTTGACAGCTTTGCATTGGGTCGTGACGTCCTCCCAATTTGTATCGTTCGCCCTTTCCATTTGACGTCCTTCGCATTTGTATTGTTCGCCCTTTCCTTTTTTGGACAGTTCCCCCAATCTGCGTGTTCGCCATTCTGAGCCCAGAAGTCGTTATCTAGCTTCAGTCCCTCTGCTATCCAGCCCCTTATTTTCTTTTTTGTTTTCTCATCAACCCAGCTTGCCAGCATCTGCGCGATTTCTCAACGACCAGCATTCGTCACATCGAGTGCCACTGCCACTGGCGCGACAGCATCCGCCTGGACCATTGACCCACTGTATCTCCAACACGTGCGTACGCTTTTCAGCACGTTTTGGCGCTATCACCAAGAACTGAAGTGAAATCCACACGAACGACTTCACATCGTTGACAAGCGCCAATCCGTCCACGTTCACCTTCATATTTCGTTGTTTTTTGAGACGCATCTTCAACTGTTGACTCTTGTCACGACCGGGGAAGTTCGTCCTCTCACGACATCCGGCTTTGGCTTCATTCCAATCTCGACAGCTGTGATACCCCAACGACTACCTCCGCCATGGCGTCCACCGGCCTTGTCGAGTCGTTTGTGGCCGCGATACAAGCGAGCCTCTCGGTCCTGCTCGTCATCTTTTACGGCGGCATCGCTGCCTATCTGGGCCTCCTCAAGTCCAGCAGCACAAAGGCCATCTCGAAAGTCTGCGTCCGCCTCTTCCTGCCCGCGTTGCTCTTTACAAAGATTGGCGCCGAGCTGCACAGCGGATCGGCCCATCGCTACGTCGTCGTCCTCGCCTGGGCGCTCGTGTGCCATGCCGTGTCCTTTGTGCTCGGCATGGCCGGCCATTTGCTGCTGGGCATGCCCGACTGGACCACGGTCGCCGTCATGTTCAACAACACGACGAGCTACCCGCTGCTCCTGATTGGCGCGCTCGACCAAACGGGCATCCTGCAGGTGCTTGTGGATGCGAGCGGCGCGGATGAGACGACGCGCGAGGCCATAGAACGCGCCAAGTCGTACTTCTTGGTGTTTTCGACCGTCTCGAGTTGCCTGACCTTTGCCGTTGGACCGCGGCTGATGGACTCGGAGCATGCGCCGGAGCCCGACAACGTGACGGGCGACGACGATGAAGGGAAAGATGACGTTCTCGACGTACAAGGCGCGAATGACACCAACGCCGATGCCGACGATGAGGATGGAGACGAGTACGACGACAGCAACGACAACGGTCGCGACGTGTATGACGAAGAGGAGGGTGGTGACGACGGTGCCAATGACGTCGTCCGTCCCGCATCGAGCGTCAGTGGCTACGATCCACTGTCGGCGGCCCCACCCATCGAGTCTGCGCCCGTCAACGAAACGACGGGGCTGCTCGCGCGCGACGAAGCGGCCACCAGCAACCGCGACAGCCTGACAAAGTCCTCGTTCCGCCAGTCCATCATTCGCTTTGTCGACCCCTTTGCGTCTTCGTCGCGGCCGCAAAACTCCTTCTTTCCCTCGACGCGGCACCGCAACAAGTCTCCCTATCCAGCGAATGCGCCGACGTCGATCTCGTCGTCCGCCATACACGCCGACGACCACAACCGTCGCCGGGTCTCTGTCGTGCCCCGCTCCACCTGGCGCTCCCTCGGCCCGCGCACACGCTGGTGGCTCCTGTTCATTGCCGACTTTTTCAATGCGCCGCTGCTTGGTGCGCTCGCCGGTGCCGTCGTCGGCCTGACGCCGACACTACACCGCGCGTTTTTCAGCCCGGCGACGGATGGCGGCGTCTTCACGGCATGGCTGACAGCCTCCCTCGACGACATTGGCGGGCTGTTTGTGCCGCTGCCCGTCGTCGTGGCGGGGGTGTCGCTCTACACGGCAATGGGGCAGGCTAAGAAGACGGAGGGCAAGCGGCCCAGCCAGCAGAGCGAGAGTGCAGAGGTCGGAGCCGGGCACAGCGATAGTGGGAAACCGCTGCCGCTTGGCGCCGTGACGTACATCTTGGTTCTGCGTTTTGTGCTGTGGCCCCTGGCCTCCATTGCTGCAGTCTATCTGCTGGCGTCGAGGACGGAACTTGTCGGCGACGACCCGATGCTATGGTTTGCTCTGATGCTGATGCCGACAGGCCCGCCTGCAATGAAGCTCATAACGCTGGTGCAAGTCAGCAATGCCGACGAGGACGACGAAACGAGCATTGCAAAGTTGTTGACAGTGAGTCCTTCCCCTTTCCTACGGATAGACCGCATTGTGTTGGTCCAGACGCTTACCGTTAGATCTCCTACCTCATGTCGCCCATTCTGTCGTTTGCCGTTGTCGGCAGTCTACGGGCCAGTCTGGCGAGCGTGCAACATTAGAAACGGCACATGTTCGAGTATTTCTCCTTGATATGATTTGTCCCTCTATTTCTCCTTGTTTCTTCCTTTGCAAAGCAGCGCTCTAGGATCCGAATCAGGTTCCTGGTTTAAATTCACAATTGTTCAGTCTCCAGTGCCTTCTCCGACCATACTCCGTCTTTCTATCCGTGTGACGGCAACCTTGTTAATCCCGTTCATTCTTCCGGATTGCAAATTGGGTAGCCCCAAAAAAAGCCACACTTCAGTGCCTGGACAACGTTGGCGAGCAGCTCCTGGGACTGCGGAAGCGCGCCGTCCCACTGCGCAAAGGGGTGTACCATACCCTTGTACGAAATGAGCTCACTCCAGCGGCCTATGTCCAGCAGGCGATGATGGTAGGCCGACGCCTCGCTGGCGAGCGGGTCAATCTCGGCAACGTGGATCGACGCCGCGCACACCATACGCAGGACATTGTCGGGCGCCACAATGGGCGAGGCCCGCACGTCGGCAGCGTTTTTCGCGTGCGTGTCCGGATCCTCGCCGAGCCAGAGCCGGTAGAACCAGGCCAGGCGCGCGAGCGGCAGCATGGGCGCAAAGGCAAAGTCATAGTAGCTGTCGTAGGGCGCGCGCAGCGTCGACAGCTCCGCATCATCCTTGGGCGCCACGAGGGGGACGTAGCGCGCGTCCGTGACGGGCACAATGAGCACCTGCAGCGTGAGACGCGGCATCGTCGGGTCCATGGCGGCCATCTGCGCCAGCACAGCCGCCAGACAGCCACCGGCCGACAGGCCGCCCACAGCAATCAAGTATTTGTCGATGCCCAGCTCGTCGCTGTGGTCCACGAGCCACTTGAGGGCGGCCCAGCTGTCCGTCGCGGGGACCGGATGGGGGAACTCGGGCGCCAGCCGGTAGGCTACGTTAGCCACCAGACAAGGCGTGCGCTTGCAGATCCGTCGAAGCATGGAGTCATCGTCGTCGAGTCCGCCGAGCACAAAGCCGCCGCCGTGGAAATTGATGTAGAGGGGAAGCTTCTTGCCGTCGGCCTCGTCAAACCCCTCGGGGCGGTAGAAACGGACGTCGATGCTGCCTTCCGGCTCGGTGACGGGGACGCGGTGCGTCGTGACAAGCCCGACGGGACAGAAGGGGGCGGCCACCTTCTCCCGGGGAAAGACGTAGCGCTGGCGGTCAGCGTTGAACTCGTCATAGGAGACTTGGTCGGCGCGAAGACGATTGGCTGTGCTGTTAGCAATGGGTACCTTAGACGAGATGCCTCTTGCATTCTCTGCGTCAACGTCTTACCCTGGTATTCGTTGTAGATTTCCTTGACCTTGTCGTCGACACAGCCCTCGACAGACGGGTGAAGGGGGTTGATAGGAGCCGTGCCGTCGGTCCCGGACGCTGTGATGTTCGTCATGGTCGGGCGTTTTTGGAAACGCCGTTGTTTACAAGGTTGTGCTTGGGTCTTTGCGGAAGCTGCGTAAGCCAGTGACTGGACTTTAGGTTAGGTTGAAAGGATTTGCTATAGATTCTCTTGCACCTTGACACTGAAATGGTTTGGGATAGGGATGCGGTCTCAATTTATATTTGGAAGGCCTTCTGCTGGCCGGCTCAAGAAGCTTCCACAAACAGTGATCGGCAAGTAACACAAAAGAGAAAGGTCTGTAATGTGAGGGCGAGAAGGCGATGAGATGGATCTGATAGTATAAACTGGTATGAGATGGATAGTGTTATGGAGGCACAGTACATCAGTCGGCGAGATCAGAAATACAAATTGGTTCACATGTGAGTGCTACTATGATACTGCGATCACACAGTACGTTCATATCTCTCTCATACTTTCATCAGATAGTAGATCAGACGCGGCTGACCCCCACGGTACCTGTTCTTGATGGCGTTGGTGGAGCATTGTTCGGGAGTGGATGTCTCAAAATACCATAATTCTCTACATTCAGGTCATTTGTGCATTCGGGATTGATTTGGGGGTCTGTCGTATCACTTCGTCATGATGTGCCTCCTAGAAACATCAGTGATATCCCTCTTCATCTAAATCTACTCTGTCCAGATTGTATTCAACAGGCACTGTAACGCTTATGTCTCCAATATTCTCAGTGGGAGGCGCTGAGCGTGAAATGAACGACGCTGTTTACGTGGTCCAGCACTGCCCCGTCCACCTTGGCTGTATCACCATGACCATTCTTGGATGGGCCGTCGATGAACTGCTCGTGGAGAATGCACGCCTTGTCGTCGTTGCACATCTCACCGCAGTGCTCCCAGTGCGCCGGCATCCAACCGGCCGTACTCCAGTCCAAGACGGCGACAATCTGCGGAGGACTCGGCCCGCTCGAGCTGCCGCCGTCGTGTGCCGGGTACCGCACCAGAACGTTCTCCGACCCCAGGCGCCCGTGGGTCAGCACGATGGGGACTTTGGTGGCGAGTCTGGCGCGGTTCTCGGCGGTCCGTACGTGTCGTCTCGCTGTGTCGGCATCGTACGTGGCGGTCGGCGCACAAAGACCGCGACTCATCGATGGCGATTTGCCAAAGTCCGTCGTCAGCCAGTCGTGGAACGCAGCTAGGCTGGGAAAGGGTCCGGCGTGAGGCGTTGCGCTGTTGATAAACTCCCAGTTCCGGAGCGGTCGGCCGTTGACATGGCCTAGCTTGTTAGTTGTTGAAAACGACAAGGCGTCTCCGTACATGATGGGGGAGGCAACCACGGGGCACCAACCAATAAACGGAATGGGCGAGACCAGAGACTGGGGGACTCGCTCCAGGGCTCGTGCAAACGACCGCAGCTGGTCTTCGTCGAGGTCCTCGAAGTGCACCTTTTGGCCCTCAATGTGCTGCATGTAGATGAATGTCTGCCGGCGGTTGCGGCGCCACGCGTACACTTCGGGCACAGGAACTTCTGGACAGTGCTTGCGTACAAACAGCAGAGCGTGTGCCTCCGAGACGGAGACGTGGTGGCCAAACTTGACGGCCAGTCCCAGCTCCCGGTACATCATCACAGACGGGCGCAGGAAACCGTTCGAGAGTTCCCATGCATCCGCACGTCGTTCTCTGTATTGCAAGAGACCGAGGCGCACATCGTCTGGCTTTGGCAGCTTGTCAAATCCGGTCTGTTCAAATGCCGAGCCGGGCACATTGTAGTTGTCCACAAAGGGGAAAGCAAACTGCTCTTGAGGTGCAAGGTCGGTCATCTTGTTGTATTTGCACGCATGTGGAGGTTGGCCAAGAACGCTGATACTGGCAGACTCAAGATATTCGGAGAGCGAGCAATACTTTAGCTATGTTAATGCACTGTAAACTGAAGATAAACTGCTTCCCTGTTAAGGAATATCATAAGTTGTGTGAAGGATGACCTTTTGTAAGTTAATTCAGACCGATGGGGCGAAAGAAGCTCTCAGTGAAGTAATTCACTGTATTGGTTTATTGACTGGTAATTTTACTCCTTTTACGAAACAACAACAGTGTACGTAAATTCGTGAATTATTTCAGTTTATTGTTTTCAATATTGGATATTACCAGTGCCATTGAAGCACGCCACACCGACAAGCACGAGGCCTGTAAAAGAAGAAGAAATCTACACAGCAGGACACCCGATGCTAACCAACGTTCCAAGACATTCTTCTCGGCATTGTTCACGACAACCGACAAGAGGAAATGCGTAACCGGGGAATCAAATGCTCCTACGGTCTGTGCTCGCCCCCGATGTTCTGTATCGGGGGCCGACACACGCGCCGCCGACTGGCCATCAACACGGAGTTGGCTGCCTTTGATAACGAGACAACCCGTCGTCGACGACCGAGGTCAGCACAGTACCTAGCACTTCAGTCAACGGTCGACAAGATGCTCTGCCGTGTCGGAAGGGAGCAGCCAGGCCTGCTGCTATGCGACAACTATCCGGCTGTCACACGCACGTATCCGGATATTGACGACACGGTCGGCCGCGAAATTATTGGCAGGCCATAGAGGACGCTTGGTTGCCGTACGGCGCCGAGCAGAACGAGCTGTCAGACGCGTTTCAGGTACGAACGAGTTGCAGGAAGTCGAGCTTGTCGAGTGAGCAATGAATGAAAGGGTCTCACAAAGTGGTAGCTAAACGGCATTGCTGGCCTCGACTGGCCAGTGTTGATTTCGGAGGTCAAATTGTCGGCGGTACGACGGCCTGGCTCGTTCGTCCCCAGCTTTGGCAGCGGGCTTCGGACATTGTACGGTCAGATTTGGTTCTTCGTATGTAGATACGAAACTGGCTGTAAGATTGGACTGGCGGCCTCTGTTGGTTTTAGGTGTGCCACAACAAACGTGATGACACCAGCCGGGCGTTGAGTCAGGGCCACGAAGAAGAATAAAAATAAATAAATAAACGGACGTAAGATAGAAGAGGGAACACAGAGAAAAATACCACTTGGATTGGATAGAAAACGAGAAGGACGGTCATGTCCGTGACGCCCGTCGAAAGAGTCAACTGGCCGATGCTGCGTATGGCTCAGATCGTTGGCCCTGCACGGTAAGGCCAACGGAGAATAATCTGGACGGGCCCTTGGCGCCAGGAACAGTGCAGGCGTTGCAGACAGTCGGGGTGACTGCCGGAGTATGTGGCCCATAAGGCAAAACGCCAGGCTGACAGGTGTGGTGGATGCATCGTCGATTGTGCAGTTCGAGACGACGTGGAATGCGTGGGGCTCTTACCATTACTGGTAGTGCAGTTTCACTGAAAGATTTCCGTACGGGGCAGGCAGGCCACGCCCCACTATTCGTAAAGCTTGTCTGGCGTCGCATTCGCTCAATCGGTCCCCATTGGGCTTAGTGCTCTAGTAGGGCCATCCTGCAGCAACGGCCCACGCTAAAAGGACGCCGTCGTGCTGTGGAGGACCCACCTGCTTTTCCGGGCGACGTGGGTGACGTCGCTCGCACTTGCCGGAGGTGGCGGAGCCTGCGATGCTTCGCAATCGCATTCACGACGTCGGGCCTTTCTTTCACTGTCACCACGTCACTTGCGAGAACGGCAATGTCCGTGTGTCGACCGTTGTGGAGAGGAGCCATTTGCCTCCAGGCAGAAACATTTCGACATTCCCAGCGGCTCCTTACGTATATTGGGACATACTGCAGCATCCTTTTCCAGCCGTGGGTTAAACGACGTGGTGAGGAATTCACAAGACCATCGCGACTTGAAGCTTTTCATATATCACGACCTCCCACCGTTATCAAGTTGGCTCGAGCACAATAGCGTCCCTTATCGACACCCATTGACCATTGACGACATCGTATAGGTGATGCTGTAACTCCCAATTACCACCCCGCCACCTCCCATTTAATCACAACCGCCTCGATCCATTGCCCTGTCGGATTCCATCATCTCTTCGACTAGATCTTCTTCTGTTCTCTTGTTCCTTTTCTCTGTTTCTGCAACAGGGTACCGGCACGACAACTGCCGACTTCACTTCCCCCCCTCGCGTAATACCACCGTTTCGGTGCTCACGTTTAAAGACGTACCGTTTACAGTTCCTATAGCCAGTCCCCATTACTTGATCCGGCTCTTTCGTATTTCACTATCGTTCTTCGACCCCCATTTCTCCACGCCTTGGCCTTGGCAATCACGAACGTTAATCCCTGTTCTTGCACCTGCAGTGCCAATATGGTTGGCGTTCCAGGCCGCTCCAAGGGTTGCAATACCTGTATACAGCGGAAAGTGAAGGTGCGTTTCTTTGTCTCGCGGTCTCCTATATGTCTCCTGATCATTCCGTCTTCCCATCACATTCACACACACCTGATTTTGTTTGCACATACTTTCATCCGATACTAACGTCTGTTTTTTTTTCAGTGTGATGGTGGCCAGCCAGCGTGCGGCAACTGCCGCAAATCCAACCGACTATGCACGGGCTACAAGCGGCCCGTGGCCTTTGTCATGTCGTCAAACGTGGCCCTCGGACCGGACGCTGTCGAAGACCCAGAAGGTGGCACCATCATGACACAGGGCCGCTGGCGCAAGCGGGTGCGCAAAACCCCCAAGGCGCTCGCAAAGGACCCGAAGCCAAAACGAGCCCATGAACAAACACCCACCCTGGCAGAGGCTGCCATCACCGAGTTGGCAGATTCATCGTCTCTTGCTCCGAGCAGGTCAAGCAGTGGAACGCCGCGAGCCATTGATGCCGTCGACCTCTCCACCACGGTGGCACCGGCCGATATCAAGCAGTACTGGAAGCAGTACATCTACCACGACACGGAGGACGCCGAGACGGGAGCCGACGATGGCGGGCACAGCAACCATCCCAACACCAACAGCACCAATGCGCAACAACTGCAGCAGATCATCGCCACACGACGCGGACCGATGACCGTCGAGACCCTGAGCCGCGTCATCTCCATCCTGGAGTCGAGCGCCAACGTTGCCTTGCTCGACTTTGCCTCACCCATGGCGCTGTCGGCATCCGCTGCAGCCGCGGGATCGCGCGACATCAGCATCGCAGGCACGGATGTCTGGCCCGTCGGCTCACCCTTCGCCCACGACGTCGGCTCTGAAGCCGTCTGGCGCGAGCAGCTCTTCCCCATGTTCCTCAGCTTCCACCTTCCCAAGGAAATCTTCAGCGGCTGCAAGACGACGACGACGTCCATGCGCTCGCGCAACTGGCTGCTGAACCTCCGAGACACGTCGCTCGACGGCGCACCGGCCCTCGAGTCCGCCATGACTGCCTTGTGCATGGCCCGCGTCGGCCGCCGCAGCGGCAACCTGGCTCTCGTCCAGCACAGCCTGCGCCTCTACACAAAGGGCCTGCGCCAGCTGCAAGACGCCATCCACGACCCGGCCACGCAGCTGGCCGACCAGACCCTGGCCGCCTGCATGGCCTTTTCCATGTACGAAGTTGCCGAGTGCCCGTCACGCCACATCAACGGCTACTACTCCCACCACACGGGCGGCCTGGCGCTGCTCAAGATGCGCGGGCCCGACGCCCACATCACGCCGCTCGGCCACTCGCTGTTTGTCTTTATGCGCGTGCAGCAGTTCATCTATGCGCTGCTGATGCGCAAGGCTAACTTTCTGTGCGAGCCCGCCTGGACCAACCGGCCGTGGCAGACGTCGGCCAAAGACCCGCAGGACAAGTTCATGGACCAGATGTACTGCATCCCCGTGCTCCTGGAGCAGACGGACAAGCTGGCCGAAGCCGCCGCGCACAAGACCATTGGCCACGAGGCCCTCGTTCGCGGCTACTGGGACCTCATCGTCCAGTACGACGCCATCTACCGCTGCCTGCTGCGCTGGCACAAGGACCTGCAGGCCATTGTCGCCGGCCCTCTGTACTGGCCGGAACTGTCCACCATCGCGTGTCCCGTGTTCGACACCAACGGCCGCGGCCGACCCTTTGCCGTTTCCTTCCACTTCCCAGCCTTTTCCATCGGCCAGTCTGTCGTGCTTTTTTGGGTCATCTCCATGGTCGTCAACTACCAGATACACGTTTTGTACAACCGCATCATTGAGCTGCAGCTGTCGCCCAGCTACGCGCCCGGCCCTCCTCGGGTCCCGGAACCCACCGACGATCCGTTGACGGCGGCCGACGACATTTCCGCTGGCAACTGGTCCCAAGAGCCTGCCGTCTCGCCGGCAGCGCCGTCGCAGTCCATGCCGCCGGGCTCCGGCCCGGAATCGGCCACTGCCGACGGCGAATTCCCGCCGTCCATCCCTGCCATGCAAGCCGCCGCCCACGACGCCATTGGCATCACCCGCACCGTCTGCAACAACATCTGCCAGTCCATTGAGTACTTCTTGCGGGACGAGATGGGCGACGTCGGTCCGCTGTCCATGATGCTGCCCCTGACCTCCCTGCGCCATGTTCTGGTCCGTACGGTCCCCATCAAGCCGTGCCCGCCGAGCCCACACCCGGACCGGCCGGGCGAGACCTCGGACGACGTGATCTGGGTCGATTTCCTTATGAGATACATTGGCACCAAGGGCCAGCAGCTGGCCAACTATCTCGACGATGACTGATCCGGCGGTGGCGCCATCTGCCAGCTTCTGATTTTGATTTGTTTTAACAGCGCAACGACACGACTTGGTTCCATTACGGACGTCATCCATTTTGAACGTGTTTTGTCTTGAATCTATGGACGGAAACATCTTTTGGGGTCTAAGAAGACATGGAAACATGGAGTTAAAGGCAAGGAAAGTCGATAGAACGGGATGTACGACCTCTGAAATGAAGACGTATTCATGAATAGCAACCAACAGCAACTATCCCCTGGTGCCCTTGTCTAGATCTCAATCGGTACGCCAAAGCGCCAACGCTAGCTCCCACCCATGGTGTGGTAACCCTGCCTTTTTTATTATACCACCTTCATTATCTTACCGTCATCAACTGCACGAAGATAGGAAGGTTCGGCTCTGAACACGTGAACGCCTTTACAACATTCATGGGGGACAAAAGAATATAATAAAGAGGCCATAAAGTGAATCCTTCCAAAATCCTACCGAAATCACATGTACCCTAGATAACCACGAGTGTGGGCATCCAGATGATCCTGCAAACCATACTCTATCGTGTTCTTCCAGGAGGTGGTGGTGGGTGTTGCATGCTATTAAGATAGTGGACTGGCACCGGTCCTGCCGGCTGCCTGAGCTGTTGGGGTTGGTACTGCATGTGTGGCGGTGGGGGTTGCTGCGGTTGATGCTGTGGCGGGAGCTGCTGGTATTGTTGCTGCTGCGGGGCTTGGTAGTAGTTCTGTTGCTGCTGCGGCAGCTGCTGGGAGAGTTGCTGTGCAAGCTGCTGTGCAAGTTGTTGCGGCAGTTGTTGTGGCAGTTGTTGTGGCAGCTGCTGTAGTAGTTGAGGCTGGTAAGCCTGTTGCTGGTATTGTGGGAGTGGAGGTTGTCTCTGCTGCTGCTGATGAGACACCAGCGTCGGAACCGGGGGTGCGGCGCTTTTAGGTGGTTGCTTGTTCTGGGTCGCTTGGCGCGCCCAGAGCGACTCCAGCACGGGTCGGCTTATCGTTTTGAACCCCGTGGCAAGCTGCTCGGCGTCCTGCCACCGGGCACCGTAGGCGCTCAATGTCCAGCTGACCCGCTCCAGGCAAGCAACCGACCTGTCCACGTTGGTGCCATTATTCGGGTGCGCAGAAGCCAGCGACGGCGGCAGTCCGTTGTTGCCGTTGTTGGCAGTGCTGGCGGCGCTACTGCCGTTGTTGTTTGGTAAATTTGTGCTCGGCGAGCCTGCCCTCCGCACTGGCATCGGAGGCGGAGGTGCCTCGCCTGGCATTGCCAGCGGCACAGGAATTGAGCCGCCACCAGCAAGGATGGCATCTGCGGTCGCCGTGTCCCGGAGCACAGCCACAAACTGACTTCCCATGAAGAACAAACGCAGTGAATCATGATACGTGTGCCACACAGGGTTCAGTCCTCCTCGGGCGAGTGCCATCATGCGGTCCACGTATGCGATGACATGTTCAAAGATCAACATGCGCCCGTACGCAGTCACCAGAGGCGCCCGTGCGCTCGGCGCAATGCAGTACACGTAGCTATACTGCAGCTCTAGATCGAACATCTCGCGGATGCGTCCGGGCAGCGTGGCAGGCAGCGCGTCATACCACTCGCGCATGTCGGCACACATGCGCCAGACGTACGCTGCAGGGTCGGGTAGCGGGTCAGATGGATCCGATTGGTAGAGGGTCTGGTACCAATGTGACTGGGCACGACGCAGCTGGAACAAGAGCAACGCCGGGTTGGCCGCTGGCACCGTCGACGGTGATATTGGCGGCTGGGCGGACGCAGGTGAACGTGGAGGCTGGAGAGCTTGCATGTTTTGCAGCGTCGATTGCTGTGGAAGGGTTTGTACGACGCCAATCATTGTCGGGAATGCGACGTTGATGGCGTCGTCGGTGAACGAGAACGCTCGAGCATGGACCATGCTGATGGCTCTGGGAGGCAGTCAGAGTGTCAGACGTCTTATACACCACAATTTTGCTTGGCTGGATACGATGCCGGCTGCATTCTACTCACCGATCGAGTGCGTATGCACAATAAAATGTCCTTCTCCGCGCATCAAGGGCCGCTGCATCCATGCTCTGTGACTGCGGCGGATCTTGGTGGAAACCGAGATCAACGATCGCACGGCACGTAAAACCTATCAAGTGCCAGCTGTCGAAATGCGCCGGGTCGAGCATCGAATACAGCGTCAAAAGCAACAGCGACTGGATCTGCGTCACATGTCCGGGTGCTAGGGCGCGATCAGCGTACGGCATGGCCCGTGAGGCGTACTCGACACCACTGTTGAAAAATGAGTCCTGCCGACTCCGGCTCTGGGCCGACGAGCCAATGGCAAGCACCATGTACAGCATCCAGTAGTCAGAGCTCCGTAGGTTCGAGCGAGGTTGCGGCATGTTCGGCTGGGTCGGCTGCTGCTGGATATGCAGCTCCTCGAGGAGAGCAAACAGCGACGTCTCGGGGAAGAACGGAAAGAGGGAATGGACGTGGGCAATGTAGTACTGGACAATGCCATGGGACGCTTGTCGAGAGGGGAGCTTCGCAGATGCCTTGGTGGGCTCGGGCAGTGGGTCGTTTCCGGCAGCGGCGAGCACGAGGCGCGCAAAGGTCATATTATTAACCGATGGCTCGAAATCCCGGGTTGTCGCGTTTACCGACCTATGTATGTTAGCGAATGTGAATGCGAAGGGGTCGAAGACACGACTTGTTCGCAAAGCGTATCCAACCTACAGGAAGCCGAAATCTGACACAAGGGAGTTAACGTCTGAGTTTTCCCTCTTACGAGCTGCCTTGCGATGTATTGCTGCCCGGATGACAGCCAGCGAGTCCTTTCGTTCAGCACCAGGAGGCCCTGGGAAATTCGTTCCGCCATCCGTGTGAAAGGCTACGGATGCCTTGCGCGACTGGGCGTAGTTCAGGCGCCGCTCTAGTTTCTCAACGCGAAGTTCAAGGGCCGCAACGTAGCTCCTCTCCTTGCCGCGAGCGAATTGATCATTGGCGGCCGAACACTCGCTCTCACGGCCGGCCTTTTCGCAGGCCGTACACGCCGGCAGTTTCCCATCACACTAGCACATGTCAGCTGGCGAGATTATCAAGACGTGACGTGGGTGGTAAGGTAAATTACCTTGACTTTTGCAGCTCGGCCTAGACAAACGAGAAGGAGCGTTAGCACAGAACAAGCATCGCAGACGGGTGGTACGGAGGAAGTCCAGTTTGTAAGTTTGTCTCATCGCCGCGCTGGCACGGGTGTGGAGTTATACTGACAACGCGAACAGGCAGAAACAGGCCTGGAAACACGCAGCAAAGGATTGTCTGAGAAGCTGGACCGCGGCATCGTGAGGTGAGATGCTGGGGAGCCGCGATAAGAGAGGCGATCGAAGCGTAGGCAGCCGGTGCTGCTCGGCCAGCACAGCAAGGGCGAGAAGGGCCTTTCGATAGTGTCCTAGCCGGCGACGTGTAGTATACTCAAGAACACCACAAGACAGTCACGGAGACCGTGCAAGCCTTGTCCAACAGAACGTCCAACTGGGAGAGTTCTGCGTTTTCGTTACAACAGCGCTAAAGGTCGTAGAAGCTGCCGAGAGCAAGCAATTTGTATGAGCGCAGTGAAACAGGGCGGAAGCGATATTCGGCGGCGGGGAGGAGGTAGTGGACAATATCTTCGTTGATGTCGTCTTCGTTGGGGTGAATCACGAGATAGGTAGCTCTGGGTTGATGTCTCGCGATGGGCGTATGGGCAGGCACGGGAGGCAGGTGCAGACGGGTCCAGCTTGGAAAGCAAGAGCGAGACGCGTTTCACGAAGTTGTGGTCCAGATACTCAGAAAAATGTGAATGGAAGGTGCTGGGTGTCGGCGCAAGCTTTCCTATTGCATGCCGTCGGTGTTCAATCGTCGTTGGCGAATTTGGAAACTACGATCGACCTTGCGCAGCACAGAACAGCGTGGAGAAAGCACAATGGCGCCAGCTTTTCACTTAGTTGAACGCGGGGCAAACATATGGCGCTGTGCGCACTGTCTGGCAGGCGAGCTCGCGAGGCCCACTATTCGATCGGTCGGTTGCGAAAGTACCATCACCTACACATGTCCCCTCACGCTGGCATGCAGTTGTTCGGGCCTATTGGCCGTATGGTGCCCACAGGCCGGCGACTTCTCTGCCGACCAGCGACTTTTGCACCATGCCCATGAAATGTCTTTGCCACAGGGCGCCTTAGCGGAAGAGCTACAAAACAGAAAGGCTATTCGCACAGCTTGACTGGTCACTCTTGCCAACATTGATCCCCCCTTTTTACTCCCTCACTGGCCAGCTTTGGTCCAGCCCAGCGCTTGCGGTAGCTCTTCCCATTCCTGCCTTTGTTTGAACCCTGGAAAACTGCAGTGTGACTGCCTATTGTGGGTTTTGCGGCAAGGGATGCGCACCATGCCTTCCCAATTCGACTGTCACCGGCCCTCTTGGCCTGGCCCAGAGTCGGAGTACTGCAACCCCCACCTTCCTCGGTAGTGAGAAGTGCCTTTTGGGCCGGTCGTACTTTCTTCTGCGCGCCGTTGCTGTTCGCTGTGGCAGCTGCCTTGTGCCGTTGGCGAATACTCGTTTGTCGCTGCTATCTTACAACCTCATCGTCGTGGCCCTTTCTCACGCCTAAAATGCGACTGCAGGTCAATAATATGCAAAGTCTAGGCTACCAGGCTGCCCACAAGACGGCACACCATACCCCTCATTTGCGCCTTCCTGCGGAGTTTTCAGAGTCTTTGTAGTTGCGCTCCCTGGCTCCACCAGAGTCGTCTGTCGCTCCTTCCCCGAGATCCCTAGTGGGCAAATTAGCGGCAAGCACGCCTCTGAATGGGGGTAGCAAGGAAAAACGGGAAGTAGCCTTGCTGCCCATGTGTCGCAAGTAGCCCCCTCTACGCACGCCCGTGGCTTTTCCGAGTACGACGAATTGTGATTTCATTCGACCATCCAGGTGACGAAAGCTAGCGACACAAACAGTCGCCGAGCGTCGAGGCTGCAATGCACACTTTCACCCTCAAAGGTTGCGCAGCGGCCAGATAAACATTTTCTACAACAGCACACCGACTGCTGAATGCTTTTCGCATACCCGACTCTCCCCGAAGGCACCGTGTACCAGCAGGAATCACCAACGGCGACTTTGGTTCGAATTGCGGCGATCTGTTGATCCAAGCCTTGTCCAACGACACCGTATCAGTTCGTGACGCGATCGTGACGACTCTACGAAATACTGCCCCGTCGCGAACCGCCCAGCACAGACTCCATACATCCCATCCGGAGAGAGAGGGTGTGCAGTCACACGCCAACGCTCAGTGTTGTGTGCATCGCTCTCGCAGAATCTCTTCTCCTCACCCGCCTCATCGTGAACTGAGTGAGACATCTGCACCGTTTGTACCCTTCTGCTGTCCGCCCTGTCGGCAACGCGATTGGGGGAGAGAGAAGCTGCGCAGCCGAGACAGTCAGCGGCGTGCTCTTGCTGTGTTCCACCGAAATACAGGCGCAACTATAGCAACCTGTCGCCTTGCAGATATCCGGCGAAACCCCCCCGGCATTCTAGCAACTTCCCCGACAGACGAAGCAAGCAGCCTACGTTTGCAGCCTGCGGAAGCTCGACCAACACGGGCCGACGATGAATGCGTCCGACATCTTTCGCCAGGGCTTCGTCCCAGGTCCGATCCGTCAACCGCCGCCCCAGCCGAGGTACTACCAACAGCCCTCCAGGACTCAGCCGCCGCCACAGAGTCGCGATAGCGATCATGACGCGCCGAGTCGTGTTGCCCATACGCTGACGGCATGCTGTCGTTGTCGGCAGGTATGCGCCTCCCATCGGAGACACCATGTTGACCAATTGGTCGCCAGCTTGATCTCTCTACTGACTTGAGTTTGCAGCGCAAAACGCGATGCGACCCGACCCTGCCCCGATGCTTGCCCTGTGAGCGCTCCGGTTCAGTATGCGAATACTACGACAGCACCAAGGGCCGCAAGATCAGCCGCTTCTATGTCGTGAAGCTGCAGGAGAAGGTGCGGCAGTTAGAAGCAGAGCTGGCCCAGTTCACGGAAGAAGACCTGCCCGAGGACAACGAAGACATGATCCGGCCAGGCGGCTTCGTTCGCCTCAGCGACTCCGACGAAACGCCCCGCTACCTTGGCCCCAGCAGCGGCATCGCGATGACTCGGCTTCTTATGGAAGAAGCCAAGCGGTACACAGAGTCACAACGCATATCGGAGCTCATCCCCGAGCTAAACGCTCGCCGTATTGAGCGGTTGACACGCATGCAGAGCATAGCCGGGTTGCAGGGTCGTGCTGGCTCCAGCGTCAGCTCCGGGAGTCTGCGCAAGAAGAGCTATCCCATGATCAGCGCTCACCCGGCCGAGAATCTGCCATCACGCCCCATTGCGGACAAGCTGGTGGAAGTTTTCAATTCTCGAGGTACGCATTTCCACGCCACAAAGTATGATCTCCGTACATCTACCAACTTATCTGTGCAGCGCAGGTCTTTACCCCGATACTCCACGAACGCGTCTTCGCCACTCATGTCGATGAGGTTTTCGACGGCAGCACCGACCCGTACAAGAACTTTGCCGTGCGGATGGTCATGGCCATCAGCCTCCAGAAGCTGGATACCCAGTATGCAGGCCTTGCCGATAGTTACTACCTCGCCGCCATGGAGTATTTCGAAGATGTCATCCGGCCAAAGGACATCAGGACCCTCCAATGCCTCGGCCTCATCGGACAGTACTCCCTGCTCACACCGACGCGCACCAACGTTTACCATATTGTCGGCCTTGGTACCAGGATTTGCCAGCAGCTGGCTATTGCTGACGAGAAAACCATAGCCAGCGGCTTTCAAGTCAATCCCCTTCAGCTTGACATGCGCCGACGTCTAAGCTGGATCGTAGCCACAATGGAGCTCGGTCTGGCGCATTCCATGGGCCGTCCCAACGGCCTCGCAAAGGGAAACGACCTGGTTGATGTCGGCTTCTTTGCCGATGTGGACGATGAGTACATCACCGAGAACGGTATCCAGGCTGGTCCTCCGTCAGAGAAGAAACGCGTGGCAATCCACTTCTGCAAAATGCGTATCTGCCAGGCCGAGATCCGCCGCGTGCTCTATGAAAAGAAACGGCCAGAACCGCGCAGCGAGGATCACCCTTGGTTCGCCGAAATGGAAAAGAAAATCAAGGACTGGCTCGACACGGCACCCGAGAACCCTGCCTGGTGCAAGCCTTGGTAAGCCATTACCCTATGAACCTACTCACATGCACTAAAACCTATCCTAACCAACCTCGCAGGTTCACCGGGAGATATCATGCTATGATTGTATCTTTGTACCGTCCGTCGCCCCAAGTTCCAAACCCGTCGCCGGCGGCAGCCCTGCGCTGCTATGATTCATCTGCCTATGTGACAAACCTTGGAAGCCAGCAGGTCAAGAAAGCCGCCATCGACATTACCTGGGTCTTCCTGCTCACAATTTACATGTCGTTGAATACCATCCTCTGGTCTGTCTCGTATCCTGAAGTCAGGGGAAAGCATCCCCGCGAGGAGATCGAGGAGCTCATCAACACTTCACTGGATATTGTCGACCAGTGCTCAGAGCGCTGGCCCGGTGCCTCCGCCGCCTCTCAACTGTACTCGATCTTTGCCAAAGCCTGCCTCCAGAGTTACGACACCCCTGATGAGCAGCAGCAGCAGCAGCAGAAGCAGCAACATCAACTACAACAGCAACAACAGCAACAGCAACACGGTCCGCCGGTGTTTAATACAACGCAATACGGTGGACCTGAAGGATCTTATCACTCACCGTCATCAGACGTCGACCCGAGTTCGCCAATCGCTTCTGGAGTTGTGCCGCTGCCGCCTAATGGATCTGCAAACGCCAAGCAAGAGCAACTTCAGCAGCAACAGGCCCCGATTTTTAGCACTCCGCAATTCGGATATATCTTCAATTCCACGGAACCAGCACCGCAAGCCTCCTACACGTATGACGAAGGGCCGGGCGCCGGTCAACCTCAGTTCCGTTCCGGTTCTATCTTCCTGAACCCAGCATCTACGGAACCGATGGGCCGTCGGTTTTCGTATTTCCCGCCTGAAGGACCGCCCCCATTGACCAACAGCGACAGTTCGCTCCAAAGCGAAGAATTGCCGCAGCCAAGTACCGTTCCTGCACTATCACCGGCTATGATCACGTCCCCTGAATCGTACATTACGCCGCCCAGCACGAATAAGTTCACCACCACGTCTCCTTCAACAACCATAACGGCAGCCTCGTCGCCGACACCCACACCCACAGTTCGGCATATTAGCCCTCTGCCCGTGGGCCTGGGTCTCTCACAGGGTGTGCCACTACCGGTTCCTATCAAGTTTGAGTCGACCCCCACCGGAACACCTCAAACGCAGCAAGCTCAGCTTAACCAGAGGCGCACACCTCCTCAGCCAATCTCTGTCCCGCCTATGCAGCCCATGCAACCTGCGTATGCCATACAGCCACAGCAGCAACAGCAACAGCAACGGCCCCCTTCGCAAAAACAGCCGATGCTGCAGCAGCCACGTCAGGCACCGCAGCAGCAACCACTGCCCGCTCCCTTGGAGCGGACTCAGCAAACATCCGCGATGGGTGGCGACTGGTTCTCGGCACAGCCTCCGTTCATTTCACCTTATGCGTTCAGTACCATCACGGGGGGCGCTGGCGGTTACATGGGGGACCCCACAGCAGCCTTTTCTGGCTACGGTCTCGGCGGCTTTGGAGGCGTTACCAACCCTCTTAGTCCCTTGACTGGGATCTACGGTGGCGCGCCGGCTGGCTTGGGCGCCGGAGGGAGTGGCATTGGCGGCTTGCCAACTAGCCAGCCTGGTTATGCTGGCAACCTCGGCATAGCAGGAGGTGCTGGGGGTGCAGGGTCGGACGGTAGCATGAATGAGGCCTTTGGGTTTGGTGCTGGTGGCCCGGTGAACCTACAGCGGCAAGGCAGTCTTTCGCACGAGCAGCAAATGGAGCTCATGGACGTGCTGGAGACGGAAGGCATGGGCGACATTGACACGTTCTTGAATATGGGCATTGGTTTGGGCGGTGTGAGCGGCGAGGCTCCCCAAGTCGTCAACTGGCAGTGAGCAACGCACCGGAACGGTATTGGACAAGGCTGTCCAATGGCTTATCCACGTATTCTTTATCGTAGGATCTTGTTTGTTTTGAATCGGTACGGATAGATTTGGTCGGAAATGGATTATATCTCATAGACTCTTTGAATGCATTTTATTTATTATTCGGTGTTATTTGAACCCCAGATTAGGAAAACGACACGTTTGACTCACCTGTTAAAATGCCAAAGTTAAAAGTCTTGTTCAAGTTATTGAATTTGTTTTTTTTTTTTTTTTTCTCAAAAAAATATTGTTGCCTTATTTTGCTCCAAAAAATCAAGGAAAAAAAATTATACAAAAAGGACAGGAAATAAATTACGTGCAACTTACTCAATTCGTGTATGAAGTCGGCACTCATAACACAACATGAATAAATACTTTGTAAGTCAAGCAATACTTTGTAAGTCAGGCATGGGTGAAAGTCCTTAAGAAAACAGTTTGGTATAGAAGGCTGGCTGATGCTAAAAATAAAGGTATGGGAACCAACAAAATTTGTAGTGTAAAGCCAAATGCTAACACAAATTGGCACAATAGCAAAAAGTCAAAAACAAAAAAAAAGTAAAAGAAAAAGCAAAAGCTACGATTGGGAGTTACAGCTGGTGGCCCGAGCCAGTGGGTTTGTTGTGTAGACAAAGGAAAACGTAAAGACAATAAAACCAAAAAAAGAGTAAGCTCGCCGCTTGCGGTCGCAACAAAAGAAAGGTTTTCAGTCATGGCCGAACATGAAATAGGCCATGACACTTGTAATCCGTAAGGTAGCGAGAATGAACGAATGACGATAAGTGGTCAAAAAGGAGACGAGTTGGTGAGGGCAGCTTTTCTCAACCTGTTACCCGGCGGACCCACAGTGTCGTGGGCTCATATTCGGCATTCTTGTCGAGTCTCTTGTAGGCACGATGCAGCTTCAAACCAATTTCGTACTCCTCGCGCTGGATTTCGGCAAGATCAGTACGCAGGCCCTCGACCTTGCGTTTCTCCAACTCGCGCTTGTGCAGAACGTCCGGCGTCGCCAAGAGATTGTCGGTGGGCATAAGTTCCGTCATCTGCTTGATGCTGCGGCCAATGTTGATGCGGCGCTGCGCAAGGCTGGCGAGCTGCGCGTTGAACATGGTGACGCGGTCCTTGGCCGTCATCTCGGGTGGGGCCAGTGGGAGATTTTTGTGAATAGACCCTGCCATGGACATGCGGTCAGACGAATCCACACCCTTGGAAGCACCCATGAGATGTTTGTTCCGTAGCTGATTGTAAATGGACTCGTCGGGTAAAGCATCCTCCTCGCTACCGTTGCTGTTGCCAATGTAGTCGCCGCCGTCTTCCGTTTCGCGCAAAGGCGAGTGGTTTCCAGACATCCACGGAGTCTTGAGACTGATCACAATCGGCTCGTTTCCATTCCTAATGGAGTTGGGGCTCGTATGTCCCATGCGTGGTGGACGCCGCCGGTCCATGACATTGCCATCGTCGCCAGGACCCGGTAGCGGCTTGGTGACAATCGGTACTGGCTTCTGTCGTGGCGGTGATGCCTGTTGCACGGGATTGCTTTCGACTTGGACCACTGGCCGGCGTTTTGTCGATTGGAATGGCGGACTAGACCGCAGAGGGTTGGGCACGGAAGGCATCTCAGGCGCATCCGTGGCGTCGAATTCGGCCAGCGACTCGTGCACCGTGGAGTTGTAAGTGGTAGTGCTGAACCGGGACGGAGGCTGTGTCCATTCGCTGTCTTGTGGGGGAGGCGGCGGTGAGACCGGGGACGAGCCAGTGTTGGGATGAACGCGGTTGTTGTAGTTGAAAGGGTCGCTTTCATCGTAACTGGCCAGACTCTGGTGCGAAGGAGTTGGCTTCCGTTTAATTTTGGACGATACCGGGCGCGTGGACTGCGGCAGTGTACCTGACTTCAGCTGTTGGGATGACGGGGACTCTTGGTAAGTGGGGTCTGCAGACATTGGGGGACTCGGGTAACTTTGGGTGCCGGGCGTCGCAGGGGACAATGGCGTCTTGGTGGTCTGTGTTTGGGTTGTTAGTGCTGAAGTGCTGAGTGCTGAAAGGCCACTACGACGCTGCAGGCGACCGACCGCTCGGATTGGTGTTTCATCCCTGAGTGAACACTTGCAGGGGGGGAGGGAAAGGGGGGACTTACAGTGCTAGCAATGTTCTGGCGAGGAGGTGATGAGATGATGGACGGATTTGCAGCAGTGGTGCTGTCTGCAAGTCTGGGCAGGGAGGCAACGCGTTTGCTGCTCTTGCGCGGGATGTTAAGCGGCTTTGCTTCCGGTGTGTCTTGGACGGGCGCAACCAGGGCTGTGCGGCCGCTCGCACCATGCCATGCAGGTCGATTGGACGTGAACGCTCCTGCAGCAGGATCTGTCGATGACGAAAAATCTTTAGGCTGGGATTCAACCGCTGGTGACCGCGGCGACACGGGGTCCTTGGGAGGCAGTGGAGGTTGTGGAGGTTGAGCTGCTGAGGTAGACGATGTCGACGGGTTTTTCGTACCAGTCCCAGTCTGTACGGTGCGACGAAGCCGGCTGGCAAAGCTGGCAATGCCGCTGGCCCCGGAAGCCGATTTACCCTCCATAAAGGTTGCTTCTGTCGGGCTCGTCGAATCGACTGCCAGACCACGCGCATACTCTGCAGGTTTAACCTGGCTTGGCCGCCCCTTTTGGGAGCTTGTCAGCTCGCCTGTCTGTGGATCCCAGCGAACCTCGCCGCCCTTGTAGCCGCGCTTAGAGGAGGCGATGGAGTTGCTGCGCTCCTGCTGCGTCTGGTGCATCTGTTGCAGGCGTTCTTTTGACTTCGTCTCACGCAATGTCTTGGCAGCAGCGTCTGCCGTTTGTCGCCGTTCCCGCCGCATCATGGGAATGTTGCTTCGCGACGCAGACGGCGGCCGGCCATCGTGGGCCGGTTCCCTTTGTTGAGTCGCCTGCGTCGCAGCCATGTCGAAATGAGGCTCGCTTCGCTCGACGGGGCTGATATCTGGGGCAGTCGGTGGGGGATTATGAGGCCTGTGACTACGGTTAGGAGAGAACGTGGAAAGTGTGTATGCTATGCCAGCGGCGGACGCAGGAAATACTCGTTCACGTCAAGCCACTCCCACTCCGGTTTACAAGGGGTTGTCGGCTTACGCTAATTCGGCAGCAGAAAGTTCAGGAGAGCTCTCCGGGGATACTCCGTCAGCGTTCCTGAGGTCCTTGGGCTGCGAGTAGTATAGATACTGCGATCGGGGGTCCTGGTACCGGTAGGATGGCTGCTGTTGATGATGCTGCTGGTGCTGATATTGCTGGTATTGTTGCTGCTGGTATTGCTGCCCGCCTGCAGACTGGCTATAGCCGTGGTGCTGGTATTGTTGCGCCTGCAGTGGCGGCTGTTGCTGCTGTACCTGAAAGGTCGTGTTGATCGGACTTGGCTGGGAGTAGATGGACGATGCGGGACGAGTTGCGCCTCGCTTCGGGTTCCTTGCCGGAGGCAGCTGCGAGTGTTGAGACGGTGCTGTGTTTCTGTTTGTATCGGTCCGCAAGGTTAGTCCGCCGTCGAGGAAGGGAAAAAAAACCGAAAGAGCTGACGGGGGTAGAGAAGGACAGACGAGAGAAAGAAGAGTGATAGATCAAGCACTGACGAGATCAACAAGCTGGAAAATGGCTAGTCAATTCGCGTAACAAAAAAGCAAGCTGGCAAGTTACTGAAAGTCCCGTTTATTGGCTGTCCGTTCCACTCGCACAGATCAAAGCCACGACGCTGAAGAAGAAACATGAGAAAGACACCATAGGCAAGGATGGGCGGTCGAACGCTGGGGAATTTGGTTGAGGAACTGGCCAACGCCAAAATAGGGAGGGAGATAAGCAGGGACTGGACCGGACAAGGAGATTAATTGCACCAGGGGAGGTTTCTGGTGGAGAATGCGACGATGTTGTGGGGTGTTGAGGGGCCTCATCCACTGAACAAGGGTGCAAAGGGACTGGACACTGAGGGGTGTGGCTGTGGACGTTCGAAGGTTTAGGCGAACTCCGCTGCGGTAACCGTTCTTCGGGACGGCCATCAAACAACTTGAGAAACGTAATAAGACGCGACATAAGTACTTACAATTGCTGCTGTTGTTGGAGATGTTGTTGCTGCTGTTGCAAGTATTCTCGTTGAAACTGTTGGTATTGTTGGTATTGCAACTGTTCGTGCTCCTGCTGCTGATGCTGTTGTTGCTGCACAAACTCGCGCGGTGGGAAGGCTGGCGCCGGACCGCCTTGGATGGAGTAGCTGTAGCCTGACATTGTTGATGTGACGACGGTTCAACGGTCGCGAACCACGACCTGCGAATCAGATTCTTGCTGTGTTCGTTCTTGGGAGGGGGGGTTGGACTCGGCGTGTCAGTGTCCGTGTGCCAAAGAGTATCGGACTGGTCTGTCGTCTGCTCTGGTTTTTCAGCCTTAACGGATCGAGTCAAGATGGGATGGAAGTCGAGAACGCCGATATATATCCTTCGTCACGCCGGCCCCCGAGTCGCCGTTTCCTGACACCACTCCTTTGGTGGTTTGCTTTGAGCCGTCTGCAAATGTCGTTCGTGTCGCCAATGTCCAGGGGAGATGCCTGTTCGCCTTTGACGTCTCTAACATGCAAATCCCCCCATCGGGCACGGCGATGCACGTCACGGCGCGATGTTGATGTCTTCTCCGGCTGCGTTGCGAGGCCGTGGCGATCGTGCAGCCGTGTGCGTTCCTGGGTGCGCCTGAGCGTGTGGGGACACTGGCTGATGTTCTGCCCACCTTGATTGTGGTACTTTTATCCAGCGATCCCGGATGCCACACGGCACGTCACGACACCACCCGTCTTTTGGAATCTTGGCTGGCCGAGTGGAGGCAAGGGCAAATGGAAGAACAGAATGGTGCCTAGAAGAATCACTTAAGCAAGCGCATGAATGGGCTCAAATTGCAGTCGACTGTCCTCGGCATCCGTTGTTCTGGATCCAGCCCGTCGAAGACGGAGTAGATTTATCGGCGGAGGATCGTGCGGGCGATGTAATTCTGGGTCGAGATAAGTGACGTAGTGTTCAATGGTCGCGTGTTTCAAAGGTCAAGACGAGAAATGTTTCTGTGGGCGCGTGGGTTGCTATCGGCTTCGTGCGTAAGTATCGTCAACACTCTCAACGTTGAAATGGGTGTCGTCCTTCGACACTGTCTGAGGGAACTTGAAAGATATAGAAAAAGGAGAGGTCGCGGGTTGCGTCGTGCGTTTGACCAGGAACCTTGCTTTGTCTGAATGCGACAGAACCGAATGTGCCTAATTGAGTGGCGTGCACAGAGTAGCGTCTCTTAGCCTGGCCGTTTTGGTGTCGCTTGTTTGTCGTCTGCAGCTGGTGATGGGCGCTTTTCCCCGCAACACAGCCACCCGTTTGTATGTACTTCGTAGTCTGCCAAGCTGAATGGAGGTGTTGATTCTGAGCTGAGGCGTACTTCGTATCGCACCACACTGTTTCTTGGTCTCTCTGTGGTCTAGACGGGCGGTCGCTGCAACAGGTGTAAACAGACGAGGGAACGCGGACACGGCTGACGCCGCGAATTGGAACTAGATTAGCACATTGGTTGGCTGTCAGAAATCGCGGTTGGAATGTCGACGGCCAGGGGCAAATTGATATCCCGTTGGCGATGTTTGTTTCGACGGCTTTTGTAGCCTGGCTGCGACTTCCACGTGTGTCGAAATACAACCCGTATGCGCGTAATAATGGCAGGAGCGAACGGTGACATATACTCACCTGCGGAGTGTGAGGCTGTTCATCTCTCCTTCCTGAAAGGTCGAGGCCTTACAACAATCCCGCCCGTCGTTTGATTTATGACATAATCTTAGCCGCGATACTCGAGACAAAGTGTGAAATAATCTCCACTGACATGGCGAGATAAAACGCCTGTGCTGTCCCTCCCTCATCTACGAACTTTGTTTAGTTCACCATCCCTGATAACGCTTCCAGGCCCATGTCCATGCTGGCGTACAAGTACGCGTAAATTGATCACTTGTTCCCGTTGAGAGTGGTTCCTGTCCCCAAATTTTCTGAATTATTTATTTTAATAACTTATTCGATTTTTTTTCTTTTTCTTCTTCTTCTTCTTCTTCATCTTTTTTTATGTTCGTTTTTGCAAACTGGACAATGTCCCTTATGGCTGGTTGACAACCGACGTGAGATGAGCATCGCGGACGCGAACTGCTCGACATTTACGAATGACGTGCGGCAGGGACTGGCCAGGAATAAGGCAGAGGTGGCCCACCAAGCCAGCTCTTGGTGCGTTTCACCTGGAGCTGGGGTGCGCCAATTTGTGTACACGTCCGTGGATCCATTCTGCCAGCGGACCCAAGCGTGTTTCAAGGCCCTGCATGAAAGGTAAATGGTGGCACTTTGGGGCAGCCCTGCCCAATAATCAAAATGGCAGGGAAAGGGAGCAATGTAGCATTCGTCCCCCCTTTTCTTCCTTCGATTTCATCCCGTCTTTTTGCTCTTTCTGAGCCTCGACGCACGGTTTTGTGTTGTACTTTGAGATAAGCTCTCGAGTATCGCGACGTGGACCGCAACCACGCAGAGTCACGTGAATTTTTGCCAACTAGCTGGATGAAGCTGTCGCGTACCTCGCCGTGGTCCTTTTGACATTGAATATTGATATCTGCGACATACGGGTGAAGCTCTTGAAACTCTTGAAGCACACATTTGTATGTCGTTCCTGCTTAGTATGCTGGAAACGCCGAAAGTGATTTGGTGCTTCACGGAGAACATGAGCCACAGCATATAAAGGTTAACGACCCACTGCTGCCAGCTGCTGTCAGCTGCCCCACTATGGCCCCGCTACTGCCACCCGGGACGAGGCTTCGTTCCTGGCTTTCCCGTTAGCCAAAGTGCGATGGTAACCGGCGGATGCTCTGAGTGACGTAGTGCGCCGCGTTTCCTCGTTTTGATATTAAGCTCGACTTCTTGGCAAGAGCTTCCACCCGACGACTGCCGGGACAAGGCTATGCTGCATCGGCTGCACAATGAAGGGGCGCGATGATAGTGTTTCTGTTGGAACGGGGCCCGTCAGAAACCGTGGCAACAGCAGTACCAGCGCTGATGGCGACAAGACTGGTGCCGGCGGCACAAACGACGGCATCTATGGCGGCGACATCTATCCCGGCGTTCTCCCTGCTGTCCCGGCCGACGGCGTGCCGGTCATTCCGAACAAGGACCGCCGCACCGACGCCGCCACTGCAGCGTCGGCCGCTGGCGTCCGGGCCCTGTCGGCGCAGGCACTGCAGTTCTACTTCCGTGCGCCGGTCAAGGCATTCTTCCGCACGCGGGTCGACTATCTGGCATACGCACGCGGCGCCGACGGCGGATTCGCGGCGAACGGTGCCGGCTCATCCTCGCGGCTCTGGGCATGGTTCAGCGGCACGACCCCGGGCGTGTTGACCCTGGCCATCAAGCGGCACGGCTGGTCCGTTGTGCCCGACCAGGTGATGCCGCCGCTGATGGCCAACATTGGCGTGGCGGCCGTGCTGTACACAAGCTACCTGCAGATCCTGGCCCGGCTCCACCCGGAAAGTGGCCAGGCGCGCAAGCGTGTATACCCTCCACCAGCACCAATGGAGACGTTTGTGGCTGGATTCCTCGCCGGAAGCATTCAGAGTCTAGTGGCGGCGCCTCTCGACGCCATCCAGGCACGCTACGACCATCGGGACGTGGCCGCGGACGCTGTCGGCAACGGCAAAGGCGCCCCTCGGAGCATGTGGGCCTTTAGTGCAGCCAAGCTGCGCGAGATTGGGCTGCGCGGTATTTTTGCCGGCTGGGGCCTGTCGTTTGTCAAAGACAGCTTCGGCAACGGCGTGTTCTTTTCCGTGTTTGAATACGTCAAAGCCCAGAGCTACTACAGCTTTGTGGCATACTACTACGGCGCGCTCGACGGATCAAAGATTATGGAGCAGCAGATGCGGGAGCAGACGGCGGAGCGGCGGAAGCAGCAACGGCAGCAGTGGGTGCAGGGCCAGGTCAGTGGTCTCGAAGCCCGCGTCGAGAGCGCAAAGCACACGCTACATGGCGACAAGGCGCACAGCTCCGACCAAGAACACATACATCACCAGCACCCGCCGATACCCCTGGTCCCCAAGGCATGGGCGGAAGCTCGAGCAAGGGAGCGGGCAGAGAAGGAAGCGGCCATGCCTCTTGTGATCCGGCCTCACTATGCGCTGGAGCCAACATTCTTGCTGCTGGCCGGGGTCAGTGCTTCGTTTGCCCAGCAGGTGCTCTTGCATCCGCTCACACACTTTCAAGTTGTGCATTGGGACATGCTGGAAGATCTCGATGCCGCAGTGAAGGCCGACCGTGAGGCAGCAGCAGCACGGGCCGCTGCATCCAAGTTTGCTACTACGACGAATGGCAACGGCGGAGCTGCTGGCCGTGACGGTTCGGGCAACGGCACTGCAAATACCAACAGTTTACGCAACCGCCTCGGCCGTGTCTTCCGCTTGCCACGGTTCCATTTTATGCGCACATACTACCACGCCTACTTACAAACACTGAGCACATGTACCGACATGGCGGCGGCCGAGGGCCGTTCGCTCATGTCATGGCTCTACCGCGGATTTTGGTGGAATACCATCCGGCAGGTACCGAGCACAAGCGCCGGCCTGATCATCTTTGAGCTGTTGCGGCGAAAGTACGGCATGTCTGGGGAGGAGGTGCGGATCAGCCAGGATGGCTATGATATTTTGCTCCGCTAGGAAGGCGACGTGCGGTTCACTTACTCATTCTCTACTATTTCGGTTCCTACTGGGTTCTCTGCTCTTCACTTTTTTCATATCTGGACGGCGTAGCATTAGACAGCGTTGATTTTATTCTGGCCACAAGGTCAACCTTTGATTTCCGTCATCTCTCCTGCCTCGATATAGTACACATAGCCTAACTACCCTGTAACGTCATCTCCCCACCCAACTCATATTGAAGACAAACAATCTGAGCCATGAAACCGTGTAAGTCTACCATGAACATCGTCTACAGGTCTTCATTGGCACAGTCGTCTCTCGTTGACCTAACCTAATCATCGTCTGTGCTGTCACCATCTGCCGGCGCGCCAATGGGATCCGCCGGCTTGGTGGGTTTGGTTGGCACTGGTTGTACCGATGGCTTCGAGCCAGATCCCGTCAATGCTGGGGGTAGAGGATGGAAGGTCGGGCTGTGACTGCGCTGGATGGAGGATGTCAGAGGCGAGTCTGCAACGGTAGGCGAACAGCCGCTGCCTGCACCGGCGGGCAAGCTGCCGGATATTGTTTCCGTCACATTGACTGTCTGTGTAAACTCGATGGTACTTGTAGACAAGGCAATGCGTGTCAAGTTGACGGTGGCAGTTGTTCGCACTGTTGTGAATACCGTCTCCGTCGTTGTCGCTGGCCCCGTGGCGGTTTGCGTCGTCGTGTCGGTCCGAACAACGGTAGACGTAGTGTTGACAGTCCTTGTAAGGACCACGGTCGACGTTGCGCGGAACCCGGTTCCAGCTCCCGTGGCAGTCAGGGATGTCGACGAATTGGACCACTTCGGGGTTGGAGCATGCGCTGAAGGCGCCGCTGTGGCATTCGTGGCCGCAGAGATGGTCTCAAAGATGACGCTGGTCCGAAAGAACGTGTACGTCTCACTGAACCGCTCTGTTATAGGCACAGCCGCAGTTGTCGACGTGGCGGCATCCGTCGGCGTGACTTTGTCTGTTTGTGTCTCTGTGACGGTTGACGTGACAGTTGCGGTGGACGTGACGTTGGCGCGCACGGCACTCGTCAGTGTGAGCCATGTCGTCTCAGTGTCTGTTGTTTCGAACGTTTTTGTATAGTTCAGCGTGACGCGTGAAAAAGGGACATCGGGCGCAAGTGGTGTTGTTGGAGTTGGAGGGACGGTCGGTGCGGCATTGCTTGACTTTCGCAGGATTGTCGTGGTCTCAGTCACAGGGGAGCCTTGTACCTGGTCCCGGCCGAGCAGGTGAGGCTGTTGTTGTCCATTTGGTGCTGCGACTGTGAACTGGGCAAGGTTGATTGCACAGATCGCAACGCAGGTGAGTATCCGAGAAATTCCTGCCATTTCTATCATGTTTAAGGAGGAAGGAGGTGCAAACAGTGCCAGGCGTCTAGATGACGAACAGACACCAAAGCAAGTCTCGCCAAGATGATATTTTCATATGTGGAAGATGGAAGACACACAGCACGTCCTGTCTCCCATGTTCCATGTTCGGATAGTATGCACTTTTAAGGTATGGGAATCGGTTCCACTGGGAATTTACCTATCTCGAAGACGGGATCCTCGCCAAGATAATGTATATGCTTCATATCTGATCAGTCCGGTCAGGTCACCGGAGATGGACATTTGCGATATAGGATTCGGTGTGCAACCGGTAAACTCGAGTGGCCATTTGGGGAACTGCTCTCCAAAATTGCTATGGCGACAGAGGACTCTGTCAGTTTCATCCCATGTTTTCGGGATCTATATTGATGGCAATATGGGCAATTTGAGGCCTGCTTTTTTCCGACCACAACAAGGCCAGGAACACAATTCAGAACAAGCCTGCCGCAAGTGCGATATTGCCTGAAACAATGAATATAGTATTATGTTAAGTGTATATAAACAAGTCGCCGGCAGGAACACGGAACGCACTTACAGCCGATCGGACGTGGCAGATGGCCCGATTGTGCCTGGATCAGCCTAAGTCTGCCAAGCTTGACAGAGCCTGCCCGCCACGGCTGAGTCTGTCGATCGCTGATGGCAAGGTCATGGCGTTGACCGCAAGGAATATGTCGTACTTCGCATGCTCAACCAAAAAGACCCACAACAAGAGCTCACGCCACCGACTGGCCCTGCCATAGTCGCAACTATCTCGTCCTCCAGCTCTTCGGTATTCGGCACCTAAAGTACTCCGCCGGCGTGATGCAGGGGCAGGGGATCGAGGGAAGCCGAGAGGAGGCACATTTGTTGTTGAGTAGAATAGGGAGGAAATTGGATTATCGGGTATGTCGACGACCGTCTTCTTTCTGCTAAGAAACGTTGCTTGTCTGTGACCTATAATAAAGGCATAAGTCAGCTTTGGACGATTTCTTTAATAGCGAGACATTCTATATGAATATATCTTGATGTAGAAATAGACCGCCATCCGCACGTACTCCAATTGTTGTGTCTCCCCAACTTACAGCAGCATTGGATTCAGAAAGCAGCACAACTCAACGAAGTCCTCTCTGCGCTTCTTATTGCACTGCCCATGTTTTCCCGCGTTCCAGACTTCACATCCACTAGGCGGGCCGGATTCGAAAACGATTACGACGCACGACGTATGGCAATCTGCTCGTTGGTTCGGATTCATGCGTAGTTTAGGTCAGCATAGTGTCGTTAGCCCGTGCTTGAGAACAAGCATATATCGTCTTGGAGGTACCGTACCCTGTATGTCGAACTGACGCTAGCGAATACGGGTACGATTACACGGTCATACTGAGTACGACGTACAACATACATGTATGTCGTATTACGCTGTTCCGCAGACCGCGCCTAACACCGGAGTACCTAGATTTGCGTCCGGTATGCTGGCGCCGTTAGCAAACAACACCAAAACAGAGAACAGGAAGACAAATAAGAGCGAGGGGCTCAGAAGACAAGGGCAGCTTTGGAAGCTGATTTTTGTACTGAATGACGATCCTGCTTACTTGCCAAGCACTAGGAACAAGTACATTTTCCTTGACCAGGATGGACTACAGTTCGGGGATGTAAAATCCATTCCGTTCTGGATGGCGGTGTCCGGCTTGTAGACGGGGCTGACGACCTATGGAGGTATAAAGAGCGTTGTAGATCCTGCTCTTACCACTGTTAAGACTCTCTCGGCTCGACCCGTACAGCCAACAGACACAACTTCTCCAACTTACCTCATCTTTTCTTTTCTTTGTCATCTCCATCGCCCCTGACTCTAGTCCCTTCTCGACTGCCTATAAACCAATCGACACAATGGCGTCAACAAAACTGTCCGTTATCGTCACTGGCGCTGCCGTTGGCCTCGGCAAGGCGATTGCCATGGAGTTCCTGAAGCGTGGCTGGCAGGTGGCCCTCGTCGACATTGCTGCCGAGAAGCTGGCGGCCACCGTCGACGCGATCAATGCGCTTGGCCATCCTGGCGAGGCCCTTGGCGTCGCGGCCGACATCACCGACGAGGCCTCTGTCCAGTCCGTCTTTGACAAGAGCGTGGCCGCGTTCGGCCAGGTCGACGCGCTCGTCAACTCGGCGGGCATCATGGACAAGTTCCACGCCGTCGGCGAGCAGGATGTGGCGTTGTGGAACAAGGTGCTGGACGTAAACGTCAATGGTGCGTTTCTGCTGTCGCGGCTGGCGGCGCAGGAGTTTTTGCGGGAGGGCCGTGTCGTCCGCAACGGGGACGTCTCGGGCGAGGTCAAGACGGGCGGTGCGATTGTCAACATTGCGTCGATTGCGGCGTTCCACGGCGGCGTGGCCGGCGTGGCGTACACGACAAGCAAGTATGCGGCGATCGGCCTGACGACCAGCACAGCGGCCGCGTACGCGAAGCAGGGAATCCGATGCAACGCCATCTGCCCCGGCAGCATGGAGACGGCCATTGCAGAGGACTCTGATTACAGCAGCCTCGGCCAGCAATTCGCTTCCGTGATGAAAGTCAACGAGGTGTCTGCCGGTTTCGCAGACACCGGGCGGCTGGGCCGTCTTGTCGTGTTTCTGTGCGGCGAGGACGGACAAGACGTTAACGGCGCTGTCATCAAGGTCGACCGCGGCTGGACGGCCATCTAAGGTGGCTGGCCGTTATTGCCATCTCTAGTTCTGTCTTTACTCTGTTCATCCTCTTCAAGTTGATTGGTTTTTGGGTTTGCCATTCCCTCGACTTATTTTGATTATTTATCTTTGGACGGCATTTCTCGGAAACGAAGCTTTCGGGGTGGTAGAGGGACTTTAGTAGGACCAGCACGGGAATGTCGAATCGAGGATAGGATCAAGGAGTCTTTGGGGAGTTGTGTCGAGCGCTGTGGTATGAGTAGAAGATCTGTTATATAGATTCAAATGGACACTTCGCAATAGAAATGGTTCTCTAGCGAGTCCTGGCACTCTTTGGAAATCAAAATCAAAATAAAATCAAAAGGTGCCGTGCACATTTGGGCTTGGGAACAGACGAGATTCTACTCCAAAATTGTCGTGTACGCCTCCAGTGCCAGTCGACCGACAACAAACCCTCTCCGTCACCGTTCGCAATTCTGTTTGTTTTTATCTTGCATGCGGACGATTTGCCGGTGTTAGTCAAACAAAATAACGCCAGAGCCGGCTCCTAACACATCCACCACTCGTCCATCGTTCGCCTCGATTATTTTCTTCCTCCCTTCTCGCCTCTCCGGCCTCCTCCCTCTCCTTAGCAGACAATGTCACGTGCGACGTGTCGCCGCGTTCTGTTTTCAAAAATAATAATAAATAAAACGAGAAGGAAAGCATAGCAACCGCACCATTTTTTATCGGCCACCTCTCCTTGAAAAACAAGAACAGACGCCCCTCCAGAGCCCTACGCGTAGCTAGGGGCGTATTCTTTCAACGCGAGAGGCGACTCACTTAGCAGCTATGCCATAAACACACGCCCCTCTACTTGGACGGGGCGACAGAGGTACATCGGTACCTGATGGCTAACAGATTGCCGTGTCTCCACCACTGTCTATTGTTCTGTAAATTAGCAAGCCCTACGAGACGCCTCTTGCAGATGTACTCCTTTAGAGACGCACAAAATTTAGTGCACAGCTCATGATGCTGCCGTGAGTCCGTAAAAGGCACCCGAAACAGACGGACTCCCAAAACAAACTGAGAACGAGCTGTAAGCTTGCGTTTGACATGGGCTTATAATAGCTCAATGGGAGCTCATTCCGCTGATAGAAGTCCTACGCCAGTCTGCTGTCTGCTGCATCCATTGTGTATACTTGTGATGGGTGAGATACCAGCACAAACCTGCACGAACGTACATACAGTAGAAGAAAAGTGGCCTCATGGCATCGTGTGATGACTGCAACGACAAGGAAACATCAGACCCTGTCATACGACCACATAGTCTACGTCATCGCCTTTCACACCGCCACTACACGAGCAGAGAGAGAGACTATCCTGCTCTTCGTCGTCGACGTACATCGAGATGAAACATCGTGAAGACGATGCAGCTCTCGGGGAGAGTATGCTCGTCCTCCGGCCGTTCACACTGCGCCCAGGAACGTCTGATACGTCTTCGTGGTCCTTTGTACTTCTCACACCGAATCTCCGTATACCTCGTAGTGCAGGGCCAGTGCAGAGTGCTCCAAACCCATCACAGATACTGCCACCCGCCAAAATCAAAGGGGCGAGAGGAGCTTCTCCGGCCTTTATTCGTGGGCCCCTTTCGCGAGGAAGGAACAATAGAGAGCTCCTTCCGCATGAAGCGAGTCCTCGGTGTCCCACTACGCCACCCGCAGAGGGTAGTCTCCGTAGACGCACTCGTGCCTGCCTCTTTTGAACGGCAGCTGCCCATGCGCAGAACCTGCTCGGATGTGCGCCCTTCCGAATAAAAGCGCGCAGATGCCCTGCCATGGCTGCCTAATATGCTCTTCGCACGTCCTTCTCTCCATCTCGTCAGGTTCTCTTCAGATCGTCGTCAGATTTTGGCTGTGCACAGGGCGTGAATCTGAGAAATTGACAAGAGCTTGCAGTCGTTTTTTGCCGACTTGGGCTTGCCTCTCCTTTTAGCACGTCTGCGCATTTTTGCACTCTTTGACTGTTGTTTACTGCACTCTCTGCACACCTTCTGCCACTTGGCTTTTTTTCTTTTTTCTTTTTTTTGCGGCTCACATATAATCTGGCCGTTATTTTTTCTCCCTCTCTGCTTACCTTCTTCTTTTCCCACCTCTCTTCTTGTCTTTGACAATCTTGTTTGCCAGGATCCTTCCTGTTTTCCGTTCATCTCTCTTCTGTCTTGTGCTTGAGAGACAACAAGACAGCAATACCAATTTCCTACACCCCTATTGTCTATCAAAGGTAAGCCGTCGTATCGTGTCGTTGCATGTCAGGCGTCTCGCGTTTGTTCTTTTGTTCGTTTGGCCGTTTGGCTGCTAACAACTGATTTTTGGTATAGTGCCAAGACCAGAAAGCAAGCACAATGGGAGGTATATTCACCCTCGACCTGGGCGATGAACCCGGCACGCCGCCGTCGGTCCGCTCATCTGTCGTGTCCATGACATCGGACCAAGATCCCGTTGTGTCTGTCGCTGCCCCAGTCGACATGCAGCGCGCCGATGACTTTGCCAAGGGTCGTGTTGCTCGTCCCATCACTATTTCAAACAGTATGGGAGTGATGCGTAACAGGTCCGCTGCGGTATCGGCCTCTGCTATCCTCGGCACCGTCCCGTCTGCCACCCAGCCGGACCTCGACGTCGCTCGTCTCTTTGAACAGCGTGACGGCTCGGACAGCGACGAGACCATTGACTGCGGACATGGCTACCCTCGCGGTGACCGTGTTGCCCCGTCTCGTCAAGAATTGGCCGAGGAAGCAGCCAAATGGCAGTATGATAAGCCAGTTGTCTCTCCCGAGGACCACCTGCACGAGGTGGACGGCCCTGATGTCACCGTCGGTATCGAGTGGGAGTTTTTCATTGACCCTCAGTCCAGCCCCTACGGGGACATGGACAAGGTGCCCGACACTGGCTATCCCGCTCCCGCTGTCACGAGACCGGGCACGATCGAGAACCTCCCTCAAGTGTACCATGTGGCCAAGGCTCTCAACGATGCCAACATCCGTGCGGCCACCCGCTGTGAGGTGCAGTATGCCCTTGTCAATCCCACGTATGCGGCACTCCGCTTCCCGGACGTGGACCATCTGAAGATCAAGAACGACCGCTTCAGCGAGTACTTTATCGTTGGCGTCGATGCCAGTGTCCGGGACGACGGCCTCAAGATGGAGAAGGAGAAGTGGAAGTCGGTCGAGATCGCCTCGGCTGTAGTCACCGCAAAGCGCCTCGGAGAAGTCGAGAAGGCGTTTGAGATTATTCTTGAAACTTTCCACGTGAAAACTAACGAGAGTTACGGGCTTCATGTCGTGCGTGTTCTTCTGCCTACCTCATCCCCTTGCCCCGAAAGACTCGTCATCTTGCTAACAGAACCCAGCACGTGGGAAATGGCACTCAAGGATTTTCAAACGTTTGGATGCGCTCGACCGCCGCCCTTGTCTGGGCCGCCGCGCCTCTGTTTGACGGCTTCCATCCTGTCTTCCGAGGCCCGTGCGATGGGCACATTCGCAGCATTCGCTACTTTTCCGAGGCTGCCACTGACGGCCAGACGCTCCGCGTTGACGTCGGCGACGAGGATCCTGGCGACCTGCCCATCACGCACACCTTTGACGTGGCCAAAGGTGCGACCATCGCGTACCACATTCCCAACGTGCGTCCTGGCCGCCCGGATGTGGCCTATGAGTTTGGCCCCCAAGCTCGCGATCCCTTGTCCCGCCCGCAAAAGATGGGTGTTCGCGAGGCCGCTCCTATCCAGGCGTATTTGGAACGGGATGGGCTTTGCCCCCGTTGCCCCGCGGACCCGCACATGGGCTGGCATGGTGTTGTGCGGTTCCTGCACTCACCGACGGCGCGCAACACGCTGTCCTTGCTGAGAAACTCTGCGACCATGGGCGGTCGCATGAATTTCAATTTTGATAATCTGCGGAGACAGTCGAACGATGCGTGCACGCGGCCGCGCACCATCGAGTTCCGCCAGCACGCCGGCACGACTGACATTTTTGCCATCACGCATTGGGCACGCGTCTGTGCGGCCATTGTCAGCGTCGCACGTCCCATCAAGAAAGCCGTGGACGCCTCGGACAAGAGCATCGCCGGCCCCAGCGTGGCGGAGGACGCCGACTACGGGCTCGCCAACAACGCCAAGGTGGCCGTGCTCGCCCACAAGGCCGTCAAGGGCACTCTGCAGCAGACCACCTATGATGTCTACAACTTCATGGTGGACATTGGCGCCATCGTGTCGTTCCACTACTACCTCCGTGGCTTCCCCGTGTACAACACGCTGGGCTCTGGCTCGGGCCAGGCGTCTGGCCTGCTGATTGCCATTCGCGACAAGCACAGAATCCCCGCCGATCGTCTCCGCGGCAAGCTGGGCGTCCACCAGGTCAAGGGCGCCATCAAGCGCCGTGCTCGCCGGGCTGGCCGCGCTGTCAAGGAGTTTGCCACAGCCGCCGCCACTGGTGTCAAGAACAAGTCCGCGCTGACTTTCAAGACCATGAACAGTTGCTTCAAGTAGGTCGCGGTATCGTCCAAATACTTTGTGCTCTGCACACGATCGAGTCGAGTTGCCTTTTGTCTTTTGAAGGTGGAAGCGTGACCTGTTCGTTTTTTTTTTTTTTTTTCAATTTTTCTCATACACAACCACCCCACTCATTGATTTGCACGGTAGATGCACCGCTTGTTTCGTTTTGCATGTTTCGTCATTTACTGTCTTTGTCGTCTTCTTGTCAAGGACAACACTTTGAATGTTGCCTGATCATCAGATCTGGCTCAGCCACTGTGTTGGGGCGATGCCCCCTCCTTCATTTTCTGACTTTGTTTTGTTTCGTGCAACACTTGTCGTGATGATTTCACATCTTTAGTGTGATGGAAGGGATTCGGAATCACAGTTTGTTTCCATTTCATGTCTGCATATGTCATGTACAGGGCCAATGTATCAGCCGCGGGGGGAGAGGAACTCGACCATAAGGTGTCGGGTCGCAAGGAAGGGTAGTGGACTAATCAGCAAGAACATATTTGTTCTTTATTTCCAGAGATTGAACACGTGGGGTGTCATGTAATCAGAACAGTTTCGCAATATAGTGCTTTTCAGATACCTTGCTTCGATCGTGACTAGTGACCGTACAGAGGACTGTAACAAATTCGTATCACCCACTACTCATAATCGATATTCTAGCTTATATTGCATTCGAGAAGCTACTGTTTGAGTTTTCAAACCACCAATGTATTAAAAATCATCGCACAATCGCTTAAAAGGGAACTAGCTATCTGTCATGGAAACACTTCATGGTCTTACCACTTGATTGTGTATCTACATCCTTCTTCTTGGTAGATGGTGAGACACTGTGTTTGAAAACAGAATCAGTTCCGCACCTTGGTCGAACTGGTCGAATTCGACTGTGTAGTTGGATGCGGGCGCGGTCGAGTGGGTGGCTTCGGGGGCAATGGTCTGAAGAGCATGGTCGCTGTCTGGATCTTGATGGTGATGGTAAAAGCTCGCGGATGTTGGACTCGTGGCCGATATGCGACGAAGTGCTGGCTGTGGCGGTCAAGCTCAGTCGCTGATGATGCCTAGGAACAATATTTGGTGTTAACCGAAGAGACAGTCGACGTCTTTATACATTTTTGGACTCCAGCATGACGCCCCAGGAGATGAGTATTCGTTCTCGAGTACGGCCATTTCACAAGATCGTAAGTGGTGATATATGTTGTGATAAAGCACCTACCTTCTGATGATTGCGGCGAGAGCTTTGTAACGTCACCGTACGTGATTATTTATGACGAGGGGATCTACTCGTCCATAAACCTGTGTGTCAGGGCTCCTCAGACTGGTGCACGTATTGTCCGGGTTGATGGTAAACTCGTTAGACCTGAATGGGTACAACAGCCAGCGGGTGTCTAAGAACCACGATTTCGTGATGTCATACCATACGACCTACGCCACTATTATTTTATCAAGTGACTGTACGCCTCTGCTATTACCGATGGTAGTTTCATACTGGTTACTTTATGAACTGTTTTATTTTGTTCTTTTCAAAATTTCCGAGTTTTCACTCGATACCTTATATTCCCGTCCTAAAAAGTATGGCGGTCTAATAAGAATAAGTGTTTTACATGGAAGACGTTGTAGCAGTTCGTTTCCAATCATTTCCAATTCAGATTCGAAGGTAGACTCGTTTTCGCACCGCCCTCAGCTTTTTGATGTCTCGGAGGCGTTGATACCGTGGGCGTTGAGTGGCGACAAAGTGCTATTAAAAGTGGGTCTAAGCACCAGAGCTGCGGAGGTTCTCCTGTGCTGTTTGTCGTAGACAGGAGACAGCTCTCCAACGTCGTTACTCAAGTCACAGACCGCGGAGTACAAATACCTGACTGACGTGCCTGGCAGCCCTTGCGTATTGCCGGCTCCTTAAGCATAAAACATTCAAATATTTATATTGCATGGTTCTTCGACAGCCGTCTATCTTATATAACCCACAATGGCGCAGCAAGGACGCCTTCGCTCCTACTTTTCGTCTGGGTACGTCGTTTCTTACCCCTTGCTGTAAACGTCTTTCCCCATCGTTCCACGTTCCGGTACTGACTCGAGACCCGCGGCTCTGGGCCACCTCGTCGCAGCGACACCAGCCGTGAAAGCCAAAAGAAAGCTTGGGCCGAGCTCTGGGATACCGACCAAAGCGAACTGTGGGACCGGGGCACGCCGTCGGCCGCTCTGATCGACTGGCTCGAGGCGCGCCCGGCGCATCTTGCCCTCGCGAACGTCCCTCGAAATGGAGAGCGGCTGACGGCGCTGGTGCCGGGCTGCGGACGCGGCTATGACGTCGTCATGCTCGCGCTGCACGGATTCGACGTTGTCGGGCTCGAGAGCTCGCCCAAGGCTGCCGAAGCAGCGCGGGCGTATGCACAGAGCGAGCTGGCGGATCCGCACGGCTACAACTTTGGCGACGCTCTTGCCACCGCGCCGCCGGCCGAGGCTGCGGGCAGCGTGACGATTGTGATCGGCGACTTTTTCGACGACGCATGGAGCACGGCCCAATTCGATCTCATCTACGACTATACGGTGAGTCGCCTTGGCGGCAGAACAATGGCCAACCATGACTATAGACTGACGTGTACTAGTTCCTCTGTGCGCTGCATCCTTCATTACGCAAAGACTGGGCTCGCCGGATGCACGAGCTTCTTCGGCCCTCGGGCGTGCTCGTCTGTCTGGAGTTTCCGCTTTTTAAAAGTCGCGACGAGCCCGGCCCACCCTGGCCGTTGCAGGGGGTGCATTGGAACCTCCTTGCCGAAGGTGGCAATGGGATGGAGGTGGACGACAACAAGGAGGCGGACACATCGACGAAGGGACCGTTTGTGAGGCTGGACTACATTAGCCCCCGTCGGTCATATCCACAGGGTAGAGGGACGGACATGGTCAGCGTATGGGGGTTGCGTGGTAGTCAAGGCCGAGACAAGACAACCTAGTTTTAACTTGGGGAGTTAGTTCAGCCTTGACGTTAAACTTTCGTTGTAAATATAGAGAACTATTCTCGTCGATATCATAGCCGACAGTCTGCTTATATGCATTCGGCGTAAGTTATAATGCCACGTCAATGTGCGTATATGCCGTCCGGATGGACACTTTGTGTACACTGCAGTAGGTTACCGTAAAAGCCCCGTGTGGCGGCAAGTTGGCAAACTCGGCCGTGAAGAGGCACCAACGTCCAGGGATAACTCGGTCCCAGACTCCGAATCAGACGCGGACTCAGGCGCGGGCTTAGTAGCTCGCGGTTAGCTCCGGACGTGTTTTCTAGGCACGATGGCTGGCGGATGTGCTTGAGACACTGCAGTGTGTCGCTGCGGTCGTTAGCAGACGGCATATTCAGTAAATAAGTTACGAAGCTTGTTGTATTCGTAGTTCTCGCAGCAACAGTAACGTTGAGTTGCCTGGTGTGCTGTGGTGAGTTCTTATCGAAGGTGAATAGCTGATACACTGTGTATACTACAAACCTGTCACAGAACTGTAGGTAGTGGTAATTTTACCGCGTATCGTATCCATCGTGGCTCAACTACTGGCTTTGAAGCTCGGCCTGTCACACGGATGTCAGTAAGATATAGCAGAACCAGATCGTCAAATATGTTTGAGGCAGTTACGAAGGTGAGCAGTCGCCCTTTGGTTGCAGTGACGGGGTAAACAAGTCACAAAAATCCTTTCATCCAGTGCCACAAACCACTAAGTTGGATGCTTGGTCACTTATTTGTGTCTCGTAATTAGTTGCGTATGAGTCACTGTTTCTAAATATGCGCATGACCATGACCGTTCTCTCCTACCAACATGCTCTTCCGGAAAATGTATAAAGAGGAGACTTCTCCCACATGGAAAGACATCTGGGAATTCCAACCCACAACAACAACAAACACAAAACCACCGTACACAGCAAAGCAAGTCACAAGCCCTCCAAAAGACCACCACCAACGACAACCGCAACTTCGCAACAAACACAGCAAACCCTTTGACAGGTAAGATACGCCTCCTCTAGACCGTTTCCAACAATACCAGACGCAAGGCTTTAGTTGAGATCTTTGTCATTCCGGATCTATTTTCACCGTCTCCTGTATACACAAGTCTTCTGCGCGCCTCAGTACTGACATATGCATTGGGATATGAATCCAGGTCGATACAAGCAACTAGAAACTTCCACACCCACGTTGATTATTAACTGTCCAACTACCTCCGAAAAACTGCCAAGATGTCTGATGATGCGAACTGCATTACCAGCTGCCTTTCCTTCTTTTTCTGCTGTTGCTGTCCCGAGAACATGAATGGCTACTAAAGCCCCTCGGATTTTCTAGCTCTGGTAATGAGCACTTTGTGATGATTTTGCGCTGAAGTTTAAGTTTATGCTACACAAATTCGAATAAAATCCTTTGAGGGTCACCAAAAAAAAGAAAAAACGTTCCAGAGCACTTAATTTGTGATACTCCCATATCACGTCGACGCCAACGCCATATTCTCTAAATAAAACCGAAGAGGGCGATGTAGATAGCGCAATTTGCCATGATAATGCTGGTCAATATAACGGCGCGAGTGGCAAATAATGAAGAGAATTTAAGGTAAATTTGGACAGTAAATTTGGTGACTTTTCACGTCTTCGTAGATGTACATGATAGGACGGGTGTTATCGTATCTATTTCCATAGTAGCCTGGTTGTTCTTGCACGGATGTATAAATGTAAACAAACCATAACTATAGAGCGTGTGGTTAACGATATAAATTTACGTTTTTATGATGTGACATTTCACAAAAAAGAAAAACGTTACCGATGGACACGAATGCTCAGGAGCGATGGCGAGAACGAGAGTGAGGACGAAACTGGGGCGAGTCATGTCAGTAAAAGTAGTGACCGGACGGGGGCTGAAGATAAGGCAGATATTCATAAATCAGCAAAGGTGAGATGATGATGGAAGGTGGGCAGAAGGGTCGGGGGCGGAGCGCATCAATAAAACGGCGACTTTTTGAATGTCGTATTGGGCAAACGTATATGGCAAGGGAAAACGTAAGAAGTGCCAAAAAAAAGGTTCAACACGATTCGCGTTGCAACACGGTGGTAATAATGCCTGCATGAGTTGGAGGCTCACCGGACATTGGCAGATCGACGAGAGGGACGCTACGATGGTGTATTTTGTATTCCTGTGCCGACTTTACTTATAAACATCACAACCACCATACCACGTGTTGGCAATTCCTAATCCGTTACACCTTCTCATTGTCTTACTCAGAAAGTAAACTCCCTACTTGGATCGACTAGCAGAGCCATCTACCCCAGAGAAGTGCCTTTGCCACATTGAATCCATCCCTAGTCCCGCTTTCACTGATGGTGAGCATGCCAGTAAGCAGGGCGATGTCAAGGATGATGGCCACTGGTAACAATGACTTTGAGCTTCGAGTCTTATTAAACGTGGACTTTCCGATACCGGCCAATATGGCCGATGTGATTCTCGCAGCATGCTTTCGGTGGATGTGAAATGCAGTACATCTACGACTCGACTGCGGAATGAACTGGGTTGCCGGCTTTCTCGTTGATGATGTGGTCAGGGACTACTGGTGAGAACGTTGGTGAAAGAGAAGAACTTAGAAAAAGGCTTAGAAAAGGATGTGCCGCATCCTTGGGTTGCGTATTGTTCAGATATTCGTAGGATAGGGGCTGTTGTCGCGGTGGGCGGCTTGGTGCGTGAGGGGAGGGGGTTCAAAGTTCAAATAGATCAGGACGAGCTGGTGAACAGCACTACACTATCTACGGCTAGTCTCGCAGGAAACAAAAGAAGACGACAGCGTAGCGCAAGGAGCTACAATACAGGATGCAAGCTGCGATCAGACTAAACACAAGAACCACAAATGTGAAATGGCAGAATGGAAGCTGGCCACCAGCAAGCTAGCGAGCACGTTTCTGACAGCTGTGTACGTCTCGTACAATGGAGGCCGCGGTTTGACTCCCTGGAAGCGCAGCAACAGGCCTTGTTGCGAACCCGCGGATATTCGGAGGCTCGAGAGTCCGGTGCAAGGTTGCTATTTCAAACCATACTCACGTAATATTTCTTTGTAATGCTCTTTTAGCTGTTACGAGATGCCGCAGCACCTGTAGAATACTACGTAGACTCCACTGCGGAGTGAAAGGCCTTACCAGAGCGGGATATCCATGGGGGCTGGGCAGATGAGCAACAAGTGCTTACAATAAGCGCTACTCCTCACGGTTGGGCGTGGATGCGTCTGCATCTAGTCAGGGCGTCAGTGCTAGAATAAGCAGGCTTCACCGCTAAGAGTGGTCGAGAACGCAGAATGCTGGCCCAAGGCACGATCCAACGTCCAACTCGGCGAATGTGCGAGACTGGGGTCGTATATATATTCGTGCTTGTCTTGTGTTCTGTCATGCGGCTATGGGATATTTACGCAAGAACAGAACAAACTATCCCACTCTCTGCACCATGGCTTCTAAACCGATTCTCGTCTTCGTGCCTGGCGCCTTCCATCGGCCCTCGTCGTGGAACGCCGTCACCGAGCCGCTCCGCAAAGAGGGCTATACCGTCCTGACGCCGGCTCTCACGGTCTGCCGAGACCTGCATTCCGCGACGGCCGAGTCTGCCGAATGGAAGGACCTGGCGGCTAAAGGCGTCCCCGAGGATGTCCAAGCCATTCGCGACGTGTTGCTGCCCGAGCTAGACAAGGGCAACACGGCCATCCTTGTGGCCCACAGCTATGGCAGCATCCCCGCCAGCCTTGTCGTCGAGGGCCAGACGGTTGCCGAGCGTGCGGCGCGGGGCTTGCCGGGAGGGATCGTTTCCTTTGTCGCCGTCGCCGGCGTTGCCTATCCCGTTCGGGGCAAGGGCATTATGGGAGACGACAGCGAGCCGCCCGTTATGCCGTACCATATCTTGGATGTGAGTGAGAAATGATACCTTTCGTGCTGCCTTGATTTTGTCCCTCTCCTAGAATGTCCTGTTTACTGATCATGACGTCCCACTGTGCAGAACGGCATCCTCCACCTCCAAAAAGACTGCGTTCCTCTTTGGTACAGCGACCTCACACCGGAAGCACAAGAGGCTGCGTGGGCAGATCTCATTAAAACGCAATCGCGGCAAAGTTTCCTGTTGTTCCCGGACTTTGTCACGTCAGATATCAAGATCCCCAAGACGTGGGTCTTGACGGAGGAGGACCAAGCTGTGGTTCCGCAGTATCAGACGGCATTTATCCAAGCCGGGCAGTTTGAAAATGTGATCAAGATCAAGTCAGGCCATGCTCCGATGCTCAACATGCCGGAGAAGATTGTTGACATCATCCGTCAAGTCGCGAGCTCATAATTAGCATAGACATACGCAGTTCTGCCATCACTTGGCCAATTGGAGCAATATCACGCCGACCTTGATGTAGAGACTTAAAGTATGAACTCAATTCCGGGAAAGCAAAAACACATACATCCAATCACAACAGAGAGTCCAACGCCCCATCTTCGCTCGCAAACAAAAGCGAGTACTGTTCTCTCCAGACAGAGACCATACTCGAAAAGTGCTGCAGGCGCTCGTTGTATTCGGCATTCCGCAGGGCAGCTGATGGCACAGACGTGTGAGGAGTCTCATCGGCCCCAAATGCCATTTTGACATTCCGCAGAATGTGTTCAGCCATCGATTCTATGGCGCGCTCGATCTCCTCCTCTGTGTGTCGGAGAAGACTTTGGATATCACGCGCCAATGCACTGCCCATGCTGAGAAATATGTCACCTCTGCTTACCTTTGAGCCGATGATCGTCTCCTGCCTGATACGCCGTCCGGTCCCAAACTCCAGCGACGCGTCGCGGTATGCCGGAAGCATGTGCTCGACAATATACGACGCGCATGTGGCTTCACTGGTCTTGCTGCGCGTAGCCCTGCTCCGATGGGCCGTAGGCGTTAGTCGGTTGCCACAAAGTGCATGATGATTCCTTTTGCATGTATACGTACCTCAGCGTCACGAGGAAGCGTCGCTCTCTTTGGTCCAGGGAGTGCTTGAACTCGTGCAAGCTGAAGTTGATCAAGCGCACCAGTCCTTCACGCCCTGGGACGCTAGTTGCAGACCCAATAGCGTCCTTCAGCTCAACGAGGCTTGCACCAAGGTTCTCGTGTACGGCCTTGAACTCGTCATGCGTTTGCTCTTCGAAAATGTCCCACTGCAGCTCGAGCTCGGTCCGCATCTTCCAGATCAACTCGGCATTCCAGTTGACATGTGGCTTCTTTGGTGTGCTCCAATCGCCATCATGAAGACACCATGAATTGTAATGGGCTGCGTAAAGACGGCGTCAGTGATTCGGCCATGCCAAGGCGAGATGACGGGGTTGAGTTTTGGTTCTCTTACTTTGATGCCAGTAGTTCTGCATCAAAAGAATCAGAGTCATTAGCCTTGTGTACTTGTTTCAAGGTGGGCGGTGATGGGCGCGGTTTCGAACTCACAGGACCTGACTTTACAGTCCACTTGTTGCTTTCGTTGACAGCTTGATCCTTCCATATGTCACCCCTATTGGCTGTTTGTTGTGCCATTGTTAGAGATCAATCATAGGCAGAGTGGACGTTGGGGCTCGGGTGTCGGACGTACCGAAAAATTCCATTATTTCCTCGTTGAAACAACTTTCGACGTTGTCGACCCAGTCACTTTCCGGGCCTAGCAAATTCTATGGCACAGTTAGATAGATTGACAAAGGCATGATATTCGAGAAATCTGCGTCGAGCATACTTCGTCGTCGATTCCGCGGACCACTTGGCGGACGCGATCTACGGAGGGATCAGATCGGTCGTGTCGGCCGTCTCCCTGCAGAGCCTGCGTGGCAATGGAATTTGTGACCCAGAGGTCGAGCGAGGTGACGAGAGAGGGAAGACTTGTTCGTAAGTAGTGCCTTGCTTCGCCCAGTAGGGCATCCGCTGCGATGGCTTGGCAGTGTCGTCGGAGGGCGGGAATCTGACTTTCCCGCACGAGCTCTGTGTTTCCAATGGCCGTAAACTTTTCGTACCACTTGTTGGAAATACAGAAAACGGGCAACTGCCTGTTTTGGTTGATCATCTTGGAGGCATAAGCATCCTGCAAGCCTTTCGTGACGTTCTTGTTTCTCTCCTCGACCAACAGTCGCTTTCGCCTACACAGAATAACATGTCAGATTCATGTGCCATGACGTCCGTGGATGGGATGTACCATCATCTTACATGAGTTTCATATTTTGTTCCGTTCGAAGGGAACCTGCGGCTTGTGCATTGTTTATCTCGATGTCGAGGCGATCCAGTTTGGCCTTGATTTCTGGGTCTTGGATCTCACGCCGTGCAGATCGAACATTAATGTCTTCCGCATGCGAAAGTGCAACGGCGATGTTTAGGCGGGCTGCGCCTTGTTCCTGCCACTCGTTTGGGGCGTGACTTGCAAGGGACGTGTAGAGTGATGACCGCAAAGACTGATCAGAGATTGCCCGCGCAATGCGGCCCACGACAAGAATGCTGTCACATTGCAGAACGTATTCGTGGGCCGCACGGACTCGAGCCAGGTTGACGTCCTGGAGTCCGGGGAGGTCGGCTAGGATGATACCGGAGTCGAGCACACGTGCACTGAGAAATATCCTAGATCGAGATCCGTTAGTGAAATGTAATTACGGCAATGGGTTGGAAGTACAGGAACTTGTAGACACCTGATAAGATTGGTAAACGGCCAGAACTTATCCTCCATGAATGGCCGCGTAGCATCACAACACTCGTCCACGGAGAGGGCCGTAGTTGTCCAGAAGCCCTCGTCACTTCCGCGTGGCCATTCAATGCGGCCCGCCCATGTGACAAGCTGTTCCAGGATGCGCTCGTCGGAACCGTCGTCCATGTTCAGGGCAAACGAGGAACTAAAGCCACGTTCATGGCGGAACGCTGTCTGTAGAGTCGACCACGCCGTGCTGGATGTAGCCTCGAGTCGCTTGTATTCGGCATCACCCAATGCCTCTGGGTCAATATCCGGACGGTAGATGCGGCGATAGTTCCAAAGCAGCTCTTGTAAGTGGGCCTTTATGCCGGCAGAGTTCAAGTATTCGACCTCGATCAAAAACGGCGCTTCCTGATTCGGCTTTTTGCGGTGGTACTCTGTGACAATTGACGTACAGGCACGACCACTGTCGCTCTGTGGTTGGCGAGGAGTCATGTCAGTTGCTGTACGGCATATACAGTAGGCGATGTTGAGAAAAACGTACTTCGGGAGCAAGACCCGGAACGTGCAGGAGAGAATTGATCAGACTGCTTTTCCCTGCAGAAACATGAGACACTGTATAAGTAGGGCGGAAGCGTGAGATACGTACCGTCTCCAGTATTTCCCAATACGGCAATAGTACGGTCACTCCGTCCCTGGAACGTCGTAAGACGACATGCATCTTCGAGGAGGTGCTTGATATTATCATCCATACTGGAACCGGAGACGAGTCTGGAAATTTCCAAAGAAATATCATGCGCCAGCCGGGTTCCATCCTTGATTGCATTTTGCACTGGGGGGGAGAAGAAGGGCTGGGCTGGGGCTTCCTCTTCGCATGGATTGTATGGTCGAGAGGGTTGAGTATCCGCTCGAGGTGCTGGGAAAGATGCCAGCTCCGGCACGTCTGGCCGTGTCAGGCCAGGAGCGAGGGTTGTTGGCACACCATCGAGTTCAGAACCGGTGGCGTGTGTAGCTAGCAAAGACTCGGCGATGGGCACGATGATGGTAGCGGCCCTGTTTGTCCCGGATGCAGCACCGTTTCTAGTCGACGTCGTCGTTGTAACCGTGGACACGGCCGGGCTGGTCGGTGCTGTAGCAAATGTGACCATGGGAGACGCCGTCGATTCCTCACAAGGCGATTGTGGTAACGAATGGCCTTGCGCCTGCGGGCAGGTGGGCCTCGGGGAGCGAAAGGACAGACTGGCATTGCTTCGGCTGGATGTTGGGGTGTCCCGACGCGATGCAGTCGCAGAGTCGAAGGGCGAGTCGGGCGTGTTGCTGATGGCAGGTCTAAAAGCATACTCGAATCCTCTGTCGCTTCGCGACGGAGTCGTTTCTGTTGTTGCGGGACCAGAACCAAATATGAACATCGGTGGTCTTGAAATCGCTGGCTGCCGGGGCGTAGCTGCGTTGCCAGACGCGGTGACAGGTGGAGGGAGCCTGACAATCACTTGGCGGCCTGAACTCGTCCGTCTGTTCGTTTGGGATTCGGCTGTCATGGTCGTGGTAAGTTCGAAGTTGCTGAGGTAGACAAATCACTGGCGTGTGTCTGCTTAGGATGGATATCCGATGATGCTGTGAAACAAGAAATGGTTCGGCGAGCGTGCTTTAATTTGTACGTGCATCAACACGGATAACCCTCCACGGACAATCAACCCACCTGAGAGGCCTGTTGTCTCTGCTTGTCGGTTTCAACCTGGCGCCTACGTCGTGGTTGCGTATTGGCTGTGCAGTGGCCAGGCCAGGACGGATTGGCCTTGACCGCCGGCCATGCTGCAGCCCATGTTAGAGTGAGCCCAGCGCGTAAATGGACCAATGCTCGGCCGTTGGTTGGGGTGATACGACAGTGCGTGTGCATCATGGTGTTGTCGATAATGTTTGAGATTCTGCGGACGTGCCTTTAGTTGCCGGAAATATGGTAAAGATAGGTGGCAGTGTCCCCGCCTGTTTGTTGTTGTTTGCCAGTCGCTGATGCCTTCAGGGGCAGAGAAGAAGCAACCCACCTCGCCGGCCGCCTGATTGGGGGCCAAAAGGCTACAAGAGGCCACCCGGACAGGAGAAGTAAGTGTTTCGCACTTTGTACGGAGTATTTTTAGGGGAATAAATTTGGTTTGAGGGCCGTATGGATGTTGGCGCTTCCCGGTGGCCTGTTTGTCGTGTTTGTGGGCAACATCGGAGCACAGGAAAGCTCGCCCCAAAGATGCCAGTGGGAGACAACAGCCACTAAAATAAGTATTGGCGAAAGGCAAACGCCACTAGCCAGGTCCGCGGCAGGCGTCATTGGGCGGAGACTACAACGGTCGCGGCGGGAAAGACGGGACTTTCGGTCGCTAATGTGCCCGCCAAGATTGACGGGTGGCTGCGTCACCGGGGGCTACACTAATGAGGGCATTCTGTGTTCACCATTACAGAATATCTGTTTGCTGCATTGTAGTGACCGACTTTCCCCCACAGAGCTTGCTTTCAGTGGCTAGGTTGGCAGTATGCTACTCATTCCAGGGTATCTCCTGCAGGTAGATAACGGCCGCACAGCCGGTGCGCTGTAACCGACATCCAAAGGCCTCCTAAATACGACTATTCGCGTGCTTCAAGATGCTCGGATATCGTCAGACCAGGCGCGACTTAGCCAACTGCAAACGACCAGGCCCTGCAGCTCCGGCAGAGTCGCAACGTTTGTAGCAGGAGTGGTGTGTGCAATTTTCTTGTCTGCAGGGTGGATGTAGCCTTCCCCTCATTTATGTCAGAATAATCGGCGTGCCGTCTATCCGATTCGTCATAGTATCTTATTTCTCACGCTTCTCGGAGAATCCCAACCATTGGCAACTAGCTGGACGCAACTCTCAAAAGAAATGAGGTACAAAATTGCCACAGACCGCAGTGGGAGGAAAATATCTGATACCGGATAGCATGCACACGATCACGGCGACCGCATCTCTCCAATACACTGTGTTGTGACGAACGGCCTCCTTGCCGCCGATCACGACAGTCTAGCATGCATCATATATGTATCGACCCATTTGTCTGCCTTATCGTCTTGTGCACCCGACAAGGCCGCCAAGTTGAGCGACAATGTGTCAATCACCTTGAAGCCACATCGCTCATAGAACGAGCGCGATCCCGAAACGGACAAGAGGAACACGTTGTCGAGTCCGTGACGTTTCGCCATGGCCACGGCCTCTTCCACGAGCCGCTTGCCGTAACCATGGCCCTGGTGTCCGGGCCGTGTTGCGAGAAGGGAGATGTCTGGGACATGCGGTTAGCACCCTCTTGCTCGCAGTACACAGCTCGTCGTCCACGTACATAGATGCGGTGTGTTTTGCACGTTCCGCTTTTTCATAGCGTCAACCCTGCTATAGTACGCATCGGCCGCAGCTAGATTGATGTCGTCCGGCGGCAGAGCCGCGTCGGCCGTGAACTTGTATGGCTGGGTCCAGGCCGCATCGTTGCGGCCCTCTGGCCAGAGATACCACCGCACAATGGCCACGATCTCGTCGTCTCCGTGGACTCTCTTTGCAACAATCTTCCTATAAAACACTTCCGGGCGATAGAATGCGCGCTTGTATGCTGCTACATCGCTGGCGATGATTGCCTCTGTTGCGCCGCGCGGATGGATCACAGAAAGCACGGGCGCTGTCGATTCTGTGGCCTCATACATTATGCGTGTCAATGTCTCCAAATCGTCGATTGTGGCTGGTTCCAGAGCGAGGGCCGCGTGTGTTAGGTGCGGCGGCATGGTTTGTATGCGTAGTGAATTCTTGCCAAAAGTGTCACTTTTTCCTGATTTTTCTTTTTCGTGATTCTTCTTGGAGCTGTCAATGCCCATCAACTGTTCGAATTGCACCAGATCTGTCACTGTGACCGCATGCAATACCGCACGATGCAGTCCGTCAGATCCTGTCGTAACAAAGAGGTCATTGAAGTCATTGAACCAGGCAGGATTGTCGCCACCAACCAGGCTTCAACCAGGCTACGCTGCACCAGGAGACCTTGGATTCCACATACTTCAGCAGCGACAAGTCTCGGCTGTCACTTGTTGGAAAAAGGATGTAGATGGTAAAAGTGTAGAATTTTAGAAATTGCGAATAGACTACATCATGGCATCTTCGCTACGCACGTGTCTAATCTGGACCTAAGTGAGATTCGTGAGATTTTACTTCATGGCAGCGGCAGCAGCAGACTAATACACGGACTTGATGCCGTGGCCCAAAACCACACCAAAACATCGACTAGCACTTATAGGGCCACACATCCTAGTCGCCACGCCTCTAGAGCCAGTTGTGTCTGCTACGAAAGGCACGTGGCGTTGTTTTGTGTTTATGACATCTTCACCCTTCGTCTCGACAATGGCGATTTCGAGGACCGTGTCCATGGACAACCCAAGTCGAGAGCGGCGATGGCCCGACGGATTCGAAGCTGATGGATGGTGAGGAAACATATTTTAAGAGTTCTCGGACGGTCATTTGTGTTGGAGAGGACGGCTATTACTTTGCAGATTCAGGCAGCATAGCATCTCCTTCTCGACACTCACATAATACGATTCTATTCTGATTCGATTCGCCATGGCTCCGGCATTTTTTTCCGATTTAAAGTTCCTCGTTGTAGCAGGCATTGGGCTGTTTGGTGACGGCTATCTGAACGTTAGCATTGGTTTGGGTACGTCGTTTCGATGCGCCGTTTTTGGCAAACAAAGCGGACCACAACTGACAGCACAGTTGTGCCCATGATTGGGTACATCTACTACCAGGACGAGGGCAGCAAAGTCCCGACAGTGCCTGCCGACATCATCAAGGGCGCTCTGTCCATTGGCATGGTCCTCGGCCAGTTTCTCTTTGGCCTTTTTGGTGATACACTGGGCCGGCGACACGTCTATGGCAAGGAGCTGCTGGTGACCATCATCGGAACTCTGCTTGTGATTCTCCTTCCCTGGTCCAAGACGATTTCGCACAACGGCATCGTGGCGTGGCTCTCCGTCTTTCGCGTTCTCAGTGGCATAGGGACAGGAGGTGGTGCGTCTTCCACGGTCTTTGAAACGATTTATCAGAATGCCACTAATCCACGCCAGACTATCCAGTGACGGCATCTCTTTCGGCCGAGCACAACCCCGTCGGCTCGCGTGCACGTCTCGTCCTCCTCGTCTTTGCGTCTCTCGGCCTGGGCACAATGGCATCGGGCGTCGTGTACGTCGTCCTCCTGGAAGCCTTCAAAGGCGCTGTGGAGAGCAACATCGACCACCTGCAGTGGGTGTGGCGTCTTCTGTTTGGCATTGGCATCATCCCTTCGGCATTGACCGTATACGCTCGGCTCACCATGCCCGAGACCAAGCCCTACGAGGAGTGTAAGTAGAGCACGACGGTTAACAATACTTGAAAAAATCGACTCATTGACCGCAATAGATGTCGGTGCCGACGCGAGCTTGCAAAGGGGCCGCCGTGGTCTGAAGCAGCAGCTCCGTGATTTCCGTGAATACTTTGCCGAGTGGAAGCATGCCAAAGTGTTGTTTGCGACCTGTTCGACCTGGTTTCTCTTGTACGTTACAACAATGCAATCTACCCTGCCTTTGCTTTAACAGACCATAGAGCTGACTCCTGTTATAGCGATATTGCATTTTACGGTATTAGCCTGAACCAGAGCGTTATTCTCGGAAAGATTGGCTATGGAACGGGCCCTACGCCATGGGCAACGCTTCACAATACCGCTATTGGAAACATAATCGTCTGTGCCGCGGTACGTTAGACCCCGGGGCATATTCGTTGGGATGACCAGCATCTAACAGTCCTAGGGATTCCTGCCGGGCTACTATCTGTCCATGTTCCTGCCCGACCTCTTGGGCCGCGTCCGCCAACAAGTCATTTGCAGCATGGCCGTGGCCGTCTTCTATGCCATCTGGGCGGGCGTCACCGACCACACATCGGCCGGTGGGCTGCTCACGCTCTTCACCTTTTCCCAGTTCTTCCTCTGCGTCGGACCCAGTGCCACCACGTTTCTGATCCCCGTCGAGGTTTTTCCGACTCGTGTACGGGCCACTGCCCATGGATTGTCTGCCGCCTCGGGCAAAGCCGGTGCCATTTTGGCCGCCTTCACATTCGGCACGGCGACGGACAAGATCGGTCTTAAGGGCGTCCTGGGTCTGTTTTCCGGTATTATGGCCCTGGTCGCCCTGATCACGCTCTTGATCCCTGAGACAAAGGGCCGGACACTCGAGGAGATTGAGTCGGGTATTTTGTACGGCAGTGCCGTGACGGTCGTGCGTGAGGTGGAGGGCGAGTCGGAGATAGAGGCACCTGTGGTTAAGGGGGAGAAGAGTCAGCCTGTGGAGTAACGCTGTAGACCAACGTAGTGCTGTTAGATTCAGCCAAGACAACAATCTAGAGCGATGCACCAATACACCAGAATAAAAAATCGCAAAGGGATAGAAATTGTTCGTACCAAATCAATGATGGCTAAGAAATGAACGCTTCCTTCAGCATTGCCCACGTGTCTCGGGGAGAAGCCGCTCGTATGCCAGTTTGTGGAAACCTGGCGTGTGGTTCAAGTCGACGATACGAGACTCGGCGCATCGCCGCGATATAGCGTCTGACACCATCGCATGGAAGAATTGCCATCACAACACTGGCAAACGATTATCGGCCGAGATTCCGACACATACGCTACGACAAATTCTACCTCGTTTGATGTCCTGGTCGAGATATTTGGTAGGCCATTGCAGCTCAGACTTGGAGCTTCCTTAGTACTTATACCATGTTGTCTTGGCTATACCCGTCAAAGTTAAAACAGTCAATACCCAATAGTTCTCACACCCATCCCACGGACACTCAACATGGCCATCAAAGACGCTGACGTCGACATTGATCTCGGAGAGATTGCTTACGTACCAACGACCGGCGTCACCAAGGTGTTTGACGTGCCCGTTGTCGACGCCACATCCGAAAACATCAAAGGCTACGGCCAGATTGTCGACACCGACCCCAAGAACTTCCCCATTGAAATCGTGCAGTGGCCCGCCCAGGGCACACGCCCAGTCGATGCCAACTCGGGCGACCAGGGCGGCGTGACGGAGGGCCTGTTTGAGTTTTGGTGGAAGGGCGACACCCTGTACGCGCGCAACAACGCCGTGGGCGACAGCTACCTCTTTGCGTGGAGCGTGCTGCCGGAGCAGGCGGCCGCCACCGGACCGGCCAATCATCCGCGGGACAAGGTGCTGATCTGGCGGGCCAACTACCATCCGGACGGTGGGCAGCTCTTTTTCCCCATGGATGCCGACGACAGCAGCGGCTTCCTAGTGCCCCTGGCCCTCCCCGGCGACGATGTCACGCCCGAAAAGTTCGTGGCGTTTCGCTGCACGGGCGGCAAGGGCCTCTACATTCACCCCAACATCTGGCATGGAGCCGTGGTGCCGTTGGACGACCACAGCCGGATTCTAGACCGGCAGGGGCGTGTGCATGCACGCGTGTCCGTGGACTTTGTCAAGGAGTTCGGCGGCTATCTATCGGTGCCTCTGGGACCGGTGGCGAAAAAGGTCTAAGGGCGAGGCGGGCCGGTAGTTGGTTGGCAGATAATGTATCAACCTATACAGCGGAATCGACAACGCGTCAAAGTTCTTGGTGATCAGTAGTGAGGAGCCCAAATCAAATTTTAATAAACACAAAACGCCGGAGACGCCTAACCATGCATGAACCGACATGCATTCCACCATAATCAAAGGAGTGTCAAAACTGCATCAGAATATAATACAAAGGATGCTGACAGGAAAGCAAACTCTCCTTGTGTCATTTTTTTGTTTGTCTCTTCAACAATCCAATGAAATGTGGCTTGGACCCGTGTTCGCTGCGCTGCAGGAAATATTCATCAATCCTGTTCCGTCTCAAGTTCGTCAAGACGCGAAAACAACTCGAACTCCATGCGCTCTGCAGCCTTAGGCCCTGCAAGAATCTCTCCGACCATATCCGATCCCGGCGGAAAATCAAATTCCAGATTCGGCTCTCCAGCACCACGGGCATTGCACAAAACAGCTTGTTCGAAGTGCCATTCCAACAGCTCGTCGGGGGGGCGGCGGTGGTCTTGGAGTAGTTGCTGATCCAAATATGTTCCCGCGATACCGAAAATGTCGGGCTGAAAGCAAATGAGTTTATACCCGGACTGGCGAAGTTAGTTTAAAAGTGGCCTACACGCTGAAAGTGATATGACCGACAAGACAGGGATGCTCACACTTGGTAAAATGGAAAAATGATAGGCGTCGAATGCTTGGTGAATATGAGATTGCATCAGCAGTCCGTTTTGAACCGAGTTGATGGTGTCCCGTTCGCGCGGTGGCGGCGGCGGGACGGTGATGCGATCAGAAAATCCACGGCGACGCCACTCATCTGTGTAAGCGATGGGCACAAGGTGTGCCACCTCAAAGGCAGTCCAGATATCCATACTAGGACCTAGAACAGAGGCGACCTTTGTAATTGTACAGCGCCCGTCTCGAGCGCGCACTTGATTCCGAAAGGACTCGAGCCGCGTAGATGCCGACGTAGACAGGGCTCGCGTGAAAAAAGGCCGCTTGCTTTGTATGGCGGGCTCGTCTGACACGATGAGATAGCGGCCTGGAAGAACCTGATCGTCATCTCGCGCTACTTGTTCGCCGTTGTCATTTTGGATGTCGAATGCCGTTTTATCGCAGTTGATAACAACTGCGACGATAGAGTAAAAGACCGTTTGTGTAATGCTTGTCGAGCTGATGAGGCCCCCGAGGTCCGTGCTCGGGTCCCGGAGGTCAGCAAAAAAGATGTCACGAAAGGGATTTATGACACTGGCCATGCTATTTTTCGAGGGAGGGACATGGCGAAGGGAAGTGCGAAGATGGTGATGGCAGCTTGAACAAAATGTCAAAAGATTGACGGGAAACAGCAAAAGCCCTGCTCGTACATTGGTCGTTCTGGGGATTGGACGTGAACGCAAGTTTGCCAACGGCACAAATGTTTTCGAAAAGGTGCAACTGAAAATGGTGCGCTGAGTCACATGACATCCGCAACCAACAAAACAAGCTGTCCCATCAACACCGAGTCCCGGACGCCAAAAAGGACCTACATATCGTTGGGAGGGCTACGCAACAGTTGCCCTTTAGCGGGATTTTACTTCTGGAAGGAAAGGTGGGACCGTATGTGATTTGATCCTGGAAGAAATATGGTGGCGATGGAAGATACAGTGGAAAGTCATGGCTGCACAACACGTATTCAATTTGGCGTATCGTAAAGGGCAATCTACGCAGTCATCTTCCACGGCAACAATCATCAAATGACCCATGTCGCTATGTATTGTGTAAGGCTTGGTCAAACTCGAACCAATCGATGCCAAAATCGCCATCTTGCAGCCAGGACATGTCGTCACTGATAAGCGGGTGTGAAGCCTCCAAGGTCGGATCGCGCGTGGCAACCTGAATACTGTCCATGCCGATGGCAGAACTCGGCGGACTGGTGGTCGTGCACGGTACCCCGTTGACAAGCTTGGCAATGCTCACGGCGATGCTGTACAGCACGTGTTGCGAATGCATGGTTCTCGAAATTGCAATCAAAACTTCTGACGCCTGACGCAGTAGGGCGCACGTTTCGTCTCTGTTAAAGCGGACATTGGCAGGGCGCTTGATTGTCATTTTGAGGAGAAAGACAAAGGATGCCGCGACCATGGTGGCAAAGTAGGTAGGTAGCCCCTGAAAATGCATTTGCAGGTCGGGGTTGACGACAAGAGACCGCAGCAGCGAGTGGCCCGTGTAGACGGCCGCATCGGCAAACTCTTCCATGTCCTGGGGCACGGCCGACGTGCGCGTCACGCCACGGAAGGCGTGTGTGCACAGATACAGCTTGGCAAAGTACGCGTGCAGGCCGACGTCGATGGATTTGGAGTCGGCGTCGGCCGGCAATTTGTCGTAGGCGTCGATGCGCCACGACTCCAGGGCCACGCCCAGCCTGCGGAACTCGGACATCTGGTGGGCCGGGATCGCCATGTCCGTATTGACGCCAAAAGTATCGTACACGCGGCTAAGAACAGACCACAGCTCGACCTGCGCGACCAGACGAAAGTCGTCCGGGGTGTTGGCATGCTCCATGCCATGAAAGGCACGCGGCGCAATCAGTGCTGTGAACTCGCGTGTCATGGGTGCTCGACCGTACGCGATGCTGAAGTGGTGGTCGCAGACGTAGACGATAAGGTACAGGCGTGTGCGTACGTAGCAGGAGATGCGGTCGGCCATTGGCTTGTCGAAGCAGGTATGCTTGGCCTTGGAGACGCCTCGATGGAGATTCATCTCGATGGCGATGCGGGCGGCTGTTGCTGCCAGGGTCCACGACATGTCGCTGAGCCAGAAGGCACCAATGCAGAGCCCGCGGACGTCATCCAGCGTGTGGTTTCGGGATATAGACTGTGCGGCAAACTCGCGCACAAACTCGTCGTAGCTCGCAGCGTATCCGGGGCTGCTCGAATGCAGAGCGGCAACAGCACAGACGGCGGCCGTCAACAGGCTGGATCCTGCACGTAGACTCGACAAGCTGTCGTGATTGGCGAGGATGCCGTAAACGTAGTGATCTAGCTTTTTGTACACCTCAAAAAACTGCTCCGCCATGTCGAGGGCGATGGCACCGCGGGAAATCAAGTCGTTCTGGCGGCTGCTTTCCGACAACTGCCCAGATGGAGATGTGTCTGGTACTTGAGACACGCAGCTGGCGGGCATCGCAGCCGGGTTGAGTCGTGCATCCATGACGACCTCCCAGCCGGGCTGGCGTCGGGCTGCATTGTCTGCACCTGCGTCGGTGTCTGAATTGCTGTGTGTCTCGCCATGTGTTCCACTGTGAAGCTCGTATAGTGTTGCAGATGATGTTGACGGGGCCGTCGGGGTGGCCTCAGGGCCCGTGGATGCGGGAGCATGGTTGGTGGCAGTGGCGTTGCTGATGTTGGCGATCTGTTCTTCCATAAGCTGCAGCTTCTGTTCGACGGATCGTTTCCATCTGCGGTTGAAAGTTAGACGAGTCCATGACCAGCAGCGCTGCAGAGCGCCTGTACTCACGTAACATCACTCTCGAGCAGCATCTGTAGGCTGTGGTTGACCGTGCACGTGAGGTCGCGTCGCTTGCAGCGTGTGCACGGCGGTCTGGAATCTTGCATATGGCATTTGATCTTGAGCTTGCGGCACGCGACACAGGCCGTGATCTTGCGGCTGATCTCCGGCGGTTTGCGGTCGCCAAAGAACTCGCGGAGGGCGAGCGCCGACGCTGTCGGCGATGACGGCGTGGGTATCGACATGATGGCAGGTGTGATGTGAGGAGAAACGAACGTCGGCCGACTTGTTTTGTGTCTCGGCGAAGTGCCTTGTCGTTTGTGGAGAGGTTTGCTCCTGTTATGCCAAGCGGGTGTGGCAGGACGGGATTCAAAATAGGAAACCGCGGACTTTGTGCCGCAGTGCTACTGGTCTTGACTGGACAGTGAGCTAAAACGCGGCACAAAGTCCGATCTCGCCAGCAATGACTGCCCTGGCCCTTTCGCGGTGGTACGCTACGGAAGCATGGTAAACTGTAGAGTCAACAAGTACTTTCTTTAGCAGCTCTCGTCTAATTTCGAAACAATGGTCGAAGACTATAATTATGTTTATTGTTCCGCACTAAAGCTGCTTATTATACCAGGATCCAAAAGAAAGAACAACCAAAGAACACGTAACGTACCAATCTCCTCAGTTCGACATGGCAATCGATGGCTTCGGCGGCTTTGGCAACTTGCCTACAGGGGCATCGGACGCTATTAAGCCCTGGAAAGTGCACATTCCCCAGGCGTCTCTGGACAACCTAAAGGCACTGCTCAAAGTGACACCTCTGGCGCCGCAAACCTACGAGAACTCCCTCCCCAATAAGCAACGCACACTCGGCGTTCGCCACGACTGGATCTCGGCCACAAAGCAGCACTGGGAGACAGACTTTGACTGGCGCGAACAAGAGGCGTACATCAACTCGTTTCCGCACTTTCGGGCCCAGATCGAGGACGGCGAGCTCGGCCATTTCGACCTCCACTTTGTCGGCCTCTTCTCACAACGAAGCGATGCCATCCCGATCCTGCTGCTGCACGGTTGGCCGGGCTGTTTTGTCGAGTTTCTAGGCATCCTCGACGGGGTGCGGGCGCGGTACAAACCCGACACGCTGCCCTACCACTTGGTCGTGCCCAGTCTCCCGGGCTACACGCTCTCGTCACCACCGCCGATCGACAAGAACATTGACTCGGACGGCGCGGCGCGGATCCTGCACGGCCTGACGGTCGAGCTCGGCTTCGACAAATACATGATCCAGGGCGGCGATCTCGGCGGGCGCATCGGGCGCGTCGTGGCGGCCAACTATGCGGCGTGCAAGGCCATCCACCTCAACACGGGGCCAATGCCGCCGCCCGAGCCGGCCGCCCTGGCAAGCGAGATTACCGAGACAGAGCAGGCGGGCCTGGATCGACACGCTTTGTTCAGAGAAACGGGCAGTGCCTATGCCTATGCCCACGCGACACGGCCCGCCACAATGGGATTTGTGCTCTCGAGCAGCCCGGTGGCCCTCTTGGCCTGGATCGGCGAAAAATACATGGACTGGACGGACGCGGATCCACCCGTCGACGACATTCTGACGTGCATCACGCTGTACTGGGTGACCAACTGTGCGGCCACGAGTCTGTGGTCGTACCGGCAGTTTTACGGCCCCGGCGCAGAGAGCCACGGCACGAAGCGGTGGCACATTCACAAGCCGCTGGGCTTCTCGTGGTTCCCAAAAGAAATCACGCCCGTGCCCAAGGCGTGGGTCGAGACGACGGGGCAGCTGGTCTTCTACCGCCAGCACGACAGGGGCGGCCACTTTGCGGCGTTTGAGCAGCCAGACAGATTGTGGCAGGACGTGGAGGACTTTATTGATATTGTCAAGGACGAGTTCAGGCCGTCGGCCACTTGACACACCCGTCTATCGGATTCTGTACGCATCATAAATGACTTTCACGCCCAAACGCGCGCCCGACGCCACCCACATGCCCGTACACAAATGCTTGTACCGCGGATCGCCCGTCTCCAAATGCACATACAGCCGAAACGAGTATGCGTCTGGTGGGACGCCGTCCGCCTGTGCCGGGTCGAATAGCTTGGCCAGCACGTCGGGGCCGCCCGTGCGCCAGCCCTCGGTGTGCACGGTAATGTACGCCGGCTCGGCATCGTTCGTCTTCATGAGATAGTGCGTATCGATGTTGGTGCTGAGCTCGGGCGTCACCACCTGGTTGTCCTGGCCACCGGGGACGACGGTGCCGGTGCCCCAGCGGCCGGCAAACCAGCCGTTGCCAATGCCGATCCAGTTGCGCTGTCCACCCGTCGGAGTCGGACCGATGGGGATCCGCTCGTCGAGGTTGCAGACGAGGCGGAAGTCGGGCTGGAGAGTAGGGACAGGCAGCGGGAAGGCCTGCGGTGTGAAGTCGGCCGGAAGGCCGTCGGTTGGGAAAGAGTTGTTCGACATGATGCGAGAGGTGCGCGGTTGCAGTTGTCCTGGACTGGTTGTAGACAGAATTGCGTTGGTGATGGAAGCTGTTATTTAAGCAGACGCTGACGGAGAAGAAGAGGGGTTGCTGTTAGTGGCAGTTGCCGTGAGCATCGGAACATTGGATCCTGAGGGTGTGGACGGCATTTTCCAGGAAATTCAACTCCACGGCAAACACTGTTAGTTCTGATTTGGAACGTAAATCTGTTTTAATGTTTCTGCTTGCTCTGGAATCACCCCAGGAACTTCGCGATGCAACGGATCATGGTATAAAATGCGCCGGCAAATGCGGTCATCTCCCATTTGGCGATGCTCACAAATGTTGTCCTGGATTACTTTTTAAAAAGGTTGATGTACTTTCTTTTTTCTTATGTTTAAAAATAAGATTTATTCCAAACGAATTTGTCTTCTTCCATAGTCTTTCCTGTGCGCATCCCGTATCCTGGTTGCCGTATGCGATACTCTTTTGGCTCGCTGCACGCAATCTCGGCAAGATACCGCTGAGGCCGCTACCAGTGTAGTGTCGTTAGTGGTGTGGGGTAGCTGCGATTTGTCGGTGACAAGCGCCACTATTGGGACCTTTCTGGCCAAAGCTTTCGTTCGTAAGATACAACATATTACTGGCTGCTGGGTCCCGGACGGACCATTCCCGTTTTGAGCCAATAAAAGTGCGGAAATGAGGCATGGCCTAGCATGATAGGTCGTCTTCAGCGAACTTTTGTCCCCCTTCCGCCAGCTGCCGCCTGTAGCCCCTGCAACCCTGTTTCCCGGTCCGTCTTTTACTGGTGGTCTTCCCTGGACCTTACCAGCCTACGTTCCTTCCCGCGCCGTCAGCATCGTCTTTTCCCATCTGGTCTCTCCCATTTTCGCCTCACACTATATATCTTGGTTCTATCTCCACTGCCACGCGAGCATCTCCACCATCCCGCACTCAACTCTGTCCCGGCTCGTCCATCGGTTTTTTTGTTTTTGGTAGCAGTCGCATCACAGCATACTTCTCTTCTGCGTCTCCCCCAATTTCCCCTCCCTTCCTCCTCATGGTCGTCTCGTTTCCCCTTCGCCGTGTCCTTGCCCTATTGGCGGCCGTTGGAACACTGTTGGTGCTGGCGCGCTCCGTGTCGGGATCGTCGTGGCCGCCGCCGGGCATCATGGCTGCCTTGGGTGAAAAGACAAAGGGGCGACCAACGGAGGGTCACCGATACAAGTACACCGTCGTCAAGGGCGTCTTCCTGCAGAGCGAGGCCAGCACGTCCGCCGACGGCTTCGACTATGCGACGACTAACTTTGGCCTCATTTCCCGGTCGTACCCGACGGACGTGGACGCGGACGACGAGGATGGTGGGAGTGCGGCGCAGATCCGGCCCCTGTGGCTGCGGTTTGCGCGGTACGTCGACGACCTGAACGCGGCGGCGGCCGAGACGCACTCGGGCGCCAAATACAAGGTCCTCTTCATGGGCCGCCACGGCGAGGGCGACCACAACGTCGCCGAGGCGTACTACGGCACGCCGGCCTGGAACTGCTACTGGGCGCAGCAGGACGACAACAGCAAGGACACGACGGCCACGACGCCCATTACCTGGAGCGACGCGCACCTGACGCCCGTCGGCGCCGCGCAGGCCACGCGCGCCCACGACGTCTGGGCCGATCAGCTGGCCGTCCAGAAGCAGCCGGCGCCGCAGCGCTACTACGTGAGCCCGCTGACGCGGTGCCTGCAGACGGCGCAGCTGACGTTTGGCGGGCTGGCGCTGCCGGCGCACAGCCCGTTCCGGCCGACCATCAAGGAGCGGCTGCGCGAAGACGTCAGCACGCACACGTGCGACCGCCGGTCGACCAAGACGGCCATCAAAAAGGCCTTCCCCGGGTTCGTCGTCGAGCACGGCTTTGCCGAGCACGACCCCCTGTGGACCGGCACGACGGACGAGCCGCCCGAGGACCACGACGTCCGCAACCAGGCCTTGCTGGACGACGTGTTTGGCAGCGACGACAGCACCTGGATCAGCTTCACGAGCCACAGCGGCGCCATCGCCAGCCTACTGCGCGTGCTCGGCCACCGCCCCTTTCCCCTCTCGACGGGCCAGATCATCTCGGTGCTCGTGCGTGCAGACCGTGTGGACGGCCACAAGGGTCCGGGCGCGGGCGTGCCCTGGACCACCGCCGACACGTGCGCGGCCCCGCCCGTGACGAGCATTGAAGGCCAGGGCTGCGTGTGCCAGCCGACCACTGCACCGGGGGCGCCAAGCGTTTGAGGAGGTCGCGGGTGGGGTCAGGGTGGTGATGATATTTTTGCGTCGTTTTTGCCTCATTTCTTTGGCAAGGCATCTCACACACAGGCCGACATTGTATTTCAAACAGCCAGACTGCATAATAGTTAAAACACGGAGTCGTCGTATACAAGACACGGCCGGTACTAATAGATGGATACTAATGCACTTTTCCTACTTTGTTTGCTTTATTTACTTCCCTCGTCGTCCGTCGTCCTCTGCCAATAAGAGCATCGTTCCAAATGTCGTCTACAGGACCTCGCCTGGTCGAAAATGTACTAATTGCCCGCCATTTTGCACTATTGACCGCCACATTGGCCGAGGTCCGCTTTTCCTCTCCGCAGTTCGACATACTTTAGCTGCTCATGGTTACGCCGTACCGCAGTTGTATTAGTGCCATGTCGGTAGTGTGCTTGTCCCTGGTCGAGTAGCATTGAGGGTTCATCGGCGACTAACCAAAAGGACGTATAGGTAGTCTCCGAGGTTGTTCATCTCGGCGTCCAAGTAGGACATCAAGTGAAGGAGAGTGAGGATTGGAAAGGAACCGCCGGGATCAAGATGCCGGGGTGCAATGAACGACAATGGTCTAAATAGTCAGCGGCGCCAATTGTGGGAGGCCGCCAGTGCAAGACATTGATTGCGCCAAACTTGACGGCTCCGGTTTTGGGGGAATCGAGAAGCAGTTTATTTTGTACCTGAAAAAAAGAGCGAGTGTATTCCTGTTGTTTCCTTTCTGGTGTTGGTCATTATATGTTACAATTTTTACAGTGCTTCATGTGCGTTTATTTTTATTCCTGTTTTTATTTTGAAGACTTGTTTGAATATATAATTTTGAAAATAAATGAATCGTGTCGGATGCCATGAAGATACTAGATATTAAAATAATAAATTACTAATAAATTGTACATTACAAGTACACCGTCTGAATTTTTGAAATATTTCGTGGCTGGCTTAATGATCACAAACGAATCACCACTACGGTCAAGTAGGAACCTCGGCAAAGGACCAAAAACATGAATTATGTGCATGAACTAGCGAAACCGACATCCACCCGAATGACGAGCTGGATGCATACCAAACAGAAAGCAAACGCAAGACCACCCCATATGTACATGACGCATCGTTATCATAGCCCCCCACTCCACTCCGCCTCGTCCCGTCGACACGACCGTTAGATGAGGAACGAGGCCATGTTGGAGACGAGGTACTCAAAGCTCTGCTGGCGGAAGTTGTCCGGCAGCAGGGCGGCGCGGTCGGGGAAAAAGTTCATGAGCTTCTGGCCGGCGCTCCACTGCGGCCACTGCATCTTGACGGGGGCGCCCTTGTTGGGGTCGCCGGTGGTGACAAAGTTGATGTAGTAGGTCTGGATGGCGCCGCTGGCGTAGTTGGGCAGGACTCCGTAAAAGGTCTGCAGAATGTCGGTGGCGTGGAAGGTGCCGAGGAAGGGCACGCCGTAGTCGTACGAGGCCAGGTAGGACCACGAGGGGGTGGCGGGCTTGTTGACGCTGTCGATGAGCAGAAAGGCGCGGCGCGCGAGCGTAAAGGTCATGTCGCCGAGGAGGGCGGCGAGGCGCTTGAAGCCGGGGTACAGCTCGTTGAAGATGCTCGTGCGGAAGGGCGAGCCGGCCGTGATGTCGGTGGGGTACGTGTTGACGAGGCCCTGCAGGACCTGCTGGGAGGCGTTGAAGAAGTAGTACTCGGACAGGTACTTGACGATGCGGTCGGTGCTGGTGACGTCGTTGGGCAGGATGGCAAACAGCGTGCCCTCGTCCTCCTGGTCGCCGATGATAAAGGGCACGTCGGCGTACTGCCCGCTGAGGGCCAGCACGCTGGGGCTGTCGGTCAGCACGGTGCCGTCGGGGCGCGGCAGGTACGACAGGGCGAGCGAGTTGTACGAGAAGATGCCCGGCACCGACGTGGCCGCGTTCAGAAACGTCTGGTAGTCGAGGCCGCGCAGGCACGCGAGCGTGTCGGCGGCGCCGCTGCAGCCGCCGACCTTGACGACCTGGTCGTAGATGGCCTGCGCCTTGACGCCGTCGACGGGCTCGGCCGGGACGATGCTGCCGCTGTCCATGATGGCGCCGCGGAACAGCGGCTTGCCCTTGTAGGTGTGGTCGCCGCCGTACAGGGCCATCTGGTCAAAGCACGAGATGGCGCCGGCCGACTCGCCCCAGATGGTCACGCGCGCCGGGTCGCCGCCAAAGGCGGCAATGTTGTCGGCCACCCACTCGAGGCCGGCGCGCTGGTCCAGCAGACCCAGGTTGGCGGCGCCGTCGGCCTTGATCTCCTTGCCGCCCAGGAAGCCGAAGCCGCCCATGCGGTAGTTGACGGCCACAAACACAAAGGGCTCGTTGATCTTGGCCGCCTGCCCCAGCAGCGAGACGCCGTCGTACATGGCGTTGGTGCCAAACTCGAAGCCGCCGCCGTAGATCCAGAAGAGCACGGGCAGCTTGGAGGTCGCGTTGGTGCCGGCGGGCCGCTGCACGTTGAGCGTCAGGCAGTCCTCGCTGGCGCCCGTGACGGTCTGGAACAGCGGCAGGTTGGTGAAGTCGCCGAGCAGCTGGAAGATGGCGTTGCCGCTGCCGGACGACATGTACATCTGCGGGCAGCTGGGGCCGATGCGCGAGCCGTCGATGGTGCCGACGTTTGTGGTGCGCTGCGGCGGCTTGAGGCGCAGGTTGCCGACGGGCGGCGCGGCAAAGGGAATGCTCCGGAACGAGTCAATGTTGAGCAGCGACACGCCGTTCACGGTGCCCTCGGGGTAGGTCACGCTGACACCGACGCCGCGTTCCTCGAGCGGCGCGGTGGGGGGAGCGACCGGGACGGGGATCGGGACAGGGGCAGCAACCGGGGCAGCGGCTGGGGCAGCAGCCGGGTGGGCGGCCGCGTAGCCGGCCAGGCCGGCCAGCACGGCCGTCGCAAAGACAGACTTCATGACGGCGAGGGAATGGGATGTGACGAGACAAAGTATGTGCCAACAAGGAGCGAAAACGGGACAGGGTCAGAGAGAGGGAGGGAGGGACGGCCAGACCACAGAAGAAGAGGCTGGTGGACAAGAAGCGGCGATCGCGAGAGGGCAACGGGGCGGATCTGAGACCATCTTTATAGTTTCCAGTGCCTCAGCGGAGAACGGCGTATGGCATAGCTTGCACCGGCTGGTTGGAATCTTGGGGTACGGGGTCGGTCGCGGGGAGGACTTTTGGCCTGGTGGACCTTCCTTGTGAATAGTAAATATGGGGCTTCTGCCCAAAAGAATAAAAACTAAAACTAAAAAATAACCATGAAAACCAAGGACGGCTAAGGCGGCTACAAGAGACAAGGCAAAAATATCATCAGGAGTAGAAGTGTAGAAAGAACTTGAGCAGCGCGCGGGCATGACTCTTGCGACTGCCAACGGTCGACGAATGTGGGCGAGCAGGAGGGGGGAGTGGGCAAAATACATGGCCCAGAAGTGACGATGTTGTGCTTGCTGCCTTTTTTTTTTTTTTTATATATTTATTCATCGTTCTTGTGCTCCGAACCGCTTCTGTGGTCTGTTTGGCTTGGTTGGCTGGTTGGCTGGCGCGGAGAACGCGGAGCCGTTGGCCGATCATTGCCCGATTTTGCATCCCCCGGTATGCCCTCTGGCCCTCCCATTCCAGGGCCACCCACACCTTTGCAAATTGACTATGATGCTGCTTTCTTGGCGTCTCTCGTAAGGCTACGCCGGATCGCTGCGCCGCAACGAATCGCACAGACGGCGTACATAACGTTGGGCCGTCGTGAGGGGAAATCACAAGGAAAAGACGACGTCGGCCGAAAATGAGACAACTCGATGAGGCAGGAGGCAGAAGAGCGACGATGTTGAGCAGAAGTGCATCGTGACGGGCGATAAATGGATCCCGACAGAAAGACCAAAGAACAAAGAACAAAAGCACCTGAAATAACAATCAACGCAAGGGACAAGAACATGCGCCCTGGACCGTGATCCCGGACAGGTTGGGCGTGTGCAGGAAGGGTGAAGAAGAAACGGTAGGACCGAAGCTGAAAAGCAGAGAAGACTCATGAGACAACTAAAAGAAATGAGACAAAGCACGCCGGTCGTGAGCAAAGAGTGGACCTCCAAAGGGGATCGTCACCGGTTACCCAGCAGACTGTGGGCGCTCGCTGGCTCGCCGGCTCGCTGGCTCGTTTGGTCATTTGAGTTGTTGAGAAATAAAAGTACGCATCGCAGGAATGCCCTCTTTCGGACTGGCAGACCATCGGAGACCGGCGAAACGGCCCTGCGGCTTGTCCGGGTCTTGGAAGCATCGTCGTGAAAGAGGGACGACAGGATGTGAGGTCAGACAAAAGGACGAAGCCAAGGACGTCGGCTCCAACACAATGCAGCACATGCAAAATAGATGGTACTTCTTTTCAGGCGGTGTATCTTGCATTGAACGCCTCTGCCCACCCTGCACTCGGCGGTCATTCCCCAATCGATTTAGTATCGCTCGATCTATCACGAGTTTGCTTTTTTCTCTACCGTTGCCAACGAATACAACACGCAGCGCATACAAGCCGGACTATAGAACCACAATCGTAACGTGCCGCGTCTACCATTATTCTGTGGATGGTGGATGGTGGATGGTGGATGGCATGAGGCTCGTTGGGGGCCACTGGATATTTCACGATGCGAGGGTACCACCAGATGAACCGGCGAGCGGACACAGAGAGGGTTTGCGGGGTGTTGGGCGGGCAAACCCCACGGGGCAGCCACGGGGCGCGAGCGTCGCAATATGGGGTACGACAGAAGAGGCACAGAGCGTTGGGTCTGAGCTGTGCAGTGCGATGGCGGCCCCGTGATGGAGACAATTGTGGAAGCGGATGGTGTTGGGATGCAAGAGCACATGTCAAACGTGGGAGTGACTTTGCTCTCGACGCTTCCTGCGGGATATTCGTATTTCTTGTGTTCTTTTCACAAAATCAAATAAAATAAAAAATAAATGCACGAAATAAGAAATAAAAGTATTCTTAGAGTCCAACGTACCAACATTGCTCCCAACGTCGTCAGGTCGTATACGCAATACGGTGCGAGAGCGAGATTCACAAAGGGCATCGCCGCATGCCAAAATCCCATGTGCCTGGCCCTGACGCTCTTCCAATCGCAGAGCCTCGGCATCTGCAGTTGCATCGGGTCGTTTCTGGGAACTTGGTGGGACGGCATGACAGGGGGGCCTGCTTGGCGCTCTTTGTGCGGGGGATTGACAATACTGAGTAGACGCAAAAAGACGGGAAATATGAAAGGTCCGGAAAAACGAAAATGGAAAAAGGACGGCGTGGTGACAGGGGTCTGTTAGTTGGCGAGGAAGAAATGTTGGGGTAAAGAGGTACGAATGTGCAAAAGCAAAAAGAAAGTAGGGGGTCGGGCGAGAGGCGAGTAATTACTGGGACCAAGTTAAAAACAAGACATAAAATAAAACAAAAAGAAAAGTGCCTTAACAAGTGATGCCAGTCAGATAAACAGAAGGTTAACCGATGTCGAATTTGAACTCGGAAATGGTCGTATATTCCCGCAAGTACCACTGTGTTCGCCAGTCTATATGATCTGTGACGGCCAACGAAAAAGACAGGAAGAGTGCCGATTGTTTGGATCAGCTCTCTAGGTCGGGCCAAGCAGGTACTTCCTTATTGCTCGCCGCAATTGCGCTTGCAAAAGTCCCATTGACCTTGTCCAACCGAGAGGGTCCCAAGCGCCCAAGAAGACACTGTGCTGTCAACAAACTGCACATGCATGGCCGACACGGTCTGATTCTCTCTCACGTTTTTACTCCATGACTATCATTCTTATGTCGGCATGACATTTGCCCGATCGCATAGTGTACGCTGCGGACACGCATGCCCCGTGGTCTTTCACATGGCAGTGTCAAAAACTGCGCATCTGTCCGCCCCCCGATGAAATCATCCGTCCCAGCATCTCCAGGCTGTAGCGGTCCACGTCCCACGCGCCCGTGGCGTGCAAGTCGAGGGTCGGCCACGAATAAGGCAGCATCGCGCTGGCCGGCTGGTGCTGGTCGCTGTACGTGTTGGCCGGCTCCTCGGGCGTTACCGTCGCCGCAGCCCTTGTCGACGCGGCTGGCGATGTGCACGTCGCCGGCGGCTCTTGCTGGGCGGCGAGGTCCAGCAGGCTCTGGACGGCGACCAAGTCCAGCTGGGAGAACTGGGGGCGGGCCGCGTCGGGGGTGGTCACGTCGGCCGTGCGTCCCAGCGCGGTGGCACGGCGGTTGCCGCCGGACGCGTCTGCCGGCGCTGCCAAGGTGGAAGGCCACCCAGCCGCCTCGCGTCCCTCCCCTCCCTCCTGTCCGTCTGGTTCCTGTCCCTCTGGTCCCTGCCCCTCTTGCATCCGCGCATCCATGATCCGCCCAATAATGTCCTCGAGAATGTCGCGGTGCCGCCGCAGCCGGTGGTACTGCTCGGCAATGATGAACATGGTCGACGAGCACGCGCGCAGGTGGTGCGCCACGCGGTGGTCGAGCAGGCGGCCCAGGCGCCCGGCCGACGAGGCCCGGAACAGGCAGTAGCACATGGTGACGCCCGTCAGAAAGGTCAGGTGGGCCGAGACAAACGAGTGCCCGTAGGCGTCGCGCATGTGCATCGCGCGGAAGAGGGCGCAGACGTGGCCGGCGGCGTGCAGGCAGCGGGCCAGCAGCGGGTCGTCGGCGGGCAGGACGGACAGAAAGGGCCGCAGCAGCTGCGCGACGGCGGCGTGCCACTGGAGGCGGAGATAGACGCGCTCGGCGCCGGTCAGCTGCCGCTGGGGCGACGACGCCGACTCGGCGTCCACGTCCAAGGACGCGCCCCAGGCGTCGACGGCGCGCAGCAGCGGCGCCAGCCTGGCGCGGCGGACGGCGTGCGGCTCGCCGAGCCCGTAGACGTCCGTCTGGATGCGCGACTCGAGGCGCTTGATCTGGATGAAGCGGCGCCACATGGGCTCGGCGTCGTCGCCGTCGGGAATGTGCGTCTCAATGTCGTTCTCGGCGATGCTAAACGGCCGCTTGAACGACAGCGCAATGAACCGGTCCAGCACATACGCGCTCCAGAAGAGACGGCGCATCGTCCGCGCCTGCGCCGGCGACAGGGCCGCGTCGTGGTACGCCGCCTCCAGGTGCATGCGCAGGTCGATGCAGGTCTGCATGGCCAGGTTGGTCAGGTACCAGATGCCCGTGTTCGTGGGCGCCCGCAGGTTGTAGAGGACGAGGAGCAGGAGGCCCTCGATGCAGAGGAGGGTCGACAGCGACTGGGCGTCCTGGACGACGGCCACGTCCCGCAGCGCCACGCCCAGGTACGTCTCGGCCTGCGCCTCGCACAGCGGGTCCGTGATCTTGAGGAGGGTCCCGCCGATGGCGTAGACCATGTTGAGGCGAAACACGTCGAAGCGGCGGGCGAGGCCGGGGCTGGAGGGCGGCGGCGCGGCGTCGTGCTGCTGGGCGCGTTCGTGGAACGAGAACAGGTGATGACGGTCGAGGAACGGGTAGCGAGGATGGATCTTGGCAAAGTAGGCGTCGAGCATGCGGCATCCCATGGCATCGGAAGGTAGAGGCGGAGGTGGAGGCGGAGGCGGAGGCGGAGGCGGAGGCGGAGGACGGTGAGGATGCTGTTGTTGCGTTTGTATCTGTTGAGGCGGTTCAGGTTGCGGCTGGAACGATGGCACCGTAAACGACAGCGGCATCGGCGGCATCTGTGGCAACGGCGACATGAGCGACATGGGTGACGGTGGCACAGGCGGCAGTGGCTGTCCTCCGTCGCCGACCGAAAACAGTCCTTTGGACCACACCGTGGCCTGCACCATCTGCTCGACGGTTGGCTGGATGCTGCCGTTCTGCTCCACGCGTTGTGAGTGCTGTCCCGTATGTCGCCCTCCTCCACCTCCACCAACTAGTGTGCTCGCGTCGGCATCGCCAAACAGGAGCGGCATGTCGCGGTCGACGAGAAACGGGTTGGGGTCGGGATATGGCGTGTGCTGCGGAGTTTGCGATTGCGTTTGCGGTGGCGGCTGGGGCAGTGGTGTTTGTTCTTGTCGCTGCTGCTGCTGCTGCTGATGCTTCTGCTGCTCCCGGACGACGGCCAACTCGGCCAGGGCCCCTGCCAGCCGCGTCTCCAGCACCTGGATGCGCTGCACAGCCGTCGACGGAGCCCCTGCCTCGCCGTGCAGCTGGATCGCATACGCCGACGGCTCGCACGGCACGCGGGCCTCTTCACACGCGCGGCAGACCGGGAAGCCGTGGCATCGTTGTTTGCGGCGCGTGCACCGTTTGCACGACTTGCTGTGCCGCTGCTTGGCGACTTTACCTGTCGGAGAGGATGTCGATGGAGGCATATGGTGTTATGTGGTGATGTTGTGGCGATGTTGACTGTATGCTGACTGTATTTGACTGTCAATGCAGTGCCGAGTCGTGTCGTGCTTTGTCTTGGACCGTCCTCATTACGACCCCGTCTGACAGCCTCTCGCCATGGGAAACGATTGCCGAATGCCGAATGCCCACAGACGGGATGTGCAAAGCAGGTCATGCCAAATACGAAGGATTCGGAAATCCGACAATGAAAGCGGGGAATCAACACTAGCTGTGTTAGTGGTATTCTGTCGGAAAGCCGATGTGATAGCGTCTTCCACGGAAATCGTCAGTCGGCGAGATGAACAATACGGGAATAAAAGGACGGTAGCAGAGGGCATGTTGTGTCCTGACTGGTATGTTTATTGAAATGAATCCTGCGGTGGTTGTGCCAAGTCACGTATATACAGTGCCAATATCACTTGTAGCCATAAACACGTGTAAACACGTGATGATATATTCACGAGGCACCTATCAACATCACAGCACAACAGTACAACAGCACAACAGCAACACTAAATGGCCGTCGAGTACGACTGCCCGCCCACCTTGCGGTCAAACTCCACCCGCTCGTCCATGCCCATGGCCTGGAACAGCACCTTGGGGCCCTGGTGCTTGCGCGACGCGGGGATCCGCTGCCGCCCCGTCTCCTTGAGGTACTTGAGCTGCGCCTGCGCCGCCTCCATCACGACGCTCAGCACCGCCGACGGGTAGATGATGATGCGGAACCCCAGCTGGCGCGCCTCGGCCACGCTGACCTCGGGCGTCACGCCGCCGGACACCATGTTGAGCAGCACCGGCATGCCCGTGTCGCGGAGGTCGCCGCAGACGCGCGCGAGCTGCTCCGCCGTCACGATGCCCTCGAGGAACGCCACCTCGGCGCCGGCCGCGCCCGCCCGCCGCAGCCGCGCCACCGCCGCCGCGTAGCCCAGCGCCTGCAGGCTGTCCGTGCGCGCCACGATCATCATGTCCTGGCCCGTCTGGGCGCGCAGGGCGTCGCGCGTGGCCGCGGCCGCGCGCAGCCGCCGCAGGTACACGTCCTCGGCGACGAGCTCCTTGCTGCCCAGGTGGCCGCAGCGCTTGTTGAGCGGCTGGTCCTCGAGGTGCATCGCGGCCACGCCCGCCGCCATGTACGCGCGCACCGTGCGCGCCACCGCCAGCGACTCGCCAAAGCCCGTGTCGGCGTCGGCAATGACCGGCACCGTCGGGTCGAGGCCCGCAATCATGCCGGCGTTGGTCGCCATGTCCGTCATGTTGGTGATGCCGAGGTCCGGCATGCCGAGCACCGACGCCGCCGTGCCCGCGCCGGTCATGTACAGGCACCGGAAGCCCTCGTTCAGCGCCAACCGCGCCGAGATGCCGTCGTAGACACCCACCGCCGTCACAATGTGGTCCGGCTGCGCGAGCATCTGCCGCAGACGCGCGCACGCCGACATGGGGCCGGAAGAGCCGTTGGCGTTGGATTCCATAGTGGAGATTTTCGCGGTGTCAGTGTGATAAGGGGGGGGGGGAGATGTCGGCTATGGAGGAAACGGAGAGTGAAGGCAATGTCTGTTGGAGTTGTGAAAGGATGCAGGGCGCAATGTCGAAAATGTCACGAAAAGGCCAAGCACTTTTGCCGCATTATATACAGAGTATCTCCATCTCAAATCCATCACCGTCGTCTTTTTCAAGTCGCTTATCGTCCGTTCTCGGCCCTTCGCTCGCGTGCCGTCGACACGGACCCGAGTCGGCGTTGTCTCTTGCCACCAGCCTCACAACTTCACGTCATCGGCTTTCCGACGGCTTCCCGACAAATGTCAGCCTACCCCAGAATGGCTCCGCCTTCTCCTCACTTCCCCTGCTTCGCCTAGCTGACAACCGACGCTAGTGAATTCTCCTCTGTGTCTGTTCGTTCTTCCTTGTCCATCGAATTCCGAAGCGACTGCGAACCATCCATGCACTGCCGTCTCGTACCATCCCCAGACGGCCCAGACGGCCACCGACGACTCTGCCGGGAGTGCGCGACTCAGGTCCCCTTGCAATCCCATTTGCCTTTGCCTATGGTACTCGTCTCACCTGCAGCCGACACCCATACCCCATGGGGATCCCTCGTGCCATCGCGCCGCGTTGACTTGCATCGCTATAAGTAGGTGACGGTCCCACGAGACGATCGTCGTCTGTCTGCATTGCTATCCCCCTTCATCCCTCCATTGCCCGTCACCGCAATGAAGTACCTCACCAATCCCTTTGCCGTCCCAGAGAGCAGCGGCCTCCCACGTGAGGTCTTTGGCTGGCGGCCCTATCTCGTGACGTTTTCCGCATCCTGGGTGAGTCACGCCATCCTGACATCCTGAGCTTCAATTCAGCCATTCTCTACCAACCACCTCCATCCTGACACACCCTAGGCCGCCGCTTGCTATGGCTACGATGGAGGCTTCATCGGCGGCACGCTGGCCCTGCCGTCGTTCCAGCACGCCTTTGGCCTGGACGACGCCGCCTCCGCCAAGGCGCTCGCCGGCCTCAAGTCCAACATTGTCACCACCTTCCAGGCGGGCGCCTTCTTTGGCGCCATCGTCGGCTACTTTGCCGGCGCCGTGCTCGGCGTCGGCCGCAAACCGGCCCTCCTGGCCGCCATGGCCACCATGGTCGTCGGCAGCATCCTGGAGCTGTTTGCGCACGTCGCCATGCTGTACACGGGCCGCGCCCTGACCGGCCTCGCCGTCGGCAGCGCCATGCTCGTGCTGCCCATCTACATTGCCGAGGTCGCGCCCAACGCCATCCGCGGCCGCCTGGTGGCCATCTTCGAGATCATGGTCCAGGTCTTTCTGGTGCTCGGCTTCTGGGTCAACTACGGCGTCGTGCGCAACCTGCCGGGCGCAACCAGCAGCGCCCAGTGGCGCATCCCCTTTGCCCTGCAGTTCATCCCCGCCGTGCTCTGCATCGTCAGCGTCCCCTGCATGATTGAGTCGCCGCGCTGGCTCCTCACGCGGGGCCGCGTCGACGAGGCGCGCGCGGCGCTGGCCTGGGTGCGCCACCTGCCGGACGACCACGCGCTCGTGCAGGCCGAGCTGGCCGACGCGCAGGCCAGCATCGCCCTGGAGCAGGAGCTCGACGATGGGAGGGGGGTGGGGAGCAGCAGCGGACGCAGCGGACGCAGCGGACGCCGCCCTCCCGCCGGCGTCGTCCGCGAACACCGCCGTCTGTGGCGCGAGCTCGCGGCCCCCGGCGTGCGCAACCGCGTCCTGCTGTCTGTCGCCCTGATGATGCTGCAGCAGCTGACGGGCATCAACGCCGTCAACTACTTCAGCCCCGTCATCTTCCAGGAGCTCGGCTACTCGACCACCGAAGTCGCGCTGCTCGCCACGGGCGTCTACGGCATCGTCAAGATGGTCAGCAGCGTCCTGTTTTCCTTTTTCGTCGTCGACCGCTTCGGCCGCCGCCCGCCCATGCTCGTCGGCGCCGTCGTCATGGCCGTCTGCATGTTTTATGTCGGCGCCTTTGCCAAGATTGTCGGCAGCAGCCCGGCCACCGCCACCGCCACCGCCACCGCCACCGCCCAGGTCGGCGGCGGCAGCCCCGGCGGCCAGGCCGCGCTCGCCATGATCTACATCTACATCATCGCCAACAGCGCCAGCTGGACCTCCATCCCCTGGATCTTTGCCGCCGAGGTCTTTCCCACGCGCGTCCGCAGCTTCGCCATGATGTTCCCCACCTGCACCCAGTACCTCGGCCAGTTTGTCGTCGTCTACAGCCTGCCCTACATGGTCAACAGCATCCAGTACGGCACCTACCTCTTCTACGCCGCCTGGATCGTCGTCGGCTTTGTCTTTACCTACTTCTTCGTGCCCGAGACCAAGGGCGTCACGCTCGAGGACATGGACCTGCTGTTCGACGCAGGGGCGCCGGTCTGGGCGCGTGCCGCCCGTCGCCGCTACGAGACGGCGCATGCGGCGGGTGTGACGGCGGTCGCGGTGCACCGGTTGGAGACGGACGGGAAGGAGGTGCAGGTGGGCGGTGTCGAGCAGATTGAGGGAGCGTAGTCGCTTGCTTTGTTTGGTCTTCTGTCTATCTCATTGTGTAATCCAACAGTATGTAGTCGGATAATATGCAGCATAAAACGAAAGGTCCTCGAAAGTTCAATATGCGCAGCGCACGAATGGATAGACGGTAAGAGAAACGTAATGACGAAAGCCAATGTCGCCTGTACCAACCGCAGACTGGTCCCTTTTGTGATGTTGACACCCTCTGAAGGACAGTCACAGGCCCACTTGGCGCTGGCTCGACGGAAACGAACTGTGCATTCTGTCTCTGTCATTTGTTTGTCGTTTTTGTCTTTTGTTTGTCCTTTGCTTGTTTGCTCACTCTACCTAGGTCTGTTGTAGTCCCTGGGGGTGACAAATCTGGGAACCAACAAAAGAAGAGCAGAGCATTTAGGGACGTACCTGGGCCTGCTGTACACGCTGAACGTGGTGGTGGCCGACATGACGACGCTCCAGAAGCGGCTGCTCGTCTTCGGCCTCAACCAGACGCCGACCATTGCGACCGTCTTTGCCAGGTCCATCGCGTGGCCGTCAGCGTGCCGGTGCTCGAGAAAAGGGGACGCAGGCCAAGGGCAAAATTTTCTAGGATTAAAAAAAGGACGTCCGGAGAAACGGGCAGCATACCGGCTTGGGTGTCCAATGGTAGATTTACTTGCTACTATGGATGCATAACAAATACACGACAGTAAAATAACAAAGATTAATACAGGGGGTGAAGGCAATCCAACAGGAGTCGATGGAAGTGAAAACAAAGATGAAATTAAAAATAACGGCGACGATGACCAGTAATGAGATGAGAGCAGCAATAACCGAGGCAGACAGCCTGTCGAGTTGGGCGACGTCGGGATGGCATTTGAAAGCTTCCATAACCCAATACCTCTACGCAGCACCGCCCACGGCATCCGGGTTTTGGCCGACGCGCTTCCAGGTGGCGGCCAGGCCGAACAGCGTCGCCAGGCCCGCGCCGACAATCGACAGGGCAAACGCCCGCTGGATGCCGTCCGCGTACGACTGCAGCACGCCGGCGAGGTCGGGGCCCGCAAAGACGGTGCGCAGCTGCGTGTTGCCCGTGTTGATGACGACGGCCGGGTTGAGGTCGGGCGCCAGCACGGCCAGCCGGCGGACCATGGTGTTGACAAAGGCCGACTGGGCGGACGAGACGTAAAAGGCGCCGCCGATCGTCTGGAAGCAGAGCACAATGGCCGTGGTGGCGGCCATGTCGTCGGCGGTGGTCATGCTCTGCGCGTAGATGATGGGCAGCTGGAAGGCGAAGCCGTAGCCGAGGCCCGCGAGCACCTGGTAGCCGATCCACTCGCCCGTGGTGCTGCCGACCTTGAGCGTGTACAGCAGGCCCGAGGCCACCGTCGCCGGCACGGCGCCCGCGGCCAGCATGGCGGCCACGCGGCCCGTCTTGGCCATGATCATGCCCGACGAGACGGTGGCAATGGTGACGGCAATGATGATGGGCAGGTTGCGCACGCCCGAGGCCGTCGGGCTGACGCCGTCGATGCTCTGGAAGTAGACGGGCAGAAAGTACACAATCAGAAAGTAGCCGCCGGCAAAGTGGAACGAGAAGAGCGCCGACACCCACACGGACCGCTGGCGCAGCAGCCGCGGCGTGATCATGGCGCGCTCGCCCTGGACGACCTGCCAGGCGGCAAAGACGAGGAGGATCACGCCAAACGCCACGAGCACGCCGATCACGCTGCCGCTGCTCCACGCCTTGGTCTGGCCGCCCCACTGCAGGCCCAGAATGAAGCAGATGATGGCGCCCATGAGCAGCGCGGCGCCGAGCGGGTCCGTGTGCCAGATCTTTTGGGGCAGCGTCGCGGGCGTCGGGCGCGAGGCCGCCGGCGTGGCGAAGAAGACGAGGAACAGCAGGCCGGACACGGCGCCGATGGGCAGGTTGATGTAGAAGGCCCAGCGCCAGCTGACGTGGTCGGCAAAGGCGCCGCCGATCAGCGGCGCAATCACCGACGAGATGCCGTACGCGGCGCCCACGAAGCTCGTCAGCAGCGGGCGCGTGGCCGGCGGCGCCGAAAAGCCAATGATGATGTAGGCGCCGGACATGAGGCCGGACGCGCTGAAGCCGGTAATGGCCCGGCCGACAATCAGGGCCGTGGCGTTGGGCGACGCGCCGCACAGAGCGCTGGCGGCCTCGAACAGGACCAGGGCCACGAGGTAGGTCGTCTTGAGCGGGAAGTACTTGAACATCTTGCCCCAGGTGGACTGCGAGCCGCCCACGCACATAAAGTAGGCCGCACCGTACCACGAGACCTTGTCGAGCCCGTGGAAGTCGTCGGTGATCTTGGGGATCTCCGTCGCCACAATCGTCATGTCCATGGCAATCAGCAGCGTCGTCAGCATCAGCGCCACCACGACGAGCACGAGCTTGAAGCCTGACGGGTAGGCATCGCCGTTGGCGTCGACGGCCACGCCGTCCTTGGCGCCGTCCTTGGTGCCGTCCTTGGCGCCAGCGGCCTGGGCTGCTGCATCCGTCTTCTCGAGGTCGAGACTCGTGGCGTCGCCGCCGGCCGCGTCCTTCTTCTCGTCGTAGTCGGTCGTCTCGCCGCCCCTGGTGGCGTTGTTCTCGTGGTCTGTGAGGTTGGCGGCCGGCGTCGGCACGCGGGTGTTGTCGCCGCTCATGATATTGGGCGGTGGTGGCTGGTCGATGTTGTCCTGTAGGGCTTGTGTTGACAATCAAATGTCAAGACGAAGAAAACAAAATGAAGCGTGGACAGAGCCGTGCAGCTAGTGGACTACGGGATACTTGGTCTGTTCACAGAAATTGGCAAAGAAAAGAGTAAAGAGACCACAGGAAACAAGACACAACGGGAAATAAATAGTTGGGCAGTTGTGGCTTGATCTTGGTATTATATACACACTGGAACCCATCCGGTGCTTCACCCAACCGTGTCGTTTTCCTTTTTTTTTCTTTCTTCTTCGCTTTCTCTCTTTCGGTACTGTCTTCAAGCCAGTGGCCCCCATTCCCATAAACCAATGTTGTGCAACCCCCTGTTATTATTGACAGCCGTTTCTGTGAAAAGTATCAAACAACCATGCATCTACCGTCACGCTACGGAGCACGCTTTAGGCACTCAGTCATCCGGTACTATGTATGTCCCAGACCCGATCAGCTAGGGACCGCTCTGAGCAGGTAGAAAAAGAAGGTTAAACCACATATGGTGTATGTATTGCAACGTACGACGGACGACGAACTGCGATTTTGTCTGCAAAGGCATGCTCAAATGCTGTACTGACACGCCCAACAAGATGCATCAAGAGCCAATCGGCAGTGCAATGTGGAGCCTTGATGCCCTGTGAGATGGCTGCCGTTATGGTGTGACTGGCGTTTGTGGCTGATTCTGGGTCCTTTTGATATCCTGTTTGTTGTCTTCTTTCCGCCGACAACACGGCCACAGAAGCAGTCCACCAGAAGGGCCTTCACGCAGAGTGATGTTGAGGAGGGCAGGAGGGCACTGTGGAGCATTTGTCAGAAAGGAGAAACGGAGCAACAGAAAGGAGTCAATACGAAACAAAGAAACGATTGAAAAAGACGGAGCCATAACGCAGACATGCAAACGGAATCAATCGCAGCCAAACAGCTCGCCGGCACACAATCTAGAACTCAAGACCAAGCGCCGGGGTGGTGTCTAGCTTTCAGAGTCAAGCTTTGCAGATAGAGAGATAACGGAACGATATTCAAATATTCAAAACCAACGGAATTAAGTCAAGGTTTAATCCGGCACGGATGGCGGCAGAGAAGCGTTTCAGGTGGGCCCGTGGGCCAAGGCACGAACTGGGTTAGCACCGAGAGCGCGGCGGACGAATGGACCACCAAAGGCATATGTCTGACGGACATCAGTTGTGTTCGTAAGACGAAAGTGAAAGTTAAAGAGACACCTCATGACCATGAAAGACAAAATAAACGACAGAAGGAGCATAAAACCTGCCGGGAATAAGATAGAAACAGGTGCCGACTACGACCATTTACCATCGCATACACAACGCAAAGTATTCCTCGGTAATCAGCTTACGTCTTGGTTGTCTTGGCAGTCGTGATGGCAAGTGTTTTGATTTTTGATTGAGCAGGCTGTTAGACAGTACTGCAACGACCAAAACTAAGTGTATCACTGGGAAAGTATTTACTTTTGTTATGAACACAGCATTGCATTTAATGTATAGAGTGTCTCGTCCACAGACACTGCATCCAGATTTGGCAGAACTATAAACAAGAATGCATTGTCCTTGTTTACAAATGATCAAAAATTATGTCGGCACAAGCCGAATCCTTCCAACGTTGCGCCTGTTCAACAAAGGCTTGTCAAGCTAGATATGAGAGTACTGGCGGCACCAGCTCCGGCCGGCCGTCAAAAGACAAGCAACCAATGTCTGCAGTACGAATGAAGCACCCCATCACACTGCAACTCACATGGTACATCGTATCATGCATTCTGTCTATATTGTCTGCGTGAGGCCGCCGACTTATGCCCACGACGTACAGACATGCAGCACATTCTGTCCACATTGTTCTTGATGGCTCGTTTGGTTGATGTCCAGGAAACTCCCTCCTCCTGTCTCATGCATCCTGCAGCGTATACAAAGGCCAAGGGGATGTGATGTTCCTATGCCAGCCTTTGTCCTGTCCATTATCAATCATCGGCCAAATAAACGCCGCTTTGACAACACGATGCAGCACGACGCCGACAAGGTTGTCTCCCTGCTATCCACGACACCACGCCCTGCACAACATTGGCCCGACTTCACGTCAGCAAGAGTCAATGGAAACTGAAAAGTACAAAGCACACAGAGGAGTCGGCCTTGCCTCAGTCCGATGTCCGGGCCGTGCTCGAAACCGCCTCTCGAAATACGACACTGACACTCTGTTCGCTTGGCTCTTGTGCTTCTGCGTTTCGTCCGTCTCAGGCTTATACCGCCTCATTGTGGGTGTAAGCCATCCACGTGACTGCGCGTCTTTCGCCCGTCACGATCGGTCCACGGTCACAAAAGTCCCGGCGCCAGCATCAACCTTAAATTTAGTGCAGAAGGACCGTCAGTCTCGAAACATGGTAATGGCGCCCCATTCACGGCTCTGGTCACGGTTCTGTGTTTTGCTGCCTTTGTGCCTGTCGTCTTCTTGTCGACACTTTCAGCTCTGAGCAGGTTGTCGGGCTACGGACAGTCAATATGTGCGGCGGTCGAGCCACCCCATACAGCTCATTTCGTTATACAGAAGTACCACGACTAACAGACATCTTGGCGGTAGAGGGGCTTCAATGAGAAACGGCCATTGGCGCGTCACAATCTACAAACATCACAAGACAGGTTTGGCTTAGCAAATGGCGGTTTCGGAGGCTCTGCCAGTCGGGTGTGATGGCGTGTGTCACGGCATGTGCAAACGGAGCGTGAATACTTCAGAGGTCCAGACCACAGGCCATTCACACGGTCATTGCAGAGGCAGAAAAATAAAGCCAAGACGGGACATACTTCGTACAGATCAGCTCTTTCACCGTTTTCACGACTTTGGCTGTGGAGCTGAAAGCGCCTGCAAAGGCGTGGACTGGAAGGTGCGCTGGGGCCACCCACCAAGTCAAGATGACAAAGACTCGGGTCGATGACTGTCCGTTTCCGCAATATATCCAGATTGAGCAGGAGCCAAGCACATTTCGTCCGCCGCGCTCGGCGGAAACTGCGTGTAAGTGTTTGTCACCACTCGATCCTCTGGGATCCGTTGTGAGCCGTTTGGGCTCTATTCTGGTTTTCATAGTCATCCATTTCCCTACAACGGCTCAACTTTATTCTCGTTACTTGTTACTCGTTTGTCAATTGCTCTTCTATTTTCCTCCCTCTTCTTAATGGCCATCGTCCTTCCGCCGAGAAAAGGCATGGCAAAACACAATCTATGAATCCTCACTGTGACGCCTGGCACGGAGCAATCCAACAAGACTACAACGCACAACGCACAACGCACGGTGTGCTGTCATCCACAAAGGCCGTGGTGTTCCTCTGATGTCAGCCACAGACGCACCTGCCCTGTTCCATTGTACCTTCCCCTCTTGAACCTTCCCTCACACAATGCCCCCGCGACGCGCTCTTTCCTCGGACACCAGCCCTGCCACGGCTGCCCGAGCAGGCAAGAGCCACCCAGCGTCCGTCGCCGCCTCGTCCGCCTCCATATCTGCTTCGGGGTCGGCCACCGGCTCACCACCACCCCCTGCCGCCTCCAACTCACCACCGCCAACACATGCCGCCAAGCGCCGCAAGATTCGCAAGGGGACGCACAGCTGCTGGGCCTGCAAGCGCAAGAAGATCCGCTGCACGTTCTCCGCCCTCGATGGCACGCCTCTCGACCCAGACGAGATTGGCGATGGCGAGGCCTTGGCCGGTCTGGTCTGCGACGGGTGCCGCCGCCGGGGCACTCCCTGTGTGAGCCAAGACCTGCCGGAGGCGACGGCGCTGTCAGCAGCCGCCAACCACAGCCGCCATGTCGATGACCGGCTGGGGCGCATGGAGGCGCTGGTGGAGATGCTCGTGCAGAACCAGCGGCAGCAGCAGCAGCAACAGCAGCAACAACAGCAACAGCTCAGCCTCAACCAACAGCAATACCAGGCCATCAAAGACAGCACAGGCCGCGGCCCAACGCATGGCACGCCGTCCACGTCCTCTACTATGACCGCGGCGGGGTCCCCGACGTCCGAGCGGTCACGGCCCGCAGCATCACGGCGCTATCGCCGACACGTGAACACAGGAGACGGCTCAGACGAAGAAGAGGGCGGGCCAGACGGCCTCGGACCGCATCGACACGAGCCACCGGCTGCACAGCGCCACGATCTCAATGTGCGGCCCCCGGCACCCGAGACGTTGGTCAGCCTCCGCGAAAGCTTCCTCGCCCTCAACCGCACGGGGACGACAACCCCAACGGATGCCGACGAGCAGCGAACAGGGCCGACGACGTACACAACCTGGTTTGGCCACGAGCGGGGCGTAGGCATGGGCGAGGAGGAGCAGCCTGGCACCATGCTACCCAAGATTGTTGGCCCGGCCACCCCGGCGTCCACCGCAAGCACATCAGCAACGCGTGTCGGCAGTGGCAGCAGCCAAGGCGGGGCCGCTGCTGGCTCCGACGCGGACGCAGCCGATGGCCCTGAAGGCGACTCTTCCACCCAGCCGACCAACAGCCACAGCGCCGCCCACGCCGGCGACCGAGCTGGCCCGTCCCGACAACCCACAGCCGGCGCGCCTGCCCACAGCGGCTCCTCCAATGCAGACGCGCCGCCCAATGTCTCGAAACGCATCATCCAGGCGGCCAGCTACATGCACGACGAGTACGTGCGCCGCTACAACACCCTGGCCGCCGCCTGGCCGTCGCCGGAGGATCTCGGCCTCGTCCTGGACGCCCTCGCCGCGCCGGAGCGCGCGGGGCTGCACAAGGTGCTCGTGTACACGCCCTTCTCCGCCGTGCTCGCCGCCCAGTCGCCGCCCCTCAGCCGCGACGTCGCCAGCACCGTCCTCGTCCTTCCACCGCTGGGGTCGCATCTCGTGCTCGTCGCCCAGAAGCTGCTGATGCTTGCCTCCTTCCTGCAGCACCTGCACCCCGAGTTTGATCCGGCCCTGCGCCGGCTGCAGGTGCCCCATCGCGAGCTCATGCAGCGCGCCCTTTGCGCCACCAACACCGTCGTGACGGGCAACGACAGCCTGATCGGCTCGCTCGAGGGCGTGCAGTGCCTCGTCATGCAGGGCATCATCCAGTCCAACCAGGGCAACCTGCGCCGCGCCTGGCTGGCCTTCCGCCGCGCCATGACCATGGGCCAGCTGATGGGCCTGCAGCGCGGCTTTCCTGCCGCCACCATCAAGACCATTGACGCCAGCACAAATCTGCCCATTGTGCCCCAGTGCCTGTGGTTCCGCATCGTCTACGCCGACCGTTACCTCTCGCTGATGCTGGGCCTGCCCCAAGGCGCCCCCGGCGACGCGGCCGTCCTTCACCCGTCCTACGGCAAAGGTGCTCTCAAGACCTTGTCCCCCGACGGCGCACTCCAAAAGCAAATCGACATCCCGCCGCCGCCCATCCCCCGCAGTCTCGAGGGCGACGACGCTGGCGCCGCTGCTTACATTTCGACGTACAAGGACCTGCGCCGCATCGAAGAGGTCCATGCCGTCATTGTCGGCCGCATCATCGAACGCAACGAGGCCTGGCGCGGCGAAGACGACGACGAACGGGGCTGCGACGGCGCGGAGTCGGACAGCGACGGCTACAGCGACGTCAACAATGTGCTCTCCACGCAGTCCATCGACCAGGCCCTGCAGCGCGCCTCGCGCAGCATGCCGGCGCGCTGGTGGTTGACCCCGCAGATCGACGAGTGGGACGGCGACAGCACCGCCATCTTCATGCAGACCCAGCGCCTGGTCGACCAGCTGTTCCACTACCACCTGCTGACCCAGCTGCACCTGCCATACATGCTGCGCCGGGGCACGAAAACGTGCCAGTCGGCCGCGGCCTCCGTAGCAGAAGAAGTCGCTGCCGCCGCCGCCGAGGCCGCCGGCTCGTCTGCAACGGGCACCGTCCCCGAGGAGGCGGCTGCGGCGACCACCATGGACCGCCCGACGGCACACCTGCTGCGGGGAGACGGCTCAAAGCTGCCCACGAGTCTGCCGCCGGACTTTTCGTTGCCAGGCAGCACCAGCACCAGCAGCACCAGCAGCAACCCGGCTGCGACTGCCTCGATGGCCTCGGCAGCCGCCGCCTCTGACCCCAACAGCACGTCCAGGGCAACCGGAACGGGTAGCAGCGCGGGCAGCGTCGACAAGTATGCCTACAGCAAAATCACCTGTGTCAGCGCCAGCCGCGAGGTCTTGACGCGCTTCCTGTCGCTGCGCAGCTTCAAGCAGGTCACCTTTTTCTGCCGCTGCATTGACTTTTTCGCTCTGCTCGCGAGCATGACCCTCTGTCTCGCCCACCTCGACAGCCACCGCAACGAGCAGCAGCAGAACCAAATGGTCGCCAACGACTTCTTGGCCCACCAGCGCCTCAGCGACCGCGGCATGATGGAGCGCGTGCTCGAGAGCATGGACGAGATGGTCCGTCTCAACGAGGACGACGCGCTGTCGGCCAAGAGCGCCGCTTTTTTGCGGCGCATGCTCGACGTCGAGCTGGACGCCTCGCTGGCCGTGGCCGCGTCGCTGGGCTGCCAGGACGCACAGGAGACGCTGCGCGCGCGGGCCAAACAGTCACCCGACGACCTCCGCGTGTGGGTGCCCTTCTTGGGCACCATCCGCATCAACAAGGAGGGCATCCTGCGCGTCAACGGCAACGATTGCTCGCTGGTCCTGTCGCCCGAAGCCAAGAACAGCAACATCCCGGGCGGTCGCGCCAACGGCACGACAAGGCCAGACGACGGCGTCACCTGTGTGATTGGGGGTCCCAACGTGGAGAACCAGGCCAAGCAGCAGCAACAGATGCAGCAGGCGGAGCAAATGCAAAACGACAGGCAGCAAACACAGCAGTTGCAACAAGAGCAGGAACGGCGGCAGCAGCAGCAGCAGCAGCAGCAGCTCCAGCAACAGTTCCAAATGCAACAGCAGCAACAACAGCAGCAGCAGCAGCAGCATGCACCGTATCTCCAGAACGGACCGCCTCTCAGCTCCCTAGAGTCCCTCCTACCCGCTATGGGCGCCAACCCGTCCTTCAACAACGACCTCATCGCTACCTACCCAACCTACAGCGCCGGCGCGACCCGTGTTGTCAACCCACTGACTGGGCTCGGCATGGGCCCCAGCTGGTCGAGCGCTGGTGCCCTGAGCACGGCGAGCCCGTCGCTCATGTTCTTGGCCAATGCCAACCCCCAGGCCAGCAACCAAGTGTTCTACACCAACGTAGCCGACGGCAGCAGCGGCAGCAGCGGCAACACGCCAGCGATCGCCTCCAACACCACCGGTGGCGCCTTTATGATTCCTTCCAGCGTTGTGACAGACGACAGCGACACCCGCGTCGGCGGCTCCGCAGACGACTGGACCCTGCAGGGTGTGGACTTTGCCTTTTTCGAGAATCTGCTGATGCACGGCGGGCTGGGAGACCTGTCCTCTGGCCAAACAACGGCCACCTATGATGGCGGTAACAACGTGGGCGGCAGCGGCAGCAGCAACATCAGCGCCAATCCACACGCTGGAAACGCCCTAACCAGCTCAGCGGACAAAGACATCCCACTGGCGGACCGTGGCATGGCCACAACGAGCCGTTCATCGACCACCGTGGTCAAGGCGGCGGGACACAAGGCGTCGTCAGCTGTGGTCGCAGGTGGCCGAAACAGTGCCGAGAATGCCGCCGGCGACGAGGGCGACGATGGCGACAACATACCCATCTCAACTGACCAGCGAGAAGGCCGTCTGGGCGGCCACTGGGTGTGGCCGTAAGAAGAAACAAGTAACACACCAATTAGCCTATCCGGATCGTGTTTTGTATGATAGCAAATTTTCATAGAACGACTGCAATGACCATCTCACGTGTATCATCACCCGCTTATTATCCTCTGTTGAGTGAAGTGTGTCGTGCCGATGGGAGAGAAGGTGAGCGAGTATGCAAAGGCCTGGCAGAAATAAGCAAAGAATCAGTTTCTATATAGCCATGTCCGAGTGTTTTGACAGGAACATGCGGGTATATAAATGAAAATGGGACATAAAATAGCTGGCATAAAAGAAAAAGCACATGCAGAAAAGCACGCAGCCAAAAAAGACTCAAAAGCAACAATACGAATGTGACACCGACTGCCTTAAAAAGAAAACAAAGGGGAAAAAAAAAGAAAAAAAAGGTTCCAAAACAAAGCAAGACAATCCGCATACTCCATCATTTCATCATCTCGTTCTGGCCCAGGAAGGTCCGCGCCAGCTCGTCACCGCCCTGCTCGGCCGCCTCCATCCAGTGGATGGCCACACACATGAGTGCCGGGTCGTTGCGCACATCGTACACACCATTGCCGCCAGGGCCGCTGCCGCCGTGGCCATAATGACCATGACCATGACCGCCCGGGCCGCCGCCGCCAGGCCCGCCGTGTCCACCCGACATCATGCCAGACGACCCCCCACCGCCGCCGCCGCCGCTGCTGCTTCCGCTGCCTCCGTACTTGTCCATCACCGCCTTCTTAAACACCTCGCGTGGCTTCGAAAGTGGCAGCGTCGTGCGCTCGACCAGCTCCGGGTTGGACAGGTAGAAGATGGCGAGCTCACGCTGCGACGTCGGGTCGCCCTCTTTGGCCGTGATGGTCAGCATGCGGGCCGCGTCAGCGAGCGAGTAGGCACTCGATAGCGGGAGTGGTGTCGAGTAGGGAGAAGACGTCGGGGATCCATTCGAACCGTCGCTTGTCAGCGACGACGCAGAAGGGGGCGGCGGTGGGGGCGGTGCCGTGGGCGCTTTCCTGGTTTTTGTATACACCCCGACGATCTCGTCGGCCACCTCGATCATCGTGGTGCACACCTCGCTTTTGAGCAGCAATGCTGCCAGGCCAGCTGCCCAGAACGACTTGCCGCGCTCCGATCGGTCCAACACCTCGGTCGGCACAAATACTGCGATGAACTGCAAGTCGCGGAACAGAGTTTTGGGCCGGATCGTTGGGTCGCAGAACAGCGACTGCAGGATGCAAGTCACAGCATCTTTCGTCGGTGCACTGCGATTCTGCCCAGCACCAGCACCGTGCCCCGTGGCGCCAATACTGCCACGGCGGGACAAGGCGGGCAGCTGCGTAGAGCCAAGCGTGCTCGATCGCCGCTCCTTCACGTTGTCGATGGCCTCCTCGAGTGGCTTAGGCCGGTTGGTCGGCGGGCTAAGAATGGTCGTCACGGTCGGGGCTTGGCCACCAAGCGCTGTGGCATGGCTCACGACGGGGCTCGTGCCAGATTTTGTCATCAAGGCCAGCCGCCTGCGCGTGCTGCGCGACGACAGCGAGGCCGTAATCAGATTTTCGAGCTCGAACAAGGCTGCCAATTTCGCGTGCGGGTTGGGGTGCACGCAAAACATCCGCAGGAGCCGTTGGTACGCCTTGGTGAACGGGAAATCGGACGTAGTCGTCTTTTTTGTCGTCGGTACACCCGTGGGTTTCGAGCTCGCGTACAGCGGGGAGCGTTCGTGACGGGCCACAGTCGCCGTGTGGTCGCTGGCTGTGGCAGAGCTATCATTGGCGCGGCTCCCGCTTCCATTGGCATCCGGTGTCTGGCTTCGGCGACTCAGCGTGGACGGGGATTGGTCGCCAGCGGAACCTCCGCTACTTTCGGTCGCAACCGTCCGCGTGTCGTACAAGTCGTTCTTCCATTCCATGTTGTCGACGACCATCTGCTTTAGAGAGTTGCGGTTGTTTCTTCGCTTTTTTTCCACCGCAGCCTCGTGTCGCTGTCTCTTCTCAATGGCCTCACGCCGCTCAATGCATTCTTGACCCAGGCCGCCAAACCAATAATCGGTCTCTGAGCCACGAGCAAACACCAGATTTCCGAGATCCGACAGGAGCAAGCTCGTCAGGGTCTGCCGAAGGTCGTTCAGGAACCAACTCTTCTCCTCCGACACCCGCTGATGGAAAGCAGTGTCAACAGAAGACGCCGATGTTCCCGGTCGGTCTCCACTGGCGGCGTGCGACGACGCCTGTATCCCGTCAATGCCACCGTGGCGAGAAAAGAGAGGGCGACGGGAGGTTTGGTTCAGAGAAAATGGGTTGGCGAGATTGGTGGAGCTCGCAGTCGGCGATTGCGCACGAGACGTCGCCGCACTGGGCGACATGGACGATGGGAACGGAGACCAAAACGTTGTCGATGTGTCGATGGCCGGAACGGGAGAGTGCAGCCCGCCAGAAAAGTAATCTTGTCCGCCCAAGACCTCCGAAAACGACGTGCTGGCACGCGAAAAGCTGTAGCGGCCAGAGTCAAAGGACTGTACACTGGGGTTGTTTTGGCCGAGCGTCGCTCGTAGATCACCGCCACGCATCGATGTGCTGGGACGCCGGCTCACACCGAACCGCCGGTTGTCGGAGTCGAAGCTCCGAATGCTGGATGCGTCATCCCAGGGTGTGGCCGCACCATCTTGGTCCCGACCGGCGGAGCGACCGCCAGACTCCAGGTATTGCCGGTCTCGCGTGTACAAGTCGCTGGACCACAACACGGGGGCATCGACAATGCTCTCCCCGATCAACTTCTCCGTGCAGCTGGCGACCTCGCAGGAGAAGCGGTGGATACGCTCTTCTCCCTGGCAAAAGTTGGCAATGCCACAATGCTGCAGCCATCGCAGCGTTTTCTCGGCCTGGTCGTCGGACAGCTTGTTGGGCCCGCCTTGGCTTTCTGTGGCAGCTAGGAGCTCGACAATCTCGCTCTCTGTTCGGTAGAGATACGATGCCGCAGGTCCTCGTTGTTTGCCGTGTCGAGAGCGCTGATAGGCATCCCACTTGCGGCTCGTACCCATTGTTTTCAGAGCAACGGCAATGTTGCGCGTAAACTCGTATGGAGCCGAGTTGCGCACATCGGTGACGTACCACATCTTGTCGCGAAGCGCTCTGAGGCGCCTCATCATCGCATCGATTGCTCCTTCTGCTCGCTCCTGGGACTGTTTTAGCCAAATGAGCCAGGCCTCGTACTCTTCGACAGCAGCAGCTGAGCGACGGATGGAATCCCGCGGGCCACGAGAGAAGATATTGAGCAGAGCGGCAAATCCATTGTGTCGCAAAGATTCCGAGTTGAGAGCATTCAGCTGCTGTATTGTTTTCCAATACTGGTGTGCAGATAGGAAATCAGACTGGGAACGTGACTGGGACGATGCGGCGGCGAGCATCGAAATCAGGACAGATTCGGTGGCTTCGGGCTCTTGATCTGCATTGACGACAACGGAGCTCGTCCCCGTATCTCCGTGGAGCGAGTCAAACGACGCTTGCGAGTCCTGTGATTCGTGTGTCCGGTGCGTCGCAGACCTGGCTGGTTCTTCCCCGTTTGCATCCACGCGGCGGAGATATGGATTGCGGCTCTGGAGGGGAGAGAATGCTTCTGACGTCCTGCTTGCTTCGGTCGTGACCACTCTGTTGTTCTTGAGACGGTACTTCTTCAGACGGTTCGCTCTGTTGCTGAACGTGTGGGTCACACCGCTTCCAGCGTCGACGGCCTGTGGAATCTCGTAGTCTTCAACCAGTTTTAATATAGAGTTTCGCATGTGGTGGTAGTCGGTGTCCAGTTCGGTCTTGTCCGGTCCCGATTGCTCATCTTCCGATGGGTCGTCGTCCGCCTCATCAGACGACGAAGTGGCGTCTTCTCCAATTTCGTCGTCTTCGTCCGGATCGTATGTCATTTGGGTGGACAAGGTGTTGCCGTCTGGTGAAATAAACAGGACCGCCCAGCGTTCGGCACAGGGGTGGCAAGATCCGAGCACGCGGTCGTGGCCCAGGAAATGGGCCATATCCTGGATGGCCAATCGGAGTCTGTAGCCGTCACTTTCATAGCTGTTACGTCGTCGTTGCTCCGCCCCCGAGAGTGACGGAGGTGGAGGGGACGACCGGTACGACGATGTGCCGGTCTGCTGGCTCTCAAGGAGAGGTTCCACAGACGTCGTCGCGTCGCTGTTTGCTGAAGATACGCTCGTGCTCAAGACCGAGTAGGCGTCGGTGTTGCTTCGCTGCGCACTCACGGGGACGGGTTGGGATAGTACGGAGAAGTTCGAAATCGACCCGGGTCCAGAGCGGAAGCTTCCGGATTGAGCGGATCGGGGTCGACGTTCCGGGAACAGGGCATTGACCATGGTTACCAAATCTGCCGAGCTGACAACGAGGTACGGGTGCACCTCAACAGTCTCTCGCAGGGACGTGATAGAGCGGGCAGGGAGAAGCCGAGCTGCTGGGCGATGGGCCTTTGAGTCGCGGAACCGATTCATGATGCTGTCGATGTGGGCCTTGATAGACGGGGGCGTCGAGACCGGTTTCGTATTTTGCGCATGGCTCAGAGACATGGTCTTCTCGACGACGAGCCTCTGTGCACGCAAAGCAACTTCCTTGAGGATCTTTTGCCGCCCGTACTCGGTGATGTGGTATTCGGCCATGAGGCCGTGCGTTTCAGGGTGAATGATGACACTCAAAAGCCAGGCCCCAAACAGCCACTTGTAAACAAACCAGCTTCGCGTGTTGTCGACGAATTTCGCGTCCAGCTTCGTCAAAATCTGGTTGCCGAGTTCAATTAGGCCCTCCGGGATCCCGGTTGCGTCCTCGTCGTCAATGACGTCAAAAAGGTCGTTAATGGCACGGTCATAAAACTCCTCGGCAGCAATCTGGTCCTTTGTGGTCCACTCGTTCAAGTTGAACCGCGTTCCGTTTTGGTCCTCGGCGCGGTCCAGGAGGAAAGCACCGTCTTCAAGAATCTTCATGAGGAACCATTCCATGTTGGATCGACCTGACCAGTCACGCAGAGAGGCCCAGGCATTGAGGACGGCCACCAAGACAGGCTCACCAGCTGCTCCCTTTTCCGAGATGAGCCGAGCGCATGCTGTTGCCCAAATATCAGTTCTTCGCCTGTCTTCGGCACTGTCGGGTCCAGCTGAATTGGCAAAACAGGTATGGATCAGAGCGGACAGCGGGTCGTGGCGTTGAAATGACAAAAGCTTTTGCACCGGGTTCGCGTCCTTTCCAGGGCCACCGAGCGACGTATTGATCGGAGGTGTGCGTCCTGATGGCGCTCCGCTGCGCGTTGATGGCGGCCGGCTGTGAAAGGGGAGAACCGAGTCAATCGGCTCCATGCCCTGGTAGAAGGATGTTAGCGCACTCAACTCGGCCGTGCCCAAGGAGCACAACCGGGTAGCCAGAAAATCTGGGTTGTTCCTGATGTTGGTCAAAAACGATATGAAAATATCCCGGGCTTCGGTTGAAATGTCATTCAAGAACGGAGCGGTAGATATGGTGCCAGGGGAAGGTGCCGCTCCGTTGAGCGAGCCAGCATCCACGGCCGTGTCCAAGCTCGCGGTTGAGGCCGGCGATCGCAGGGCGTCCAGCTCCGGTTCGAAGAGAGCATACTTTCGCAGCTCGTCGCAGCTTTTCCGTACGTTGTGGACGGCGTTGTACAGATTCGCGAAACCGGTGCGGTCGTCGCTGCGAAAGCACTCTGTCAAGTTACGGTGCGCCATGTCGCCGCATCGCACCAGGCGAGCAGTCAGGGCAGTGGCGATAAGGTTCAGCTGCAGCCGAGTCCTTGTCTGTGTCCGCTTTCGCTCCTGGTATTTGGATAATCTCACCAAGTGAGCCAGTTCGCTTAGCGACGTGCCTTCCGACTCGGCGGCAGCACGTCCGCCTGGGTTGACGGACGCATCCTGCAAAAGTGGTTTGGCTGTGAAATGATACTTTATTCCAGAGATGCCCGCTGGACTGGCGGGAGGGCTGGCATTTGAGGTAGAGTGCGAAGAGGCTTTCTTGTTAGAAATTTGGCCGTGTGAGGATGTAGGTAGCTCATGCATGGATGGCGGCATTGGCCAGTGGCTCTGCACGACGGACGGTCTGTGGGGAGCTGACGAAGAGTACCCAGGCACGGTGCCAGTGTCGGAGTGTCCGACGAGGGGAGAGCCCAACATCGGCAGAGATGCGCCTTCGGTGGAGGAAATAGACGATATGGTCGAGATCATGGAGGCCGTTGTGGCGGTTGCTGTCACAGTAGCAGTGGTAGCTGCAGCGGCGGTTGTCTTGCTGGAGATCATCAAGTTGGTCAATGTCGGCGGCACGGTCAGCGGACCGGCTGATGTCCTTCGCGAGGCGCCGTCGCTACGACGATTTGAGTACGACATGTTGCCTTCGGCAAGGCGCGCAAGACTTCGGAAAGCGGTCGCGGGCGGGGGAAGACGCGGCTGATCGACATTCTTCTCCTGGCGTTCAAGGAGCGGCGGTGTCGGGGATCTCGCCAAGCCATGCGGCTTAGAGGTCGGAAGAGGAGCTAAACGGACAGTTAGCAGCACGGTACAAAATGTCACGACAAACGTGTGACCAGAGGATACGGGACGAAGCGACATACAGGACAGGTCTTTGTTCACAGGTGACGAGAGAGACCGTTGCAAAGGGACCATAACGGTACGAACGCGGCGGAGGGAGGTTGGGTGGACGTTGGACGTTGTCGAGTAAAAGACAGTCGTATCAGTAGAAAGGAAAAACTGCTCCGATGGTGCGCCTCCAGGCGTTTCGCCGTGCGCCAAAGCCGAGGCGAGCGGCAAGCAACGGCAGTACGCAACGCCGCAGCAATCAACGAGGCGGGTGCGACGGGGGACAAGAAAGAAAAGCGAGGGGTGGTGAGAGAGCCGTGTATACGTATGCCGTGATCCGTAAAAGAGTCTGTATGCGTGTGTTGTCCCGATTACAAGACGCAGGTGATGGCAAGGTTAGTGGTCGTGGCGCCACATACGTGCCAGCCCACTTGGCGATTATGGTGCGGAGGCTGATGAAATGCGGCGAGTTTACACGTAACGCCCGTAGGACACGCGCGAATGCAGATGAGGGCAGCCGCAGCGAAAGGGTGGTCAGGAGAAAACAACGAGAGAAGAAAAGGGGGAGGAAGAAAGGAAGAAGGGAAGCAAGCGATGACGACGGAGGGTGACAGATCCAGAGATGCAAATGGCCAACGAGGGAAGCGGCGAACGGCGATTCACTTTTTCGTTGCTGCCCCAGCCAAGGCAGGAGGGGAACTGCGGCTGCAGGATGCGTGAGTGATGCGTTGTACCTTCCCTGCCAGGTGCTGTGCTGTGCATGCAGCTGCGTACATGCGTGCGTGCAGCCAGAAGGAGCGACCCAGGGGCCCTAGCCGGATGAGCAGACCGCAAGCTGGCCGACCTATCCCAGGCTGGCCTGGCCTGGCTGGCCTAGCTTAACCGAGCTGGGGACCTCACGCCAACCATTTTACCCCACGGATCAGGATAGCGTCGCCAACGCGGCGAGCCCACACTTCGCGCTACACAGCTGTCAGCGTACGCGGCGTCAGGGCAAACTACGCCAGGGAGGGCCGGCCTGGGACTTTGTGAGCCGATGAAGCGGGCCAGCCCACAAGCGTGGAAAGGTAGGCGCCAGCGGTCAAATGTAGAAAGAACCACGCCGCTCTTTCCCTGATACGACGTTCACCCGGAACGTGCGCATTGGAACACGACGACGCGGCAACAATCAGGACACAAGGCGATGTCTCTTATTGAGTGCAACGTGGGACCGGTCAGGTGGCCCACGACACCCTTTGCCACGGTTATTTTCGTGCAAGTGTATTGTCTGTGTTCTGGCGTAATGCGTTGCGGGCGTGTTGCCCTGCGTGTCGGTGCTTCTTTCCGCTTGTGCGCCTCGCTCTTTCTGTTCCGGCTTAAGAGGGCACATAGCATCCCATCGTGCCTTCCGCTCTTCTTTGACCTACTCGCCTGCCATACGCATCCGTAATGGACGCAGCGGAGCCTTGCTGAATCAGCTTTTATCACTGAAAAGGGGAAAAGCTTATGCTGCCAGAAAGGCACAAAACAAGACGGAGGTTGCTATATTCAACAAGTAGGTCCTCGCTCGCCATTCTTTTACTACATCAACAGCTCTGCCCGGACATGGTCAAGAAGTCAAGAAGGCATCGGCTCGCTGGTCTTGAGAGAGAGCGACTAAAGAACCAAAAAACAGCCGGCCTCAGCAACAGCAACAAAAACTGCAATCCAAACATCACGACCACCTGCCACGGTCTTGTTGCCGTGCGGCCGGAGGCGCTCACCCGCTCCGGCAAACTCATTCTCGAGATGCGCATGTGCTTGTCCATCTTCTTAGTACCAGCTTTCCTCTTTGATTTTGAGACACCTGTGCCTTGACGGGGCTTTGGTGTTGTCTGCATCGGTTGGTTTCCTTGGGATATTGCTTTGGTTTCTTCTTGGATTTTTCTTTGGACTTTTCTTTCATGTTTTTGGCCGTTTCTTTGGCTTTTCTTTCGGTTTCTCCCCTGGCCATCGCCCTGGATTTATTTGGGGGCTCAACTTTGGTCGTTTCCGTGATGGTTTTCTCATTCGTTTTGATGTTTTTCTTGGCTTCTTTCTTGGTCTCATTCTTGATCTCTTTCTTGGCCTTCGTCGTTGGTGCTGTCATCGTTGTCGTTTGGGATTTCATCTTTGATTTTGCGCCATCTTCATCTTCGACATCCGTCAAGGCCGTTGGCGCTGCCTTCACCCGTTGCTTTTCGTCCGTCGCTTTCTTCTTTCCCTCCGTCTTGCTCCTGTTACTCGTTGACGCCGTATTTGTTGCCATCCTCGTCTCTCCCCAGGTCGCTGCTGTGCTTGCAGCTGTGTCTCGAGGCAATATTGCTTCCAAAGCCACCATATCGTTGGTTCCGTTCAGGATCAAGCGCAGCCTTTCTTCAATTCGTGTAACGGTGGCCTTTCTTGATCGCCGCAGCCATTGTGTCACTCCGTCGACGTTTTGGACATGGTTCTTCCGCCAGATGTCACACTTGTCGATTGGCCATAACTGGTACCGGAAGTCCACAGCTTCTGGAACCGTAGGGTGAATAGCAATGATTTTTGCAACGGCGCGGCCGCCAACTATGCCAGTCAATATTGGCAGTTCGACCAGTTGCATGTTCGTTCCGCCATTTGGGTTAAATCGCTGCGGAGGCGGTGGGCAGATGACTGTCACGACATGACTGGTGCTCGCAATATACCACGCAAATTCGGCTGACGCGCCTCTCATGTATTTGGTCATCCCATTCTTCCCGAGGCGCTTTCGCAATGCGTCGCGCGTTCGTAACGGCCCCATGGCTGTCGACAGCGTCTGCATGCCCCTGTGGTCCGCCCATTTCTGTGCCGCCTCACAAGTGATTCCGGTCCACATGACTTGCTTGTTTGGCTCGCATGATGAGTCGAACTCTTGATCCAGCTTCACAACCTCGCCATCGGTCAAGAACTGACGGATAAACTCTGCAGCCTCAGGGGGCCGGGCAGCGGTCGGACGAAGCGGCGCAGTGTCAAGCACTATTACAAGAGCATCGAAGTCGTCCATGTGTCAAGCAACAACTATGCAGCTGTGGAACGTGATTTGTGCAAGGTTCACCGGGAGGATAGAGATGTGACATGATCTGAACATGAATGTCGCCCAAGGGCGTCAAAGTTTCGAGGTGGCATTAAATGATGCGGAGGGCCTTTTATGGCCTGATACATGCGGTATGTCTTGGGACCTTCTGCACAGGACGTACGTCGTTCTGTGTATCTACATTCTTTGTCTCTCGACGGCGATGCTGCGCCTTGAGTAAGCGTCGATGTTTAGGCACACTTTGTCCGGCCAATCAGTTGGATAACAGCACCCTGGGGCTCTTTTTTTCATTGTTCCAACCCATTTTGACTCTTTATATTGCAGCCCAGGATTGCAGACGAAGGGGTTCGTGGTCTTTGTCTGGGATCGACGGACCTCTTCTCGCACGTCGGCGATCAAATCAGTCTCGTCCTCTGGCATCGGCCCTGAAACCAGCGAAATATCAGCCACTGAAAACGAGTACCCTCTTTCTCGGTGGCATCTCGCGCCAATCGCTCAACTCGTCGGTCCAGAACACGTTTACCACCATTTAGCATTGTCATGTCATACCACAAGCATTCTCGTCCGTCCGATCCAAAAACGAGACACCCCCTCTTCTTTCATCTTGGACCCCATCTCGCCCCGCCTCCAATACCCTTCTCAGCCTGCAGCCAGCCAATCCCGGAGCTCCACGCTTCTCCCAGGCTGCATCTACCGGTTTTCCTTTGTTTAACATCTGCCAACACATAGCCTCGACAAGGGCCTCCAGCTCGGCCTCATGTTAGGTTGTCTACGAAAACCCCTTGGCCGTCCCAGGCTGTCGGCCAACATATACGACATCCTATGGTCCCAAATCGACAACCTACAAAGTAGTTTCCTACAGTCCAAGCCCAGGAAACAAAATCCCATTGAATAGACATAAAAATAAAGTAAAATAAAATAAATGAACATTTAGAACTAAAACGATGGGGCAGAAGAGCTGAAAAAGTGTGCGCGGGCGTATCAAAGTGATCGGTGAGTGGATGTCGAGGGAATGTGTGCCGACCATCCAGCCAGCTGTGCTCTCTGACCGCTTTTCTTCGCGTGGACGGGGCCTGCCACATGGTCTTGTGGTCTTCGTGTATGCACGATGCCGTCCGTTGGTTGCGTCCAGCAGTGGCAAACATGTTGCGTCCTCTCAAAGTGCTCCTTTCCAACACATTTTTGTCACGTAGGCCACTTGGTACACTCGACATCGGTACACTTGGACCCTTTTCTCACCCCTCCAACCACAGCCCAGCAATACAGATGTGATGTCGCAAGCCGCTGTCCGTGTTTTGCATCTCATCGGTCGGCTCTCGCCGCACTTGGGAGGGCGGGCGGGAAAGGGTCATTAAAAAATGTAAAAAAGCAACTGAGCCCTCTTATAGGAGCAAGCAACGGGATGGGAGCCAAGACACGATGCAGCCGATCAATCCATTGGCTCTGCGACTCGGCCTGTATCACGAATCATGATACGGGAATGGTTATGTCGCTGATGAGAGGTCGCAGGAGGAACGCCCTGCTTTTACCCCTACAAAGACAATTCCAGTGCTGGAGGCGGAACACATGACCAAGTACATCCCGACGGCTTTTGTCTGGACATGTACGTCTCCAGCCGTGCAACCCTTTCATGTACATGGTTTCGAGAACGCTTACGTCTACCTCTCCTAGCCAGATAGGACTGTGCGTGCAGCAATCACTTGTGCACATACACGCACACACGCCCGCTGGGTCGCGAAAGAGTGTGAACGATGCAATTATTCGACAAACTACCCATACCCACAGTCCCATACGAGCCAACGTATGTATGCAAGCTCCGTCCTCCCACCATCAGCAGTGCCGTCATGTACGCATCTCATTCGCCTACACCCTGTCGCCGTTCGTACCAATAGGCAGGCGTGGAAGGCCCGTAATAGAAACCCTGTTCATATAGCAGGTTGTATATATGCGAGCTCCAAGTTTCGTTCGAGTGACATGCATATCGTATGAGACAAGGCATCCAGATATTCCAGCCAGTAAAGTAACACAGATGTTGGTTGGCAAAAGCGACTGAATGCAACTTGATGACATTGGCAGATCTCAAATGAAATATCATATACTCTGACACGTAACAATTTTATTTGTTCAACGAAAACATGGAATTAAAATAAATTCAAGCTGTAAAAAGACGTGATATATCCCGATTTTAAAAAGTAAAATCATAATGTAAAATAATGCTCAGCATGGAGGAACAAAACATAAAATTTAAAAAACCATGCTTTTGAATTTTATCGAGCAATACGCCGTGACTTCTGACAAAGACGGGCACACAACATGGCCATGTGAACCTGCCCATGAAACGTGCCTCGTACAACTATATACACTTGGTGTAAGGCCGTGACAAGAAATAGGAGCAAAAAATATACAGGGCAAAAGAACAAAAGGCAAAAAACTCGGCCATGTGGGATATCCGTCTTTCTTCGAGCTGGTATCTCTTTCAAATTTTCTGCACGCCCGTAAATCATATCATACACATCCCCAAACAAGGCAAAGGCAGAAATAACATAAAGAAAACCAAAGGGCATTAGCCTAGGCCTAGAGTCCCTTCACGTCGGTCATATCTGTATCTGTTGTGAGAACAGAACAGAGAAATGCAGAGGGTAGTCGCTGGAAACAAGAGAAAAACGTCACAAGATCTAAAGGTCCAGTAGACGGAGCGGGATTCAAGGCTCCTTGCCGAACCGCACGTCAAAGCCCTTGAGCACGCTCATGATGCTGGCGGCCTCGACCTCCATGGGGTGCCGCTGGGCGGGCGCGTTGGTGTCGTGCCGTGGCGCGGCCCGCAGCTTGGGCAGCCACGTGCTGATCTCGTCCGTGGCTTCGTCAAAGTGTCGGTGGCTTGACAGCGTCTTGTAGGCGTCGGCACACGACAGGCTAATGCTCGTCTTGACCGCGTCAGCGGCCAATGCGTTGCCGCTGGGTCCCACGACGGTGGACGTGGATGTGGAGGAGGACGCGCCGCCGGGGGCCGCTGGTGCGCCCTTTTTGTCCTTGCAGCAGCCACTGCCGCCGCCGCCGCCACCGCTGCCACAGCATCCATCTCCAGCACCGGCACTGGCACCCTGGCGCTCAAAGTTGGCGGCCAGAGACCGACAGAAGAGGCCCGAGACCGGGTCAGACAAGCACTGGGCGCACGTACCAGGGCCGGCAGGTCCACACTTGGAACGAGTCGTGTCAGAGGACGACGCAGCTAGCGTGGGAGGCACAAGCTTGCTCTCCTGCTGCTTTTGTTGTAGTTGCTGCTGCTGCTGCCGTCTGAAAGCGGCCATGCTCGACAGCTTGATGGCGCCCGTAGGCGTCACTTCCAGCGGCATGGACATGGGCGGCATGTCGTTCTCTGATGGGGGTGGGGTCTTCTGCTGGGCCACGACCGTGCCGGCCGAGATGGCGAGGCTGCCCGTCATCGTGACGCCCGGCATGCTGTCAGCGCAAACACAGTATGTGCCGTCCGAGCAGAAGCCACAGCGCTCTTTGAGAGGAATCTCAAAGCGCGGTGCGGCTTGCGGGTTCTGTTGTTGCTGCTGTTGCTGCTGTTGATGCAGCTGCGGCTGCGGTAGGTGGCGGGGCTGCATAGACGGCAGAGGCGTGCGGACGGGGGCATCGGCGCCGGCGGCCTTGGAACGGGGGAACATGTGGGTAAAGTCGGTCTCGGTATTCGTGTCGACGTCGCTGAAGTGGCGCGCACGCTTTTCTTCGGGTGCCATTGGTGTCGGCGAAGAGCTCGAGTGGGACCTTTTGAGCTCCGACGAGATATTGCTGAAGCCAACCCCCGTCAATGCGTTGATGCTCTCCTCGAGGCAGGCACACTTGGTGCCAAGCGTGCACTTGCCACAGTCCATCGAGACAGTGGCAGCCATAACTTCGTCGGCACAAGCGCACGAGCCGTTCACGTTGCAGTTGCCGCAGGTCAGCTGCTCGTCGTCAGGTGGCGAGATGATTTGAGAGATGGAAAAGGGTTGGGCGGAGACACGGCGACCGGAAACGGATGAGATGGAGCTGCATGTGCTGCCACGCTGCTGATCGTGGTGGAGCGGTTTGTGCGGTGCGGGCGAGTGGATGTGGTTTACGGATTGCTGGTGTTGTTGCTGCTGCTGCAGCTGCTGTGGGTGGTGTTGTGTCTTTTGTGGCTGGATGGAGTTGGCTCGTTGCATGCTGCTGCTCCGCGCCGACGAATGTGATGCCTGGCGCTCTTTGTTGGCCCACGCTTGGTTGGTGGCCTTTTCCTTCTCGAGCAGGTTCTCCAGTATCTGGCACCGGCTGCGGAGGACCTGGATCTCGGATTCGAGTGTCCGGATCTTGTTTTGGCTTTCTAGTTCGGCACGGTCGTGTTCGTTCTTCTGCTCCTCCAAGAGGTCCTCGAGCTCACCCACACGAGCTGCTCTCCGCTCACGGAAGGCACGCTGTGCGGCGCGGTTCTGGGCTTTCCGCTTCGTCGGCGGCGTGTCTGTGGCCGGCTTGCGGCCCGGCTTGGGACGCGGCGGGATCACCCACTGCTTGCTGGTGATGGATATGGGTGGCTTGCCGGCGATCGCTGCCGGACTCTGTACTGGGGCTGGCGACTGGGGTGCCGGAGATGCAGCGGAAGCTGTGGGAATAGCATTGCCAGTGGGCGCGTTGGCGGCAATCTGCATCTGTAGTGGCCGCACGGCAGCGGCTGGTGTCGGAGCCACGGGCTTGATGGCCAGCTGTGGCTTGGGGGCCACAGACGTACTAGATGAGGACGACGTGGAGGTTGCTGTGCTGGGCTTGGGAGAGTCGTGCGACGACATGGGCGAGGCGGGCGAAATCGGCGTGCTGCCGTTGCTGCCGCTGCCGCCTATGCTGCTGCTTCTGCCGCTGTAGGCCGAGGCGAGCGGCGCCGGTGAAAAGGCCGCAGACGGTGGCGACTGTACTGCGAGAGGCGGGTTATGTGACGACGGCGCCATGACAGCAAACATCTCAAACTGAGAAGCGCTGCGGCGTCGTGGTCATGCACAAGGCCGATCGTTGCGATGACGGACCAACGGATCTAGGATGAGCGGGATCTCGGGACCGCGATCTGTGGTGTGATGGGTGACGAGGTGAGGTTCTATGGGATCTGAGAAGCAGTAAGCTGAACCTGTGGCGATTGTGGTGTTGTCGTGAATAACCGATATGCTGCGTTTGAATGTTTCGAAGCAAGATGTGGTCATACGATGGGCGAGGCACGATAATGCGAGGAAATCCGAATTCAGTGTGCGGCGATGACCGGAAGGGTGTTATTAATTAGCACGTTTTTTATCCCTCTTTCATGAGCCGGCTGGATGGGTGGCCGGAATCGCCCTTGGCTGTTAGGGCGCAGAGTTGCCGAATTGGTGCGCTTAGTTTTGGCGCTGCCAGGAAAAAGATCGGTCGCTCGTGCGCTCTGGCGTATTAGCCCCACCAAGGTCGTGTAGCGGAATTCTAGAGATGCACGTTTCACTCTCCGGGTAGCTTGCGCATTTGCAGCTGCTGTTTGCCCCTCGTGGGTTGGGAGCTCAGGCCGTGGCAATTGATGGGGTTCAACGATGTGGTGAGAGGATGCAGAGTAGAAAATGTGAAAAAGGAGATTGGATGTAGGGGAAAGAAAAGGGGGCAGTCAAGACGAAGAGGAAAGAACAACGGCAGATGATAAAGAACAGGAAGGAGCTCACGCTGTGGAAAGGAGCCAAAAACAGCTCGCATTCGTGCGGAAGGAGCCACCTGGAGAGGCCTGGGTAGAAGGTAGTGCAAATTTGCGGTGGCGGACTCGAACAGCGACCCCACCACACCGTATTTAGAGCAGTCCGTTTGTTGCCTCTGTGGATTGCCTGATGAAAGGAAGTGAAAGCTGATCATCCAATGCGACTCTGCACCGATAGTCATACGAGTCATACAATGTAGTTGGAGACGACTGGCACACGACAGAAAAGAAGCAGCCAAAATCACGCGGTGGCCTGGCAAGGAAGGACCTGCTCCCAACTGTACGTTTTACTCTTCCCTCGTTCCTTCCGCTCACGAGAGTCAGGAGCAGCCTTCTCCAGTTAGGGCCGACCGAACGCTCTTTCCCTCATCTGCCCGTCCATTTTCCTTGGGCGTTCTTGCGTTCTGTCCTCGTCATAATTTATGGGCCGCGTGTGGTGGAGTGGAGTCTCTCAATGTCCGGCTAACACGCTGATTTGCTAGCTCGGCTGATGGCGACGACGAAGAAGCGAGGGAAACGACACACGAAGAAAATTCAAAGGAAAGTGGGGCCACTGATGCGATTGATAAGATAATTTTCACTAGGCTTCTTGGCGCGCGCTCTTTTTCGGTCTCTCACTCTTATCCCCCCTTTGCATCGACACGAAATCGCGCCATTTGCGCCTCTCGGAAGAGGGGTTTTCCTTTAAACAAACGCATTCCAGGAACATTCGTTTCCTATTTATTATCTTACTCCCCACTCTACAGGAAGATGCATCAGTATGTCATGATGGGATACTCTAGAGGCCACAGCCTGGATTCTATCTGGCCCAATGCAGCGTCAGCCGAATTGGTTGCTTGTATGCCCTGCGAGAAATCCGTACAGCCATGGCTCATGGGACTATGTTGCTGCGCTTCAGGAGGTTCAGACTGTAGCGCAAAAGAGGTACAGAGGTACAACAAGGCACAGACCAGGCAGTGGTGCCAAGCGGCGTCGGTCTAGACGACAACGTCGCATAAGTGCCTCGACTCGTTCCGCCGAGAGACGAGGAGCGACTTCGGACGCATCGGTCTGGCATGGTGTGGTATTTGCTGCGTTGCAAGTTTAACCGTATGAACTGCTGGATAAACCTGCCTGCCGAGCCAAAGGGCCGTTGGGATTGCACTCCCTTCTGCGGGCGTGTAGGTGAGTGGGCATGTGGGGGTTGACGACTGCTCAGAGTACGGACCGAGCAAATTGTCCCGTTTATCCAACAAATGCAGCGGCAGGAAATACGGCACCAGGTTCGGAGTCCGTTGGGAGCTTGGTTCGAGAGAAGCAAAATTCATTGTATGATACACAGAATAGAAAAGCAGAGGATCTATTCATGTCGTTCGTGCAATGAGTTAGAGACGAATCTGGTTTAAAATAGACGAACTCTAGTTGTCTTCGAAAATTATGTGGTCAAGAGCTGGAAACGGCCACGGCTTGAAATACATTGAGAAAACCCAAAACAAAATGCAATCTACATAGACGCATGCCGGATCCTGAGAGTGGGTAGCCAAGAGCGAGCAGGCGGTGCACGGGAGATGTTGATTTTTTATCAGATCAAAGCACACATCCATGCAAGATTATCAATCTCATCGGAGGAGACAAAGGACGGCCATTCGTGGGCGGTCGGCGCCGGAAAAAAAAACCGGGATGTGGATAAAAAGAGGAAAAGAAAGAAAAGGCGATAATAGAGCGAAAGAACGAATCAGGAGGTAAAAAGGCCACGACAAAGTGCACGAAAGCCGAGAAATGCCCACGTTCTGTGCCGACAAGATTCGTCTCACCCCACAGATGCCAATTTGGTGTGTTCAGCACAGTCTCCAGAGGCAGTTCAGGCAATACAGGGCGCCAACATGCTCGTGGTAGCGCCTTGTGTGCCCTGTCTCACACGTTCACCGCCCCCCACGTCTAACTTATCTTTGGACAATCTATGGCGAATGGACAGCAATAGTAAGAAGTAATACACCAATTTGCGAGAGATGCACGAATTTGCAGACCTGGATCGAGGCCATGAACTGAAAGTACACAAACCCAGCCAAGAACGAAGGACTTACCGCTCTGTTGTTTGGCAGGGCGAAGAACCATTAGTGAAGGAGGAATTATGCCTCTTCCAAAATACTTTCGGGCACATTTGCCGGCCGGGGCGGCATTTTCGAATGTTGGATTGAAATAGCAGAAGAAGCTTGAGAAAAGGAATTCCACTGAACTGTCAGATCAAATGAGCCCAAAAGTGGTGATCGACTATGTTAAACTTTACGCGAGGATGTACGATTTACACGAACTGTAATTCCACTGAGGAACGAGATGCACGTGATATTATGTCAGCACTGAAGGCCACGGTGTACAGCCAACCCACGAGGGGCATCAAGCTCCATCAACACGACGCATTTGGCGAGAGAGCCATCCATCGGAACCTACTTAGCCGACACGACGTGCTCAGACCCAGGGCCTTCTCTTGTACACAACACACACAGAGATGGAGTCCTCACAACTGAGCTCGGCCCGCGGCCGGCCACCACCATCCCCCTACAGCAGCTACGGCGGCTTCCAGCTTCCTTCATCCTCTTCCTCAGATAGCGGCGCCGGCCCCGGCGGTAGTGGGGGGGCCTATCGCAACAACGGTTTGGGCATTGGTGTTGGTGTCGGTGACGGCGACGACGACTTTGGCGACGACGACGACCTCGACCTGCCCTTCCCCACGGCGCTCTCGCGCAAGGACTTTTTGACGCCCGCGTTCGACGCCACGGCCTACCTCTCCTCCCTCTTCCGGTCGGGCGACGACGGCACGTCGGCCCAGCTGCGCCACCAGACGCTCGAAGACCTGCGGGCCGAACTGCGCGAGCGCAGCAGCGCAATCAGTGCGGAGCTGCTCGAGCTGGTGAATGCCAACTACACGAGCTTCCTGGGGCTGGGCGACGAGCTCAAAGGCGGCGACGAGAAGGTCGAGGACGTGCGGGTGGCCCTGTTTGGATTCCGACGGTCCGTCGAGGACGTGCAGGCGCGCGTACGTGAGCGGCGCGTGGCCGTGGGCGCTGCGTGCCAGGAGCTGGGCCAGGTGCGGACCGCCATCGACACGGGGCGGCGGCTGCTGGAGCTCGACGAGCGGGTAGCCCAGCTGGAAGACCGGCTGTCGATTGGCGAGAACGGCGCACACCCGACGGCCGAAACACAAAACGACGACGGCCTCGACTTTGCAGACATGGACGACGACGACGAAGAAGACGAAGACGAGGAAGAGGAGGAGAAAGAGGCAGGGGCGGGGGCGGGGGCGGGGGGGTTCGGGGGACGGCAAACGAAATTGCAGACGACGAAATAACGCCCGATTTTGTGGCCAGCGGGCCGAGGAAACTGGGCGCGCTGGCACGCGACCTGCTGCTGGCCACACGGCTGGCCGACAGCCTGGGACACCAGCTGCCGTTTGTCAAGAAGATGGACGAGCGGCTGGACAAGTGCGAGAGCACGCTGATACTGGATCTCAATGCGGCCGTCAAGGAGGCACGGTCGATTTCGAGGAGCAAGAACAAGGCAGCACAAGCCCGGTTGCTGAAACTTCTGGCCATCTACCGGGTGCTGGACCGGGAAGACGAGGCTGTGCGTGTTTTGAGGGAGAGGTAGCGCATCCGTTTTTCGACCACGTCACGGCATTCACTGCAAGCCAAAAGGCGAATATAATGCATCTATAGAGTAATGAAACGCAGTCTTTATGTCTCGTCTGTGTGTGTGTTTTGTGCTTTTGTAAAGAATGCTACGGTGGTGATATACAGGTAAATCCAAATATGCCCGAGCCCCAAATTGGATATATCATACAACGGTTTTATGTCTTCGTCCTCGCTTCGCTCGCGTTTCCTTCATTTTATTTGTCCTCGCCTCGCTCGCGTTTTCTCGTTTTGCTTGTCCTCGCTTCGCTCGCAGGTTCCTACATCACCGTCGACAGCATTTCCGGCGTGACCTTGTCGTCGGTCGAGTTGAACGAGCCATCCAAGCTGAAGCCGGGACCGTTGGTCGTGCTCAGCACCACCTCGTCGACCACCTTGACCGTGTTGCGCTCCACCGCGCGCATGTCCGCCCGCAGCTGCGCCATCAGCGCCTTGATGTTCTCGGCCACCATCTGCGGCGTGAAGCTGAGCTGGCCAATGGCCAGGCGCACCACGCCCTGCCGCTCGCGGTAGTTGGCCGTGCCGGCAATGTCGCGCATCTGCGCGCGCACGTCGTTGGTCACCGTCTTGGTCTTGGTGCTGGGCATGAGGCCGCGCGGGCCCAGCACGGGGCCCAGCCCGGCCTTCATCAGCGCGGGCACCGAGTCGATGTGGCACAACAGCCGGTTGAAGTTGATGTCGCCGGCCTTGATGGCGGCAAACAGCGTCTCCTCGCCCACGGCCACGGCGCCGTCTTGGCGCGCGTCGGCGGCCACCTTGCTGCCCTCTTTGCACACGACGGCAATGCGGAAGTCGGAGCTTGTCGGGAACGGCAGCCGGATGCGGTCGCGCAGCACGGCGCCGTCCTTGTTGGTCTGCAGCTTGACGGCAAGGTCATAGCAGATGCGCAGCGGCGGGCGGCCGACCTCGACGGCGCGCAGGTAGCGCATGGCGTCGCACAGTGAGAACCTTTCGAGCTTGGACTTGTCGTGGACCCGGTACGCCTTGAACTTGGCCTTCTTGTCCCGCTTCTTGGACTGAGAGGCCTGCCGTGTCTGTTGTTGCTGCTGGAGACGGCCAATGGCCATGGCTGGGACAAGGAACTGCGGAATCGACGCCATCTGCGGCCGTGGCCGTGCTGTTGTCGACAAGGCTGTGCCCGCCATGGCGGCGAGGCATTGGCGTTGTGAGGCCATTGTGAGGGGGGAACTGTGTGTGGTCGTGTGCGTCGAGACGTTGTCGTGAAGAGAGGTCGCGCGATCGTCTCGTTTTGGGGGTCAATTGGAGCTTCAAAATTTACCGTACAAGCCCTATAGGCCTTGCAAATGAGTTGGTGCCTCGGATTTAAGGCGGAAGGCTGTGGTGGTCAGTTAGCCCAAAATAATTTTCCCACCCGATAAGATAAGCCGCCCCCAGTCGCCTCCTCCAGCGCCTAAACACCCCACTAACCAACAGGCAGGTCAGGCACTTTTCAGGCTACCCCCAGACGTGTATCAACCCCGCGATACCAGATCGACAGGCGACGACGTAAAAAAAAGGCTTCACTCCCCCCCCAAAACAGCACGCGACGCGTCCCTCGACATTCGAGCCACATTCCCCCCCCTCCCCCCCAACCACCTCCACAATGAAGACCGACGACCTCAAGGCCCTGCCGCCCAAGCTCGCAGGCGACTTCCGCTCCATCGAGCCGTCCCTGGCCGCGCTCGACAAGCACCTGACCCTGCGCTCGTACCTCGACGGCTACACCCTGAGCGATGTCGACAGCAAGATCTGGGTCGCCCTGGCGGAGAACCGCGCGGCCGTGTCGTTTGTGCGCCGCGGCACGCTCGTCAACCTCAAGCGCTGGTTCCTCTTTGTCGAGGACCGCCACCCGGAGATCCAGGACAGCGTCAAGGCGGCCAGCGCGGCCCTCAAGGCCAAAGTGGCGGCGGCCAGCCGCGCCGGCGGCAGCTACAACATGTCGCTCAAGGACGCCGACAAGGGCGTGGTGACGCGCTTCCTGCCGGAGCCGAGCGGCTACCTGCACATTGGCCACGCCAAGGCCGCGCTGCTGAGCGACTACTTTGCGCGCCAGTACAAGGGCACGCTCAAGCTGCGCCTCGACGACACCAACCCATCCAAGGAGAAGGAGGAGTTCCAGGACGCCATCATCGAGGACCTTCGCCTCATGGGCATCCGGCCCGACACCCTGTCGTACACGTCCGACTACTTCGACTACCTGTACGCCATGGCCCTGCGCCTCATCCAGGAGGGCCACGCGTACGCCGACGACACCGACCAGGACACCATGCGCGACCAGCGCATGAACGGCGTCGCCTCGCAGCACCGCGACCGCCCCGTCGCGGAGACGCTGCAGATCTTCACCGAGGAGATGAAGAACGCCACGGCCGTGGGCGCCAAGCACTGCATCCGCGCCAAGATCTCCGTCGACGACAACAACAAGACCCTGCGCGACCCTGTCATCTACCGCGTCAACGTCGAGACCGCCCACCACCGCACCGGCACCACCTGGAAGATGTACCCGACGTACGACTTTGCCTGCCCCGTCATCGACAGCCACGAGGGCATCACGCACGCCATGCGCTCCACCGAGTACACCGACCGCAACGCCCAGTACCAGTGGTTCCTCACCACCCTGCAGCTGCGCCAGGTCCACATGTTTGACTTTGCCCGCATGAACTTTATCCGCACGTTCCTGTCCAAGCGCAAGCTGGCCAAGCTCGTCGACACCGGCCGCGTCTGGGGCTGGGACGACCCGCGCATGCCCACCATCCGCGGCGTGCGCCGCCGCGGCATGACCATCCCCGCCCTGCGCGACTTTATCCTCAAGCAGGGCCCCAGCCGCTCCGTCACCACCATGGAGTGGGGCGTCTTCTGGGCCGCCAACAAGAAGGAGATTGACCCCGTCGCGCCCCGCCACACCGTCGTGTCCGCCAAGGACGCCGTCAAGGTCACCGTCACCGGCGCCGACGCGCCCGCGGCGCCCCAGTCGGTCGAGAAGCCGCTGCATCCCAAGAACAAGGACGTCGGCACCAAGCAGGTCGTCTTCTCGTCCGAGATTTTGCTCGACCAGGCCGACGTCAAGCTCATGAAGGTCGGCGAGGAGATCACCCTCATGTCCTGGGGCAACGCCATTGTCAAGGACATCCAGGCCGGCGCGGATGGTGTCGTGACCGCCGCGACCGTCGAGCTGCACCTCGCCGGCGACGTCAAGAAGACGGAGAAGAAGGTGACCTGGCTGTCGACCGCCGGCCAGACGCTCCTCAAGGGCGAGGCGTGGGACTTTGATTACCTGCTGACCAAGAACACGCTGACCGAGGACGACGTGCTCGAGGACTGCCTGAACCCCGTGACCGCCACTGAGGAGGATGTGCTGGGCGGCGCCAACATGAAGGACCTCAAGAAGGACGACATCATCCAGCTCGAGCGCCGCGGCTTCTACCGGGTAGACAAGGGCCTGGGCGACTGGGCCGAGGGCCAGGCCGGCGAGAAGGGCGCGCGGATCGTCATGTTCCTGATTCCCAGCGGCAAGTCGACGTAGAGGGAAAACTGCGCCGTGTATGAGATGACGATGGTGGAAGACAAAATCAAAATGCAAAGCATGGCTTGTGGCCCGGGAGGATGGGGACCTATACAAAATTAAAAAATTCAATCCAAGGGCGTTAGTTAAATTGGGCGTGTAATTGTCGGCCGTGTCAGGGTATCGTGATAAAACTATGAACTGAAATCCAAACCAACCCAAAAATTCCAGCATCTAAAATCCGAATCCAAAATGCAAACCCAAATGCCAAACTTGCGAACCATTCTAACCGCTCTAAATACAATGAAATAACGGATGTATGCCAAAAAAGACTCAGTCAGGAAAGATGATAGACAATAGATTGGTGGGAGGCCCTCCTACTCCCCTGCTTTCTTTTCCTTGGACTCGGGCACCTGCGGCAGACGTACTTCGACCGGGCTCGCCGCCAGCGAAGTCGCAATCGACGGGCTGCTCGGACTACCCACATCATGGTGACCAACGTACTTGCGGGACGACGTGTTGAGGGCAGGGACCTGAGGGCGATGCGCAGCAACGGGCGACGTCTTCACGGTCCCGGTGTCTTTGCCCTTGGCAGGGCCTGACGACACGCTCGTCACAGCCTCGGCCGCCGTAACCGCCGGTGACGACACAGATATCGTCGGGCTGGCCACCATATGCGTGGGCGAGGACACCGTCACGGCCGCCACCATGGGATTCTCACGCTCCGTCGGCAGCGGGGAGAACGGCGACGGCACAGAGCGGCTGCCACCGCCAAAGCTCGTCCGCAGGACGGCCGGTGAAGGCGGTGCTATATTGTCGTTGCCGTGCACGCTGTACGTGTTGGAAGACCGGTAGTTGAAGTAGTCGTCGCCAATGCTGCTCTTGCGTCCACCGTCGACATTTGACGGCCGGCCATCCATCTCCATCGCCATCCCGCCAGCCACGCCCGCCTCGCCGGTCTCGGCGGCGTGCTCGCGCATGACGGCACGCACGTCGCGGTCGTGCTCGATCTGCTGCACGAGGTCGAGGTCCGTCGGCGCGACGGCACGGCGGACGCCGTTGATGATGAGCTCAAAGACCAGGACGGCCGCCAGCGCCAGGATCAGCGTGACCCACCAGATGCCTTGGCGGCCAAAGTCGTGCAAAAAGGTGCCGTGGACGAGGTAAGCGCTGGGCTTGGCGGCGTAGACGCCGGACAACAGGAGCGACCAAACGAACCAGCCACCCACGGACACCAACAAACCAACAGCTGAGATTATCGTCTGGTTGTGCATCTCCAGGACAAGCATTTTGATGTTGATCAGCATGATGCAGACCGAAAACGCCAGACTGCCCATGGCGTACAAACTCGTGTCACTTGTAAACAGCGTGGTGGTGTAGACGGCGTACAAGATGTAGAAGATGAGCAAGGCCTCGAGTACACCAGTGACCGTCCATCCGACGTACTTGCGGAAACAGAAGCCCAGATTGCGCTGTCCATACGTGTAGAGCTCGGGTACCGCGAGGAGCGTGTCGGCGCGCAGGTCCTTTTCAAAGATACCAAAGAGAATGACGGGAAGCGATGTGAAGAGCGTGTTGAAGACGGTCAGACTGGTAGACTCGTACAACGAGGTACCCGTGTAGCCGTTGTAGCGCTGGTACAAGGCCTGGACGAGGTAAAAGACCATCTCCTTCCAGAACGTGCCGAGAATGTACTTGCCGGTGCGCGCGTAGTTCCAGCGGCCGTGCACGAGAAGCAGGCGCTGCAGGAAGCGGAACTGGGCAATCGAGTAGTCCGAGATGCGCGCGGCCTGCAGGCCCTCGCGGCCCGAAATGCCAATGCCAACGTGCGAGGCCTGGATCATGGCAATGTCGTTCGCGCCGTCGCCAATGGCCAGCGTCATGGACGAGGGCACGCGCTGGCGAATGCACTTGACCAGCGTTGCTTTTTGCGAGGGCGACGCGCGACAGCAGATGACCGAGTCGACGCGGGCCACGAGGTCGAAAAACAGAATCCGCATCTCCTCCTGGGCCTCAACGACACTGAGCGTGTGGCCGTCAATGACAACGACAGAGTGCGGCGTCATACCGCGGCCGACGTCGACGAGCGTCGACGCGATCCGCTCCTGCAGGTTGTCCTGGTCAATTAAGGCGTCAAGCACATAAATCTCCGAGAAGGGCTTGCAGATACGGGCGGCATGCGCAATGTTGATGGCGGTCTCGCGCTTGTCTCCCGTCAGCATCCAGATCTTAATGTTGGCACGGCGCATCTTGTCGATCGTCTCGGGCACACCCTGCTGCAGCTTGTCCTCGATGGCCGTGGCACCGGCCAGGTCGAACCCTTGCTCGATCAGATCGGCGGCGGCCTCGATGCGTTCCTGGCGGTTGACCAGCGACGTGGTGGCGTCCTGGTACAGCGTGCGCCACTTGCGGTAGTCGTCCTCCTCGACGTAGCGGTAGGCAAAGAGCAGCGTGCGCAGGCCCTCGGAGGCAAAGTCGTCAATGTGCTGGAAGCAGCGCTCAAACACGGCGCCTTCGTTGATGGCAATGGACTCGTCGACCATGCCGCTGTACGGGTCGGCATAAAGACTCTCCGCTGCCGCCACGGCGGCAATGCTGCTGTCATGCGACCACTGGCGCTGCTGTTGGCTCAGACCGCCACCGGGGCGACGGCTTCCCTCTCCACTGCCACCGTTGGACGAGCTGCCGGCGAGCACGTCGTCGACAATGTCCAGGTCCTCGCGCTCACGGCGCCGCAGCCAGTCGTCTATGTCGCCCGAGATCACAGCCGAGCGGCGGTGGGCATTGTCCACCGACTTCTTGCCGGTGCTGAGGCGCGGCAGGTTGCGGAACTGGTGCATGGACGCGGCGCGGACGAGGTTCATGCTGGAACGGGGCGTGGACATGCCGCCATTCCCGCCATTGCCGCCGCCGTTGATGCTGATCGTCGTGCTCCTGCGCATCATGGCGCGCTCCTGCTCGACACTCTTGCGCTTGCTGGCACGGCGCTCGACAGCACTGGCCTTGGCCAGGGCCATGTGGTTGAGCTTGAGGCGTGGCAAGATGACGCTGTCGGCGCCCTTGCAGAACATGCAGATGCGGCCGTCGGGCATGCGGATGACGATTGTCATGCGCTTGCGCTTGCTGCTGAACTCGATGACGTCCAAGACTTGGTAGGTCTCGGTGACGGACGAGCCGTCGAGCTGGTGAAACTGCAGCTTGATGGATTGACCCGGGCGGTCAATGAGCAGGTAACCGAGGTCGCGTGCGGCCTGAACAAGGGCCAGCTCGTCGGGAGACGCCGCCTGAAAGTCGATCTCGCCACTGGCGGTCTTCTCTGGGATACAGGTGTGGCAGAGGGCGATGCACAGGATAAAGTGGCGTGCCTTGCGGGAAAATGCCGTATGAGGGCGGCGTCGGATGTACTGGATGAGGTCCTCCGTCTTCAATTCGTGCTGCGGGCGGGATGGACGTGCGGTCGACCGCCAGGCTGAAGACATGGAACGGCGCGGAGCCTCAAACTCAATCGCGGTCGAGTTGCGAGGGTTGGTGGTGGGCACCTCGCTCACAAAGGACGGTGTCCCAGGTGACTTGGGAATCGGCAGGTGGGCGTTGGAAGGCGAGGGCGAAGAAGACAGCCGACCAGGCGACATGGGCTGCTCGTACGGCTGCTGCTGCGACTGCTTGCCTTCCACCTTGCTAGGCCGGTGGCGGCTCGAGGACCGGGCACGCTTGCTCTTCTTGCCCCGGTGCCGCAGCTGCCGCCGCTTGCGTTCCTTCTCGTCCTCGTCGCGGGCAATGTCCATGTCATGCAGCCAGGCCGTTCCGGCAACGCTCATCTTGCGGAAGCGCATCTTGTTCTCGGTCAGGGTGCCGGTCTTGTCCGAAAAGATGTAGCTGACCTGGCCGAGGTTCTCAAGGATGGTCGTCGTGTTGGCAACAAAGGCTGTGTCGGTGTCCGGGTCGTACATCTCCGTGTCGGCAAGCAGGTACAGCTGGCCAATCTTGATGATTTCCAGGCTAACGTACAGCGAGAGCGGAATGAGCGTGTTGAACATGATGATGAACGCGAACAAGATCTGGCTGAGCGGCAGGTTGGCGCCGGCCAAGTACCAGGCATGGTCTGCAAAGTTCGAGACCCAGATGCCGTTGCCGACGGAGCAACCGACAGATAGCAGAACAACAAATATGACTAGCAGGATGACGATGCGGTTGACAACGGACTGCATGGCGGGGGCCTTGGCGCGCTTGTGGCGGTGGGCATTCATGCGGATCTTGCACTCCTCGCCAGAGTTGACCACGAGGCCAATCATGTCCGCCGTGTTGCGCACAACTGAGCCACGGAAGACAACCTGGTTGAGGGTCAGCGGCATCGCCTCGCCGTTGACCAGGACACGGCCTTCGTAGTTGTAGAGATCCAGGTTGGGGTCTTCGGACACAATCTCGGCACCACAAGCGGCCATGCCGGCAAGCGACTCACAATGCTCGGAGAGCAACGCGCAGGCCTGCTTCGTCTTCAAGTTGGTCTCGCCATCGAGAGCCATGGTCTCAATGTAGGCGATGCCGTTGGGGCCAGAGGCGTGCAGAACAATCATATCGGCTGGGACAGGGTCGTCACGGCGCAGGCGCACAACGTCACCTACACGCAGTTCCTGCCATTGCACGGCCGACCAGGGCATGCGGCCGATAGCACTATTGTCCTCGTCTGCGCGCGGACATTCGCCTGAGTTCGATTGGACGCGATCGAGGTCGGCAGCGACGTTGGCTGATGTGACTGTACTGAGGGGGACGCTGCCGGCGTCGACGGCGCCAATCACACCGATCCCACCAGCCTCATCCGCATCATTGGTGCCGGTAGCAGTGACCGTTTGGCGGGCAGACTTGGTCCACCTCTGTGGCCGGAATTTGTGCCAGGTGTTGTCATTTTTTGATTTCTCGCTAGCAGCGGCCTGCACAGTACGGCCCGGGTCCAGGACATATGCCGTGCTGCGGTTCTCCACCCGGTCGAGGCGGTAACGGCGGTAGTCGTCATAGCCCTCTTTGAACATACTGATGGCGACGAAGAACAGCAGGGGCGCAATGGTGGTGTAGGTGCCGGTCGAACTCAGGCCGGGGATCATCTGCAGGATGGAGATGATAAGAAAATAAAAGTTGGCTAGCTTCATGAACTGGAAGACAAGCTGCTTGGGCAAGAAGTTCCAGACAGTGTATCGGCTCGAGCGAATAAAGTTGGAGATGTATGGCTTGCCGGAGCGTTCGTCGGTGTAGGGTGTGGTGCGAACGTGGCCCGGGTCCAGCTGAATGTGGCGGCCGTCGACGCTCGGCGGCAAGGGACGCTGGCGGAGCAGGCCCTCGATAATGTATTTTCGGTACATGCCGGCGGTCCTGCTCTTGAAACGATAGTATGGGCCGGTAGTCCATCGTCGCTGGCGCTCACGCTGGCGGTCCAGCCAGTCTCGGTAGTGGGCCAAAGTATCGCTCGCGTCGGTGACACGGGTGTTGGTCGAAGACGACACGGCCGAGGCCTTGACAGGCCCGTCAAAGCTCTCACCGTCAGTCAGGCCCAGACGCCTGCGTGTGATGGAAGTCCGTGGCGGCTCGACAAAGCTGACGCCGCTCCGTCGTCCCAGCTGGACGGCTGGTGATTGAAGCTGCCCATCGCCATTCTCAGGTAATCGCCGCCGTACCTGGGGCGATACCAAGGTGGCCGCTGAGGAGCCGTCGTCTCGCACAGGCGAGGTAATAATTGCCAGAGCGCCGCCTTTGCCTGCCCCTTTCATTGCAGCTGCGCCGTCTGCGCCGTTGGCTGTTGGAGCCGGGCCTTCAACATTGGACTGGATCGTGTATAGATTCGTGTTCAATCGTAACGACGGAGGGTTCTGTTGGGAGGAGGAGGAGGAGGCGGCGGCGGCGGGTGGAAATCGAGCTGCAAGAGCAGAAGACGAAGAGGGCGAGAGAGAAGTATGGTTGTCTGTGTGCCGCAGCGCCGATCGTGGTGTCGAAGTCGGTTGCGTGGCTAATGGTGGAAGGGTAGGCTGTACAGGTTGTGACGACTGTGTCGGCGATTGCGCTTGCGACTGGGAGTGCTGCCGCTCGTCGTTATTCGGCTGATCCCGCAGCGTCGTGTCACGAAGAATGTCTTCGGAGAAGCGAATGCGTGCTGCAATGGCCGCGGCGTCGGCAGCAGCCGCGTCGTCGGCGCTGCGGCGGCCCGCCATGGCGGTCTGTTGTTGACGCAGCCGCGGCGGTTGTCGTCCGTGTCAGCGAAAGCACGATGTGTCACAACAATCGCAGTCCGGGCAGGGTCGATTGACGTCCGAGTAGCGCTCGATGCGAGGGTGTAATAGTCGGTCGTATCGCGAATAAGGTGCCGAGAAAACGGTTCGACGTCGTCTCTCGTCCGAACTGAAAAAAACGAGAGGCACGCACGCAGACAAAAGGCGGCGAGGAAATGGGGGCACAACAACACAATAGAAACAGATGCTTAGGCAACGTGTGTTGCACGAACATCGCCCGTTGTTGATGCAGGGAGAATGCAGGCACAAAGAATGCAGAGAACGGGCTGCGGAGATGCCAAGACCAAGAATGAAGAAATGCGGAAACGAAGTTGACAGTGTGGGATAGCGCTGCAAAAAGTCGCTGTGAGACAAGGACAAAAGGAGGAGACGCAACGCCCGAGAACGGAACTTGCCTCTTTCGTCTCGCCCGTGCCCCGTTTTTTGGAGTGAAAAGCGAAACGTAAAAGTGAGAGACAATCCAAGACAAGGCCAGCCAGGCTGCAAATGCAAAAGAATGCGTTGGAGGTGCAGGGCCAGGCTGTTTTGGTATTGGTTCCAGGGTCGTAAGCGGCCGCGGTCGAAAGGGGAAGGAGACGTCGAAAAGGAACGAAGATGCCTGCATACAGTGTGGATGCTGAAGGAGACCGGATTAGCGGCTGATTGATGGCTGCGCCTCTGCGTTAATGCACTGTCTTTCTAAATTCAGGTCTCGGAGGGATTGGACACGAGGTCGGCCACTGGGGCTGATTGGGCTAGGCTCGTCTCGTTCTTTGTTGCTCGACTTATTCGATTTTGTTGGGTTCCATAAGAGTAAGAGCGGGGCTAGCCAGGCGGGTGAAGCAGAATTTGAAAGTCAACACCTTGACCGGGCTGTTTCGCCCCCTTGTTCTTGACTTGATTCAATTATGCTTGCTTGAAGAGGTAGGTCCAGAACCAACAGATTCTCCGATGCATCAAGCCATGCACTTTGCTTTACGACGAGTGCGTCGTACGTCGCAGATGTAAATGTCGAAAGGTCGGTCGTCCACAATCACAAATGTCCAGAAGTGGTCGTCACCTTGGCTGTGACAGCGGAAACAGATACTTGATCGGGAATCGTGGTCAGAAGTAGCCGGACAAGGAGGGCGAAGAGGACCAGCAGTGAGATCGCGCAGACAAGCACAAAGGCCAAGCGGGCAGGCGGTCTGCTGGGAGGCGTTGTCAAGGTCGCCTCAGCCGGGCTGAATGTTGTCTCGCTCGAGTGTCTCGGTTCTCTGGACTCTCTGGTCAGCCTGCGTTGTCTCTTGCTACTGCTGCGGCTCGCAGGTTCGAGAGGGACTGACTCGTAGGACGGAAGCACGTTGTTGGCGTTCTGCCGGACGCCGGATGCCATTCTTTGGCAGATGCTCCGTGGCACGAAGTGACGTTTGTTGATGGAATTGGAGATGGACAATAAGGGGTCGACAAGGCTGAAGAAGGGAATCGTGGCATATCAACGCGGAAAGAGCTCGACACGCACAACAATGCACATGGCATGCACGGAGGACTCCTTCCTTTTATGAACTGCAGTCACTGGGAAGCAGTAGATGGAGCAGGTGCGATTCGGGTGCGATCTTCAAGCGCCGCCCTCGCTCTTACCATTTCTGGTATTCTCTGTCGTCTGTTTCCTACTCTAAAGCATCCGCATCCGTGCAATTGCGCGTTCTCTGTATGATTCCATAAAATTTGGTCCATCTTGCTTAGGGAGATTTGCCAAGAACGCAGACCAGACGACGCGGTGCATATCCTGTTCCGCGTTGCTTTTTTTGGTTAATCTTGGTGTCCGAAGATGGACATCGGAAGTGAATTACACTGTCAAAATCGCCGTCCGCAGTGCGATTCCGGCACAGACGGACTTTCAATTGAGGCTCAACACGCCGATTGGTCTATCCGCAGTGCGGCCCGAAAGACTGCCGATGCCAAGAGACCTCAGGGCGCGACAACCCATCGGCCGGCAACGAGCTTGAGACGGAGGTGTGTAGGACGGTTGGATTGGTAAGGCGGTGCAGAAAATGTGTAGAACCTTGCGTTTTTAGGCGCGTTCGTATGTCGTTTCTTACTTTTATTTCTTTTTTGCGCTTTTTTTACCGAGATGACATGTTACAGAAACTTGTAATCTTTTGTTCCGTTCTAAATTATAATGTAGCTTCCCGGCACTATGCCTGTTGGCTTATGAGGAAACCTCTATTGATTACCTTGTTGTGGCGGCACATTCGTAAATCCTGTTCACGATGTTTCATTCGACGGTTCCACTTCTGCCTGTCGTGTTTGCATGTTCGTCCTGCAGTGGTTCTCAAAAAATGAGGCGGCGCAGCATGGTCGGGCCCTTCCAAAGCTTCTGGATACATGACTCTTTCATGTCCGTGCTCATCCATACGGGCGTATCCTACAGCACGGCACAGAGTCTGCGCCCGTTCGCGAGCTATGCCAGTTATCAATGGGCAATATGGCCGAGCTGACATTTACAAAAATAGATCTTCGGTACAGCTGGCAGGTACTCCGTACGCCGTAAGCTGTCGTTCGCCTCAAACAAACGTTACAAAGCCACGCCGAAATGTCGCTGCCTAGCGAAGCATCATCAACAGTATTCCCAGCTCGTGTCTATCAAACCAGCCAAGGAACCGTCACAAAACTACCATGACTTGGTCCGGAGCTGGAAGCAAAAGTGAAAACTCCTACTCCAGCCAAAGCGACGTCATCAGCGTTGCATCACAATTCATTGAACCAGAACCAAGATCTGCAGGGATGGCTGCGAGGAATGAAGACAGTTTAGATCAACAAAGAACACGCATTTTATGGGTTAATAAAATTGCAAACGTAAGCAAATACCTAGTCACATTGAAAAAAAAAAATGAAATAAAATAATAAAATAAAATAAAAGACGAAACAAAAAAAAAAGAAAGCGAGACTACTAAAAGTCAACATGAAAAAAATGGACGGGCTGGGAATCGAACCCAGGACCTTTCGCAGATTCGAAGGCCGTAGTGCTTATACCACTAAACCATGCGAAGCGAACGTTATACCCCTAAACCACACGCCCTTGCTGATTGTTGAAAGACTGAGGTGGTTTAGATCTTATATAGCCAGGCATGTCGTTTCTCAACCCACAACTTGTTTTGCACTGTGCGGACTCCACTCCACACGAAAGGCCTCCACTGCGCCAAAGTGAGGCAAGAGAACATCGACAGAATGACAGAAAAAAGCAGCCACAAGGCACTAAAGTAGCAAAAGGTTCGGCGTGGCAACGAGACCAAAATAGAAACAGGCGATCAGCGACCAGCAAATTGTAGGCGAACAAGTGCAGAAAGAGAGGGAGATAGAGAGGCAAAAAGAGGCTGTTCGCAATAAAACCTGCACTCAGACGGTACAATGGAGGCGGCCGTATAAACGTCACATTTGCTAGGCTGCTCCATGGCATAAGAAAATGTACAAATCTCCAGGGATCTCATCTGAAGGGACCAGAAACGGGGCCAAAAAAGCGTCGAGCAAAAAAAGGACAACGCAATGACCATTTCTCGTCATCTACGGATTTTGCAAGGCAATGTGAAGTCGACATACAAAAACGCCGGCCAACCGCGCAGACTCATTTATGCGGAATGGAAGAGTGCCACGAGTGCGTAGCGGCAGCACAAAGCACCATTGCAATTGTCCGTTGGACGGCATTTATCCAGGTCCCTTCATTTCGCCATTCTTTTGCGTTTCTAGAATATTGCCCTTTCTCCACAAAGCCCAAGGGCTGCATTTGTGCTGTGCCGTCCCTGTGTCCAATGTTACCAGATAGAGTGCTTCACATAGTGCCAACAGTCCGGGGCGTCCGTGTCATATGCCACACCAGATATTGACGCGGCTGTGGACATGGGGCAAAGCATCGCCCTGCCTCCATTATGACTACGGAACGGCCAAAATACCAGCGCAAAATACATAAAATATTGCGGCGTATGATTTATATGATATGCAAACACACCACGCCAATGATCGAATTTAGGGAAGCGAGGCCGTGCCGTTTTTTTGTGCCGTGATATTAAGAAAGGTAGCCGCGGCGTGTCTTTATACAAAGTATTAATACGCGAATGGCCTAGAATGCACTTCATACGTGTGCCCCTATTCATAGTTGAAACAAGAGCGTTCGTCGTTGGATACGCTCTTGCTAAAAGCAACATCTGTATCGCAATCTACAAAACAGAGGACAGGCCATTTAAAACTTTTGTATCGTACTAGGTAAAAGAACATCCAGGATAACTAGCAGGATAAACAAAATGTGTAACAAACCAAAAACCAAACTCCTTCACAAAACAGTTCGCTGAGATACACACAAAAGAAGAATGAAGAAAAATGGGAAACAAAAGACACAAGGCAAAAGATACGTCTTGGCTCCAATGTGTCGTTCCCTTGGGGAAATAGAAAACAGTAAACATCCAAGAGCGGTAATATTAAAACAAGCAATACCTCAACAGTAAAAAACCCGAGCCACCTGGGCCATTTTTCTCCATCCTTCCATGATACCCATCTCCCCGCCCCAATTCACACATTCCCCTCGTCCTGCTATTCTTCCAAACAGCAGAACGAAAATCGAGGAATAAAAAAAAAATGCCGGCCAATGGCGATGGTCAACAGCCATCTCATCGGGTATTAAGTGGTGCGCCAACCGGAAAGTTCTGGCTTAGGACGTTCAAGGGACATTAGAGAACTCCAAGCCCAAAAAAAAAAAAAAAAAAAAAAAAAAAAAAAAAAAAATCAAAAAAAATCGAATAGTCAAAAGGACACTGTAGGTATAGAAACCCTATTAAATCAAAAATAGACGAACAGAAATATGCAGGCGGAGCGGTCAAAAACGGATGAGAAGGGTAAGAGCGAGGGGAAAAGAAACCAAAACAGAAAAAGAAATAAAGCTAAAAAAAAAAGTATATGTACGATCGCTGTGCCCAGACATGCATGATCGAGATCCGAATGTAGGTTATCGTCATGCAGATTCGTGGCGGACAAAGAAAAATGATAAGATAGGAAATAGTTTGGTCAAAAGGAATGACTTGTCTTGCCAATCGTCTGCCTTGGGGAACAGAGCAAGAGGACAAAACGTAATAATAATAGAGTGGTTGATGATTGGGCGGTAGGGGCGAAGAGAGAGCAACAATAAAACGCCGGTCTCGACAAGAGACGAACAAATACGCAACCTGCGGGTATATGAACGTAAACGAAGCTGAAAAAGAAGCAGTATGCAATAAGAAAACAGAAAACGCTGCCAAGTATATTAGGTAGGATGTCTCCCACAGTAGCTGAAACAAAGGTCGATAATTCACCCAAAACTTGTGAATCATGGCGTTCGTTTCTCATGCTGCTGCCGAATGAGGAGGCAGGCTCTCGGGAGACAGACTGGCGGCGTCAACTGGGTCAAATTGCACAAGCTGGCTCATATCCAGCTCGGCTTGGTTGTCCGTATACTGGCCGGGCGAATGCGGGTGCAGCGGGAGGTTGATCGAGTGCTTCGAGTACATGTCGTTGAGGTTGCCTCCGTCGTCCGAAATGGCCGAAGAGTCGCCACCGCCGTTCAGCGGGTGGTAGATGTCAGCCGATGCGCTGCGGCCCATCATCGTCATAGGCGGTGACTGGTCGACAATAGCAGGATCGGAACGGCCAGCAAAGGACAGCGGTGACACCGACGGCGGCGGAACCATGCTCTGGGCGCCCATCATGGGCGACAGGAAAGTGGTGCCGTACGGCGTGTTGTAGCTCGAGGCTGGCAGGCCAGCGTTGTCACCACCCGGCGGAGCGAAAAAGTTGGGGCTTGAGCCGTATTCGGAAGGCGAGGGCGCTGTCGTGGCCGACATGGGGTACTGGCGCATGTCGAGGCCGAAGCCGGCCTGCGTGTCGATCCGCAGGTTGGAGCCCGCAGGGCTCAGGCCGTTGGGGTTCTGCGGCACGGGCGCATAAATGCTGGGGCTGTGCGGCTGCGGCTGCGTCTCGCCGGGATGCTGGATGTAGAACGACGGCATCGGGGCCTGCAGCATTGAGAAGTCAATAGCCATGGGAACCGACCGAGACCGCTGCCGTTTGTGACCGGGGCCCGACCGCATGCCACCAGCAGAGTGCATGGCGTTGATGCCCCATTGCGACTCCTGGAACACGCCCACATGGGGCTGCAGGAAGTTGGGCTGCGATGACGGACGCCCGGTGGGCGAGACGGGTGCCGAGACGGACAGGTTGTGAGCGGCCGCGTCCAGCGGGATGGGAGCGACGAGGGGAACAATGGGGCCACCGGGTGTCGTGGCGGCAGCAGACGCAGCGGCGGCAGCAGCAGCGGCAGCAATGTTGTGAGGGTTATGAGGGCTGTGGCGGGTCATAAAGGTCTCGAGCGAGATGAGCTTGGCCAACTGGCCACTCAGAACCTTGGGGTTGCCGCCGAGCTGATGCACAAGGCACTGGGACGCCTGCTGGTTCTCGGTGAAGTCACCGCAGACACTAAAGCCGCTGCCGTTCGGGGTGCAGTCCATCATAAAGGTGGGCGGCTGATTCAGCTCGATGACGATACCGCCGGACTTGTTTGGGTCCTCCTCCTGGTCAAGGTAGATATGCTTGATGTACGAAAACGGGTACTCGATCTTGTAGCCGGCGTTCTCATTGTTGATGTAGTACGTCATAGTGCCGTTGTGGGGAGAGTAGAAGATGATCAGGTCCATGGTGTTCTGACCAACGCGAACCCACTTGCCAATGCTCAGAGACCGGCATGTGAGATGGTGGATCACTGAAGCGAGACGTCAAGTGTTAGAACACCGTCGCGCGTTAAAAATAGGGGTAGCGTTAAAAAAAAAGTCAACATACAAAGTTTGCCCTGGTTAGCGTGCTCCCCACCAAGGAGCATACCGGGACCATAGCCCATCAGGCCGGTGCGGCCGTAGAAAGCACCACCGAGGCCCTTGCCGCTCTCGGCAGCCTGCATGGCCAGATAAGCACGCATCGACTCGGGAATGAGATCAATGTCCTCGCCAGTCTCGATGCTCTTCTTCGCGAGCAACTTGATCTTAGCACGGCTGTGTTGACTAGTTAGCGGTATGCTCCGGATTGATCATTGGCTTAGGAAATGCGTGGTAGACTGCTGTCAACGTACCGGTTCTGGAACCAGATCTGGACAGACCTTTCGGTCATGTTGATCTGCTCCGCGATCGCGTTCCGCGTCTCGGCGTTGGGGGTGGGATTCTTGTTAAATTCCAACTCCAGCGTCGTCAGCTGATCTTGAGTAGCCCGCTGCCGCTTCTGGTTCTTCTGCTGCTGCGTCAGCGTGCTCTTGCGAGCAGGACGTTTCGAAGAAGAGGCGCTTTGGCTGGTTGCGGATGCCGACGGCGAAGGAGTCTGAGAGCTCTTGGTCGTGATGGCAGAGTTGGGAGTTGGCATGGGCGCGGCGCAGGAGGACTGGTTAGGCGTAGAAACCTTGAGGTTCATGTTCATAGGGGGTTGCATCGGGGCAGACTGGCCCATGTCATGGCCCACAGACAGAGGCATCATCATGCCTGGATGCACCGGCATCTCAACCTTGATGTCAGTCGCCATTTCGGGAGACTGTGGTGGAAGCTGGCAGATCAGGGTCTTTTGTCTTTCGTAGTTAATCAAATTGCCAAGATGGTGTACGCGTCGTCGAAAGCAAAGGAGAGGCGAAAAGCTCCTTGATTAGGCGGTGGGTTGTCGAGAACGAGGGACGTTTGACTTGGTTGCGTGTATCTCTGCAGCGAAAGTTGGATTTGCTTGGCAGAACACGACGTCGGGGGGGAGGCAAATGATAGGTTGAGGAGAGTTCGATGTGTCTTTCGTGTAGATAGGGATTGGTCGATTGGATACCGGAATGTCGAAGCAAGAAAAGAGCGCCGACAATAGTTAACAAAATGTTGCAAATGAGTGTGGTCCTGTTTCCTCCCGAGTTGGTGATGGAACTGGGGAAGTGTTTTGAGGACGAGATAGAAATCTCTTATGATAAAGAATAGATCGATAGCACAAGTAACTGCTAGAAGAAAAGGCCGTTCACCAAAAAGAGAGGTGGTGGACGAAATAAAGTTGGATCTCAAGCCGAAAGAATGTAGTGGAATAGATGCCGAAATGAGCGGATGGATGGGGGGTCAAGCGAGAGTCCTGGGCTGAAAAAAAACGATGGGATTTACATATAAGAGAACGACTGTGGTGAGAACAAATGAATGTGTGATAAATGAGCGAACGAAAAGAAAAGCAAGAAAAGAAAGACACAACAAAGAGAGTGAGAGAGATATGTCGACAGGAACGACCACGATGGATGAGGAAAGGAGAGGGGAAGAAGAAAGAAAGAGAAAAAAGGGAAAGGAAAAGACAAGAAGGAGAAGAGAGACGAAAAGGATAGGGATGGGATAAGGGAAACGGGGCGCCACAAAAACGAAAACCCTGAAGGGGGGGTCCCAGCAAACAACCAGCCTGGTCGACTGTCGACAGAGAATAGGAGCCAGCAAAAGAGCCGACCAACCTTCAGACTGGCAGACACAAGTCGAAGGGAGGGATGGGATCTTGGGGGGTGGGGGCGTGTGAGCGCTGGTCTTGGTCGAGGGGGTGGACAGGCAAAAGGGAAAAGGGGAAAAGGGAAAAGACGGAGAAAGTGGGCCGGTCGTTCGAAAGGGCGGCTCCCACTGGACAGACACCTCCACCAGATGCGTTGCATCGAACACGAAAGCAGCACGGAAAGGCAAAGCAGATTTCCACTAGGAAAGATTTAAGACGTCGTGCTCAAGTGCGACCGTGAGCCAGAGAAAGTATTCCATCGCGCTGACAGGCAGCAGTGACGGGGTCATGATCGTCCAAGATGTCGGACGAAGGAAACGAAGAGAGAAAACAAACAGTTCACGAAACTGAGCCTTGTCTGACGCTGAGGCTTGCCCAAACACTCTCCTTTTCTCCATCCCACAAAGAAACAGGAACACGACAAGCAGCGGTGCTCGTTGGTGGGTCGAACCAGCAGGCCAGGCATCTACTGCCGTGTTCCTATTTCTGTCTCTGTCTCGCCCTGCTCCTTTCCCCTTGTCCCGCACTATCACCGACGTTGTAGTTGTTGGCACGGCTTTCTGCAGTCGCCCTTTCCACACCTGTGCTTGTTTGGCCCTGGCTTGGCGGCAGTCTATTCACCCCCCAGCAGAGGTGTGAGATGTCCGTGAGACGCAGACTCCTGTCAGGTGCAGCAACGTGCAGACCGTCTGCAACGCGTTGTACTAGACACCACTTGTGTTCCTGCGTCGTTCCTGCAGTAGGCAATTCCTGCTGCATGAGTGGGTGGGAATACGGAGCCATATTCCGCGCTCCGTACATCGTTACCCGGTACGAGAAGCGTGTGCAAACAGCGGTGTTGAAGATTCAAAACGGAGTCAGTGGCCAGCGTCAACGGCGGCAAGAAGTCGTCTCGCCCAGAAGCAGCTCGCTGTGCGTCCCGCACCATCTGCACAGACTCTCAGTGGTGGTGCTCCTCAGTCAACGACAAAGGTTCCGTTCTGTTCCTGGCTAACGAACAGCGCTACTAGATAGTGGCCAACGTTCGGTCGGTCGCGTCCTTGGTGGGAATCGAATGTTGCCCAGACCTTTCCGTAAAAGGAAAGGCTCCAAAGCCCTGCTCCCTACAAAACGGATCAGACGCTCACCCGACAGGAGCTGGGCGCCTTTCAACAGACCGACAGCCGTGCCACTTCAGCGAGCATAGAAGGGTTTGCCACCCAAAATACCCACCGGAGTAGGACAGGGGCATCACTCTGTGAGTTTCGTTTTCTTGGTTCTGTCTCGATTCTGGTTCGTTCGTGTTCTCCGCCGTTTTGTGTACCTGCATTGGCCGTTCCTACGGCGTAAATTCCGACCAACCAACTGTCTCCATCACCAAGCACCTGTCGTCAAGGCTGCACAAGCAAATCCTGGTTTCCGTTCCTTGTCAGACAGCGGCCCTCCAAACTCGCATTTTGACTGGGCCCTCGGCTGGCCTTGTTTTGTGGTCAGTCTTGTAACTCTTGTTCCTGTGCTCTGTCCTGTGGCGCGTCGTGTTGGTCGTGCCTGCACTGAGGCGCGTGCATTGTATTTTGTGCTCTTCAGTCCAAAGTACCCGCCTGTCGTCGCTTTTACCTGACCGCCGACTGGCCCTACCACACCATCTGCTGCAACGTTGGGCCGTCCTTTCTTGCTTTCTGGTTGGTGAGACGGGTAGAGTTGGTGTGGTCAGCATACCATCCCTTCACACCCACTTCTCCTGTGCACCTTTGGGATGCAGAGTCGTGAGGAACGAATGGCGAATCAAGGAGGGACGAACAGGCCAAGCTATGTTCAGCACATGACGTTCGTCAGGACATTGTCCTGGGTGATGTTGGGCGGTGCGGCTTTTGTGTTGTTTCGTCCCATTATTTCTTTATTTTTGTTCTTCCCCTTATCGTGGCGTGCGTGAGTATTGCATAGTTTGTGGGCAATCAGTACCAGAAAACGCACAGCGATCGCGGCAAAACAAAAGGGGGCATGCACCGGACGAAAAGGGGTAGCAAAAGGCTAAACGGGGATGTGCCCACCAAACTTCCCATTGGCTCGCAACAGCACCTCAAAGTCACTGACTCCGCAGCCAGCAATGCGGCGAGACTCGTTTTCTCTGAGTTCTGGAATAGAAGAATAAGAAAGGTACAAAAGGAAAAAGAAAAGGCAGCAATATGAGACTGGCTGAGAGAGTCCCAGAATGAGGCTGAGTATCTTACCTGCTTGTTGTTTCGTGGACAAAACGCCGAGATCTGTGTTAGTTATGCGTGCACCTTGCACCAGCGGGTAACTTGCGACGAACGAGGCAGTGTTTTGCTTGTCTTCTGGAGGAAACGGAGCACATCTCGTCGTCTAAGTTCTGTACAGACACATTACCAGTGTCATGCAAGTATCGGGACGTTCGATCCACCGTCACGCTGCCCAAACCTAACGTCATGCCCACTGATTTGCAAAACACAAAGATTGTCAACTGTTGCCTTTACCTTCGCGCTTTGTGACCAGAACAAGGGGTGCCATGCGAGGGATCCTCCTGTCCCCTCTGAAAACACAGGAACCTTTTCCGCATGGGGGACCTGTTTCTGCTGGTGTCCTGCAAGGTATTACGACATATGTGTAAATCGTACAGCCCGGTTAAAGCTGGCCAGAGCAGCGGCACGCCCTCTGTGCCCCTGGGATCCTTGGCAGCTTTTCTTCCTGTTTAGGACTAGCACCGAACAAGCGGCCTGCAGTCCCCTGCACTAGGCGGACGTGTGGGAAGCCAGCTGACCTTAGCCACACAGTCACGTCAAGGCATGACGGCGCGGTATTCTGTACAACGAACAGCAATCGACGGACCGTCGAACAACAGGTTCCTCGTCAGTTGAGCATCCGATCCGCGAGGACGACTCTGTCCGGTCTTTTTATCTTGCCATTCGCAATGCGGTTCACCGGCTTCGTCGATATTCGCTTTCTCCCAGTCTGCTCCGCGACGAGTCACGTATGACTTCGCATGCTTTTTCGTCTTCTCCACTTGATGGGCACACTCGGGCAAGACAGGGTTCTGGTCGAATGGTGGGTGGATTGGCAGGCGGCGCCTGAACTTGCCCAGCACAGAGTGATGGCGAGACACGAAAAAAACCGTTTGCCAGTACGCCGTACACAAAGAGACGAAGTAGAGTAAATGGGCGAATGCTTTGGAGCGCCTAGTCATTCTGGCACCTCTTATCCTGTTCTTTTATCCGTGTGCAGGACGCCGGGCCAGGGTCCAGTGTACCTATGATGCGGCCACCGAGACAACAGACTGAGATCGCGAGCCCAAAGGGAGATCAGAGAGATGTTGGCGCCAAAAAAAGGGAAAGGCAAAAGGCGAAAAGGCGGGCCAGGGGTGCTTGTGGTATGTGACTACTCAGTATCTTACTTCGTAGTCTCGCCGGCCATTTTGTTTCATGGATTTTGTGTTTCGCAGTGCCTTTGCAGGTTTCTTCTTCGTATGCCTCTCGTGCTTCTGTTTTCCTTGTGTCTCTTTGCATCCGCGCCTTGTATCGTTTCATGCACGCCTCTGCTTGGGCTCTGGTTGGCCTTTGGTTGCCAGTTGGTGTTGCGGTGCTGCTCTTTGCATCATACCACGTCCGCATGTGTCTCGTTTCTCCCTGCATCACCAAACTCATGTTAGAACAATGCGGTGCCCAGTTCGTCGTCGCATTTGGTTTCTTCCATTCAATGCGTGGCCCACTGAGTCAGCCGGAGAGGGCAGTCCGCTCCGATCTCCTGACCTGTCCTGCCCTGGTCTGGCCTGGCCAGGCCCTTGTGCGAATCTGGCGGAGCACGGAGTGGTATCCTCCTTGTGAAAACGGGGGCAAAGGGGAGGGAAAGGGAAAGGGACTGGATAGGGTGGGACTTGCTCCTTCGTTGGTACCCACCATTCCTCACGCCTGACTGGTCCTTTTTTGTTCGTCTTTGTATCGCCTTCTCAATGTCCGCTTCCACCCTGTTATCGTATGTCACCCTTGTGCCCGAGTTGACTTCCAAACACTCCTGAAGGCGGAAACAGGAGCAGACCGAAAGGGAAACACGGGCAACGGCTCGATGGCCGTCACGATCGGACAGCCTGAAGCGAGGGACAACGAGAATTGGGCAGGCAAACAGGTACGATGCATGCCATGATGAGAAATGTGGAATAGGCTGGCAAAATAGATGGAGCCTCGCCGCACTGACACTGTTTGGTGGTATTTTACAGAGTCCGATGGCGAATGGCGGAGACACAAACGGCGTACGAAGTAAGTTGATGGTTGAACAAAGAAAGGATAGCGGTGCTATCAAGAGCCAATAGGAAGGGCGGTTTGACAAACATAGCACTTTGTATCTCTGAGTTGAAGCAGCAACAGCCGACAGACGGCAGGCCGTTCCTTCTCTTTTCGACGAAAATCCTCTTGTTCACCATGGCAAGACCTAGCCGCCGGCTAGACGCCGCGATATTTGGAAAGGGCAAGAGCAGGTGGGACGTGAAAAAGGAGGGCACGAAGGAGCCACTGTGATAGCTGCAGCAGATGCCGGCAAAGTGAAGCGTTATTCTACGACGCAGGTAGAATGGAAGGTACGGACAAAATGTCTCTCTGAGAGGCAGGAGCAACGGCGAAGTAAGGCAGGCACGAGCCGACGAACCCCAAATCGGAAGGAACAAACCGGTCGGTCTGCGCTCCCCCTTTTCAGCTGTCAAGCTCAACTACTACTTAGAGTTTCGCGCGGCGGACGATCGTCTGAATTTTCGTCTCTGGTCCCATCTACGAAGTAAAGCAAGACACGGAAATCTCAACCGCATCGAGTGGATCGCAAACCAAAAGCCGAGTGCCGATAAATGAGAAAAAATGCGTCACGAAGAAAGACAGTCCACAGACCACAGCACGGCTGCAACCCTACGACGTATTCAATAGACAGTCTGAACCAAAGCGCTGGCCAATTCTTGGCTTGACCTGGCCTTGTCTGGGCTTAGCCCGTCTTGTCCCTCGCCTTTTTCGCCTCGCTGTTGCCCGTTGGACCCTAGGCTTGCTCAACACTGGGGCCATGCTCTGATCGTTGTTTGTGGTTATCCGGCGGCGATCCCCAAGCTTCAGAAATCATTGCGTTCTTCGTCATAGCGCTGTGACCGTCAAAGTACGGAAGTTTGCATCAGTCAGGCTGCAACAGCAGTGACGGAGAGGTGTGAAGGCCTGATTAGAAGTAGGAGTCGATAGGAAAGGCAAAAACGAGGCGAGAGCAAAGATTGAGGCAATGGCGACACGAGGGAAGGCAAAGGCAGGCTCACAACAGTGACGGCACCACTGATTTGCTACAGGTCAGTCGTGGCATCCCACAGCTTTTGCTTTGCCGTTGCTTTTCCACTTGTTCGCAAACCCAAACACAGAAACTGACACGACGTATTTATACTTCGTACGCCAGGCCCACAAGACACGATAAAGTCAACACCTCGCAATGGGAGAGACACGAGCATGCTGTGGATGTTAATGTTCACGCACGACCATTTTCCTGGGCTTGTGGAGGCTGCGAGCATCAAACAGGTTAAGCCCCGTTCGTCTAAGGCAACCCTCAAGTCCATTCTCAATCCTCTCCCTTTGGAGCCGTTTTGCTCACCTTTTCAGCTTGGTCTGGTTGTTGGCCAATCGCTACACGCAAACAGTGCGTTTCTCGAAGAACGTATCGCCCAAGGATCGAGGTGCGCCCTGTCTATTATCTATTTGTTGTGGCTGTTGGCCGTTGGTCACTCAGTGGGCGTCGGCCATCTACTTCCTCCCTGACTGGCTCTAACAGCACTGCCACCTCCCGAATCAATGTCGACTCGCCAAGTCGGAAGAAGGGGGCGCAAGAAGAAAGAAAGAAAAACCTTCGAGTACAAAATACTGGTGCTAGGTACCTAAGGCGGCAGAAGGGACAGGGTGTGTGAACACGAGTCGAGACAAGACGCTTGTCGGTGGGTTCCTGCACAAGCGCGTTTTCCGGCTTTCGTCGAAGCGTTGATGCAGGGTGCGCGCTAACCAAACAACGTGCAAAGTCGGCCCCCTGGCGACTTCAGACGTCTTTTTGGCGTCGTAGGTGCTCCATTCGACCGTGCCTCAAGCGTGAATCCACCACAAAGGGGCAGCATCCTGCGCCGGGCCTCCTTTTTTTCTTGCTACAGGATTCTCCCTCTCTCCATCGCCGATGAGAGAAAATGCGTTTCGAAGCGCCAAGGTTGTGCACGAGCCCTGGTTCTGTTCCTTTTCGAGCTTCTGCCCAGCAAACTTTGTGGGAAAGAGAATGGGGTACGGCGTGACGCTTGAGAGATCATGTACGAAATACGCAATAGGTATTCCCGTGCCCTGCCCCGTTGGTCTTGCACTCAACTCCTGGCTCCGTTCATGCCTTGCGAATACGGCGACAAAATCAGACAAGACTGAAAGACCCATGCAACATCCCCCAGAATACCCACTCCAGCGCCTTACGCGGTACACGAACTGCAATGCCGCCAGGGCTTTACCGTTGTCGGATCCTAGAGACCGGAGGAAACCACGCGGAAGCCACAGAATATTGTCCCAGAAACACCACGCTCCTTGCCATATCTCAATCTCGGAGTGTGGCGTTGTTTTGCTCCTCGCAAGCGACGGACAATGTCAAGAATCACGCTTTACAAGCAACGGCCAGAACCAGTCTCATAAGACAAACCATTGGAAAACACGCGCCGGAAGGGGACCGACAAGTAAAAGCCTTGGATCTCCCTGGTTTCCGGGAAACCGAAATGACGAAGGCCCTTTTCAGCTTTCGACCAGCGTGGATTGTCCCTTGCGTCACCGGCTCTATGACAATGTGCTAGATACGCCGCACTGCAAGTGCAGAAGCGGCTAGCATGTAGTGGTGATGCATGTCTGAATATGAACGAGACACAACAGTGAGCATCTCACCCCACACAAGCCAAAAAAAGCTGCAGGATTGCCCAAAACACCCACAGCAATATTTATGGGAGAGACATCTGTCCCACCTCGCAGCAGCGTCGCCATGCAATAATAATATACGGCTCTGCAGACCCGTCATGCATTTCCACTTCTCTGCAGGACAGCGCCATCCTCTCTCAACGCGACCCCCTAAACATGTGGTCGGTCGGCGAGATAAAGAACACAAGAGACAAGCGGTGCTTGTCAGCTCTTGTCAGGATCCACACCATGACCTTTCCTAGCCGTGAAAGTCTTGCATGCAATGCAATGTCCTGGTCTTTGCCTCTCACCTGGGAGACAAAGCCGGCTCTGATCTAGACACCGCTCGGACGAGTATGTCTACGCGTCATCAAGAGGTTGATTTTGTTATGTGCTTCGTCCTGCGGATAATTATTTGTATAGTGCCATGCATGCAGCTTGTGTCTTGGACAACGACGCAAAGTCTTCGTGAGCCGGTGACAGCCTGGGCTCCACGGCATCCATCTCGCCCATCCGCAAGTACCGGATCATCCGAGGCAGGACGTTTCACCGCGAGGTCGGCAATACCACGTACTGATAAGACAGGACACACGTTGTGAGAGTTTAGATTTCGATTGTATCGTGTTACGAGTTCTTCCGCCAGGCCTCCGCGTCACTGCGCGGGGTGGCTATCTCGAGAGCGTCGAGGGCTCCCGAATGTCCGCACCATCAAAGGGGACGAGATGGTGATGGCAAGGAATATAGGAAAGCGAGATCATGCCGGACGATGTCACAAACTAGATAATGATACTAGTGACGACATAATCTACCATTTGTCAAATGCTATTCAAAATTATACTATTATTTGCGAAGTAAATCTTATTTTGAACAATTCGTTTATTTTATTTAATTTTTATGACAGAAACGGGAGACATAATAATATAAAAATAAAATACCTTTGTTTTCTTTCTCAATATTATTTTTAACTCTTACCTATTTTCAAAGCCTAGTTTAACCAAATCACCTAGTAGTGAAAACAGAATAATTAATACTGCAGACGTTAGTCGAACCAGTTCGTGAACCACAATTGTTTTACGCTCGGACATGGACACGGCCAGCATCCCGCGTCGACTGCCCCCTCGCGGATCCAATGCGTTCCGGTATCGCCTGTGGGGGGGGGGGGATACTCTTTTGTATGGGAATTCTTCAGAAGGAAAGAGCTTCGCAAGGTGCAGGCTCATCCTCACAATCGGAAGGAGCGACCCCGTCTGCTGGAAAATTGTCACGAAATAAACAACAGCTTAAAAACCTCACCTTGTTTTGACACAGCCCTGTAGCCCTGTCCTCTGACCAGCTGTCCGCCCGCCTAAAGCCGCTCTTCATAGTCGTCCCCCGCCTCCCGCTCTTCTCCTGGTCCCGTCCGACAATGACTGCGCTGGCATCGGGCACAGCGTCGTCCACGTCCAGTGCTACATCGACACCAGTCCGTGTGGCGACACGACGGCGATTACGACGGAAAAGTAGCTCGAGTGACGACAGCGATGCCGGTATCGCACGCCAGCTGCTGCGCGAGAGTCGACAAGCGGCGTCCCGGGCGGCGACCACAACAGGAGCCACGGGGCCGAGGGCGGGCAGCAAGACGGCATTGCGCATTCGCCGTCGCCATCTCTTAACATGGGACGAGCTGGGTAAGCCACCGTGTTCCGGATGACCAACTGTGTCCAATACATTCCCATAGGCTGACTGACAAACGTCTTGGTAGCGCCATGGCAGCAGTACGTGTATATGAGATCTCTCGATTTCGACAAGCGGGTGTTTCTACGCCACTGACAAGTCTGGCGCAATATCAATATAGGCCTGGAAGCGAGCGAATCCTGACAGGCTATCGGTATATTCTTTCTTCCGGCATCTCATCGACTGGCAAATGGATGCACACGGATGTACTGACACCTCCCAGAGAAGCCCACGCGTCCTACTCGACCTGTTTCTACAGCTGGACCTATCTGCACAACGAGTCTGGTGAGTCGCCTGTTAAACCGATTGTACATAAAAATCAGAACAACCAGCCTGACGGGTCGCCAGTCAACATTCTCTCCCATGCCTTTGGCACCGTCGCCTTTGTCGGCCTCGCCGTCACCCTCTGGCTCGACACCTGGCCCTGGACCCTGCCGTCCCTCCAGACGCGCGACGTGATGCCCAACAGCGGCAACTCGACGGCCGACAAGCTCGCTGCCACGGCCTACATGCTCGGCGTCATTGTCTGCTTCAGCTTGTCCGCCCTCTTTCACACGCTCATGTGCCACAGCGCCGACTGCGCGGCCCGCGGCATGGCCATGGACATTACGGGCGTCCTTGTCCTCATGGCCGGCGCCGTCATCCCGCTCATCCACTTTGGCCTCGCCTGCGAGCACGCCTACGTGCGCCAGGCCTTTTACGTGGCCACGGCTGTCCTCGGCACGCTCGCCGCCGCCACCACCTGGGAGGAGGGTCCGGGCCCGTGCACCTCTTCTGCCCCCCGCACCTCCGCTACGGACAACGGCCTCTACCGTATGCTGATTTACCCCATACGTTCCATGCTTCACTGGGTATCCGTCCAGGGCCCGGCCAACGGCCACCGCCGCGCCGCACTGTTTCTGGGCTTTGTCACTGTATCGTGCGCGGGACCCCTGGTATGGATGCGACAGGCCGACCCGGCCGACTGGGCAGCACGCATCGACCTCTGGCCCGGCGTGATCGGCACGCTGCTGTGCAATGCGGTGGGATTCGTGGCGTACACGACGCATTTCCCGGAGCGCCGGTGGCCAAGGCACTTTGATCTCGTGGGCGCAAGCCACCAGCTGATGCATCTGGCCGTGCTGGCCGCGGCCGTGACGCACATAGGGGGCGTGAACCGGGCTTTGGCCTTTCGGCGCGGCGAGGGAGCAGTGTGCCGCAATGGCTGGGCAAGCTGAAGCCAAGAAGCCAAGATGGTACAGCCGGCCAAGGCACTATGGGACTATACAACGGACTACACAAAGCATATACGCCGCAGACCTTGTCAAGATACCGACGTATATAGATTCTTGCAAACCATAAACTCGAATCGAATTCCTATTCCTCTCGTTTGCAAGTTGCTACTTTAGGCGTCTCATCACGTCGATACTCATACTTGAGCCCCTTTTCTTACCACCATTCCTTTCCCCTCCGCTCTGTAATGTTGCTTGTTTTTTTCAATAATACGAAAGTAAGAGGTCGCCACTGGATAGCGCGTTATTGATGGCAGTCTCCACCTCCTCCACGGCGTGCCGATGGCGTTCCTCGCTGGTCGGAGAGGGCCGGCCGTTCGACTAATAAGCCGCACCCTTGTCACGGCTTTCGCTGCGCAGCGTCCGCAGCTGCGCCTCAAAGGCCCGGTTGACCCACTCCCAGTACTGCGTCCACGTCTGGTGCGCGCCCACGTCCACCGTCGAGCTGCCATCGTTGAGCGCCGCCTTGAGCCGGTCCGCCAGCAGCAGCGTCGCCCGCAGCACGCTCTTGTTGGCATCCTCCTGCTTCTCGTGCTCCTGCTTGACCGCGTTGTCCTTGAGTTTGTTCGAAAGTGTCGCCCGGAACTTGTCCGCGATGCTGTTGAGGTGTCTCGTCGTCTCCTCTGGCGCAATGTACGCCAGCCGGCTGACCATGATGGTGCACATCGCCCGGATGTCGTGCTCATCGCCCAGGCCATCAATGATGCGGTCGAACAGGCTGATGATCGATATGCGCGAAAACGCCGTCTCCATCAGCGCGTACAGCGTCTCATACGCACCCTTGCGCACCTCAAGGCCGTCGTCGACCAGGTGCTTGAACGGCCCCATCATCACCTCGCGAACCAGCTCCGGCTTCGGCTTGGACTCCTCCATAATGTACGGCAGCAGCTCGTTGAGGTGGCCTAGGATGAGTTCCGGCTTGTTGTTGGCCGCCGAGTTGAGCGCCGTCATGGCCAGCCGCCGAATCTCCATGTCCTTGTCGCTCAGTGCCTTGTTGAGCATCGCCACTAGGTGCTCGCGCAAGAGCGTATCAAACGCCTCGCCCGTGTCCGGCAGCGCGTACCGGATCGCCTGCACCGAGATGGCCCGCAGCACCGCTGACTGGTCGCCCAGGAGACTGTGCAGCCTCGGGATGTACGTCTCGGGCGCCGTGATGGCCAGCCGGCCGATGCACTCCGCACACGCCGCCTTGTTGTTCTCCACATCGGCCATCTGCAGCAGCTTATCCCAGATCACGGCCGTGTACTCACTAATGTCCGTGTGGTCAATAGTGACCTGCTGAAGCACCTCTTTGATCGACTGCAGCAGGAGGTACTGTGTGGAACTGCCCGACTCCATGCCCTGCAGAATCACCGGCACGTACAGAGGCACGTTGCCCGCGCCCGCACGGCCCAGTGCCACGGCCGCCGAGATCGACACCTTGTCGTAGTCGCTCGTGAACTGCTCGACGAACAGCTCGGGCTGAATGGGCGAGTCCTTGCCCAGCCGCAGGCCGGCCTCGCCGAGGACCGACAGCGCAAGGCTGGCCCGCACCTGGTCGGCCTTGAAGGTTTGTGTCTCCTTAATGAAGCTGTCGATCGTCACACCGGCTGAGCTGCCGCTGGCCACCAGAAGATTGCCAACCACCTTGCCAACGATGGCCGGGTCGCCGACAACACCGACATCCCGCAGCAGGCCCTTCATGAGGGGACCACCATGGCCGCTGCGGCCAATCACCGTCACGAGTTGCAGTAGAGGGTCCAAGACGGTTGCCGCCACGCTCGACTGCAGCAGGTGGCAGATGGATTCGATCACTTCGGTCGTCACAACGAGCTGTGGTTGGATCTCGACAAGAACCTTGAGGATCCGCAACGTCGGGCTCAACAGACGCTGGTCGTTGCGCGAGATGACGGGATAGAGCGCCGTGACCAGGACGGGGATGGTGGTGTCGTCGAGCTCACCCTGGGCAGCCGGGCTCTGTACAAGGTGGCGCAGGGCGTGGATGCACGAGCTTCGGAGCGAGTGGTTAGCCTTGCCCAGCTGCGACGCCAAGTGCACTGTGACCCGGCGCGTCCACCGGCCGTCAAAGGGGACAGCCGTCGTGGCCGATGCCGCAATGACATCAATCGCCCGCACCGCTGCCAAGCGGGACGTCTCGTTGCCGAGCAGCTCAAGCAACGATTCCAAAGCGATGCTGCGCTTCTCCAGGGCCAGCAGCGAAGCGCCTTCGGCACCAGTGCGTGACAGAAGCGTGCCCAGTGCCTGGATGGCCTTTGTGCGAACCTCCGTGTCAACGTTAGATGCGGTGGCCCGGTTCATGAGCACGTCGTACAGCTTTTGAATCTCTGGTTTGAACTTGGCCGCTGCCGTTGACCGCGACCGGGGCGGTGTGATGGACTTGATCACCTCCTCACTGGCCGAGACGGCCTCGGCCGACAGCTTGTAGAAGCGGTCTGACACCACGGTGAGAACAGCGTCCACGACACGCGCCAGGTACGGCTGCAGGACCTGGGAGCTGTGGGTGTTAGCGATGTGGCCGACGAGACGGAGCGCCGCAATGCGAAGCGTCGTCGGTGTCGCCGAGGCATTGCCACCGCCGAGTGACAGCGACGACGTAGCCGCCGAGGCTGTGGGGGACTTGACTGTCACCAGCACCAAGTCCAAGACCTGCTCAAAGTAGTCCGAGAGACCACCGCGCTGCACAGAAACAATGTCGTTGAGGAGGTTGATGGCCGCCTGCTTTGTCGGCACCTGCTTGCCCTTGAGAATCTTGGTGCAGGCAGTCACAATTGACCGGGTCTGCTCAGCGAGGTCGGCACGCGGGCCTGTCGTAGGGATAGACGGCCGGCGCTCATGTGTCGGTGACGTAGGGCTGGTGATGGAGTTTTGCCGCAGAGGAAGAGCGGTTACGCTGCTCTGGCGCCGGCGCTTGCGGCTGAGCGGTAGCTGGGCGCCAGACTCGCTCTGTGAATCCAGGCTGTCCAGCGAGAATTCGGGGATGATGCCTTCGCCGGTCTTGCGCACCAGCAGCGACACGGCCGAAATCACCTCGAGACGGACCGTCTCCTCGCGCTCCTCGAACCGCTTGATCAACAGCGGCGCCGCATCGCGGTAGAGCACACCGTTGTCCAGCAGGTCGCCACTGCTCCGCGTCGAGATGAGGGTGTGGATCGCCTTGGCCGCACAGCGGCGCACCTTCCAGCTCGCGTCATCGTCGTCATCAAATCCGGCATCGGCGTCAAACTCATCGTCCTCGTCGCCGCCAAAGTCGTCGTCCTCGTCGTCCTCGTCATCGGCGTCCTCCATGTCGTCGTCATCGCCGACGTAGTTGGGGTCGTACTTGACGTACCGCAAGCACGCCTGCATGGTTTCATCGGTGTACGGGCGCATCTGGTTGGGGCACGACGCCAAAAACGCATCCAGGGCCACGAGGGCGGCTTCGCGCACGTCGTTGAAGTCGCTCGGGTCGTTGCCGTCGGAGATGGCCTCGAGCTGCTTCTCGAGCTCCTCTTCGTTCAGTGCGTGCAGGATGAATGGAATGACGGCGCCAATGTGACGGCCAAAGCGCAGGGGGATGGAGCGTGCCATGGAGCCCAGGATAGAAATGTACAGCCGCTGGGTGGCAGAGCTGGGCCTATTCAGCGCCTGCACCGTCATGGTAATAAATTTGGTCAGGGCGTCCTCGGACAGGTACACGGCGAGAATGGACGCCGCAACTACGGCGCGCTTCTTGACGGCGGAATTGCCACGGTCGCCGTGCAGGACGGAGAAGACGGCCTCCTGGAGGGCCTCGACCTCGAAAACCTGCAGCATGGGACCGAAGCAACGCACGACCTCGATAAGAACGTCGACCGACTCGGCGGTCGGGTTGGCGTTGATGTCGAGAATGCTTTCCGGAGCACCACCGGACGCCTGCGAAGCAGCCACTTGGCGCTGGTGGTGGGTGTTGGTGCGGCTGCCCGTGGTGACCTTGGAGGAGGTCGGCAAGCCGATGAAGCGAGGAATCAGCACGCGGTTGATGGTCGAATACGCGTCGATGTTGTCCTTTGTAGGGTGCTCGCCGGGGGCCGGGGCAGGGAGAGAGACCACCACTGCCTTGAGGGCCATGGCAGGGACGGTATTATCGACCGAGTTCTTGAGCCGCAGGGCTGTCAGCTTCTCCATAAGTGTCGCGATGATGGCCAGCGGCAGCCGGTGCACGAGGGGCCCGAGACTATTTGAAAGTGGTTAGGCATAATCGGACACAGGAGAACACGCGTGGGCTCGCACCATTTGATTGCCAGGTTCTGCACCTCGCCATTTTGGTCGTCCAGCGCGCGAACAAGGTGGTCCACAGTCTTAGATGCCACGTTATAGTCGTTCTGCAGGATCTCGGGCCGACCATTCACGAGGACGAGTAGCAGATCGTTGAGCGACATGAACCGGAAATCCGGATCCGAGTCGCCCAGCTTCTGCAGCAGGCCGCTGATGGTCGAGGACGTCGCCACGTGCGGGTTGATCGTCGTCATGGTGAGAGAAAGCCCTCTCGGGGACGGTGGTACGGGACGGTAGGAGTATATGGATGGGATCGAGACGAGGACACGGCCGCTATGAGATTATAGCGATAGTGTGTAGGGACCGCAAAATGCCTATCTAGCCTTGAAGTCTTTCGTCAGATCCTGTATTCTGCTGTACGGTGCTGTCGGTACCCGGGGAGGCTTACCTATGCCGCCGTTTGGCGGGGGGTCGTTGAAGGCCGATGCTAATCTCGTCGCTAGCAGGGGGACAGCAAGATTGAAGCAGGTGATGGTTATTTCGTGATGCTTCGAAAATGGGCGAATATGTATGAGGAAAGAAAAGAAGGTGTTGCTCGGGGTTGGGAATTCGCCGACCAGAGGGCAGGTGCGAACGGTTGCTGGTCGATGTGGCAGGAGGCGGAAGGAGCTGGAGTTAATGCGTGCGGAATGGACTGTCAGCGTGCCCTGGACGCAAGGCTCGTAAGCTACTGGAAACTCCGGCGGGGTCGTTTGCGTGCCGTTGTCAACTGCTGTAGTCAGGCGGGGTTAGCGTTCACCGTGTTCTCTGAATTGTGGGTCTGTTTACACGACAAAAACATCAACGGAGTGATGCGAAAAAGGTACATCTTATTACTCGTATCGTGCACCAATTATCAGGTCACTCGCGAAAGCCATTTCGACTCTTGTGCAGCAGACAGCGAAGCAACAAGTTCTACTCTCAATGCTCCATTATGAAACGAAGATATAAGTCTACCAAACACAGCCCGAGGAATAAGATACTGTAAAAACACATGCTGCAAAGCGCAGAAGACAGCTCGACACTCACACTGAGCCGCTGCCGGCCACGAGAACTTCCAATCTTCTTTCCTCATGACTCGGCGAAGGTGACTGCGGACGTGGTCCTTGCGAGGCCACAAACGCCATGACTGCGTAGAGGAAATTGTTGTCGAGTTCGTTATCCACCTTGGCCGTGCTGCCTGGAGCTTCACTGCGGTGTACTTCGCCGTTCTGCTCTGACCTTTCCTCTACCTCATTGTCCCGACTCTCATTAGTCTCCACAGCGTTGTCTTGAGCCCCACTCCCGTATCGCAAAGTGACAGAATGGTGCGGACTGGCTGCATGGGTTTCTTTGGGGACGAGAGAAGCCGCACTGTCCTTGGGCGGGATCTGTGGCGAGCTTGGAGCGAGGTAGTATATGCTCGGCGCGTTCGAGTGAATGCTTCCGTACTCGGAACGCTGCTCGCGATCCTCGCGCGGACGCAGCGCGACGATTGCCGATGATGGTAAGGAATCACTGTTGACCACGTTGACCCCATCGTCTGCATGGTCGGCTTCACCTTCTTGGGTGCCCTGGGCCATGTTTTGCTGGCTCGGTCCCATTCCCTCGTTTTCCTCGCAATCGTTGCTGCTGTGTGTTGTCGTGGCGCTGACCGTGGCCGGGTTCAAGAATGGGAAGCGGGTGGCCATGGGCCGACGTGGCGTGGGCGCCAGCAACGTTGGGTCTTGTTGATAACGAGCTTGGCAAGCGTCCGGCCCGCCAGGTGACAAGACAATGCTCTCTCCTCCCGCCGGCAGTGGTTCGAGGCTTCCGTTGGAGTTTGTGCTCGCTTCACGGGACAATGTCGATGCTTCCACCACAGTGATCGGATGCGGCCCCAGCCTGATGACCTCGTCATGGGCGAGTGCTACTTTGTTCTTTTTGAGCTGGCCGAACGAGCGGGACTTCGTGAGCCGCTTGCGCTGCTGCTGCAGCCATTCACGGGAGTTCCTGCGGCGACTTTTTTGCAAGTTTTGGGTCGTGCCTTGGGGATCGTTGGTCTCGATCTCTATCCGCATCTCACGATTAGCATCGATCTGCGGTATAAGCAAAGGAGAGGACATCGGCTCTGAGCCGGGTGCGGCCGTCGACGGGTCGTGGCTGTTCTCGAGAAACTGGACGAGTGTAGGATGGGGCTCCGTGTGGTCAGAGTCTCTAGCTGCCTGGGCAGCAGCATCGGCCTCAGCCTTGAGCTTGGAGAGACGGTTGAACCGGGAACCCTTGTAAGGTTTGCAACAGTTTTGTCCCATGATCAGATGGCAGGTGTCGCATAAGTTGGTCTTCGATTCGAACGCGTGACGCTTTGTTTTTAGAGGCCTAACCTCTTGCTTCTTGATAAAGGGGTGTATTACAAGAAGCCAGCTGGTAACCGCTTTGGGCAGTTTGGATTGGACGGTGGTATCATTGGATGTTCACCGATGCGAAACGGAGGAAGAGGCGACGAAAATGTCGAGTACACAAATGATCTATAAGGATGATACACATGTCGATGGTACAAGAAGCGGACAAAACAATTTGTGGCCCGGAGAGGCCGAAGAAAGACAACGAAAGGACAGAAGGTGTCGTGGCTAGTTTGTAACCAGAATGGAAAGTGCATCTATTTCCCATTTTGGTAATAATCATAATCATACACAGCTACAGGTTGCTCCTGCCAAAATACGTTGCCTGTTCAATGCCTTTGACTCGCTGCTTCCTTTTCCGACCAAAAAAAATAAAGAAAAGGGGTCGCCCAATGTGGCAAGAGGGCATATGGGAAAACGCTCAGAATGGTCTTATAATTTAAGTCGATAAACGCAGATATGCTCCAGCCCTCGTGCAATCCACAGCGAAATTTCAAAACGAGCGATTGGACAAAAAGTAAACGACGGGACTGATATATGATTGACAGATAGTGACACAGGGTTGAAGTAAAGGAAAGAATCGAAAACAAATCCAGTCTGCTGCTATGCATTGATGCATTGTCTGATATTTTTCCCTTTCCACCCACACTATCGTATTGCTGTGTCTGGCTTCCGCTTGCCAGTCCAGCTCCAGGGTGGTCTTGTGTTCACAAGGTAACTCCAGGCTATTGTCTGGCAAGTTCTTACACAACGATGTTCTCGTCTCTCTTCCTCTCTGTTTCTCAGATGAGCACAGCATGTTGAGGTGGTACTCCCTGGCTACTTACTCAGGCCAAACAGCCAAACAGCTTATTAACTAACAAAATGGGATAGGGGCATAAAGCATCAATTATATCAGGGTAAGTGAACGCAAAGAAAAGAATAGAAGACATAAAAATGATTTGTACGTTCCAGACAAAATGTTGTGACAAAGGAAAGCAGTGTTGTTGTTTGATTTGTTGGTGGTTTCGAAATGTTCAGTTGGGAATCAGGATCGATATTAGCACGACTGATACAACAGAAGTGGCTCTCCCACGTTTTCGATCTCGGGTATTGTGCACTTCAGATCGAATGCCTTGGACAGGACGATCTTGAAAATCTGCGAGTGGGTTAGTCGTTTGTATGTTGCTGGCTCAGAGAAAAAGGATAGGAATGGAAACGGACCTTTTGAACGTTGATGCTGTGACTCGTGCTGCTAAAAATGAGTGCAGCACGCATAGCCTTGGCGAACCGGCGAGCCTGGCAGTATTAGCATGGGAGTTTGGTTTCGTTCTTGTACTCTCCCACGCCATCGGGATGAACATACCTGGTTTGAAATCTCCTCTTGGTCCTCACGCGGGAAGTTGACAAAGTGGTCGTACTTGGTGCCGACCAGAATCGGAATGGCCGTCTTGTTGAAGCCGCGGCCCTGGCGGTACCACTCCTTGATGCTGTTGAGCGTGCTCTTGCGCGTCAGATCAAACATGAACAGGATCGCCACAGCGTCGTTGCAGACCAGCGGCAGCATGTTGACAAACTCGCGCTGGCCACCCAGATCCCAGATGCTGAACGTGATCTCCGTGTTGCGGATGCTGATTGTCTTCTCCATGAAGTTGACGCCAAGGGTCTGGATGTAGTCCTCGTCCCAGCTGCCCTCGACGTACTTGACCATCAGCGACGTCTTGCCGATCTGCGCATCGCCGACCATGCCCACCTTGATCACAACGTGGTTCCGTCCGCTGTTGGCCTCGGCCTGCCCGCCGCTGCTGCGAGAGACATGGTCCGGGTAACCGCCGGCCGCACCGCTGCCCGACAGGCCAGACGGTGGTCTGGAGATGGGATGCTGCTGTGCTTGCTGTTGGTGGTGGTAATGTTGCTGTTGCGGTGCTTGTGACTGGGACTGTTGGTGTTGCTGGTATGGGTATTGCTGCTGCTGCTGCTGCTGTGGATGTTGCGCGTACTGCGCCTGCTGTGACAACGGCGGCGTGGCGTACCGGTCTAGCTCATCGGGACCGCCGGCGGATGCGACGCCATAGCTGTGGCGTGGCGAGTTTGGGAGGCCCTGGTCGAGCGATTGGGACTGTGTATGGTGTGTCCGGCCGTTGTGGCCGTTGGTGACGCCCATATGCGGGCTTCCCTCAATACCCAGAGTCGAGTCGTCCTGGTCCTGGGACAGGAGGGCTGATGGGGCCTGCATCGACGTCGGGGTCGGGGGCTCGGCCTCCATTACGTCGCGGGCGTCATGGAACTGGGCCGGCGACCCTACTGAGAGCGTTGAGGAATCCAGGTTGGCGCTGTGCCCTGCGGGCCGACGGTCTAGATAAGATACAGTGGAAAGAGGGGTAGAGTCGCAACGGCTTCCGGCCGTGAAGCCAGTCGGTTCGTGAGGTTGTCGGGATACGGACAAGGTAGTAAGTAGACTGCCAGCCGAAGAGCACGAGGCTATACTTGTGAAGCCTTGGTCTCAAACGCGGTGGCCGTCACAGCAGGGTAGGAAGGGGATAGTCGTGAAGATGAAAGCCAAGGGATTCGACGCTGTGCTTGACGAAAGTGATACGACAAGTGCTGGAGCAAGAGGTGTGTCGTTGAAAACGAGGGATGTCGTGGGCGAAGAGGGTGAAAAAAGAGTGGGGGGACGACGTCAAAGTGCTCGAGGGGCGTGTCGAGAGTGGTCGTCAGGCACCGTGTCCACTCGCGTCAAACAGCGTGCATACGGTGTGCTCGTCGCGTCAGGTGTTGAGGGCTGGGCGTCGAGATAAGGTGTGCAATGGACGACGATGGTCGTTTGAGTTTCACGTATTCGAACGGCTCGAATTCATGCAACGAGATCCAGGCAAGACAGCAGCGGAGGATACTTTCGACAAGGCTTGCGTGAGTGTTCAAGGGAAGGAGACACCATGCAAGAGGAGGGAAAGAGTGGAGCACGATGGGTGCGGAAGGGGAAAAATAGGGCGGCCGAGCAGGCTTTCAGCACGTTGTATATTGCTAATACGGGAAAGAGGGGACTGGGAATGAGAATCAGAAGGAACGAAAGAAGCGACAGGAAAGAACGAACAGGGGATTTGAACGGTGCGAAGCAAAACCAACAACGTGCAAGTATCACAACTGCTTCTTTCCGGACGACGTGCTGAAAGAATAACACCAAACACGATCGAGAGACAGAAACGGGAAACTACGAAAGGAGAAAAAGGAGGAGGAAATGGGGAGGGAAAAGTTGGGCCTGGCCTAATGCAGGTTTACCAGCAGCGTTGATGCTAGACTCTGAATATTCGTGAGATGCGTGGAATTATGCTGTGCTTCCCCTTCTCCATACACGACTTTTGGTTGGCCAGGAACGATCGGACTTGGATGAGGGGGAATCGTTGTGCTGGCTCTGTTTATTTCATGGACAGCCAAGACCAGCGGACCAGGCCAGGCCAGGGGCACAGGAGAGCCAGAGACATGTCCGGACAGCAAGGAAGGGGTGGGGTGGTGCAGCCTCAAAAGGCGCGATGCACTTTCTAAATATCCTCTGCTTATTCTAGGTGTGCTCGTGCACTTGAAAGTCCCACGGGAGCTGTGCTTTAGTGGGCCTGCCGTGGGTTGGTCGTGATGGCGCTTACAGCAGATCACACGTCCAATAAGGGGCGGACGACTTGTGTTATTTGTTTACTCGGGCGTTGGAGGGCACGTCGATGAGCCGTCCCGACAGTATCTTTATTTATGTTGTGGTTGCGGTTGCTGTTGTTGTTTGCTTTCTTAAGTACCGCGTTTCCAAGGAGGGAAGTGCGAGCAAAAAGGCTAATGCCGGGAGACAAAAGCACGAGCAACTTGCTTTACACTTTTCACGAGACCAGCTGAAAACACCAGCCCATAATAAAACAGGCCTAAAACAGGCTCCCTAAGGACTGCTTGCTGCGATTTAGCGTCTGCTTTTGCCAAAGAGCCTGCAGGAACGCGCCACTGAGGCGGCCAAGCGAGTGGCCAAGAACGAATGGGAAGCCAGGATGGCAGTGCACTTTAACAGCGTGGAGACTCACGCGACGCGACGCGCCATGCCTGGAATGGGCGTCGGAGGGCACAAAGGCCATGAGACAGAAAAAGAGAAAAGACCAAAGTTTAGGAAGGCAATGAGCAAATACGAGTGAAAGACGAAGCCCGAAATATACACGATATGTATCGTACGGGACAAGGATGACGGATAGATGGGACAGGTGCGAAGAGCCGCTTTCATCTTTCTCTTCCATGCTTCTTCCCCTGCTGTGCGTCTTCTTTGCTATGGAGCAATACTCCGCGGCCAGGCGGATGGCACTGTCCCAATTTTAAATGTCCCAGCGGTTCTTTCACATGCCGTGTGCGAGTGAACAGACGGGCTGGCAATCTTGATGCTTTTTGCAGCTTAGCGCATATAGGTCTGAATTATCGGTTCAACGTATCTCGGAGGGTGATTTCCTGACGGGCCGCCAACTTGACTGTGATATTGTTGACAAGCCGTCAGGCTGTCTGGCTGTCAGGCCGCCACGGTAAACTTAGGTTCCATGTGAACCCAGGCATGAACTGACTAAGCAGACCAATTTGGCGCCAAACAGGAAGGTGCCTGCGACTCTGCCGCGGCAAACCGTGGTGCTTTCTCGTTTTAGTGGCATTTTCCCTCCTGGGATGCTGTCTCCTGCCGTTTGGGCCAGTGGTCCGGATTCGTCCGCCCTGCAGCCAATGGAAACGGAGCTTTCGTCAGTCGAGCAATTGGCAGCCATGCGTTACAGGGAAGGAGCTAGCCCAAGTCAAGAAAGACTGCTCAGATAGGAAAAAACCTCCACCCAAGCTCCGCCGTATCTGACAAAAAGTGCCCAGTAGCAGCGTTTTTCACACCTTGAGCCGGCGGCGCTTTCCATTGTCGTTCCGACTTGCTGCCCCTCCCATTTTGAACTCACTCTCGCCAACCGCTTCTTAACGACCGCCTTTTCTACAGCCACCTCGTCAACGGTCTCCTTTTTGCTGCGACATTCACATCAGCTCTCCACTCCGACTCCTTTCCGACCACCGAGAAACACACATACACAATGGCTGCCTCGATTGCCCGCTGCTGGACGGTGGCTGCCCGGACATCGGTCCGCCCAGTGGCCCGGTCGGCCGTTCAGTTCCGTCCGGCCATGCCTTCTGCGCGAGCCTTTTCTGTTTCGGCACAGTGTGAGTTTGCGGAGGATTTGGGGCGTGAAGCCATTCGCAGGATGCATACCGTTTGCGTGGGCTCGTACTGACCGCTTCCAGTCAACGTCCGGCGATACACCAAGGACCACGAGTGGGTCGACCTGAACGCCGACAACACGACGGGCGTGATTGGCATCTCGGAGTTCGCCGCCGAGGCGCTGGGCGACGTTGTGTACGTTGAGCTGCCGGCCGAGGGCAAGGAGGTGGGCCAGGGCGATGCGATTGGTGCCGTCGAGTCGGTCAAGTCGGCCGCCGACATCAATGCGCCGATTGCGTGCAAGGTGACGCACGTCAACACCAGCCTGGAGGAGACGCCCGGCACGATCAACCAGACGCCCGAGGACGATTCGGCGGGTGGCGGCTGGATTGCCAAGGTGCAGGTGGACGAGCAGGGCGTCAAGGAGTTTGAGGAGCTGATGAGCGCCGACGAATACAAGGCATTCACTGCATCGGAGGACCACTAGAGTAGACGGCGAAGGCTGACCCAGCGTACGAATGCATCACCTTTCTTTCCATCTTCTTCTTGGTTGTTTAATGGCGTTGGTGCCACTGCGTTGGTGGGAGAGCTGAGATCCATTTCAACAATTGCGAGGCTGGATAGCAAGGGTAAACGATAGATAGACTGACAGAACAAAACGAAAAGAAAGCCAAGACTGGGCCGACGTCGAAAGACGGACCTATGAAAACAAAACGAAAACCATGAATCATACGCACGTCCAAACGATGCAACAATGGCGCGAGCAATCTCACTTCAACGATGACCTGGGGATTTGTATTTTAGAAACTCAACGTACATGCAACAACGATCTTGTCATGTCCTAAAGAACCCTTTTGTGACCTTACGCCTTTTTTCCCTTTTTTTAGCCTCGTGACTCATGATCGCGCAATATGTTCATATATATAGCGTATGAGAAAAGTTCCTCCTCTGATCCAGCGTCACTTCACTGCATGGTCTACGCCGTCGGCGCCGGCACAACCGCCGGGGGCGGCACCCGGTTCTTGTTGATCTCGTCGAGGATGGCCTGTGCGCCCATCTGGACCATGGTGCTCGCCACATGCAGGCCCAGCGCATCTGCCTCCTCGACCGTGGCCACGCGCCGCTTGGCCGCCGAGTTCACCGCCTGCCGGCCGTCCAGGCTGACCACGGTCGCCTTGAGCTCCAGGTCGCTCTTGTCGTCGCCGCTCCACTGGCACTCGACGCCGATCGGCACGCTGCAGCCGCCCTCGAGCGCGCGCATCACGGCGCGCTCTGCCGTGCACTCGAGCGTCGTCGGCTTGTGCAGGATGGGGTCGAGCAGCTTCTGCGTCTGCGCATCGCCCTCGCGGATCTCCAGGGCGAGCGCACCCTGGCCGACGGCGTACAGAGTGCCCGAGGTCGAGTCCTGGAGGTACTGGGAGATGCGGCCGTCAAACTTCATGCGCTTGAGGCCGGCGGCGGCCAGGATGATGCAGTCGTAGCGGGGGGCGTCGGCGGGGCGGTTCGGGTTGACAGAGTCGTCGAGCTTGCGCAGGCGGGTGTCGATGTTGCCGCGCAGGTCCAGGAAGGAAAGGCCGGGGTAGCGGCGCTTGAGCTGGGCAGACCGGCGCACGCTGCTGGTGCCGACAACGCTGCCCGCGGGCAGCTGGCCAATTTCGGTATACTGGCTGCCGACGGGGAAGATAACGGCGTCGCGGGGGTCCTCACGGTCCAGAATGGCGCCGAGGATGCAGCCGGCGGGCAAGGCAGTCGGCATGTCCTTGGCACAGTGGACGACGAGGTCCAGGTCGCCGGCCACAAGGCGGGCCTCGAACTCGGAGGTCCACAGGCCCTTGCCCAGGTTGGGCAGCGGGGTGACCTTGTCGCGGTCGCCGGCGGTCTCGCGAGCGTCAATGACAAAGTTGACGCCCGGATTGGCGGCCTCGAGGGCAGCAACAACAGTCTCGGCCTGGCGCACGGCCAGCTTCGAACTGCGAGTTCCGACGCGGACGGTCGTCGGGGCCGAGGAAGCCATTGTGGCGTGTGGTCGTGTGCGGGGTGTATAGGGGGAGTCGGAGGTGGTATGGTCTTGGTCTGACAAGACTGTAGTCTGCTGGGAGCGTTGCAAGCAACGCGCGTTTCTCGTCAGGTGGCTGGATGTTGTTTCGGCAAGGCTAGAGATTTTGTAGACGGTATGGGCGCAAGTCATTCGGCACTGACCAGTACCTGTTGGGGGCCTTTTTGGTGGGGTAAAAATCCAATCGCCGGCCGAGCCTAGCCAAGACACCGTGGAGAATCCCGCCTCTCTGAAACTGCGAGGTTTCGAAATAAATTGCTAGCAAATGACGAGGGTAATGCAGGTCAAAGCCGGTCTGTAACACTCCAGATGTTGGTCCACGAGCATTTAAAAATTCGACATATGCTGCGATGGGTTTTAGGCCATCTTTGCTGTATAAGTGAAAGCCTGCATTTGTCACCAGAAGCTAGAAAACAGGGCGGACACGCTCAGACTTTTTTAATTTATACTTTTAGACGTCATTGGAGCTTTTGAATATAGCCTTGTATCCTGTTTCACCGTATTTACATTCTCAACTTTCCGTCGTTGTGTTGGTATTTGAATGTCCCTGGACTTGCATGTGAGATTGCTGTAAAGGTCCGGCAGAACGCTGTGGGTGGTGGTTAGTGCCTGGGTGGCACACTAACGCCGCTATCAACCAGTGGGTTACAACAGTGCTGGGCTGGATTAGTGATAAGGGAGCCGTGAGTCCTTATCGCTGATCGCGGACTCAAATTGTTAGACGCTGGATATTGCGTTCTGTGACGTTTCTCGCATCGACACATCCACATCCACGGCACCACACTGCCAACAACGCCCAACGTCGCCGCCCATATCGAGAACGCTCCACAAGCTTTTGTCAGTATGCCGCCGAAACCGATGACCAGGATCGTGCGGCCGGCGCGGCATCGGGCAGGCAAACCGACAGGCGTCGACTCGGACTCGTCGTCGGAAGAGGAGAGCGGCAGCGAACAGGTCACCACGGCGGCCTCCAAAGCAAAGCGGCCGCCTCCAACAGCGTCTTCAACTGCTTCTGCACCGAAACGGACGGGGCCCGGACGCGTCGTGACACACGCGACGCTTGCGAGTGCCATCAGCCAAGACGACGAGCAGCGGAGGCGGCGCGCCGAGCTGGAGCGGAAAGCGGCCGAAGAGGGCTTTGTCACTGAGTCTGAGGACGAAGTCGATGGCAAAGCCCAAAATACGAATGCAAAAAATGGCGACGACAGTGGGAGTGGGGACGAAAGCGAAGAGGACGACGACGATGACGAGAGCGACAGCGACAGCGACGAGGAGAGCAGCTCAGACGACGACCTTCAACCACCCAAGTTTGTCCTGCCCAAGTATATGACAAAAGCACAACGAGAAAAGGTGGCCGCCGCCTCGTCTGCGCCAAAACCAGACTCAAACGAAGACGAACACGACGAAGAAAAGGCGGAGCGGGAACGCTTGGCGGCGGCTGACGCGCTCGTCGAAGAGCAGATGCGCAAGCGGGCCGAGGCGCGCGTGGCCAGCAAGAGCAAGAAGATGTGGGAAGACTCCAACGAGGCTGCCGCGGCGGCGGCGGCGGCGGCGGCGGCAGCGGCCCTTGCGGCCAAGGCCAAGACCAAGGCTGAGGCCAGCTCGGGCTCCGACGAGTCGGACGAGGACGACGAGGGCAACGAGGCCGCTGCGTCGGCAGCGGCTGCAGCGGCTGCGGCCGCCGCCGCACTGCTCGATGTCGACACCGAGGACGACGTCGACCCCGAGGCCGAGTACGCCGCGTGGAAACTACGCGAGCTCAAGCGCATCAAGCGGCAGCGCGAGCGCATTGAAGAAAAGGAAAAGGAGCTTGCCGAGCTCGAGCGGCGCCGCAACCTGACCGAGGAAGAGCGCAACGCCGAGGACGCCGGCCTGCTTGCCAAGCAGCGCGAGGAGAAGGAGGGCCGCGGCAAGATGGCCTACATGCAAAAGTACTACCACCACGGCGCCTTCTACCAGGATGCCAGCGCTGCCGAGGGCCTGGACAAGCGTGATCTGATGGGCGCGCGGTACCAGGACGCGATCCGCAACCCGGACCTGCTGCCCAAGGCGCTGCAGATCCGCGACGTGACGAAGCTGGGCAAGAAGGGCGCGTCCAAGTACCGAGACCTCAAGTCGGAGGACACCGGCCGTTGGGGCAGCGGGCTGCTGGACGACTACCGGCCAAACCAGAACAACCGGTATGACTCGTGGGGTCGTGAGCGTCCAGGCTACGTGGAAGGTGGTGGCGGTGGCGGTGGAGGAGGATACCGCGACCGCGACGATGGTGAAATCAAAGGTGCGAATGCCATTCCACTGGGCGAGCGCAAGTCCCACACGAGCAGCAAGCGTGACGATCGATACCGCGACGATCGGGATAGCAGCCGACGGGATGTAGATGACAGAGATCTTCGACGTCCAGCATCGAGATCAAGATCGCCACGACGCGACCGCGACCGCTACAGTGGCTCTCGGGACGAGCGGAGGAAGCGGTCTCCGCCATCACGAGACCGGCGAGACAGCCGCGACCGGGACAGAGACCGGGACCGGGATCGACACGGTGGTTCCGACAAGAGGAGGAGGGTAGAGACATAGCCGGCTTACATCTTCATCAACACCATACATTTCAACGCAGCTCTACCGTACTGGCGGCAATTACCCCAACGCCGAACTTGGTATGAGACATCAGCAGTCTCCGCATCCTCTGAACGCTGTGCCATCACATCTCAACACAGTCGACCATTGAATTTTGCTTGCGAGACGGCAGGTTTCGATGCGAACATGAAAGTCCGGCTGGCACTCTCCCAAGGCTTCCGTTGTTCATTGGTTTCCACCAGGTTAAGCATGGCTTTGGGGGCTGCAGTAGCCTGCCCGGGAGGGAGCCCCATTCAACAAGAATATGGATGCTGCATAAGCTCAAGGCTGTTGTAGCTGTGGAGCATGGCTGTCCTGGGGTCGTCCTTTGACTGTGCGAATATTGCTGGTCTCCAGCCGGACGGGGATCCAGGACCGTCTGGCGTGTCGGCCTTGGCTGATGTACACAAAGATACAAGAATGCCATCAAGGTGACCTGTTGTCTTTACTCCTCCCTTGCGTAGCTCCCTTGAACTCGAACAGTTTTCAGACGATCTATTCGGTGCCTGGTCAGAGAGCTTGGAAACAAGACACAGGCATAGGGCGTCAGGGTCAGGATTAGCACATCAAATCTAGCTCGCAGCTTGTCCAAAGCTTGTTATTTGGTCCTGCATTGAAACGTTAGTTGCAGGGCAACGTCTGTATGTGTCCCTGGGCGGAGAATAGTTACAACATACTGCCTGCAGCTGGAATCGACATTTCGGAGACGAATAAAGTAGCCTAAAAATAGAAGGCACTTTATACTGTGTAGATAGTTTAATAATACTTACTTTTGACTATTTCCACTGTGGGGTTACCTACATAGTATCAGGCATGGCCACCGCGTTCAAGACGCCTAACACTTGCAACATTGAGCCACGAGCTAGTGGGACCATTCAACGAGACCCAATCGACACTGAGGAGAGGATGCAGGGCCCGTTTCACGGTGTCCTTTCGCATATGGAGGGACGCGAGGTCCGTGGACGAGGCAGCCGCGTATCGCCGGCCGGAGGCCCTTTTGCTGGCGGCCTCTGGCAGTTGTGCTTCGCCCCTGCCTCTTGCGGATGAGCCCATGCTTCCATGGAAATGAAAGGGGCAGAAGGGGAAAGAATGCTCAAAGGGTTCTTAAAGAGCAATGGCTATCGACGGCCGTGCCTTCCCTTCCGCTTTGTACATTGTGAACCACACTACGTAAAGAGAAGGTGTCAGGGGTAACAAGAAAGCAAGAGCAGGAGGGGTCGGCCGCAGCGTCCTGCCTCCTCCGAACGGATGTTGCCATGAAGAAGACGTGCTATGCATCGCCCTCTTTTCACCAAAGATGCCATCACGCCATGGAGTGACGCTGGCGCATGAAACGACACGACGCGATGGAGCAGCAGTGCAGTCAATGTATGTCAGATTCAGATTCAGATTCAGATGCTGCAAGGGATGCTGCAAGGCCGGCGTGTGCTGTTCCCATTGGCCCGCCACGAAGCTCGCTCACCCCACGCCGCAAATGCCATGAATTGCTGCGTTCGACGCCTTCTCATGAGCTTGTTTCAGGTGCTCGTGATGTAATGAGGGACAGTGACAGTGCAACCACCAGGTGGCAGATTTGAATCTAGCTAGGATCGGCAGTTACTCACATCGATCCGTGGGACCTCGGACCCACGGAAAGCTGAAGAAACGCATAGAAATCACAATTTAACAGTTGACAGATACCAAAACAGGGAACAATCGCGAGTTCCTCCAGTGCCTCAAAGACTACTGAACCAGCGAACTCCTATGGCTGGCTTGTGAAACGAGACGGCGCTGGCACTACGGAGACTTAGGGACGGATGTGATGTACTATACGGAGTAAGACTACACTAGCTCCTAGTAAATAAACTGGAAGAGACGGGCCTGGCCCAGCTGAAGCACGAGCTCCGCAGCATAAACGCCATCTATCATCGGCGGTGCATTTTGTCGTCAATTGGTCTCTTTGGACCCTCCCCGATTGAACAGATCTCGCAGTTGGTCAGCACTGCCGTATCTGTGATCAACGTGGAGGTGTCTCGACAGACAGTATGCGTCAGGCAGTGGAGGATAGCGGAGCCAATACAAAGGAAGTTCATCTGCTCTGAGCGGAAACAGAACGAGCCTTGCACACTTGGCTTCAAAAGAAGGAATTGAAGCTGGGAATAAACGGCACACTACATCGTAGGAACAGTAAGATCGACTTCTAACTCGACCAAACTCACCCAATCCACAGCCCTCGTTGCCTGTCGAGCCTGTGACGTCGAGTGCAACCCTGCGAGCCCCTTCCATTTGGACCCCTCCGAGAGCTTTCCTACACGATGGACCTCCATACTCCAATGGCATCCAATACGACAGCTCAGGGTCGACAGGGTTGACCAACACCTCTCAGCTGCGTCGTCATCTGCTGCCTCTTCTGGCGACATCAGACTGCACATCGCAGTAGTCTAAATCGCTTGGCAAAGGCCCTGATCAAGTGGCCACTCGAGCCACTGAAGCGAGTGCCAGCTGACAAGGTTCCTTGGCAACAAAACAAACACACCACATGGGCAGCGCGGCAGGACAGGAACGCTGCAGAGGACAACTGGACAAGCTGACCAGTGACTTTTCGGAGACGCGCTTGGAACAACAAGCATTGCGGGTGGCCTCTTGGCAGGGTATTGGCACCAAATCGACAGGGCTGCCACGGGCGGAGGAAGATCGGGGGCAAATGGGGGGAGCCAAGAAAGAGAGCTATGGGGAGCTTGTCGTTGCCATCAGGGTTTGACTTTGAACGTACTTTCTGTTGAGCAAACGTAAAGCATCCTCTCTGTCATTGTTCACTTGAACGCCTCAATGCTCTCCTTGCAGGAATGGTCTACTGAGCACCGACAATGCTAGGACAAAGTAGAGTTGCTGCAACATGCATTCGCTGGCTGATGCTGAACTAACGCCGCCAGTGATGCAGCAAAGGACAAGCGTCGGCGCGATCGGGAAGGGAATACGTAAAAGGGGGTGAGGATGAGGGGCAGGGCCAGCAGCCAACAAGAAGGAAAGGAGGGGTCCAGGTCTGGGAATCTGTGGATGGCCAGACGACGACAGCGCGACAGACAATCAGCTAGGAAATGACGAAACGAAACGGGGCGAAGAGAGGCGGCAAAAGGAGGGCGCCAAAGAGAAGCAAGCAGGCACCGCCACCTCCGTCTCTGTTTCCCCTCGCGCCTGCCGTTGGTGAGGAAACAAAGACGAGCAGGCAAGCGCCAGTGATGCAAGCGAGGCAAGTGATGCAAGAGCGAGTGAGGAGCCAAAAAAAGAAATCGCGCGAAACACATCCGGGCGACGAAGCATGAAGACCAGCGGCGCAAGCAAACAGGGATGGGCTTGGAAACGATGCGTCCCCCCCCCCCCCCGGTCTCAGCCCGTCCACCCAACGAGGCCCTCGTTTCGTCCACACCACTTGCATGTGGGGTGAGCCAGCTTCGTTGCTGCAGAAGCTGTCTCCTGCCAGGTTGTGAGGTTGTCTCTTCGGTCCCTCCTGCCCTCCTTGCGATGTCCCAAGTCGTTCCTGCCTAGTTGGTGCTGCCCACCTTTTTTGTCTGCAGCTATGAGCTAACAGGTCGCGGTTCAGTCGTGGGTCAAAGTGGTACGAAAGAGGGGTGAAGCTTGGGATCTCAAGTCGACAGGTATTCTGTAGTCAATGGGTATTTAAAGTCCATCTCCCTCCCCCTCATCGTCCCCCCTTTTCCCTTGTCTCTCTTCTTCTTGTCTTCATCCACACATCTCTCTATACACTACACTACCAAAGACTTTCACACACACCACCCCCTCACATTCAAAATGGGTTTCTTCGGTTTTGGTAAGACCCTTCTCCAGCTCCAACCTCACACGACAAGGGGACATGAACACATGGACAAATGGGCACATGCACTGACACTTCTCAGACGAGTCTCGCGATGCCCGCGACCAGGTCTACAACAATGACAACCACCACGAGGGCTCCCTGAGCCACGAGCTCCTGGGCGCCGGTGCCAGCTTCGCCGCCATGCACGAGTGGGAGAAGCACCAGCGCGCCGAGGGCCAGACCGTCAGCCACGGCTTCGCCAAGGAGGCCATTGCCGCCTTCGCCGGCGCCGAGGTTGACAAGCTCGTTGAGACCAAGGGCCTCGACTTCATTGACCGCGAGAAGGCCAAGCACCACGCCCGCCAGAACGCCGAGCAGCTGTACGACCAGCAGTACGGCAACCAGGACAACTTTGACCCGTAAGTTGAGCGTCGAGGGCTGAAAGAACCAATGCATCATAGGCTAACATGACAACCCACAGCAACCGCCCCGGCCCCAACTACTAGATTGTCCTAGTACGACGATGGCATAAAGTTTAACGGTCTGCCCTTTATGAATTGAAATACCTGAAATGAAATAAATTTGGATGATTTACCATCTAGCCGTCAGACTGTTTCTGAACGAGCAATTCAAACGAAAACGGCCACGACATAGGTGTTTGTTATGTGAATGTGAAGTCTAAATGGAGTTGCCAAGCATTGCAGATGCCAAGCACAGCCCGATCTTCCCATTGCTCCAATGCTGTCATCTCGTCGCTCCCAATCGTAGGATATGTCACAGCATTCGCGTCTTGTAACACAAGCCACCACCTTTGCCCGTCATAAACAGCTCGCGATCGACATCGGACTGCTGCAGCTTGGGCGTCTTTTCGAACCACGTCGTTAATCTACAAAATACGGCTACAATGGTTCAGGGGCAGCGTCGTCGTCAGGGAGGGAGGGGTCAGGGCATTCCAGGGGACATGTCCAGGGACAAAGAGGGGTAAACCGGACAAGACCAGCTAAGCTACGGCTTCGGTGAACGCGACGTAAAGACGCGGCGTTTCACTACCACGTCATCGGCTGCCGCCAGCAACGCCCCACTTTCAGCACTTATGGTATTAAATGACTAAGCCGTTTTGATCACGTGATGGTACGCCAAAAGCAACTTCTTATCGTACCTTCTTATCGTGAACTGCATACCGTGAACAGCTCCACTAAAAAGTTTTCGAGACAGTTGATTGCAATTGGAGTGTGTGGATTGCTCACCAGAACACGACACGACACGGCTGCTGCCCCCATACAACAACATGTCAACCTCTTCCTCCCCGTTTCTCGACCCGGGCCCGTGCACCCGCTCCAATGCCCTCGCCATCGTCCAGCTCTCGCGCGACAACTACCAGCCCATCTACCTCCACGATGCCGCGGGCCTCGAAGTCGACGGCTATGCCGAGGGCGCCGTGCTCAACACACGATTTGGCTCGTTCCCGCACTCGACCATGATTGGTGTGCCATGGGGCTCGCAGGTGCGGGCGTCGATCGTGGACACGGGCTCGCGCGGTCGGAAGCGGAAGCGGGCAGCGGGCAGTTTGGGGGCCGTGGGCGGAGATGCCACTGCCGCAGTTGCTACCGAGTCGGCAGCAGCCGAGTCGGCAGCGACGCCACAAGACAGTACACCGGCCGACACACCAGCCGCGACGACACCGTCGACACCAACGGCAACGACAGCGACTGGTGCCGCCCGTCCTCCTCCTCCACCACCACCACCACCCGCCACCGCCGCAAGCGGTTTCGTGCACATCCTGCCACCGACGCCCGAGGTCTGGACGCTCAGCCTGCCGCACCGCACACAGGTCGTATATGCCAGCGACTACAGCTACATCCTGCACCGTCTGCGGGCACGGCCGGGCACGCACCTCATCGAGGCCGGCTCGGGTAGCGGCAGCTTTACCCATGCCTCCGCACGGGCGGTCTACGGCACGTCGACAGCCGCCACCAAGGGCGCCGCGGCGACGCCAAAACGGCCGGGCCACGTCTACAGTTTCGAGTTCCACAACGAGCGGTACCAGAAGATGAAGGCCGAGCTCAAGAGCCACGGGCTTTCGGGGGAGGGCGGGGACGATCTGGTCACCCTGACCAACCGCGACGTGTACGGGCACGGTTTCTTGCTGGACGACGGCACGAGCCCCGAGGCCGACGCCGTGTTCCTGGACCTGCCCGCACCGTGGCGTGCCCTGCAGCACCTGACGCGTGCCGCCACGGCCGACGGCAGACCGTCGGCCCTCCACCCGCGCAAGAGCGTCCACATTTGCACCTTTAGTCCCTGCATCGAGCAGGTCACGCGCACCGTGTCGATGCTGCGCCGGCTGGGCTGGACGGACATTGACATGGTCGAGGTGGCCAACAAGAAGATTCTGGTGTACCGCGAGCGGCCCGAGCTGGTGAGCGGCAAGGCCAGTGCCGGTGCCGGCGCGGGCGTGGGCGGCGGCAACAATGTGCCGGCGCCGCGGGACGTGGGCGAGGCGGTGGCGCGGCTCAAGGCGATTGAGACGCGCACGCGCGAGTACAACCAGCGGTTCTGGCAGTCGCGGGAGGCTGGCACTGCTGGTGCTGGTGCTGGTGCTGGTGCTGGTGCTGGTGCCAGTGCAGCCGCCGACGCTATGGACGTCGTCGACAAGGCCAAGGAAGAGGGGCCCGCGCCGCAGGCGTTGCCCCCCACCAAAGCGTGGCTGGACGGCCGCCTAACAACGCGCGTCGAGCCCGAGGTCAAGACGCACACGTCGTACCTGGTGTTTGCGGTGCTTCCGCGCGCGTGGACGGCCGAGGACGAGGCGGCGGCGGCGGCGCGGTGGCCCGTAGGCCGCGAGCAGGCCGTGATCGGCGCGGTGCAGCGGGATGTGCGCAAGGCCCAAAAGCGGCTGCAGATGCAGAACAAGAAGGAAAAGAAGGCACAGGAGACGAAGACATAGATGGGACACAGACAGCGGGAACAGCACAGGGGCATGCGGGCCAATGCAGGCGGTGCCGCCATACTTGCATAGCGAATGATTTTCTATTCTACATGTTGATGCCAATTGCATCGAAACGCACGCGATCGTGATGTCGGCATCCTTGAATGACACATACTACACGCTGGGAGAATTGCGCTGCTGGGCGACTGTCGCACCAAAGGCGTTCCCCCACTGGCCATTTTGGGGAAGGCTCTAAGCGGCCGGTCGCGCCCTTTGGCATCTGCCGCCGAGACGTCGTATTCCCGAAGCGAAGCCGAATGCGAGAAACCTTGTTGGAACGCCCGGTCGTCCCCGCATCCACATAACGCAACGGCGCATATTGTCCGTATTCGCATTCTACAAAAACCCTACACCGCGCCCTAAACCTCCTGACCTAACACCAGCGCCAGCCTTGACATTGCCTGCGCCGCCCCCCCCCCCCACCACCACACGCC